>NC_083410.1:64899138-65538212 GCF_020745735.1 Hemiscyllium ocellatum
AAAACGAAAGCGAGAGAAAGAAAACGAGAGCGAGAGAGAGAGAAAACGAGAGAGAGACAGAAAACAGGAGCGAGAAAACAAGAGTGCAAGAGAACGAGAACGACAGAGAAAATGAGAGCAAGATACGAGAGCGAGAGAACGAAAACGAGAGCGAGAGAAAACGAGAGCGAGAGAAAACGAGAGAGAGAGAAAACGAGAGCGAGAGAGAGAACGAGAGCGAGAGAGAAAACGAGAGCGAGAACGAGAGCACGAGAGCGAGAGAGAAAACGAGAGCGAGAACGAGAGAGCACGAGAGCGAGAGAACGATAACGAAAGCGAGATAAAACGAGAGCGAGAGAGAAAACGAGAGCGAGAGAGAAAACGAGAGCGAGAGAGAAAACGAGAGCGAGAACGAGAGAGCACGAGAGCGAGAGAGAACGATAACGAGAGAGAAAACGAGAGCGTGAGAAAACGAGAGCGAGAGAACGAGAGAGAGAAAACGAAAGCGAGAGAAAGAAAATGAGAGCAAGAGAAAGAAAACGAGAGCGAGAGAGAGAGAAAACAGGAGCGAGACAGAAAACAGGAGCGAGAAAACAAGAGTGCAAGAGAACGAGAACGACAGAGAAAATGAGAGCAAGATACGAGAGCGAGAGAAAGAGAACGACAGAGAAAATGAGAGCAAGATACAACGAGAGCGAGAGAACGAAAACGAGAGCGAGAGAAAACGAGAGCGAGAGAAAAAGAGAGCGAGAGAAAACGAGAGCGAGAGAAAACGAGAGCGAGAGAAAACGAGAGCGAGAGAAAACGAGAGCGAGAGAAAACGAGAGCGAGAGAAAACGAGAGCGAGAGAAACGAGAGCGAGAGAGAAAACGAGAGCGAGAGAGAAAACGAGAGCGAGAGAGAAAACGAGAGCGAGATAAAACGAGAGCGAGATAAAACGAGAGCGAGAACGAGAGAGAGAAAACGAGAGCGCGAGAGAGAAAACGAGAGCGAGAGAAAACGAGAGCGAGAGAGAAAACGAGAGCGAGAGAGAAAACGAGAGCGAGATAAAACGAGAGCGAGAGAAAACGAGAGCGAGAGCGCGAGAGAGAAAACGAGAGCGCGAGAGAGAAAACGAGAGCGAGAGAAAACGAGAGCGAGAGAGAAAACGTGAGCGAGAGAGAAAACGAGAGCGAGAGAGAAAACGAGAGCGAGAGAGAAAACGAGAGCGAGAACGAGAGAGCACGAGAGCGAGAGAGCACGATAACGAGAGAGAAAACGAGAGCGAGAGAGAAAACGAGAGCGAGAACGAGAGAGCACGAGAGCGAGAGAGAACGATAACGAGAGAGAAAACGAGAGCGAGAGAGAAAACGAGAGCGAGAGAGAACGATAAAGAGAGAGAAAACGAGAGCGAGAGAGAAAACGAGAGCGAGAACGAGAGAGCACGAGAGCGAGAGAAAACGATAACGAGAGAGAAAACGAGAGCGAGAGAGAAAACGAGAGCGAGAGAGAAAACGAGAGCGAGAGAGAAAACGAGAGCGAGAGAGAAAACGAGAGCGAGAACGAGAGAGCACGAGAGCGAGAGAAAACGATAACGAGAGAGAAAACGAGAGCGAGAGAGAAAACGAGAGCGAGAGAGAAAACGAGAGCGAGAGAGAAAACGAGAGCGAGAGAGAAAACGAGAGCGAGAGAGAAAACGAGAGCGAGATAAAACGAGAGCGAGAGCGCGAGAGAGAAAACGAGAGCGAGAGAGAGAAAACGAGAGCGAGAGAGAGAAAACGAGAGCGAGAACGAGAGAGCACGAGAGCGAGAGAGAACGATAACGAGAGAGAAAACGAGAGCGAGAGAAAACGAGAGCGAGAGAGAAAACGAGAGCGAGAGAGAAAACGAGAGCGAGAGAGAAAACGAGAGCGAGAGAGAGAAAACGAGAGCGAGAACGAGAGAGCACGAGAGCGAGAGAGAACGATAACGAGAGAGAAAACGAGAGCGAGTGAAAACGAGAGCGAGAGAGAAAACGAGAGCGAGAGAGAAAACGAGAGCGAGAACGAGAGAGCACGAGAGCGAGAGAGAACGATAACGAGAGAGAAAACGAGAGCGTGAGAGAAAACGAGAGCGAGAGAGAAAACGAGAGCGAGAGAGAAAACGAGAGCGAGATAAAACGAGAGCGAGATAAAACGAGAGCGAGAGAAAACGAGAGCGAGAACGAGAGAGAGAAAACGAGAGCGCGAGAGAGAAAACGAGAGCGAGAGAGAAAACGAGAGCGAGAGAGAAAACAAGAGCGAGAGAGAAAACAAGAGCGAGAGAGAAAACGAGAGCGAGAACGAGAACGAGAGAGCACGAGAGCGAGAGAGAACGATAACGAGAGAGAAAACGAGAGCGAGATAAAACGAGAGCGAGAAAACGAGAGCGCGAGAGAGAAAACGAGAGCGAGAGCGAGAAAACGAGAGCGAGCGAAAGAAAACGAGAGCGAGCGAAAGAAAACGAGAGCGAGCGAAAGAAAACGAGAGCGAGAGAGAGAAAACTAGAGCGAGAGAGAGAAAACGAGAGCGAGAGAGAGAGAAAACGAGAGCGAGAGAGAAAACGAGAGCGAGAGCGAACGAGAAAACGAGAGAGAGAGAAAACGAGAGCGAGAGAGAGAAAACGAGAGCGAGAGAGAAAACAGGAGCGAGAGAGAACGAGAACGAGAGAGAAAACGAGAGCGTGAGAAAACGAGAGCGAGAGAACGAGAGAGAGAAAACGAAAGCGAGAGAAAGAAAACGAGAGCAAGAGAAAGAAAACGAGAGCGAGAGAGAGAACACAGGAGCGAGACAGAAAACAGGAGCGAGAAAACAAGAGTGCAAGAGAACGAGAACGACAGAGAAAATGAGAGCAAGATACGAGAGCGAGAGAACGAAAACGAGAGCGAGAGAAAACGAGAGCGAGAGAAAACGAGAGCGAGAGAAAACGAGAGCGAGAGAAAACGAGAGCGAGAGAAAACGAGAGCGAGAGAGAAAACGAGAGCGAGAACGAGAGCACGAGAGCGAGAGAGAAAACGAGAGCGAGAGAGAAAACGAGAGCGAGATAAAACGAGAGCGAGAGCGCGAGAGAGAAAACGAGAGCGAGAGAGAGAAAACGAGAGCGAGAGAGAGAAAACGAGAGCGAGAACGAGAGAGCACGAGAGCGAGAGAGAACGATAACGAGAGAGAAAACGAGAGCGAGTGAAAACGAGAGCGAGACAGAAAACGAGAGCGAGAGAGAAAACGAGAGCGAGAGAGAAAACGAGAGCGAGAGAGAAAACGAGAGCGAGAACGAGAGAGCACGAGAGCGAGAGAGAACGATAACGAGAGAGAAAACGAGAGCGAGAGAGAAAACGAGAGCGAGAGAGAAAACGAGAGCGAGATAAAACGAGAGCGAGATAAAACGAGAGCGAGATAAAACGAGAGCGAGATAAAACGAGAGCGAGAACGAGAGAGAGAAAACGAGAGCGCGAGAGAGAAAACGAGAGCGAGAGAGAAAACGAGAGCGAGAACGAGAGAGCACGAGAGCGAGAGAAAACGATAACGAGAGAGAAAACGAGAGCGAGAGAAAACGAGAGCGAGAGAAAACGAGAGCGAGAGAAAACCAGAGCGAGAGAAAACGAGAGCGAGAGAAAACGAGAGCGAGAAAACGAGACCGAGCGAAAGAAAACGAGAGCGAGAGAGAGAAAACGAGAGCGAGAGAGAGAGAAAACGAGAAAACGAGAGCGAGAGCAAACGAGAGCGAGAGCAAACGAGAGCGAGAGAGAAAACGAGAGCGAGAACGAGAGAGCACGAGAGCGAGAGAGAACGATAACGAGAGAGAAAACGAGAGCGAGAGAAAACGAGAGCGAGAGAAAACGAGAGCGAGAGAAAACGAGAGCGAGAGAAAACGAGAGCGAGAGAAAACGAGAGCGCGAGAGAGAAAACGAGACCAAGCGAAAGAAAACGAGAGCGAGCGAAAGAAAACGAGAGCGAGCGAGAGAAAACGAGAGCGAGCGAGAGAAAACGAGAGCGAGAGAGAGAAAACGAGAGCGAGAGAGAGAAAACGAGAGCGAGAGAGAAAACAGGAGCGAGAGAGAACGAGAAAGAAAACGAGAGCGTCAGAAAACGAGAGCGAGAGAACGAGAGAGAGAAAACGAAAGCGAGAGAAAGAAAACGAGAGCAAGAGAAAGAAAACGAGAGCGAGAGAGAGAGAAAACAGAGCGAGACAGAAAACAGGAGCGAGAAAACAAGAGTGCAAGAGAACGAGAACGACAGAGAAAATGAGAGCAAGATACGAGAGCGAGAGAACGAAAACGAGAGCGAGAGAAAACGAGAGCGAGAGAAAACGAGAGCGAGAGAAAACGAGAGCGAGAGAGAAAACGAGAGCGAGAACGAGAGAGCACGAGAGCGAGAACGAGAGAGCACGAGAGCGAGAACGAGAGAGCACGAGAGCGAGAGAGAAAACGAGAGCGAGAACGAGAGAGCACGAGAGCGAGAGAGAACGATAACGAAAGCGAGATAAAACGAGAGCGAGAGAGAAAACACGAGAGCGAGAGAGAAAACACGAGAGCGAGAGAGAAAACGAGAGCGAGAGAGAAAACGAGAGCGAGAGAACGAGAACGAGAGCGAGAGAACGAGACCGAAAGAGAAAACGAGAGCGAGAGTGAGAAAACGAGAGCGAGAGAGAGAAAACGAGAGCGAGAGAGAGAAAACGAGAGCGAGAGAGAGAAAACGAGAGCGAGAGAGAGAAAACGAGAGCGAGAGAGAAAACGAGAGCGAGAGAGAAAACACGAGAGCGAGAGAGAAAACACGAGAGCGAGAGAGAAAACACGAGAGCGAGAGAGGAAACACGAGAGCGAGAGAGAAACACGAGAGCGAGAGAGGAAACACGAGAGCGAGAGAGAAAACACGAGAGCGAGAGAGGAAACACGAGAGCGAGAGAGGAAACACGAGAGCGAGAGAGAAAACGAGAGCGAGAGAGAAAACGAGAGCGAGAGAAAACGAGAGCGAGAGAGAAAACGAGAGCGAGAACGAGAGAGCACGAGAGCGAGAGAGAACGATAACGAAAGCGAGATAAAACGAGAGCGAGAGAGAGAGAAAACGAGAGCGAGAGAGAAAACGAGAGCGAGAGAACGAGAACGAGAGCGAGAGAACGAGACCGAAAGAGAAAACGAGAGCGAGAGTGAGAAAACGAGAGCGAGAGAGAGAAAACGAGAGCGAGAGAGAGAAAACGAGAGCGAGAGAGAAAACGAGAGCGAGAGAGAAAACGAGAGCGAGAGAGAAAACGAGAGCGAGAACGAGAGAGCACGAGAGCGAGAGAAAACGAGAGCGAGAGAGAAAACGAGAGCGAGAGAGAAAACGAGAGCGAGAACGAGAGAGCACGAGAGCGAGAGAGAACGATAACGCGAGAGAAAACGAGAGCGAGAGAAAACGAGAGCGAGAGAAAACGAGAGCGAGAGAAAACGAGAGCGAGAGAAAACGAGAGCGAGAGAAAACGAGAGCGAGAGAGAGAAAACGAGAGCGAGAGCGAGAAAACGAGACCGAGCGAAAGAAAACGAGAGCGAGCGAAAGAAAACGAGAGCGAGAGAGAGAAAACTAGAGCGAGAGAGAGAGAAAACGAGAGCGAGAGCAAACGAGAGCGAGAGCAAACGAGAGCGAGAGCAAACGAGAGCGAGAGAGAAAACGAGAGCGAGCACGAGAGCGAGAGAGAACGATAACGAGAGAGAAAACGAGAGCGAGAGAAAACGAGAGCGAGAGAAAACGAGAGCGAGATAAAGCGCGAGAGAGAAAACGAGACCAAGCGAAAGAAAACGAGAGCGAGCGAAAGAAAACGAGAGCGAGAGAGAGAAAACGAGAGCGAGAGAGAGAAAACGAGAGCGAGAGAGAGAAAACGAGAGCGAGAGAGAGAAAACGAGAGCGAGAGAGAAAACAGGAGCGAGAGAGAACGAGAACGAGAGAGAAAACGAGAGCGTCAGAAAACGAGAGCGAGAGAACGAGAGAGAGAAAACGAAAGCGAGAGAAAGAAAACGAGAGCAAGAGAAAGAAAACGAGAGCGAGAGAGAGAGAAAACAGGAGCGAGACAGAAAACAGGAGCGAGAAAACAAGAGTGCAAGAGAACGAGAACGACAGAGAAAATGAGAGCAAGATACGAGAGCGAGAGAACGAAAACGAGAGCGAGAGCGAGAAAACGAGACCGAGCGAAAGAAAACGAGAGCGAGCGAAAGAAAACGAGAGCGAGAGAGAGAAAACGAGAGCGAGAGAGAGAAAACGAGAAAACGAGAGCGAGAGCAAACGAGAGCGAGAGCAAACGAGAGCGAGAGAGAAAACGAGAGCGAGCACGAGAGCGAGAGAGAACGATAACGAGAGAGAAAACGAGAGCGAGAGAAAACGAGAGCGAGAGAAAACGAGAGCGAGATAAAGCGCGAGAGAGAAAACGAGAGCGCGAGAGAGAAAACGAGAGCGAGCGAAAGAAAACGAGAGCGAGCGAAAGAAAACGAGAGCGAGCGAAAGAAAACGAGAGCGAGCGAAAGAAAACGAGAGCGAGAGAGAGAAAACGAGAGCGAGAGAGAGAAAACGAGAGCGAGAGAGAAAACGAGAGCGAGAGAAAACGAGAGCGAGAGAAAACGAGAGCGAGAGAAAACGAGAGCGAGAGAAAACGAGAGCGAGAGAGAAAACGAGAGCGAGATAAAACGAGAGCGAGAACGAGAGAGAGAAAACGAGAGCGCGAGAGAGAAAACGAGAGCGAGAGAAAACGAGAGCGAGAGAGAAAACGAGAGCGAGAGAGAGAAAACGAGAGCGAGAGAGAGAAAACGAGAGCGAGAACGAGAGAGCACGAGAGCGAGAACGAGAGAGCACGAGAGCGAGAGAGAACGATAACGAGAGAGAAAACGAGAGCGAGAGAAAACGAGAGCGAGAGAGAAAACGAGAGCGAGAACGAGAGAGCACGAGAGCGAGAGAGAACGATAACGAGAGAGAAAACGAGAGCGAGAGAGAAAACGAGAGCGAGAGAAAACAAGAGCGAGAGAGAAAACGAGAGCGAGATAAAACGAGAGCGAGATAAAACGAGAGCGAGATAAAACGAGAGCGAGAACGAGAGAGAGAAAACGAGAGCGCGAGAGAGAAAACGAGAGCGAGAGAGAAAACAAGAGCGAGAGAGAAAACAAGAGCGAGAACGAGAGAGCACGAGAGCGAGAGAGAACGATAACGAGAGAGAAAACGAGAGCGCGAGAGAGAAAACGAGAGCGAGAGCGAGAAAACGAGAGCGAGCGAAAGAAAACGAGAGCGAGCGAAAGAAAACGAGAGCGAGAGAGAGAAAACGAGAGCGAGAGAGAGAAAACGAGAGCGAGAGAGAGAAAACGAGAGCGAGAGAGAGAGAAAACGAGAGCGAGAGAGAGAAAACGAGAGCGAGAGCGAACGAGAAAACGAGAGAGAGAGAAAACGAGAGCGAGAGAGAGAAAACGAGAGCGAGAGAGAAAACAGGAGCGAGAGAGAACGAGAACAAGAGAGAAAACGAGAGCGTGAGAAAACGAGAGCGAGAGAAAACGAAAGCGAGAGAAAGAAAACGAGAGCGAGAGAGAGAGAAAACAGGAGCGAGACAGAAAACAGGAGCGAGAAAACAAGAGTGCAAGAGAACGAGAACGACAGAGAAAATGAGAGCAAGATACGAGAGCGAGAGAACGAAAACGAGAGCGAGAGAAAACGAGAGCGAGAGAAAACGAGAGCGAGAGAAAACGAGAGCGAGAGAGAGAACGAGAGCGAGAGAGAAAACGAGAGCGAGAACGAGAGCACGAGAGCGAGAGAGAAAACGAGAGCGAGAACGAGAGCACGAGAGCGAGAGAACGATAACGAAAGCGAGATAAAACGAGAGCGAGAGAGAAAACGAGAGCGAGAGAGAAAACGAGAGCGAGAGAGAAAACGAGAGCGAGAACGAGAGAGCACGAGAGCGAGAGAGAACGATAACGAGAGAGAAAACGAGAGCGTGAGAAAACGAGAGCGAGAGAACGAGAGAGAGAAAACGAAAGCGAGAGAAAGAAAATGAGAGCAAGAGAAAGAAAACGAGAGCGAGAGAGAGAGAAAACAGGAGCGAGACAGAAAACAGGAGCGAGAAAACAAGAGTGCAAGAGAACGAGAACGACAGAGAAAATGAGAGCAAGATACGAGTGCGAGAGAACGAGAACGACAGAGAAAATGAGAGCAAGATACAACGAGAGCGAGAGAACGAAAACGAGAGCGAGAGAAAACGAGAGCGAGAGAAAACGAGAGCGAGAGAAAACGAGAGCGAGAGAAAACGAGAGCGAGAGAAAACGAGAGCGAGAGAAAACGAGAGCGAGAGAAAACGAGAGCGAGAGAAAACGAGAGCGAGAGAAAACGAGAGCGAGAGAGAAAACGAGAGCGAGAGAGAAAACGAGAGCGAGATAAAACGAGAGCGAGATAAAACGAGAGCGAGAACGAGAGAGAGAAAACGAGAGCGCGAGAGAGAAAACGAGAGCGAGAGAAAACGAGAGCGAGAGAGAAAACGAGAGCGAGAGAGAAAACGAGAGCGAGATAAAACGAGAGCGAGATAAAACGAGAGCGAGAACGAGAGAGAGAAAACGAGAGCGCGAGAGAGAAAACGAGAGCGAGAGAAAACGAGAGCGAGAGAGAAAACGAGAGCGAGAGAGAAAACGAGAGCGAGAGAGAAAACGAGAGCGAGAGAGAAAACGAGAGCGAGAGAGAAAACGAGAGCGAGAACGAGAGAGCACGAGAGCGAGAGAGCACGATAACGAGAGAGAAAAACGAGAGCGAGAGAGAAAACGAGAGCGAGAACGAGAGAGCACGAGAGCGAGAGAGAACGATAACGAGAGAGAAAACGAGAGCGAGAGAGAAAACGAGAGCGAGAGAGAAAACGAGAGCGAGAGAGAACGATAACGAGAGAGAAAACGAGAGCGAGAGAGAAAACGAGAGCGAGAACGAGAGAGCACGAGAGCGAGAGAAAACGATAACGAGAGAGAAAACGAGAGCGAGAGAGAAAACGAGAGCGAGAGAGAAAACGAGAGCGAGAGAGAAAACGAGAGCGAGAGAGAAAACGAGAGCGAGAACGAGAGAGCACGAGAGCGAGAGAAAACGATAACGAGAGAGAAAACGAGAGCGAGAGAGAAAACGAGAGCGAGAGAGAAAACGAGAGCGAGAGAGAAAACGAGAGCGAGAGAGAAAACGAGAGCGAGAGAGAAAACGAGAGCGAGATAAAACGAGAGCGAGAGCGCGAGAGAGAAAACGAGAGCGAGAGAGAGAAAACGAGAGCGAGAGAGAGAAAACGAGAGCGAGAACGAGAGAGCACGAGAGCGAGAGAGAACGATAACGAGAGAGAAAACGAGAGCGAGTGAAAACGAGAGCGAGAGAGAAAACGAGAGCGAGAGAGAAAACGAGAGCGAGAGAGAAAACGAGAGCGAGAGAGAGAAAACGAGAGCGAGAACGAGAGAGCACGAGAGCGAGAGAGAACGATAACGAGAGAGAAAACGAGAGCGAGTGAAAACGAGAGCGAGAGAGAAAACGAGAGCGAGAGAGAAAACGAGAGCGAGAACGAGAGAGCACGAGAGCGAGAGAGAACGATAACGAGAGAGAAAACGAGAGCGAGAGAGAAAACGAGAGCGAGAGAGAAAACGAGAGCGAGAGAGAAAACGAGAGCGAGATAAAACGAGAGCGAGATAAAACGAGAGCGAGAGAAAACGAGAGCGAGAACGAGAGAGAGAAAACGAGAGCGCGAGAGAGAAAACGAGAGCGAGAGAGAAAACGAGAGCGAGAGAGAAAACAAGAGCGAGAGAGAAAACAAGAGCGAGAGAGAAAACGAGAGCGAGAACGAGAACGAGAGAGCACGAGAGCGAGAGAGAACGATAACGAGAGAGAAAACGAGAGCGAGATAAAACGAGAGCGAGAAAACGAGAGCGCGAGAGAGAAAACGAGAGCGAGAGCGAGAAAACGAGAGCGAGCGAAAGAAAACGAGAGCGAGCGAAAGAAAACGAGAGCGAGAGAGAGAAAACTAGAGCGAGAGAGAGAAAACGAGAGCGAGAGAGAGAGAAAACGAGAGCGAGAGAGAAAACGAGAGCGAGAGCGAACGAGAAAACGAGAGAGAGAGAAAACGAGAGCGAGAGAGAGAAAACGAGAGCGAGAGAGAAAACAGGAGCGAGAGAGAACGAGAACGAGAGAGAAAACGAGAGCGTGAGAAAACGAGAGCGAGAGAACGAGAGAGAGAAAACGAAAGCGAGAAAACGAAAGCGAGAGAAAGAAAACGAGAGCAAGAGAAAGAAAACGAGAGCGAGAGAGAGAACACAGGAGCGAGACAGAAAACAGGAGCGAGAAAACAAGAGTGCAAGAGAACGAGAACGACAGAGAAAATGAGAGCAAGATACGAGAGCGAGAGAACGAAAACGAGAGCGAGAGAAAACGAGAGCGAGAGAAAACGAGAGCGAGAGAAAACGAGAGCGAGAGAAAACGAGAGCGAGAGAAAACGAGAGCGAGAGAAAACGAGAGCGAGAGAGAAAACGAGAGCGAGAACGAGAGCACGAGAGCGAGAGAGAAAACGAGAGCGAGAGAGAAAACGAGAGCGAGATAAAACGAGAGCGAGAGCGCGAGAGAGAAAACGAGAGCGAGAGAGAGAAAACGAGAGCGAGAGAGAGAAAACGAGAGCGAGAACGAGAGAGCACGAGAGCGAGAGAGAACGATAACGAGAGAGAAAACGAGAGCGAGTGAAAACGAGAGCGAGACAGAAAACGAGAGCGAGAGAGAAAACGAGAGCGAGAGAGAAAACGAGAGCGAGAGAGAAAACGAGAGCGAGAGAGAAAACGAGAGCGAGAACGAGAGAGCACGAGAGCGAGAGAGAACGATAACGAGAGAGAAAACGAGAGCGAGAGAGAAAACGAGAGCGAGAGAGAAAACGAGAGCGAGATAAAACGAGAGCGAGATAAAACGAGAGCGAGATAAAACGAGAGCGAGATAAAACGAGAGCGAGAACGAGAGAGAGAAAACGAGAGCGCGAGAGAGAAAACGAGAGCGAGAGAGAAAACGAGAGCGAGAACGAGAGAGCACGAGAGCGAGAGAAAACGATAACGAGAGAGAAAACGAGAGCGAGAGAAAACGAGAGCGAGAGAAAACGTGAGCGAGAGAAAACGAGAGCGAGAGAAAACGAGAGCGAGAGAAAACGAGAGCGAGAGAAAACGAGAGCGAGAAAACGAGACCGAGCGAAAGAAAACGAGAGCGAGAGAGAGAAAACGAGAGCGAGAGAGAGAGAAAACGAGAAAACGAGAGCGAGAGCAAACGAGAGCGAGAGCAAACGAGAGCGAGAGAGAAAACGAGAGCGAGAACGAGAGAGCACGAGAGCGAGAGAGAACGATAACGAGAGAGAAAACGAGAGCGAGAGAAAACGAGAGCGAGAGAAAACGAGAGCGAGAGAAAACGAGAGCGAGAGAAAACGAGAGCGAGAGAAAACGAGAGCGAGAGAAAACGAGAGCGCGAGAGAGAAAACGAGACCAAGCGAAAGAAAACGAGAGCGAGCGAAAGAAAACGAGAGCGAGCGAGAGAAAACGAGAGCGAGCGAGAGAAAACGAGAGCGAGAGAGAGAAAACGAGAGCGAGAGAGAGAAAACGAGAGCGAGAGAGAAAACAGGAGCGAGAGAGAACGAGAAAGAAAACGAGAGCGTCAGAAAACGAGAGCGAGAGAACGAGAGAGAGAAAACGAAAGCGAGAGAAAGAAAACGAGAGCAAGAGAAAGAAAACGAGAGCGAGAGAGAGAGAAAACAGGAGCGAGACAGAAAACAGGAGCGAGAAAACAAGAGTGCAAGAGAACGAGAACGACAGAGAAAATGAGAGCAAGATACGAGAGCGAGAGAACGAAAACGAGAGCGAGAGAAAACGAGAGCGAGAGAAAACGAGAGCGAGAGAAAACGAGAGCGAGAGAGAAAACGAGAGCGAGAACGAGAGAGCACGAGAGCGAGAACGAGAGAGCACGAGAGCGAGAACGAGAGAGCACGAGAGCGAGAGAGAAAACGAGAGCGAGAACGAGAGAGCACGAGAGCGAGAGAGAACGATAACGAGAGAGAAAACGAGAGCGAGAGAAAACGAGAGCGAGAGAGAAAACGAGAGCGAGAAAACGAGAGCGAGAGAGAAAACGAGAGCAAGAGAGAAAACGAGAGCGAGAGAGAAAACAAGAGCGAGAGAGAAAACAAGAGCGAGAACGAGAGAGCACGAGAGTGAGAGAACGATAACGAAAGCGAGATAAAACGAGAGCGAGAGAGAAAACACGAGAGCGAGAGAGAAAACACGAGAGCGAGAGAGAAAACGAGAGCGAGAGAGAAAACGAGAGCGAGAGAACGAGAACGAGAGCGAGAGAACGAGACCGAAAGAGAAAACGAGAGCGAGAGTGAGAAAACGAGAGCGAGAGAGAGAAAACGAGAGCGAGAGAGAGAAAACGAGAGCGAGAGAGAGAAAACGAGAGCGAGAGAGAAAACGAGAGCGAGAGAGAAAACGAGAGCGAGAGAGAAAACACGAGAGCGAGAGAGAAAACACGAGAGCGAGAGAGAAAACACGAGAGCGAGAGAGGAAACACGAGAGCGAGAGAGGAAACACGAGAGCGAGAGAGAAACACGAGAGCGAGAGAGGAAACACGAGAGCGAGAGAGGAAACACGAGAGCGAGAGAGAAAACGAGAGCGAGAGAGAAAACGAGAGCGAGAGAAAACGAGAGCGAGAGAAAACGAGAGCGAGAGAGAAAACGAGAGCGAGAACGAGAGAGCACGAGAGCGAGAGAGAACGATAACGAAAGCGAGATAAAACGAGAGCGAGAGAGAGAGAAAACGAGAGCGAGAGAGAAAACGAGAGCGAGAGAACGAGAACGAGAGCGAGAGAACGAGACCGAAAGAGAAAACGAGAGCGAGAGTGAGAAAACGAGAGCGAGAGAGAGAAAACGAGAGCGAGAGAGAGAAAACGAGAGCGAGAGAGAAAACGAGAGCGAGAGAGAAAACGAGAGCGAGAGAGAAAACGAGAGCGAGAACGAGAGAGCACGAGAGCGAGAGAAAACGAGAGCGAGAGAGAAAACGAGAGCGAGAGAGAAAACGAGAGCGAGAACGAGAGAGCACGAGAGCGAGAGAGAACGATAACGCGAGAGGAAACGAGAGCGAGAGAAAACGAGAGCGAGAGAAAACGAGAGCGAGAGAAAACGAGAGCGAGAGAAAACGAGAGCGAGAGAGAGAAAACGAGAGCGAGAGCGAGAAAACGAGACCGAGCGAAAGAAAACGAGAGCGAGCGAAAGAAAACGAGAGCGAGAGAGAGAAAACTAGAGCGAGAGAGAGAGAAAACGAGAGCGAGAGCAAACGAGAGCGAGAGCAAACGAGAGCGAGAGCAAACGAGAGCGAGAGAGAAAACGAGAGCGAGCACGAGAGCGAGAGAGAACGATAACGAGAGAGAAAACGAGAGCGAGAGAAAACGAGAGCGAGAGAAAACGAGAGCGAGATAAAGCGCGAGAGAGAAAACGAGACCAAGCGAAAGAAAACGAGAGCGAGCGAAAGAAAACGAGAGCGAGAGAGAGAAAACGAGAGCGAGAGAGAGAAAACGAGAGCGAGAGAGAGAAAACGAGAGCGAGAGAGAGAAAACGAGAGCGAGAGAGAAAACAGGAGCGAGAGAGAACGAGAACGAGAGAGAAAACGAGAGCGTCAGAAAACGAGAGCGAGAGAACGAGAGAGAGAAAACGAAAGCGAGAGAAAGAAAACGAGAGCAAGAGAAAGAAAACGAGAGCGAGAGAGAGAGAAAACAGGAGCGAGACAGAAAACAGGAGCGAGAAAACAAGAGTGCAAGAGAACGAGAACGACAGAGAAAATGAGAGCAAGATACGAGAGCGAGAGAACGAAAACGAGAGCGAGAGCGAGAAAACGAGACCGAGCGAAAGAAAACGAGAGCGAGCGAAAGAAAACGAGAGCGAGAGAGAGAAAACTAGAGCGAGAGAGAGAAAACGAGAAAACGAGAGCGAGAGCAAACGAGAGCGAGAGCAAACGAGAGCGAGAGAGAAAACGAGAGCGAGCACGAGAGCGAGAGAGAACGATAACGAGAGAGAAAACGAGAGCGAGAGAAAACGAGAGCGAGAGAAAACGAGAGCGAGATAAAGCGCGAGAGAGAAAACGAGAGCGCGAGCGAAAGAAAACGAGAGCGAGCGAAAGAAAACGAGAGCGAGCGAAAGAAAACGAGAGCGAGCGAAAGAAAACGAGAGCGAGAGAGAGAAAACGAGAGCGAGAGAGAGAAAACGAGAACGAGAGAGCACGAGAGCGAGAGAACGATAACGAGGGCGAGAGAGAAAACACGAGAGCGAGAGAGAAAACACGAGGGCGAGAGAGAAAACACGAGAGCGAGAGAGAAAACACGAGAGCGAGAGAGAAAACACGAGAGCGAGAGAGAACGAGAACGACAGAGAAAACGAGAGCGAGATAAAACGAGAGCGAGATAAAACGAGAGCGAGATAAAACGAGAGCGAGATAAAACGAGAGCGAGATAAAACGAGAGCGAGATAAAACGAGAGCGAGATAAAACGAGAGCGAGATAAAACGAGAGCGAGATAAAACGAGAGCGAGATAAAACGAGAGCGAGATAAAACGAGAGCGAGATAAAACGAGAGCGAGATAAAACGAGAGCGAGATAAAACGAGAGCGAGATAAAACGAGAGCGAGATAAAACGAGAGCGAGATAAAACGAGAGCGAGATAAAACGAGAGCGAGATAAAACGAGAGCGAGATAAAACGAGAGCGAGAACGAGAGAGAGAAAACGAGAGCGCGAGAGAGAAAACGAGAGCGAGAAAACGAGAGCGAGAGAAAACGAGAGCGAGATAAAACGAGTGCGAGATAAAACGAGTGCGAGATAAAACGAGAGCGAGATAAAACGAGAGCGAGATAAAACGAGAGCGAGAAAACGAGAGCGAGAGAGAGAAAACGAGAGCGAGAGCGAGAAAACGAGACCAAGCGAAAGAAAACGAGAGCGAGCGAAAGAAAACGAGAGCGAGAGAGAGAGAAAACTAGAGCGAGAGAGAGAGAAAACTAGAGCGAGATCGAACGAGAAAACGAGAGAGAGAGAAAACGAGAGCGAGAGAGAGAAAACGAGAGCGAGAGAAAGAAAACGAGAGCGAGAGAGAAAACAGGAGCGAGAGAGAACGAGAACGAGAGAGAAAACGAGAGCGTGAGAAAACGAGAGCGAGAGAACGAGAGAGAGAAAACGAAAGCGAGAGAAAGAAAACGAGAGCAAGAGAAAGAAAACGAGAGCGAGAGAGAGAGAAAACAGGAGCGAGACAGAAAACAGGAGCGAGAAAACAAGAGTGCAAGAGAACATGAACGACAGAGAAAATGAGAGCAAGATACGAGAGCGAGAGAAAGAAAACGAGAGCGAGAGAAAACGAGAGCGAGAGAAAACGAGAGCGAGAGAAAACGAGAGCGAGAGAAAACGAGAGCGAGAGAAAACGAGAGCGAGAGAAAACGAGAGCGAGAGAGAAAATGAGAGCGAGAACGAGAGAGCACGAGAGCGAGAGAGAAAACGAGAGCGAGAACGAGAGAGCACGAGAGCGAGAGAGAAAACGAGAGCACGAGAACGAGAGAGCACGAGAGCGAGATAAAACGAGAGCGAGAGAAAACGAGAGCGAGAGAAAACGAGAGCGAGAGCGAGAAAACGAGAGCGAGCGAAAGAAAACGAGAGGGAGCGAAAGAAAACGAGAGGGAGCGAAAGAAAACGAGAGGGAGCGAAAGAAAACGAGAGCGAGAGAGAGAAAACGAGAGCGAGAGAGAGAAAACGAGAGCGAGAGAGAGAGAAAACGAGAGCGAGAGCAAACGAGAAAACGAGAGAGAGAGAAAACGAGAGTGAAAGATAGAAAACGAGAGCGAGAGAGAGAAAACGAGAACGAGAGAGAAAACGAGAGCGTGAGAAAACGAGAGCGAGAGAACGAGAGAAAACGAAAGCGAGAGAAAGAAAACTAGAGCAAGAGAAAGAAAACGAGAGCGAGAGAGAGAGAAAACAGGAGCGAGAGAGAAAACAGGAGCGAGAAAACAAGAGTGCGAGAGAACGAGAACGACAGAGAAAACGAGAGCAAGATACGAGAGCGAGAGAACGAAAACGAGAGCGAGAGAAAACGAGAGCGAGAGAAAACGAAAGCGAGAGAAAACGAAAGCGAGATAAAACGAGAGCGAGAGAGAAAACACGAGAGCGAGAGAGAAAACACGAGAGCGAGAGAGAAAACACGAGAGCGAGAGGAAACGAGAGCGAGAGAGAAAACGAGAGCGAGAGCGAGAACGAGAGAGCACGAGAGCGAGAGAGAACGATAACGAAAGCGAGATAAAACGAGAGCGAGAGAGAGAGAAAACGAGAGCGAGAGAGAGAAAACGAGAACGAGAGAGCACGAGAGCGAGAGAACGATAACGAGGGCGAGAGAGAAAACACGAGAGCGAGAGAGAAAACACGAGAGCGAGAGAGAAAACACGAGAGCGAGAGAGAACGAGAACGACAGAGAAAACGAGAGCGAGATAAAACGAGAGCGAGATAAAACGAGAGCGAGATAAAACGAGAGCGAGATAAAACGAGAGCGAGATAAAACGAGAGCGAGATAAAACGAGAGCGAGATAAAACGAGAGCGAGATAAAACGAGAGCGAGATAAAACGAGAGCGAGATAAAACGAGAGCGAGATAAAACGAGAGCGAGATAAAACGAGAGCGAGATAAAACGAGAGCGAGATAAAACGAGAGCGAGATAAAACGAGAGCGAGATAAAACGAGAGCGAGATAAAACGAGAGCGAGATAAAACGAGAGCGAGATAAAACGAGAGCGAGATAAAACGAGAGCGAGAACGAGAGAGAGAAAACGAGAGCGCGAGAGAAAACGAGAGAGAGAAAACGAGAGCGAGAGAAAACGAGAGCGAGATAAAACGAGTGCGAGATAAAACGAGTGCGAGATAAAACGAGAGCGAGATAAAACGAGAGCGAGATAAAACGAGAGCGAGAAAACGAGAGCGAGAGAGAGAAAACGAGAGCGAGAGCGAGAAAACGAGACCAAGCGAAAGAAAACGAGAGCGAGCGAAAGAAAACGAGAGCGAGAGAGAGAGAAAACTAGAGCGAGAGAGAGAGAAAACTAGAGCGAGATCGAACGAGAAAACGAGAGAGAGAGAAAACGAGAGCGAGAGAGAGAAAACGAGAGCGAGAGAAAGAAAACGAGAGCGAGAGAGAAAACAGGAGCGAGAGAGAACGAGAACGAGAGAGAAAACGAGAGCGTGAGAAAACGAGAGCGAGAGAACGAGAGAGAGAAAACGAAAGCGAGAGAAAGAAAACGAGAGCAAGAGAAGAAAACGAGAGCGAGAGAGAGAGAAAACAGGAGCGAGACAGAAAACAGGAGCGAGAAAACAAGAGTGCAAGAGAACATGAACGACAGAGAAAATGAGAGCAAGATACGAGAGCGAGAGAAAGAAAACGAGAGCGAGAGAAAACGAGAGCGAGAGAAAACGAGAGCGAGAGAAAACGAGAGCGAGAGAAAACGAGAGCGAGAGAAAACGAGAGCGAGAGAAAACGAGAGCGAGAGAAAACGAGAGCGAGAGAAAACGAGAGCGAGAGAAAACGAGAGCGAGAGAAAACGAGAGCGAGAGAGAAAATGAGAGCGAGAACGAGAGAGCACGAGAGCGAGAGAGAAAACGAGAGCGAGAACGAGAGAGCACGAGAGCGAGAGAGAAAACGAGAGCACGAGAACGAGAGAGCACGAGAGCGAGATAAAACGAGAGCGAGAGAAAACGAGAGCGAGAGAAAACGAGAGCGAGAGCGAGAAAACGAGAGCGAGCGAAAGAAAACGAGAGGGAGCGAAAGAAAACGAGAGGGAGCGAAAGAAAACGAGAGGGAGCGAAAGAAAACGAGAGCGAGAGAGAGAAAACGAGAGCGAGAGAGAGAAAACGAGAGCGAGAGAGAGAGAAAACGAGAGCGAGAGCAAACGAGAAAACGAGAGAGAGAGAAAACGAGAGTGAAAGATAGAAAACGAGAGCGAGAGAGAGAAAACGAGAACGAGAGAGAAAACGAGAGCGTGAGAAAACGAGAGCGAGAGAACGAGAGAAAACGAAAGCGAGAGAAAGAAAACTAGAGCAAGAGAAAGAAAACGAGAGCGAGAGAGAGAGAAAACAGGAGCGAGAGAGAAAACAGGAGCGAGAAAACAAGAGTGCGAGAGAACGAGAACGACAGAGAAAACGAGAGCAAGATACGAGAGCGAGAGAACGAAAACGAGAGCGAGAGAAAACGAGAGCGAGAGAAAACGAAAGCGAGAGAAAACGAAAGCGAGATAAAACGAGAGCGAGAGAGAAAACACGAGAGCGAGAGAGAAAACACGAGAGCGAGAGAGAAAACACGAGAGCGAGAGGAAACGAGAGCGAGAGAGAAAACGAGAGCGAGAGCGAGAACGAGAGAGCACGAGAGCGAGAGAGAACGATAACGAAAGCGAGATAAAACGAGAGCGAGAGAGAGAGAAAACGAGAGCGAGAGAGAAAACGAGAGCGAGAGAACGAGAACGAGAGCGAGAGAACGAGACCGAAAGAGAAAACGAGAGTGAGAGTGAGAAAACGAGAGCGAGAGAGAGAAAACAGGAGCGAGAGAGAAAACAGGAGCGAGAGAGAAAACAGGAGCGAGAGAACAAAAACGAGAGCGAGAGAGAAAACGAGAGCGAGAACGAGAGAGCACGAGAGCGAGAGAGAAAACGAGAGCGAGAGAGAAAACGAGAGCGAGAGAAAACGAGAGCGAGAGCAAACAAGAGCGAGAGAGAAAACGAGAGCGAGAACGAGAGAGCACGAGAGCGAGAGAGAACGATAACGAGAGAGAAAACGAGAGCGTGAGAGAAAACGAGAGCGAGAGAGAAAACGAGAGCGAGAGAGAAAACGAGAGCGAGAGAGAAAACGAGAGCGAGATAAAACGAGAGCGAGATAAAACGAGAGCGAGATAAAACGAGAGCGAGAACGAGAGAGAGAAAACGAGAGCGCGAGAGAGAAAACGAGAGCGAGAGAGAAAACGAGAGCGAGAGAGAAAACGAGAGCGAGAGAGAAAACGAGAGCGAGAGAGAAAACAAGAGCGAGAGAGAAAACAAGAGCGAGAGAGAAAACGAGAGCGAGAACGAGAACGAGAGAGCACGAGAGCGAGAGAGAACGATAACGAGAGAGAAAACGAGAGCGAGATAAAACGAGAGCGAGAAAACGAGAGCGCGAGAGAGAAAACGAGAGCGAGAGCGAGAAAACGAGAGCGAGCGAAAGAAAACGAGAGCGAGCGAAAGAAAACGAGAGCGAGAGAGAGAAAACTAGAGCGAGAGAGAGAAAACGAGAGCGAGAGAGAGAGAAAACGAGAGCGAGAGAGAAAACGAGAGCGAGAGCGAACGAGAAAACGAGAGAGAGAGAAAACGAGAGCGAGAGAGAGAAAACGAGAGCGAGAGAGAAAACAGGAGCGAGAGAGAACGAGAACGAGAGAGAAAACGAGAGCGTGAGAAAACGAGAGCGAGAGAACGAGAGAGAGAAAACGAAAGCGAGAAAACGAAAGCGAGAGAAAGAAAACGAGAGCAAGAGAAAGAAAACGAGAGCGAGAGAGAGAACACAGGAGCGAGACAGAAAACAGGAGCGAGAAAACAAGAGTGCAAGAGAACGAGAACGACAGAGAAAATGAGAGCAAGATACGAGAGCGAGAGAACGAAAACGAGAGCGAGAGAACGAAAACGAGAGCGAGAGAAAACGAGAGCGAGAGAAAACGAGAGCGAGAGAAAACGAGAGCGAGAGAAAACGAGAGCGAGAGAAAACGAGAGCGAGAGAAAACGAGAGCGAGAGAAAACGAGAGCGAGAGAAAACGAGAGCGAGAGAAAACGAGAGCGAGAGAGAAAACGAGAGCGAGAGAGAAAACGAGAGCGAGAGAAAACGAGAGCGAGAGAAAACGAAAGCGAGAGAAAACGAAAGCGAGATAAAACGAGAGCGAGAGAGAAAACACGAGAGCGAGAGAGAAAACACGAGAGCGAGAGAGAAAACACGAGAGCGAGAGGAAACGAGAGCGAGAGAGAAAACGAGAGCGAGAGCGAGAACGAGAGAGCACGAGAGCGAGAGAGAACGATAACGAAAGCGAGATAAAACGAGAGCGAGAGAGAGAGAAAACGAGAGCGAGAGAGAAAACGAGAGCGAGAGAACGAGAACGAGAGCGAGAGAACGAGACCGAAAGAGAAAACGAGAGTGAGAGTGAGAAAACGAGAGCGAGAGAGAGAAAACAGGAGCGAGAGAGAAAACAGGAGCGAGAGAGAAAACAGGAGCGAGAGAACAAAAACGAGAGCGAGAGAGAAAACGAGAGCGAGAACGAGAGAGCACGAGAGCGAGAGAGAAAACGAGAGCGAGAGAGAAAACGAGAGCGAGAGAAAACGAGAGCGAGAGAGAAAACGAGAGCGAGAGAGAAAACGAGAGCGAGATAAAACGAGAGCGAGATAAAACGAGAGCGAGATAAAACGAGAGCGAGAGAGAAAACGAGAGCGAGAACGAGAGAGCACGAGAGCGAGAGAGAACGATAACGAGAGAGAAAACGAGAGCGAGAGAGAAAACGAGAGCGAGAGAGAAAACGAGAGCGAGAGAGAACGATAACGAGAGAGAAAACGAGAGCGAGAGAGAAAACGAGAGCGAGAACGAGAGAGCACGAGAGCGAGAGAAAACGATAACGAGAGAGAAAACGAGAGCGAGATAAAACGAGAGCGAGATAAAACGAGAGCGAGATAAAACGAGAGCGAGATAAAACGAGAGCGAGATAAAACGAGAGCGAGAACGAGAGAGAGAAAACGAGAGCGCGAGAGAGAAAACGAGAGCGAGAGAGAAAACGAGAGCGAGAGAAAACGAGAGCGAGAGCAAACAAGAGCGAGAGCAAACAAGAGCGAGAGAGAAAACGAGAGCGAGAACGAGAGAGCACGAGAGCGAGAGAAAACGAGAGCGAGAGAGAAAACGAGAGCGAGAGAGAAAACGAGAGCGAGAGAAAACGAGAGCGAGAGCAAACAAGAGCGAGAGAGAAAACGAGAGCGAGAACGAGAGAGCACGAGAGTGAGAGAACGATAACGAAAGCGAGATAAAACGAGAGCGAGAGAGAAAACACGAGAGCGAGAGAGGAAACACGAGAGCGAGAGAGAAAACGAGAGCGAGAGAGAAAACGAGAGCGAGAGAGAAAACGAGAGCGAGAGAGAAAACGAGAGCGAGAACGAGAGAGCACGAGAGCGAGAACGAGAGAGCACGAGAGCGAGAGAGAACGATAACGAGAGAGAAAACGAGAGCGAGAGAAAACGAGAGCGAGAGAAAACGAGAGCGAGAGAAAACGAGAGCGAGAGAAAACGAGAGCGAGAGCGAGAAAACGAGAGCGAGAGCGAGAAAACGAGACCGAGCGAAAGAAAACGAGAGCGAGAGAGAGAAAACTAGAGCGAGAGAGAGAGAAAACGAGCAAACGAGAGCGAGAGCGAGAGCAAACGAGAGCGAGAGCAAACGAGAGCGAGAGCAAACGAGAGCGAGAGCAAACGAGAGCGAGAGCAAACGAGAGCGAGAACGAGAGAGCACGAGAGCGAGAGAGAACGATAACGAGAGAGAAAACGAGAGCGAGAGAAAACGAGAGCGAGAGAGAGAAAACGAGAGCGAGAGCGAGAAAACGAGACCGAGCGAAAGAAAACGAGAGCGAGAGAGAGAAAACTAGAGCGAGAGAGAGAGAAAACGAGAAAACGAGAGCGAGAGAAAACGAGAGCGAGAGAAAACGTGAGCGAGAGAAAACGTGAGCGAGAGAAAACGAGAGCGAGAGAAAACGAGAGCGAGAAAACGAGACCGAGCGAAAGAAAACGAGAGCGAGAGAGAGAAAACGAGAGCGAGAGAGAGAGAAAACGAGAAAACGAGAGCGAGAGCAAACGAGAGCGAGAGCAAACGAGAGCGAGAGAGAAAACGAGAGCGAGAACGAGAGAGCACGAGAGCGAGAGAGAACGATAACGAGAGAGAAAACGAGAGCGAGAGAAAACGAGAGCGAGAGAAAACGAGAGCGAGAGAAAACGAGAGCGAGAGAAAACGAGAGCGCGAGAGAGAAAACGAGACCAAGCGAAAGAAAACGAGAGCGAGCGAGAGAAAACGAGAGCGAGAGAGAGAAAACGAGAGCGAGAGCGAGAAAACGAGACCGAGCGAAAGAAAACGAGAGCGAGAGAGAGAAAACTAGAGCGAGAGAGAGAGAAAACGAGCAAACGAGAGCGAGAGCGAGAGCAAACGAGAGCGAGAGCAAACGAGAGCGAGAGCAAACGAGAGCGAGAACGAGAGAGCACGAGAGCGAGAGAGAACGATAACGAGAGAGAAAACGAGAGCGAGAGAAAACGAGAGCGAGAGAGAGAAAACGAGAGCGAGAGCGAGAAAACGAGACCGAGCGAAAGAAAACGAGAGCGAGAGAGAGAAAACTAGAGCGAGAGAGAGAGAAAACGAGAAAACGAGAGCGAGAGAAAACGAGAGCGAGAGAAAACGAGAGCGAGAGAAAACGAGAGCGAGAGAAAACGAGAGCGAGAGAAAACGAGAGCGAGAAAACGAGACCGAGCGAAAGAAAACGAGAGCGAGAGAGAGAAAACGAGAGCGAGAGAGAGAGAAAACGAGAAAACGAGAGCGAGAGCAAACGAGAGCGAGAGCAAACGAGAGCGAGAGAGAAAACGAGAGCGAGAACGAGAGAGCACGAGAGCGAGAGAGAACGATAACGAGAGAGAAAACGAGAGCGAGAGAAAACGAGAGCGAGAGAAAACGAGAGCGAGAGAAAACGAGAGCGAGAGAAAACGAGAGCGCGAGAGAGAAAACGAGACCAAGCGAAAGAAAACGAGAGCGAGCGAAAGAAAACGAGAGCGAGCGAGAGAAAACGAGAGCGAGAGAGAGAAAACGAGAGCGAGAGAGAGAAAACGAGAGCGAGAGAGAGAAAACGAGAGCGAGAGAGAAAACAGGAGCGAGAGAGAACGAGAAAGAAAACGAGAGCGTCAGAAAACGAGAGCGAGAGAACGAGAGAGAGAAAACGAAAGCGAGAGAAAGAAAACGAGAGCAAGAGAAAGAAAACGAGAGCGAGAGAGAGAGAAAACAGGAGCGAGACAGAAAACAGGAGCGAGAAAACAAGAGTGCAAGAGAACGAGAACGACAGAGAAAATGAGAGCAAGATACGAGAGCGAGAGAACGAAAACGAGAGCGAGAGAAAACGAGAGCGAGAGAAAACGAGAGCGAGAGAGAAAACGAGAGCGAGAGAGAAAACAAGAGCGAGAGAGAAAACGAGAGCGAGAACGAGAGAGCACGAGAGCGAGAGAGAAAACGAGAGCGAGAACGAGAGAGCACGAGAGCGAGAGAGAAAACGAGAGCGAGAACGAGAGAGCACGAGAGCGAGAGAGAAAACGAGAGCGAGAACGAGAGAGCACGAGAGCGAGAGAACGATAACGAAAGCGAGATAAAACGAGAGCGAGAGAACGAAAACACGAGAGCGAGAGAGAAAACGAGAGCGAGAGAGAAAACACGAGAGCGAGAGAGAACGAGAACGACAGAGAAAACGAGAGCGAGATAAAACGAGAGCGAGAACGAGAGAGAGAAAACGAGAGCGCGAGAGAGAGAACGAGAGCGAGAGAGAAAACACGAGAGCGAGAGAGAAAACACGAGAGCGAGAGAGAACGAGAAAACGAGAGCGAGATAAAACGAGAGCGAGATAAAACGAGAGCGAGATAAAACGAGAGCGAGATAAAACGAGAGCGAGAAAACGAGAGCGCGAGAGAGAAAACGAGAGCGAGAAAACGAGAGCGCGAGAGAGAAAACGAGAGCGCGAGAGAGAAAACGAGAGCGAGAGAGAGAGAAAACGAGAGCGAGAGAGAAAACGAGAGCGAGAGAGAGAGAAAACGAGAGCGAGAGAGAAAACGAGAGCGAGAGAGAGAGAAAACGAGAGCGAGAGAGAGAAAACAGGAGCGAGAGAGAACGAGAACGAGAGAGAAAACGAGAGCGAGAGAAAACGAGAGCGAGAGAGAGAAAGAGAGCGAGAGAGAGAGAAAACGAGAGCGAACGAGAAAACGAGAGAGAGAGAAAACGAGAGCGAGAGAGAGAAAACGAGAGAGAGAAAACGAGCGCGAGATAAAACGAGAGCGAGAAAACGAGAGCGCGAGAGAGAAAACGAGAGCGAGAGCGAGAAAACGAGAGCAAGCGAAAGAAAACGAGAGCGAGAGAGAGAAAACGAGAGCGAGAGAGAGAGAAAACACGAGCGCGAGAGAGAAAACACGAGCGCGAGAGAGAAAACACGAGCGCGAGAGAGAAAACACGAGCGCGAGAGAGAAAACACGAGCGCGAGAGAGAAAACACGAGCGCGAGAGAGAAAACACGAGAGCGAGAGAGAAAACACGAGCGCGAGAGAGAAAACACGAGCGCGAGAGAGAAAACACGAGCGCGAGAGAGAAAACACGAGCGCGAGAGAGAAAACACGAGAGCGAGAGAGAAAACACGAGAGCGAGAGAGAAAACACGAGAGCGAGAGAGAAAACACGAGAACGACAGAGAAAACGAGAGCGAGAGAACGAAAACGAGAGCGAGAGAGAAAACGAGAGCGAGAGAGAAAACGATAGCGAGAGAGAAAACGAGAGCGAGAACGAGAGAGCACGAGAGCGAGAGAGAACGATAACGAAAGCGAGATAAAACGAGAGCGAGAGAGAGAGAAAACGAGAGCGAGAGTGAGAAAACAAGAGCAAGAGAGAGAAAACAGGAGCGAGAGAGAAAACAGGAGCGAGAGAGAACGAGAACGACAGAGAAAACGAGAGCGAGAGAACGAAAACGAGAGCGAGAGAGAAAACGAGAGCGAGAGAGAAAACGATAGCGAGAGAGAAAACGAGAGCGAGAACGAGAGAGCACGAGAGCGAGAGAGAACGATAACGAAAGCGAGATAAAACGAGAGCGAGAGAGAGAGAAAACGAGAGCGAGAGAACGAGAGCGAGAGTGAGAAAACAAGAGCGAGAGAGAGAAAACAGGAGCGAGAGAGAAAACAGGAGCGAGAGAGAAAACAGGAGCGAGAGAGAAAACAGGAGCGAGAGAGAACGAGAACGACAGAGAAAACGAGAGCGAGAGAACGAAAACGAGAGCGAGAGAGAAAACGAGAGCGAGAGAGAAAACGAGAGCGAGAGAGAAAACGAGAGCGAGAACGAGAGAGCACGAGAGCGAGAGAGAACGATAACGAAAGCGAGATAAAACGAGAGCGAGAGAGAAAACGAGAGCGAGAGAGAGAAAACGAGAGCGAGAGAGAGAAAACGAGAGCGAGAGAGAGAAAACACGAGAGCGAGAGAGAAAACACGAGAGCGAGAGAGAAAACGAGAGCGAGATAAAACGAGAGCGAGATAAAACGAGAGCGAGATAAAACGAGAGCGAGAACGAGAGAGAGAAAACGAGAGCGCGAGAGAGAAAACGAGAGCGAGACAAAACAAGAGCGAGAGAGAAAACGAGAGCGAGAGAGAAAACGAGAGCGAGAACGAGAGAGCACGAGAGCGAGAGAGAACGATAACGAGAGCGAACGAGAAAACGAGAGCGAGAGAGAGAAAACAGGAGCGAGAGAGAACGAGAACGAGAGAGAAAATGAGAGCGAGAGAAAACGAGAGCGAGATAAAACGAGAGCGAGAAAACGAGAGCGAGAGAGAGAAAACGAGAGCGAGAGAGAGAGAAAACGAGAGCGAGAGCGAACGAGAAAACGAGAGAGAGAAAACAAGAGCGAAAGATAGAAAACGAGAGCGAGAGAGTGAAAACGAGAGCGAGAGAGAAAACAGGAGCGAGAGATAAAACGAGAGCGAGATAAAACGAGAGCGAGATAAAACGAGAGCGAGATAAAACGAGAGCGAGATAAAACGAGAGCGAGAAAACGAGAGCGCGAGAGAGAAAACGAGAGCGAGAGAGAGAAAACGAGAGCGAGAGAGAGAAAACAGGAGCGAGAGAGAACGAGAACGAGAGAGAAAACGAGAGCGAGAGAAAACGAGAGCGAGAGAGAAAACGAGAGCGAGATAAAACGAGAGCGAGATAAAACGAGAGCGAGAGAGAAAACACGAGAGCGAGAGAGAGAAAGAGAGCGAGAGAGAGAGAAAACGAGAGCGAACGAGAAAACGAGAGAGAGAGAAAACGAGAGCGAAAGATAGAAAACGAGAGCGAGAGAGAGAAAACGAGAGAGAGAAAACGAGAGCGAGAAAAAACGAGAGCGAGAAAACGAGAGCGCGAGAGAGAAAACGAGAAAAAACGAGAGCGAGAGAGAGAAAACGAGAGCGAGAGAGAGAGAAAACGAGAGCGAGAGAGAAAACACGAGCGCGAGAGAGAAAACACGAGCGCGAGAGAGAAAACACGAGCGCGAGAGAGAAAACACGAGCGCGAGAGAGAAAACACGAGCGCGAGAGAGAAAACACGAGAGCGAGAGAGAAAACACGAGAGCGAGAGAGAAAACACGAGAGCGAGAGAGAAAACACGAGAGCGAGAGAAAACGAGAGCGAGAGAAAACGAGAGCGAGAGAGAAAACGAGAGCGAGAGAGAAAACGAGAGCGAGAGAGAAAACGAGAGCGAGAACGAGAGAGCACGAGAGCGAGAGAGAACGATAACGAAAGCGAGATAAAACGAGAGCGAGAGAGAGAGAAAACGAGAGCGAGAGAATGAGAACGAGAGCGAGAACGAGAACGAAAGAGAAAACGAGAGTGAGATTGAGAAAACGAGAGCGAGAGAAAGAAAACGAGAGCGAGAGAGAAAACGAGAGCGAGAGAGAAAACGAGAGCGAGAGAGAAAACGAGAGCGAGAGAGAGAAAACGAGAGCGAGAGAGAGAAAACAGAGCGAGAGAGAACGAGAACGAGAGAGAAAACGAGAGCGAGAGAAAACGAGAGCGAGAAAACGAGAGCGAGAGAGAGAAAACGAGAGCGAGAGAGAAAACGAGAGCGAGAGCGAACGAGAAAACGAGAGCGAAAGATAGAAAACGAGAGCCAGAGAGTGAAAACGAGCGCGAGATAAAACGAGCGCGAGATAAAACGAGCGCGAGATAAAACGAGAGCGAGATAAAACGAGAGCGAGATAAAACGAGAGCGAGATAAAACGAGAGCGAGATAAAACGAGAGCGAGATAAAACGAGAGCGAGATAAAACGAGAGCGCGAGAGAGAAAACGAGAGCGAGAGAGAGAGAAAACGAGAGCGAGAGAGAAAACGAGAGCGAGAGAGAGAGAAAACGAGAGCGAGAGAACGAGAGCGAGAGTGAGAAAACGAGAGCGAGAGAGAGAAAACAGGAGCGAGAGAGAGAAAACAGGAGCGAGAGAGAGAAAACAGGAGCGAGAGAGAGAAAACAGGAGCGAGAGAGAAAACAGGAGCGAGAGAGAACGAGAACGACAGAGAAAACGAGAGCGAGAGAACGAAAACAAGAGCGAGAGAGAAAACGAGAGCGAGAGAGAAAACGAGAGCGAGAACGAGAGAGCACGAGAGCGAGAGAGAACGATAACGAGAGAGAAAACGAGAGCGAGAGAAAACGAGAGCGAGAGAAAACGAGAGCGAGAGAAAACGAGAGCGAGAGAGAAAACGAGAGCGAGAACGAGAGAGCACGAGAGCGAGAGAACGATAACGAGAGCGAGAGAGAAAACACGAGAGCGAGAGAGAAAACACGAGAGCGAGAGAGAAAACACGAGAGCGAGAGAGAAAACGAGAGCGAGAGAGAAAACGAGAGCGAGAACGAGAGAGCACGAGAGCGAGAGAACGATAACGAGAGCGAGAGAGAAAACACGAGAGCGAGAGAGAAAACACGAGAGCGAGAGAGAAAACACGAGAGCGAGAGAGAAAACAGGAGCGAGAGAGAACGAGAACGACAGATAAAACGAGAGCAAGAGACAAAACGAGAACGAGAGAGAGAGAAAACGAGAGCGAGAGAAAACGAGAGCGAGAGAACGAGAACGAGAGCGAGAGAACGAGAACGAAAGAGAAAACGAGAGTGAGAGTGAGAAAACGAGAGCGAGAGAAAGAAAACGAGAGCGAGAGAGAGAGAAAACGAGAGCGAGAGAGAAAACGAGAGCGAGAGAGAAAACGAGAGCGAGAACGAGAGAGCACGAGAGCGAGAACGATAACGAGAGCGAGAGAGAAAACACGAGAGCGAGAGAGAAAACACGAGAGCGAGAGAGAAAACACGAGAGCGAGAGAGAAAACACGAGAGCGAGAGAGAAAACGAGAGCGAGAACGAGAGAGCACGAGAGCGAGAGAACGATAACGAGAGCGAGAGAGAAAACACGAGAGCGAGAGAGAAAACACGAGAGCGAGAGAGAAAACACGAGAGCGAGAGAGAAAACGAGAGCGAGAGAAAACGAGAGCGAGAGAAAACGAGAGCGAGAGAAAACGAGAGCGAGAGAGAGAGAAAACGAGAGAGAGAGAGAGAGAAAACGAGAGCGAGAGCGAAAACGAGAGCGAGAGCGAGAGCGAAAACGAGAGCGAGAGCGAAAACGAGAGCGAGAGAGAAAACGAGAGCGAGAGCGAGAGAAAACGAGAGCGAGAGAAAACGAGAGCGAGAGAAAACGAGAGCGAGAGAAAACGAGAGCGAGAGAAAACGAGAGCGAGAGAAAACGAGAGCGAGAGAGAGAGAAAACGAGAGAGAGAGAGAGAGAGAAAACAGGAGCGAGAGAGAAAACAGGAGCGAGAGAGAAAACGAGAGCGAGAGAAAACGAGAGCGAGAGAAAACGAGAGCGAGAGAAAACGAGAGCGAGAGAAAACGAGAGCGAGAGAGAGAGAAAACGAGAGCGAGAGAGAGAGAAAACGAGAGCGAGAGAGAGAGAAAACGAGAGCGAGAGCGAGAGCGAAAACGAGAGCGAGAGAGAAAACGAGAGCGAGAGAGAAAACGAGAGCGAGAGAGAAAACGAGAGCGAGAGCGAGAGAAAACGAGAGCGAGAGAAAACGAGAGCGAGAGAAAACGAGAACGAGAGAAAACGAGAGCGAGAGAGAGAGAGAAAACGAGAGAGAGAGAGAGAGAGAAAACGAGAGCGAGAGCAAAAACGAGAGCGAGAGCGAAAACGAGAGCGAGAGCGAAAACGAGAGCGAGAGAGAGAGAAAACGAGAGCGAGAGAGAAAACGAGAGCGAGAGAGAGAAAACGAGAGCGAGAGAGAGAAAACGAGAGCGAGAGAGAGAGAGAAAACGAGAGCGAGAGAGAGAGAGAAAACGAGAGCGAGAGAGAGAAAACGAGAGCGAGAGAGAGAGAAAACGAGAGCGAGAGAGAGAGAAAACGAGAGCGAGAGAGAGAGAAAACGAGAGCGAGAGAGAGAGAAAACGAGAGCGAGAGAGAGAAAACTAGAGCGAGAGAGAGAGAAAACGAGAGCGAGAGAGAGAGAAAACGAGAGCGAGAGAGAGAAAGAGAAAACGAGACCGAGACAGAATGACAGCGAGAGAAAGCGAGAGCGAGAGAGAGCAAACGAGAGCGAGCGAAAGAAAACGAGAGCGAGAGAGAGAGAAAACGAGAGCGAGAGAGAGAAAACGAGACCGAGACAGAATGACAGCGAGAGAAAGCGAGAGCGAGAGAGAGCAAACGAGAGCAAGAGCAAACGAGAGCGAGAGAAAGAAAACGAGAGCGAGAGAGAGAAAGAGAGCGAGAGAGAGAGAAAACGAGAGCGAGACAGAGAGAAAACAGGAACGAGAGAGAGAAAACAGGAACGAGAGAGAGAAAACTGGTGCGAGAGAGAAAACAGGAGCGAGAGAACGAGAACGACAGATAAAACGAGAGCAAGAGACAAAACGAGAGCGAGAGAGAGAAAACGAGAGCGAGAGAACGAGAGCAAGAGAGAAAATGAGAGCAAGCGCGAAAACAAGAGCGAGAGGGAAAACGAGAGCGAGAGAATGAGAACGAGAGCGAAAACGAGAGCGATAGTGAGAAAACTAGAGCGAGAAAACGAGAGCAAGAGACAAAACGAGAGCGAGAGAGCGAGAGAACGAGAACGAGAGCGAGAGCGAGAGAACGAGAACGATAGTGAGAGAGAAAACGAGAGCAAGAGACAAAACGAGAGCGAGAGAGAGAGAGAACGAGAACGAGAGCGAGAGAACGAGAACAATAGTGAGAGAGAAAACGAGAGCAAGCGCGAAAATGAGAGCGAGAGAGGGAAAACGAGCGCGAGAGAAAACGAGAGCGAGAGAGAAAAAACGAGAGCGAGAGAGAAAAAACGAGAACGGGAGCGAGAGAGAAAACGAGAGCGAGAGAGAGAAAACGAGAGCGAGAGAGAGAAAACGAGAGCGAGAGAGAGAAAACGAGACCGAGAGAGAGAAAACGAGACCGAGAGAGAGAAAACGAGACCGAGAACGACAGCGAGAGAAAGCGAGAGCGAGAGAGAGCAAACGAGAGCGAGAGAAAGAAAACGAGAGCGAGAGAAAGAAAACGAGAGCGAGAGAGAAAACAAGAGCGAGAGCGAGAGAAAACAAGAGCGAGAGAGAAAGAAAACAAGAGCGAGAGAGAAAACAGGTGCGAGAGAGAAAACAGGAGCGAGAGAACGAGAACGACAGAGAAAACGAGAGCGAGATAAAACGAGAGCAAGAGACAAAACGAGAGCGAGAGAGAGAGAAAACAAGAGCGAGAGAGAGTGAAAACAGGAGCGAGAGAGAGAAAACAGGTGCAAGAGAGAAAACAGGAGCGAGAGAACGAGAACGACAGATAAAGAGAGCAAGAGACAAAACGAGAGCGAGAGGGAGAGAAAAAACGTGAGCGAGAGAAAACGAGAGCGAGAGAGAGAGAAAACGAGAGCGAGAGAGAAAACGAGAGCGAGAATGAGAGCGAGAGAGCGAGAACGAGAGCGAAAACGAGAGCAAGCGCGAAAACGAGAGCGAGAAAGAGAGAAAACGAGAGCGAGAATGAGAGCGAGAGAGCGAGAACGAGAGCGAGAGAGAAAACGAGAGCAAGCGCGAAAACGAGAGCGAGAAAGAGAGAAAACGAGAGCGAGAGAGAGAGAAAACAGGAGCGAGAGAGAGAGAAAACAGGAGCGAGAGAGAGAGAAAACAGGAGCGAGAGAGAGAGAAAACAGGAGCGAGAGAGAAAACAGGAGCGAGAGAGAGAGAAAACAGGAGCGAGAGAGAAAACAGGAGCGAGAGAGAGAGAAAACAGGAGCGAGAGAGAAAACAGGAGCGAGAGAACGAGAACGACAGATAAAACGAGAGCAAGAGACAAAACGAGAGCGAGAGAGAGAGAAAACGAGAGCGAGAGAGAAAACGAGAGCGAGAGAACGAGAACGAGAGAACGAGAACGAGAGCAAGCGCGAAAACGAGAGCGAGAGAGAGAGAAAACGAGAGCGAGAGAGAGAGAAAACAGGAGCGAGAGAGAGAGAAAACAGGAGCGAGAGAGAGAGAAAACAGGAGCGAGAGAGAGAGAAAACAGGAGCGAGAGAGAGAGAAAACAGGAGCGAGAGAGAGAGAAAAAACAGGAGCGAGAGAGAGAGAAAACAGGAGCGAGAGAGAGAGAAAACAGGAGCGAGAGAGAGAAAACAGGAGCGAGAGAACGAGAACGACAGATAAAACGAGAACGAGAGAGAAAACGAGAGCGAGAGAACGAGAACGAGAGAACGAGAACGAGAGAACGAGAACGAGAGCAAGCGCGAAAACGAGAGCAAGCGCGAAAACGAGAGCGAGAGAGAGAGAAAACGAGAGCGAGAGAGAGAAAACAGGAGCGAGAGAGAGAAAACAGGAGCGAGAGAACGAGAACGACAGATAAAACGAGAGCAAGAGACAAAACGAGAGCGAGAGAGAGAGAAAACGAGAGCGAGAGAGAAAACGAGAGCGAGAGAACGAGAGCGAGAGAACGAGAACGAGAGAACGAGAACGAGAGCAAGCGCGAAAACGAGAGCAAGCGCGAAAACGAGAGCAAGCGCGAAAACGAGAGCGTGAGAGAGAGAAAACGAGAGCGAGAGAGAGAGAAAACGAGAGCGAGAGAGAAAACGAGAGCGAGAATGAGAGCGAGAGAGCGAGAACGAGAGCGAGAGAGAAAACGAGAGCGAGAGAGAAAACGAGAGCAAGCGCGAAAACGAGAGCGAGAGAGAGAGAAAACGAGAGCGAGAGAGAGAGAAAACAGGAGCGAGAGAGAGAGAAAACAGGAGCGAGAGAGAGAAAACAGGAGCGAGAGAACGAGAACGACAGATAAAACGAGAGCGAGAGAGAAAACGAGAGCGAGAGAACGAGAACGAGAGAACGAGAACGAGAGCAAGCGCGAAAACGAGAGCAAGCGCGAAAACGAGAGCGAGAGAGAGAGAAAACGAGAGCGAGAGAGAGAAAACAGGAGCGAGAGAGAGAAAACAGGAGCGAGAGAGAGAAAACAGGAGCGAGAGAGAGAAAACAGGAGCGAGAGAACGAGAACGACAGATAAAACGAGAGCAAGAGACAAAACGAGAGCGAGAGAGAGAGAAAACGAGAGCGAGAGAGAAAACGAGAGCGAGAGAACGAGAACGAGAGAACGAGAACGAGAGCAAGCGCGAAAACGAGAGCAAGCGCGAAAACGAGAGCAAGCGCGAAAACGAGAGCGAGAGAGAGAGAAAACGAGAGCGAGAGAGAAAACGAGAGCGAGAGAACGAGAACGAGAGAACGAGAACGAGAGCAAGCGCGAAAACGAGAGCAAGCGCGAAAACGAGAGCAAGCGCGAAAACGAGAGCGAGAGAGAGAGAAAACGAGAGCGAGAGAGAAAACGAGAGCGAGAATGAGAGCGAGAGAGCGAGAACGAGAGCGAGAGAGAAAACGAGAGCAAGCGCGAAAACGAGAGCGAGAGAGAGAGAAAACGAGAGAGAGAGAGAGAGAAAACAGGAGCGAGAGAACGAGAACGACAGATAAAACGAGGGCGAGAGAGAAAACAGGAGGGCGAGAGAGAAAACAGGAGGGCGAGAGAGAAAACAGGAGGGCGAGAGAGAAAACAGGAGGGCGAGAGAGAAAACAGGAGGGCGAGAGAGAAAACAGGAGGGCGAGAGAGAAAACAGGAGGGCGAGAGAGAAAACAGGAGGGCGAGAGAGAAAACAGGAGGGCGAGAGAGAAAACAGGAGGGCGAGAGAGAAAACAGGAGGGCGAGAGAGAAAACAGGAGGGCGAGAGAGAAAACAGGAGGGCGAGAGAGAAAACAGGAGGGCGAGAGAGAAAACAGGAGGGCGAGAGAGAAAACAGGAGGGCGAGAGAGAAAACAGGAGGGCGAGAGAGAAAACAGGAGGGCGAGAGAGAAAACAGGAGGGCGAGAGAGAAAACAGGAGGGCGAGAGAGAAAACAGGAGGGCGAGAGAAAACGAGAGCGAGAGAGAACGAGAGCGAGAGAGAACGAGAGCGAGAGAGAACGAGAGCGAGAGAGAACGAGAGCGAGAGAGAACGAGAGCGAGAGAGAACGAGAAAACGAGAGCGAGAGCGAAAACGAGAGCGAGAGCGAAAACGAGAGCGAGAGAGAGGGAAAACGAGAGCGAAAACGAGACCGATAGCGAGAAAACGAGAACGAGAAAACGACAGCAAGAGACAAAACGAGAGCGAGAGAGAGAGAGAGAGAACGAGAACGAGAGCGAGAGCGAGAAAACGAGAGCGAGAGCGAGAAAACGAGAGCGAGAGAACGAGAACGAGAACGAGAGAACGAGAACGAGAGCAAGCGCAAAAACGAGAGCAAGCGCGAAAACGAGAGCGAGAGAGAGGGAAAACGAGAGCGAGAGAACGAGAACGAGAGCGAGAACGAGAAAACGAGAGCAAGAGAGAGAGAACGAGAACGAGAGAACGAAAACGAGAGCGAGAGAACGAGAGCGAGAGAGAGAGAAAACAGGAGCGAGAGAGAAAACAGGAGCGAGAGAGAGAAAACAGGAGCGAGAGAGAGAAAACAGGAGCGAGAGAGAGAAAACAGGAGCGAGAGAGAGAAAACAGGAGCGAGAGAGAGAAAACAGGAGCGAGAGAGAACGAGAATGAGAGAGAAAACGAGAGCGAGAGAGAACGAGAGCGAGAGAGAACGAGAGCGAGAAAACGAGAGCGAGAGCGAGAAAACGAGAGCGAGAGATAGGGAAAACGAGAACGAGAGCGAGAGCGACAACGAGAGCGATAGCGAGAAAACGAGAACGAGAAAACGACAGCAAGAGACAAAACGAGAGCGAGAGAGAGAGAGAGAACGAGAGCGAGAGCGAGAAAACGAGAGCGAGAGCGAGAAAACGAGAACGAGAAAACGACAGCAAGAGACAAAACGAGAGCGAGAGAACGAGAACGAGAGAACGAGAACGAGAGCAAGCGCGAAAACGAGAGCGAGAGAGAGAGAAAACAGGAGCGAGAGAGAGAGAAAACAGGAGCGAGAGAACGAGAACGACAGATAAAACGAGAGCAAGGGACAAAACGAGAGCGAGAGAGAGAGAAAACGAGAGCGAGAGAGAAAACGAGAGCGGGAGAACGAGAACGAGAGAACGAGAACGAGAGCAAGCGCGAAAACGAGAGCAAGCGCGAAAACGAGAGCGAGAGAGAGAGAAAACGAGAGCGAGAGAGAGAAAACAGGAGCGAGAGAGAGAAAACAGGAGCGAGAGAGAGAAAACAGGAGCGAGAGAACGAGAACGACAGATAAAACGAGAGCAAGAGACAAAACGAGAGCGAGAGAGAGAGAAAACGAGAGCGAGAGAGAAAACGAGAGCGAGAGAACGAGAACGAGAGAACGAGAACGAGAGCAAGCGCGAAAACGAGAGCAAGCGCGAAAACGAGAGCAAGCGCGAAAACGAGAGCGAGAGAGAGAGAAAACGAGAGCGAGAGAGAGAGAAAACGAGAGCGAGAGAGAAAACGAGAGCGAGAGAGAAAATGAGAGCGAGAGAGCGAGAACGAGAGCGAGAGAGAAAACGAGAGCAAGCGCGAAAACGAGAGCGAGAGAGAGAGAGAAAACGAGAGCGAGAGAGAGAGAAAACAGGAGCGAGAGAGAGAAAACAGGAGCGAGAGAGAGAAAAAACAGGAGCGAGAGAGAGAAAACAGGAGCGAGAGAACGAGAACGACAGATAAAACGAGAGCAAGAGACAAAACGAGAGCGAGAGAGAGAGAAAACGAGAGCGAGAGAGAAAACGAGAGCGAGAGAACGAGAACGAGAGCAAGCGCGAAAACGAGAGCGAGAGCGAAAACGAGAGCGATAGCGAGAAAACGAGAACGAGAAAACGAGAGCGCGAGAGGGAAAACAGGAGCGCGAGAGGGAAAACAGGAGCGCGAGAGGGAAAACAGGAGCGCGAGAGGGAAAACAGGAGCGCGAGAGGGAAAACAGGAGCGCGAGAGGGAAAACAGGAGCGCGAGAGGGAAAACAGGAGCGCGAGAGGGAAAACAGGAGCGCGAGAGGGAAAACAGGAGCGCGAGAGAGAAAACAGGAGCGCGAGAGAGAAAACAGGAGCGCGAGAGAGAAAACAGGAGCGCGAGAGAGAAAACAGGAGCGCGAGAGAGAAAACAGGAGCGCGAGAGAGAAAACAGGAGCGCGAGAGAGAAAACAGGAGCGCGAGAGAGAAAACAGGAGCGAGAGAGAGAAAACAGGAGCGAGAGAGAGAAAACAGGAGCGAGAGAGAACGAGAATGAGAGAGAAAACGAGAGCGAGAGAGAACGAGAGCGAGAGAGAACGAGAGCGAGAGAGAACGAGAGCGAGAGAGAACGAGAGCGAGAGCGAGAAAACGAGAGCGAGAGCGAAAACGAGAGCGAGAGAGAGGGAAAACGAGAGCGAAAACGAGACCGATAGCGAGAAAACGAGAACGAGAAAACGACAGCAAGAGACAAAACGAGAACGAGAGCGAGAGCGAGAGCGAGAAAACGAGAGCGAGAACGAGAGAGCACGAGAGCGAGAGAGAACGATAACGAGAGCGAGAGCGAACGAGAAAACGAGAGCAAGAGAGAAAACAAGAGAGGGGGGAAACGAGAGCGCGAGCGAGAAAACGAGAGCGAGAGCGAGAAAACGAGAGCGAGAGCGAAAACGAGAGCGAGAGCGAAAATGAGAGCGAGATAAAACGAGAGCGAGAGAACGAGAACGAGAGCGAGAAAACAGGAGCGAGAGCGAGAAAACAAGAGTGCGAGAGAACGAGAACGACAGAGAAAACAAGAGCGAGATAAAAAGAGAGTGAGAGAACAAGAACGAGAGCGAGAGAGAAAGCGAGAGCGAGAGAGAAAACCAGAGCGAGAGAGAGAAAACCAGAGCGAGAGAGAGAAAACCAGAGCGAGAGAAAATGAGAGCGAGGGAAAGAAAACGAGATCGAGAGAGAACGGGAGCGAGAGAGAGAAAACGAGAGCGAATGAGAAAACGAGAGCGAACGAGAAAACGAGAGCGAGAAAGAGAAAACAAGAACGAGAGCGAGAGAGATAACGACAGCGAGACAGAAAGCGAGAGCGAGACAGAAAACGAGAGCGAGAACGAGAGAGCACGAGAGCGAGAGAGAACGATAATGAGAGCGAGAGCGAACGAGAAAACGAGAGCGAGAGAGAAAACAAGAGTGCGAGAGAACGAGAACAACAGGGAAAACAAGAGCGAGATAAAAAGAGAGTGAGAGAACGAGAACGAGAGCGAGAGAGAAAACGAGAGCGAGAGAGAGAAAACGAGCGCGAGAGAAAATGAGAGCGAGGGAAAGAAAACGAGAACGAGAGAGAACGGGAGCGAGAGAGAAAACGAGAGCGAGAGAGAAAACGAGAGCGAGAAAGAGAAAACAAGAACGAGAAAGAGAAAACAAGAACGAGAGCGAGAGAGATAACGACAGCGTGACAGAAAGCGAGAGCGAGACAGAAAACGAGAGCGAGAACGAGAGAGCACGAGAGCGAGAGAGAACGATAACGAGAGCGAGAGATAACGAGAAAACGAGAGCGAGAAAGAGAAAATGTGAACGAGAGCGAGAGATAACGAGAAAACGAGCGCGAGAACGAGAGAGCACGAGAACGAGAGAGAACGATAATGAGAGCGAGAGCGAACGAGAACGAGAGCGAACGAGAAAGAATGATAACGAGAGCGAGAGAGAAAACGAGAGCGAACGAGAACGAGAGCAAACGAGCGCGCGAACGAGACAAAAAGAGAAAGCGCAGTAACGAGAGAAAACGAGAGCGAACGAGAGAGAGCAAACGAGAGAGAGCAAACGAGCGCGAGCAAACGAGCGCGAGAAAACGAGCGCGAGAAAACGAGCGCGAGAAAACGAGCGCGAGAAAACGAGCGCGAGAAAACGAGCGCGAGAAAACGAGCGCGAGAAAACGAGCGCGAGAAAACGAGCGCGAGAAAACGAGCGCGAGAGAGATCGAGATAGATCGAGATAAAGCGAGAGCGATCGAGAGCGAGAGCGATCGAGATCGAGAGCGATCGAGATCGAGAGCGATCGATCGCGAGAGCGATTGAGATAGATCGAGATAAAGCGAGAGCGATCGAGAGCGAGAGAGATCGAGATAAAGCGAGAGCGAGAGAGATCGAGATAAAGCGAGAGCGAGAGAGATCGAGATAAAGCGAGAGCGAGAGAGATCGAGATAAAGCGAGAGCGAGAGAGATCGAGATAAAGCGAGAGCGAGAGAGATCGAGATAAAGCGAGAGCGAGAGAGATCGAGATAAAGCGAGAGCGAGAGAGATCGAGACAGCACGATCGTGAGCGAGCGAGAGCAATCATGAGATCGAGAGAGCGAGAGAGATCGAGCGCGAGAGAGCGATTGAGATCTCGAGAGAGAGAGAGGGAGACAGCGAGCGAGAGAGAGGGAGAGAGCGAGCGAGCGAACGAGGGAGAGAGAGAACGAGATCGAGAGCGAGAGATCGAGAGCGAGAGAGATTAAGATAAAGCGCGAGCGATCGAGAGAGAGCGCGATCGAGAGCGAGAGCGATCGAGAGCGAGAGCGATCGAGAGCGAGAGCGATCGAGAGCGAGAGCGATCGAGATAAAGCGAGAGCGAGCGAGAGCAAAAGCGAGCGAGAGCGAAAGCGAGCGAGAGCGAGAGAGATCGAGATAGATCGAGATAAAGCGAGAGCGATCGAGAGCGAGATTAAACGAGAGCGATCGATTGCGAGAGCGATCGCGAGCGAGAGCGAGAGATCGAGCTAGATCGAGATAAAGCGAGAGCGATCGAGAGCGAGAGAGATCGAGATAAAGCAAGAGCGATCGATAGCGAGAGCGATCGAGTGAAAGCGAGAGCGATCGAGAGCGAGAGATCGAGAGAGCACAATCGTGAGCGAGCGAGATAGAGATCGATCAAGAGCGAGAGATCAAGAGTGAGAGCAATCGTGAGATCGAGAGAGATCGAGCGCGAGAGAGCGATCGAGATCGAGAGGACGGGGGGAAAGAGAGAGAGAGCGGGAGAGAGAACGAGAGAGAGAACGAGAACGAGAGAGAGAGAACGCGAGAGAGAGAGAGAACGCGAGAGAGAGAGAATGAGAGAGAGAGAGAGAGAACAAGAGAGAGACAGAACGAGAGAGAGAGAGAGAACGAGAGAGAGAGAGAGAACGAGAGAGAAAGAGAACACGAGGGAGAAAGAGAACGCAAGAGAGAGAGAGAACGAGAGAGAGAGAGAACGAGAGAGAGAGAGAACGAGAGAGAGAGAGAGAACGAGAGAGAGAGAGAACGAGAGAGAGAGAGAACAAGAGAGAGAGAGAACAAGAGAGAGACAGAACGAGAGAGAGAGAGAGAACAAGAGAGAGAGAGAGAGAGAGAGAGAACGAGAGAGAAAGAGAACACGAGGGAGAAAGAGAACGAGAGAGAGAGAACGCAAGAGAGAGAGAGAACAAGAGAGAGAGAGAACGAGAGAGAGAGAGAACGAGAGAGAGAGAACACGAGAGAGAAAGAGAACGAGAGAGAGAGAGAACACGAGAGAGAAAGAGAACGAGAGAGAGAAAGAGAACGAGAGAGAGAGAGAGAGAGAACGAATGAAGGAAAGAAAGAGAGAGAAAAAGAGAAAGAGAAAGAGAGAGAGAGATATAGAGGGGGGGGGAGAGAGAGAGGGAGAGAGGGAGAGAGGGAGAGAAACAAAAAAAGCGAGAGAAAGAGGCAATGAAGAATTTGCAACAGCAACAGTATGTGATGATGGCAGATTGGGAATGGGGAAAAGTCTCAGATACAATCACATAGATGGGTTACTTCCAGGAAAGGCAAGAGAGGTAGGCTGTTAGTGCAGGAGTCTTCTGTGGATAATCCCATTTCAAACAAATATGCTGTTTTGGAAAATGTAGGGGGTGATGGATTCTCAGGGGAATGAAGCACCAACAGCCAAGTTTCTGGTATTGCGGTTGACTCGAATGCAACGAGGGCTACGTCGGGTTCCAAAAGATCAATTGTGTTAGGGGACTCTCTACTCTGAGGTACAGACAGACATTGCTGTGGCCAGCAGTGAAAAAGCAGAATGGTGTGTTGCTTCCCTGGTGCCAGGATCAAGGATGTCTCAGAGAGGGTGCACAATGTTCTCAAGGGGAAGAGGGTCATTGTCCACATTGGAACCAACAACATAGGAAGGGAAGAAGTTGAGACTCTGAAGGGAGACTACAGAGAATGAGGCAGGAATTTAAAAAGGAGGTCCTCAAGAGTAGTAATATCTGGATTACTCCCAGTGTTACAAGCTCATGAGGGCAGGAATAGGAGGATAGAGCAGATGGATGCATGGCTGAGGAGCTGGTGTCTGGGAGAAGGATTCACATTTTTTGATCATTGGAATCTCTTTTGGGTAGAAGTGACCTGTACAAAGACAGATTGCAACTAAATTGGAAGGGGACTAAGACACTGGCAGGGGGATTTTCCAAAGCTGCTCGGGAGGATTTGAACTAGTACATTTGGGGGGTGGGACCCAGGGAGATAGTGAGGAAAGATCAATCTGAGACAGGTACAGCTGAGAACAGAAGTGAGTCAAACAGTCAAGGCAGGCAGGGACAAGGTAGGACTAATAAATTAAACTGCATTTATTTCAATGCAAGAAGCCTAACAGAGAAGGCAGATGGACTCAGGGCATGGTTAGGAACATGTGACTGGGATATCATAGCGATTACGGAAACATGGCTCAGGGATGGATAAGACTGGCAGCTTAATGTTCCAGGATACAAATGTTACAGGTAGAATAGAAAGGGAGGCAAGAGAGGTGGGGGAGTGGCGTTTTTGATAAGGGATAGCATCACAGCTGTACTGAGGGAGGATATTCCCGGAAATACAGCCAGGGATGTTATTTGGATGGAAATGAGAAATAAGAAAGGGATGATCACCTTATTGGGATTGTATTATAGAACCCCTAATAGTCGGAGGGAAATTGAGAAACAAATTTGTAAGGAGATTTCAGTTATGTGTAAGAATAATAGGGTGGTTATGGCAGGGGATTTTAACTTTCTGAACACAGATTGGGACTGCCATAGTCTTAAGGGTTTAGATGGAGAGGAATTTCTTAAGTGCGTACAGGACAAATTTTCTGTACAGGAATTTTTTCTGTTTCAGTATGCGGATGTACCTACTAGAGAAGGTGCAAAACTTGACTACTCTTGGGAAATAAGGCTGGGCGGGTGACTGAGGTGTCAGTGGGGGAGCACTTTGGGGCCAGCGACCATAATTCTATTAGCTTTAAAATAGTGATGGAAAAGGATAGATCAGATCTAAAAGTTGAAGTTCTAAACTGGAGAAAGGCGAACTTTGACAGTATTAGGCACGAACTTTCAAAAGCTGATTGGAGGCAAATGTTCGCAGTTAAAAGTGACGGCTAGAAAATGGGAAGCCTTCAGAAATGAGATAACAAGAATCCAGAGAAAGTATATTCCTGTCAGGGTAAAAGGAAAGGCTGGGGAGGTACAGGAAATGCTAGATTACTAAAGAAATTGAGGATTTGGTTAAGAAAAAGAAGCAAGCATATGTCAGGTATAGACAGGATAGATTGAGTGAATCCTTAGAAGAGTCTAAAGACAGTAGGAGTATACTTAAGAGGGAAATCAGGAGGGCAAATAGGGGACATGAGATAGCTTTGGCAAACAGAAATAAGGAGAATCCAAAGGGTTGTTACAAATACATTAAGGACAAAAGGGTAACTAGGCAGAGAATAGGACCCTTCAAAGATCAGCAAGGCAGCCTTTGTGTGGAGCTGCAGAAAATGGGGGAAGATACTAAATGACTATTTTGCATCAGTATTTACTGTGGAAAAGGATATGGAAGATATAGAGAGTAGGGAAATAGATAGTGACATTTTTTAGATTAGACTTACAGTGTGGAAACAGGCCCTTCGGCCCAACAAGTTCACACCGACCCGCCGAAGCGCAACCCACCCATACCCCTTACCTAACACTACAGGCAATTTAGCATGGCCAATTCACCTGACCGGCACATCTTTGGACTGTGGGAGGAAACCGGAGCACCCGGAGGAAACCCACGCAGACACGGGGAGAATGTGCAAACTCCACACAGTCAGTCAGTCGCCTGAGGCGGGAATTGAACCCAGGTCCCTGGCGCTGTGAGGCAGCAGTGCTAACCACTGTGCTACCGTGCCGCCCTGCAAAAATGCCCAGATTACAGAGGAGGAAGTGCAGGATGTCTTGAAACGGTTAAAAGTGGATAAATCCCCAGGACCTAATCAGATGTACCCAAGAACTCTGTGGGAAGCTCGGGAAGCAATTGCTGACCCTCTTGCTGAGATATTTATATCATCACTAGTCACAGGTGAGGTGCCGAAAGTCTGGAGGTTGGCTAACTTGGTGCCACTGTTTAAGAAGGGTGGTAAGGACAAGCCAAGGAACTATAGATCAGTGAGCCTAACGTCGGTGATGGGCAAGTTGTTGGAGGGAATCCTGAGGGACAGGATTTACGCATATTTGGAAAGGCAAGGACCGATTAGGAATAGTCCACATGGTTTTGTGCGTGGGAAATCATGTCTCACAAACTTGATTGAGTTTTTTGAAGAAGTAACAAAGAGGATTGATGAGGGCAGAGTGATAGATGTGATCTATATGGACTTCAGTAAGGCATTTGACAAGGTTCCCCATGGGAGACTGGTTAGCAAGGTTAGATCTCACGGAATATAGGAAGAACTCGCCATTTGGATACAGAACTGGCTCAAAAAGTAGAAGATAGAGGGTGATGGTGGAGGGTTGTTTTTCAGACTGGGGGCCTGTGACCAGTGGAGTGCCACAAGGATCGGTTCTGGGTCCACTACTTTTCGTCATTTATATAAATGATTTGGATGTGAGCATAAGAGGTATAGTTAGTAAGTTTGCAGATGACACCAAAATTGGAGGTGTAGTGGACAGCAAAGAAGGTTACCTCAAATTACAACAGGATCCTGATCAGATGGGCCAATGAGCTGAAGTTGCAGATGGAGTTTAATTTAGATAAATGTGGAGGGCTGCATTTTGGGAAAGCAAATTTTAGCAGGACTTATACACTTAATGGTAATGTCCTAAGTGCAGGTTCATAGCTCCTTGAAAGTGGAGTTGCAGGTAGATAGGATAGTGAAGGCGGCGTTTGGCATGCTTTCCTTTATCAGTCAAAGTATTGAGTACAGGAGTTGGGAGGTCATGTTGCGGCTGTACAGGACATTGGTTAGACCACAGTTGGAATATTGTGTGCAATTCTGGTCACCTTCCAATCAGAAAGATGTTGTAAAACTTGAAAGGGTTCAGAAAAGATTTACAAGGATGTTGCCAGGGTTGGAGGATTTGAGTTACAGGGAGAGGCTGAACAGGCTGGAACTGTTTTTTTCTGGAGCATCAGAGGCTGAAGGGTGACCTTATAGAGGTTTACAATATTATGAGGGGCATGGATAGGGTAAATAGACAAAGTCTTTTCCCTGGGGTCGGGGAGTCCAGAACGAGAGGGCATAGGTTTAGGATGTGAGGGGAAAGATATAAAAGAGACTTAATGGGCAACTTTTTCACACTGAGGGTGGTACGTGTATGGAATGAGCTGCCAGAGGAGGTGGTGGAGGTTAGTACAACTGCAACATTTAAAATTGGATGGGTATGTGAATAGGAAGGGTTTGGAGGGATATGAGCCAGTACTGGCAGGTGGGACTAGATTGGGTTGGGATATCTGGTCGGCATGGACCGAAGTGTCAGTTTCCGTGCTGTACATCTCTATGTCTCTCTGACTCTAGAAATGTAGGATTGGAGTCACTTATAGGCTAGACCAAATCTGGATGCTAAGTTTTGTTTTCTAAAAGATTTGTGAATTACTTCGGTTTTCAGGAAAAACCAAAAGTTTCTATTTCCAGATTTGCTTATGTATAACTAAAAGTCAAATTCTTAAATTGCGATGGTTGAATAGAAACCCATGCCCCCTGCATATTTAGTCTAGGCATCTGGATCATTAAAACATCAATCCTGCTCATGTGAACCACAAACATTGGCATAGAATAGTTGTATTAAATGGCCTGCTTAAGTGTTGTACATTCCTTACAAAGATGTACCACTATGCCCAGTGACTCTAACTGAAAAATGTAACTGCACACATTGCAAAGTGCTTTCGATTAGAGTAATTTTGAGCCACAGCCCTAAAAATAGTAAAACCATTAAAGGTCTTTTCTATTGCAACTTTGACTTCCCATCACTGTGAACCTGCATGCTCCTTCAATAATTCATTGTATATTTCTTTTTTCGTTGAAATTTTACAATCGTTGCCTCACCTGTTCATCTGAGATGCTTTGAAAGGCCTGTAGCATGTTTGGACACGTAGGAAGAAGCATTAGCAATTCCCAAACACGTCTGGACAGGTTTTCAGCATGAAGATGCAATTCTTCGCAATGTGCAGTCTGCATGCAACATCAGGAAATAAAAATATCTTGTTAACTCAAATTATTAATCCCAAAACTGTTCAGTGATGAAATAAATAGAGGGAATCAAAACCCTTAAATTTATTTTTAAACTAAACTTTTGAAACCAAACATTTCTTTAATTCTACAATATTTCTGAAATGTATGCATGGTGTGGGGAGAATGCTGAGCCTTTAATAAATCAAATTTATTTTTTTAAAAAAGCTTCATGCATCCTTAGGATCACCATATTCATTCATTATGATCAGAGTTGTGCTAACAAACCAAAATGCAAATACTTATAGTAGATGTTTAATTAGTTAATATGAAGGCAAAGATCATATTCCTAACTAACCAAACATAACACTTTATATAAAAGCCCAAAGAACTGCAGATGCTGCAAATCAGAAACAAAAACAAAAGTTGCTAGAAAAGCTCAGCAGGTCTGGCAGCATCCATAAAAAGAAACCAGAGCTAACATTTTGGGTCTAGTGACCCTTCCTCAGGAAGGGTCTTCTAAGTAAAGGGGCACAGGACTGCAAACGTTAACTCTGATTTCATGATACTTTATGCTCAGTTTTCTAACTTTAACACAACAAAATATTCTGCGAAGCTACCTTAAATTACAATTGGCACTCAATAACATAGGTGTAACATGACCTTTTCTCGTCTTTTAAACTATTTCTACGGTGTAGGAAACTTAAATTGAAATTATTCCTTACACTTTTCCTCAACATACTTAAGTTTTGTGATGGGTCGGCACCCTTGATCCAGACTTTATGGCATGAATTAAATACAAAGATCAAATCTAACTTGTGCTACATGCAAAGACTATACTTTTTTTATTTTTCTGTATTTTGAACATGAACTGAAACTGGAAAAGTATTGTATTCAAAACCAAATCATGTGAAAGGAATTGCCGTGGAAACAGGTTACTGAAACTAGTTGTATTTGGTGTCTAGCCCGCTGCTTTACTTAAGCAGTGGGGAAAAATTCTTTGCTGAGGAGTTGGCACCAGCACAAAATGACAAGGGGAGATTTGGGTGTATTTGGGGAAACCAAATGGCAACAAACAGCTGATTGATTTGTAGACTTGTGACGAACTGGATGAAAAAAACCACCTGCCCACATCGAGTATGTGGTTGGCTCCTGAGTAACTGAATAGCTTATGGATTATATTGACAGAAGCCTTTTGACCACCAGAATGGGACGTGGTGTGTCTCTGCAATAGAATATATCTGAAATTTGAAGAAAACCAGTGTCCCTCACTAGATGCTGTAAACTGCTGTTTTAACTAATAAAGCAAAAACTTTATAAATCAATTGTTCTGTGCTTCCTGCAAAGAACAAAAAGTGAGAAGACAACCAAAAACAACAAGCCCAGGCAAGCAAAAGAAAACATCTCAACAAACTCGGTGGGTAGACAACTGTCTTCTCTGTTTTCCTTCATTCATAACACCAGTGATTTTCTTGTCTGCATCTACCTATGAGTTTAGGAGGAGTTCTATAAGGGAGTTAGCATTTTAACTAGAGTTATAGGTCAACCGTTTACAGATTCTAGCTACAAGTAAGCAACGCTTCATTTGGAATAAACAGTAATTTTATTTTTCTAAGTACAAAAACCTGATCCTGGTTTCCTGTTTGCCTAGCCAAAACAAACAGGCAAACGGAGAAACTTTTATGTATTTTGATAAAATATTTTAAGTTTTGTGACAACACCAGGAACATTCGATTTCCAGCGCACCACCCAAATGAGGCATGATACCGGAATAAAAGTGTACCCCAAATTAAAAAAATACCCTTTAATTAAAGCATACAACACATGGGATTTCTGCCTCACTCCACTAAATAAATTCCTTTTATATTATTTTTAAATAGCTTCAGAGAATAAAGAGACTCTTCGAACATCTAAAATGTGACAGGACTTTTGGTTGAAAGAGTTTTTTTCAGATTTACACAATGTAATATACATTAAATCATTCGAATATGAGTTCATTCACAGAACTTAAATCTCTGAACAGAACTAAACTGAATAGCTAATATGGCAATAAAGGGCTCAAATTTCTGAAATTAAATCAGTCACGGTTAGATACGACAGTGCAAACTATTCATTAGAATACCAAAGTACTTGTCTGCTTGGGATCCAATAACCGACTGATGTCTTGACTAATTCTAGAATGGGTCAGCAGATGGAATTAGTGCAAATGTGTAGCTAGGGCAGTGTTATGGGATTGCTGCCTGACAAACCACACCTCCGAGAAGGCTAGTTGGTATATTCATGGAGTCTGTCTTTTGACATTAGCCATCTAATGATAGGTTCTGATTACACATGATTTTTTAAAAAATGTGCATTATAGAGCAGAAGTTGAAAAAATTTTAAAAATTCTACTTTATATAACAGATCTTTCTTCTCTTTTCTATATAACTAATTTTTATTTATATGGATTTGTTAGGTTTTCATCATTCTTTATTTCAATTTACTTTCAGAGATTCCTCTACTACTACAACACATGCTCCTGACGTCAGCCAACTCAGCCAATTATTAACTTTATTATGTTAGTGGATTTAACCTATTTTCCAAACTGAATTGTGGACCAAAGTAAAAGGCAAGAGCCTTCAACAAAAGTAGCTTATGTATATGGGGACACTCTCTCTGGACCAATCCCTAAGACAGTCGAGGATAAGTGCTAGCTGGTCCTATTGCTTCCTCCAGAGTGTTCTCTACCCAAATGGAAGTCCAACTTAGGTAAAAGATGGTTGAGGAAAGAACTATAAAATTGTTACTAGGGATAAAGAACTTCAGTTGTTTAATATGCAGTTCTTTTAGTATTTTTTCGTAGACCTGAAACTGATATATAAATGCGAGGTTTACTTTTTCTTCCATATCATCTTCTACAACTTCAAAGTCAACTTCAACTGTTCCCCTTGGAGAAAAGAAGATTCAGAGGAGATTTGAAAAAAAGTATTGAAAACCATGAGGGAACTGGAGAGAATGGATTGGAAAAACTGTTCTCAGTGGTGGAAAGAACAAGATCAACAGGGCACAGATTTAAGATAACTGGCAGCAGAAGTCAATGACAAGAAGAAGAAAAGCCTTTTTCATTCAGCAACTGGTTTGGATCCAAAAAGCACTGCCCGAAAGTATGGTGGAGACAGTCAACTGAGGCTATTGTTAGCTGAAAAAGAAAATTTTGGAAAATGGATGGTAATGGTTCTAAGTGAAACACTCAATCTGAACCCAGTCCAAACACAACAGGTATATAGCTTCCTTTGTTTATGCAACCATTCTATGATTCTAGGGGGAAAAAAAAATTGGCATTGGACTCAAAATGATGACCCAAGAATTAAGAGACTCAACATAGGGGGTCATTATGGCACAGTGGTTGTGTCCCTATCCCTGAAACAGAAGACTCAGTTTCAAGTGTCATAATATCCCTGAACAGGTCAATTACAAAATATTCAGGACCCCCAATTTCTACCTTCAAAGGGAACTTATTTTTAAAAATTCCCTGCATAAATACTTCACAAATTGAACATATCTTAAAGGAGCAGATCATGAAAGAAGCTTTGACACTACATTATTGAACAGAAATTGTTTAATGCATTACTGCTGATGTTGCAAAATGAAATTGCAATTCAACAGTCTTGAATTGCGACCTGACACTCCTTTTCATCAGTGGACATCCAAACTGACAAAGGAATCTGGGATTCTACTCAAAATCAAATAGAAAAACAACTTTAAGTAGATTATTTGAGAAAACGTCTTAGTGAGATCACCTTCCGTTTTTGTGCTTTACGATACAAACGGGAGGTTTAAATCAATCTATGCACTCAAAAGACTTTACCTCACTATCTTCCATGATTTGATCTACAGAAGGTGGTTTGAATGATGCCAGCATTTCAAGCAAATCAAACAAAGTAGTAAGATGCGGTTCTTGAAGGAGCAAAAGCATTGGAATATTTTCCTTTTGGGGAGGAGGTAGACAAGATGCAGGTAACTGAATGCCGTCTCCCTTGCGTTCTCTACGTGGGGCTCCCAGTGAAACAAATACCATCTGTAAAAAATGCATATTTGAGTTATCCATTGTTGAACACATTAGTTGAAAAATATATATAATTGAATCAAAGCACACATTCCCTCCTCCGTTACCTCCCTACAGGATTTTGGGGAATCATATTTTCAAGGTTAGTGGAGACGATGGTCTAGTGGAATCTTAACCAACAGACCAAGGTTTGAATCCTGCCACAGCAGATGGTGGAATTTGAATGTCATAAAAATCTGGAATTAAGAGAGTGTAATGATGACATTGAAACCATTGTCAATTGTTGGAAAAACTCATCAGGTTCACCGTTTCCTTTAGCGAAAACCAGGTCTGGCCTACATGTGACTCCTTATCCACAGCAATGCGGTTGACTTGTAACTGCTCTCTGGGCAATTAGGGATGGGCAATAAATGCTGACCTAGCCAGTGACACCCAATCCCATAAATGAATAAAAAAAATTGTACACTTATGTCATGCATTTTAATAGTACAATATAGCCATAACTTTACAATTGGGGAAACCTCTCCCACCTTGCCCAACTGCATTTTAAGCACCTGCATATCTTTAAATCCAAGTTCATGGAGTGTTTTCTCATCATAATCGGTGGTAAGTTCATGACCTGAGGAAATCATTCGAACAGGTCCCATAAGACCTCCTAAAAAGAAAGCACAGAAAATTCAAAGTCTACTATTTTGATATCCTTGCATAGCAGTTACAGCTAAATTAAACTGCTTGAAAGAATTTTAAAATTCCATTTCATGAAGCCATTATTGACACGTATTATATTCTACTCTTCACATTTATTTTTCTAACCAGAACCAAGGTATTAATGTTCACAGAGGTATAGTTGAAAGGTAGAACTCACATACAGACGATACTTTTTGTCTGCAAATGAGAAATCTTGATTTACAGGAGATGTTGAAAATGCAGTAATGCTTTCAGTCACTTCGGGAACCCCAAGCATTAACAAAATGCAATTGCAACTCAACTGCATTGAATTGCGACCTAATATTGCTATTCATCAGTGGACATTTAAACTGGCAAAAGAGACTTGGGGTTCTACTTAGAAAATCAAATGCAAAAACAGTTTTAAATAGGTTATTTGAGAAAATGTCTTCGTTGGATCACCCTCCACTGTTGTGCTTCTATGGTCCTAAAATGAGGTTTAAAATCATGAACCAAAACTGTTTATGCATTCAAAGACTTCACCTCACTGTCTTCCATTGCTTAATCTACAGGTGATTTGAATGATGCCAGCACTTCTAGCAAGTCGAATATGCTAGTATGTAGTGGTTCTTGAAGGAGCAAATTATATATCTCCAAACCCAAAATGCAAGCAATGCTAACTGAAACTACACAAAAAACATGTATACCATTTGTAAACCCATGCATTCAATGACCACAAAACAACAGGCAGAAAAACTAACACCTGAAATTACAACTCAGCTGATGAAAATTGACATTTATGCTCAAATCAGGGCACAGTAGGGCCATGGCAGGCAAACTGCCGAAGGCGATCAGGGAAAGCCAAGAGGGCAGAGAGGAGTTGGAGCCCATAGAAAAATATAAGAGATAAAGCTACTGGAACAGAACTGGAGGCCAGAGGAAGTGGTCATATTAGTACCCTAAGCCTGATCAGCATTATGAAACAAAATAAAAATAATAATATATTAAAGTAAATATATATATAAATAAAATTTATTCACTGGCTTACCAGGAAAATCTCCTTGTCGACTGCTTTGGCCAAATTCTTGGAGTTGAGCTTGCTGACTCATTTGTTCTTTCTGTAAATTCTCATACCAGTGGGTAACTTCAGCCCGTAAGTCTGCAACTTGGTCACTGGGATACATTTCAATGGTCATCTAACAGGAAAGTTTTTTTTTAAAACATGATTTGTAATATTTATTTCTGCAGCAACCAGCAATGCATATTTTTCCATAAATTTAACATTTTACATAGAATTAATTTGAATCATCCTATTAAATAACATTAGGATACTGTCAAATGGGGGGAGGAAGAAATCAATTTCAGTTGCGCAGTTTTTTTTAAGTCAGACCACTTCAACATAATATATGTTCAAAGAAATATTAAAATATAACTGAAGTCAGGGACCATGGCCAAAAGGTTTTCTGTTAAAACTAGATTTAAACAATACTTGTACAGTCGTCAGTAAGAAACCAATAAAGTGGAATTAAAGCGATACTTAAATTAGAAGTCATGTTAACACAACTAGGACTTAAACGATGGCCCTTTTATGCTGTTGATATTCCAAACAATAGTAAACACTGAATTCAGTGTTGCAATTTTCTGACATTGTGTGAAAATTCAACACAAAAATTGCAAATATATGCTACACAGGATAGGTTGATAAGGACTGTTGATGACTCAATTATTACTATCCCTGTCAAATGCTGTCATTGTCTATTAAGATAACAATGTTGAATTATTCACTGCTCAATCAAGAAAATTAAACTATCCCAAATAAAAACTTAGTATCATTACTGACAATGCACCATGTCAGAACCAATATCTTCCCTGTTCTGTCAAATGTACACTAACCTGGACTAAGGTTAACACATTTCAATTATGAAATCATGATGCATTCAATACAATGATTTTGAAGGATGACCAAACATCATTCAAAAAGGTATTACCATGCAGAATACTAGAAAAAAATTGAAACACTGTTACAACTAATTCTCTGTTATGGTCAACAAATGGAAATATGTTAATTTCACAAATCCAAACAAATGTCCAGAGAAATAAAAAAAAATGAAACTTTTAAGCATGGAGACCAACAATCCAAACATTGTGCACAATGCAGCACTGAATTCAATGTGAGGGCTTTAATGAAATGAACGCATAATGTCTAGTGATCACATGACCACAATAGACAGGAAGGGACATTGGCACATGTTTGGATTGAAATGCAATCATCACCCTTTTTAAATACATGCATGACCATAACATTTTAAATGACCCAAGTTGCCAAATATATGCACAACTGTTCTCATAACTGAACAGATCCTTATTCCCATCAGACAATGCACCCACATTGCTTACAGTCTTTATATCATGCTGATCTTTTAATGACACATATGCATGCTGTCACTGACAGTTCCTGAGTGTTCTTCCCCCAGGGAATGACATTCCTGCATAATGGGGATAATTTATAGTTGTGGTGGTACAAGTTATCATAGAGTCATATAATCCTACAGCATGGAGACAGGCTTTTAGGCCCAAACTGGCCCGTGCCAACCAACATGTCTATCCACCCTAACCCCATTTCCCTGTACTTTCAATCCTTTCTTATCCATATATTAGTCACAGGCCTCCAGTCTGACAAGCATCCTTCCACTTTACCCTACGTTTCTTACCATCAAGCCAATTTTGTATGTAATTAGCCAGCTCGCTCTGAATTCCATGTGATCTAACCTTACTGAGCAGCCTACCATGTGGAACCTTATCAAAGACCTCACTGAAATCCATATAGATTGTGTTTAACCACCTGCCCTCATCAACCTTCCTGGTCATTTCAAAGAACTAACAAATTTGTGAGGCACAAAGCCATGCTGACTACTCCTAATCAAACCCTGTCATTCTAAATGCATGTAAATCTTATCCCTCAGAATCTTCTCAAGGAACTCACCCACCACAGATGTTAAGCTTACCAGTCTAATGTTCCCAGGCTTTACTTTGCAGCCCTTCTTGAATAATGGCACAAGATTCACTACTCTCCAGTCTTCCGGGACCTACCTGTAGCTAACGATGATGCAAAAATATCAGCCAGGGCCCCCACTATTTCTTCTCTACCCTCTTGCAATGTTCTTAGATATATCTGGTCAGGACCAGGAGATTTACCCACTTTCATACAATTCTAATACATCCAAAACCTCCTCTACTGTGATGTGGACTGTTCCTAAGATATCACCACTAACTTCCCCAAGTCTTTATGTCTTTCTCCATGGTAAACATAGAGGAGATATATTTACTGAGAACATCGCCCATCTCCTGCGATTCTACACATACATGTACACTTTGGTCCATCATGGACCCTACACTCTCTCTCTCTCTCTCTCTCTCGTTATAAAGAACCTCTTTGGATTCACCATAATCTTCTCAGCCAAGGCTATCTTGTGCCTCCTTTTCGCCCTCCTGATTTCCATCTTCAGTAAACTCCTGTATTCCCTGGAGGTCTCCAGGGACTCCATTGATCCCAGTTACCTGTACCAGAGCCGCGCCTCCTCCTTTTTTCTGATCAAAGCCTCAATATCTCTGGTCATCCAGGATTCCCTATTCCTATCAACTTTGCCCTTCACCCTCACAGGAACATACAAACCTTGAACTCTAGCTATCTCACTTTTAAAGACCTTCCACTTGCCAAAGGTCCCTTTGCCTGCAAACTAACTACTCCAATCAACCTCTGCAAGCTCCTGTCTAATCCCATCAAAATTTGCCTTGCCCCAAATTAGAATTTGAACTTGTGGGCCGATTTTGTCCCTCTCCATAACTACTTTAAAACGAATAGAACTATGGTCACTGGTCCCAAAGTGCTTCCCCACTGTCACCCCCACCGAGTAGGAACCTCTATATACTGCTTCAGGAAACTTTTCTCAATGCACTTAAATTCCACCCCATCGAAGCCCTTAACACTCCGACAGTCCCAGGCTGTTAGAAAAATTTAAATCCCCTACTATGACAACCCTACTGCTCCTGCAAGTCTCCCCAATTTCACTGCATATTTGTTCTTCTAACTCCTGTTGACTACTTAGAGGCCTATAGGATAACCCCAATAACGCTGCCACCCCCTTCTTATTTCTTAGCTTCACCCACAAAGCCTCACCCTCAGTTATTTCATCTCTGACTACTGCTGTGATAAAATCAAAAATGCAACTCCCCCTCCCCTCCTTTCACCACCTATGTCCCACCTAAAGGCACATGAAGCTGCTAGTCCTGTCCCTCCCTTAGCCATATGACCATGATATCCCAGTCCCACACACCTACTTATGCCCTGAGTTCATTGGCCTTACCTATCAGCCCTCTTGCATTGAAATAAATGCAACTTAATCCAACAGACATTCCTTGCTCCCTGTTGTATTTCAGCCTGACCTGGATCTTCAACTTACTGTTTCAGATCACTATCTCCTTTGAGCCTCACATTTGCTTCCCTGCTGTTGAGGATCCCACCCCTATCAATCTAGTTTAAACCTTCCCTTGCAGCACTAGCAAATCTAGCCACCAAGATATTAGTCCCCTTCCAGTTCACGTGCAACCTTTCCCTCTTGAACAGCTCATCTCTGCCCCAGGAAAGATCCCAATGATCTAAAAATCTGAATCCCTGCCCCCTGCACCAATTTTTTTAGTCACACATTCATCTGCCATATCCTCCTGTTCTGACCCTCACTAGCACAGTGCATTGGAAGTAATGTGGAGATTATCAACAAGGTCCTGTTTTTTTTTTAAACTTTTTTCCTAGCTCTCTCATAATCACTGTGCAGGACCTTATTGCTATTCCTACCTGTATCATCAATGAATTCTGGCTACTCACTCTCTCCCTTGAACGTTCTGCAGCGGCTCGGAGACATCCTGGACTCTGGCACCTGGGAGGCAACACACCATCCTGGATTCCTGTTTCTGGTCACAGAGTTTCTGTCCCCCTACCTAGCAAATCTTCTATCACTAAGGTCCTGTCTACCTTTATTCTTTCCTGTCGTGCCCCAGAGCCAGTTATGGTGCCACCAACCAGGCTGCTGCTACTTTCTCCTGAATTGTATCCAAAACGGTATGCTTGTTTTCAAAAGGAGTGACCACAGGGGATTCCAGCACTCTCCTTCCACACCCTTTGCCTTTCCTGGTGTCACCCAGCTACTCTCTCTTTCCACCCTACGCGTGACCACCTCACAAACTCCTAAGCAGTCAGCATCTCATATAATCCGGAGTCTGTCCAGCTCCAACTCCCTAACACTGTCTCCCAGAAGCTGCAACTGGGTGCATTTCCCACGGGTGTAGTCATTGGGCACAATGGAAGTCTCCTCGAGTTTCTACGTCCTGTAGGAGTAACATGTGACTGCCTGAACTGCCATAAGCTTACCTGTACTGCTACTCTCAGAAGCCTCTCGAGCCAAAGCTTTACTTCCTTCTGTTATCAACAAGTATTGCAATAACATGTCTCTCTATTCCTCCAGCCTTTTTTTGGTTAGAGAAGGGAAGGAGAGAAACATTACAGTCATGTGATATCTGGGCCTTAAGCATCCCTTGACACTATGACCTGCACTTCAGTGCAAGTGACCGCTTGTCCTCGGAGGGTGTCTTGTCATTCATTTCTGACATTGGGTTGCTGTGGACCTCTGGGTCTGATATTTAATGTGTGATATGTGGAGTTGGTGCATCAAACCCCTTCCTGATCAGCTGCCTGCAGTCAAGGTAAAGTTTCTCTAGTTGGGCAAGTTTGGTTGCAAAGGCTTATCTGGTTGTCCACCTCCCATTGCACCTAATCAAGGTGGCAACTACTCTACACAGATCTAAAGTTGCCATTTGGGCTGACTTTGGTTGAGCGGACTTACTTTGACTTACCTCCAATGTTCAACGCTGGCAATAACTTCAGAGTTCTGTCAAAATGAAATCTGTCCTTACACGGATTTAGTCACTCACAACTGTTACTACTTCTGGCTGCATCTACTTCTTTCCTATTCAGAATGGCATTTATGTATGGAGTCACACCTTTTTACTGAACTACTTTCCACGCTTTCAGCAGCTGTATTTCTCCACTTGAGGATTGTCATGCATATATTTGTGTGGGATTTGCTCAATTTCTTTATGATTCCTTTGGCGATTTTCATCACCACCTCAGCCTTTCTATTTGACTGCAAGATGTCAATTGCTGAAAGCTACTGTCACTCATGATAATGTTGGGAATATCATCTGCTAAAGTGTGCTTTTACAAAGTTGATATTCCTAGTGGTCAACTGGTCCACCATGAAGTAGACAGAAAAGCAATTTACTGTGACAGATTACAAGTTCCTGAAAGTGTATAGATGTCAACCTCCATGCATGGTCTGTTTGGAATGTCATGTGTCATCACTGGTTCTTCAGCTTACTTACTTTGGTACTCCGTGGAAGAACTACACTGCCTGATTTTTTTGTTCACATTTGACCAGAATATCTCACCTTCATCAGACTCTATATGTTGGTGACATGATTGAGCTTTAACATATTTTCTTCTTAACTCCTTGTACAATATACCAATTTGGGCTATCAATTCATCTTAGTATGTCAACATACTATTGTAAGTCATAGGGCGTGTCCTTGATGCTTTTGGGCTATTTTCTTATTACAATTTCCAACTGTTCTAAAAAGTTTGGATTTTGTTAGGTAGTTCAGATGATTGAACAAGATGTTTACTTGTTACATTCAATTATCTGCTGTGTTGATAATTCCAGATGACGATGAACAACTGCTTCATACTGAATCTAGAAGATTTCACATTCCTTTGTAATATTATTGGAGTGCTGTTTTGGACAGCAAGCCTGAAATATACATCTGCTTTCCCTGCTTGGCTGTCACATCCAGGTGGTATCTTTATAATGGATGTAAAATTCGTTGAAGTGGGTACTGAGGGAAATGTTTTGAAGTAACTAGAGGTCAGACTTGACTGTCACTTTGTATCTTCCATGTAGAGTAGAGACCCATTTTGTTTTTATCATTTTTTGGTTTGGAACGGAGAGGTGAAGTTAAGAATTGAACTTTTAAAACAGCTAGTGTTTGAGGAGAACAAGGACAGATGGGGACTGGCTTGGAAAATAATCTCCATATCCATAAACTAGCATACCATCCACTTTAGCTTCCAAGCAAGGCAAATCACTTAACCACCTCATGTTATCGGTGGTGACATTTTTCTTGAGAAAGAAAAATATCAAACAACCTGTGGAACCAATTTTATCTCATGAAAGGTGTCCAGAACGTGGTTAAAAGACTTCTGCTTTCATCCAGCTTCGTTTGACAGAATCTCTCTTGTAGTACTCTGAGGTAACCTTCTTCACTGTCCACTACACCTCCAATTTTGGTGTCATCTGCAAACAGACTAACCATACCTCCTTGTTCGCAGCCAAATCATTTTCATAAAATGATGAAAAGCAGTGGGCCCAACACTGATCCAATTACCACAGCTGGTCACAGGCCTCCAGTCTGAAAAGCAACCCTCTACCATTACCCTCTGTCTTCTACCTTCAAGCCAATTCTGTATTCAAGTGGCTAGTTCATTCTGTATTCCATGTGATCTAACCTTGCTAACCAGTCTACCGTGAGGAAAGTTGTTGAACGCCTTATTTAAGTGCATATAGATCATGTCCACCGCTCTGCCCTCATCAATTATTTTTGTTGCTTTCTCAAAAAACTCATTAAGTTAGTGAGACACGATATTCTACTCATGAAATTTTATAAAGGATTAAAATATAACCAAAGAGTGAATGAATATGAAAAAATAAAGAACAAGCCATCGTAATGTAGCAGTCTCCAAACATAAGACCAAGAAAAATGATTATTTCCATGCAATTCATCTACGTATCAAAATGCATTCAAAAACTAAGGGTGTATTATTATGTAATAAGAGGAAATCATAAATGCTTCTCTCTCATTCGGTCCATGATAATCAATCTAGTCATATTAATTTAGAAAGTGATGATGCAAAACACTAATTTAATTTTAAGATGGATCTTAAGTGCTTGCTTTAAGTTGTCAAGATTAAGACCATAAAATACCAAAGTTTGTAATTTCTCTCAAACATGTTTCAAATAACAAGTGTAAAATGTCACTCACAATATTAGTTTATAGATACCCTCACAGTAATGGGGAGAAAGTGAGGACTGCAGATGCTGAAGATCAGAGTCCAAAGTATGGTGCTGGAAAAACACAGCAGGTCAGGCAGCATCCAAGGAGCAGGCAAATCGACATTTTGGGTACAAGACCTTCATCAGGAATGAGCCTCAGGATGCTGCTTGACCTGCTGTGCTTTTCCAGCACCACACTCTTGATCCACACAGTAATTTCATTGTACCATGTGATATACAGAAACAGTAATGCTGACTTATGAGAAATGTACAGTGATAATCGTAGGATAATTTTAATCTACACAGAGTGGATGAATCAGGTGAACAAATGTAGCTTGAAAGATGAGTTCAGAATGTTTTCAGTACAGTTTCCTAGATTATACATTCTAGGGATCAGATAGTAGGATGCTCTGGACCTAGAAACGTATAGTAAGAACAGATGATCTCATAACAGCAGTACCCCTGGGTAGCAGTGATCATAACATTGTCAGCTTGAATGAGAAAGGATCAGGTGGCAAAGAAGGCAGATGACAGGTTTGCCTTCACTGGTTGGAGCACCAAGTCATTTTGCAACTGAATAAAACTTCAGTTAGGTCACATTCAGAGTACTGTGTGCATTTTTGGTCGTTGAATTGCTTCATAGCTGAGCGGATCAAATTCTTGACAAAGGAATCAAACATGATGGACTAGAAAATAAGGTTGAGAAAACAAACAGATCAGCTATACATGTTGTTTAATAGCAGAACTGGCCCGAGGCATTGATTGGCCTAATGCTAATTCTGATATATACATAGGTAGTCAGGTTTGAGCTTTTGCTATATACAAATAAGTCCAAAATTATAATTTATTTGGCCAAATTTCATTAACTGACAAGATTCGGTTTGCACTTGCATTTCCAGCATATTCTGATCTTAGCTCCCGTTTTCCATCATGTGAAATAACTTATATTACTATTAAGAATAAATTCTGTAATTCACATTGTCACTTTTACTACAGGACATAAATTCACTAGGAATTCAAATTTACTGTAATATTATAAAAATTGAGATGAAGAGAGAAACAATGCTGCCAAGAATAATTCAGTTGTATAAAATTATAATTACCTTATCAGGCAGTCCAGCTGGTTGACAAACAATTCGTAATGGTAAAGACTGTTTATCACTAAGGGCTTTTAGGTGACTGCTGATACCTGTACCCTCAATCTGCCATTGCCGCAAATGGTATGCAAATCTATGGATAGAATGCAAGCCAAAATTGCTATCAACAAGTGTCACATATTTTTCCTTTAACAAAGAGAAAATGTTTAAAATATTGGATTAGGATTTTCCTTTAGTGTTTGCTCATAACATAAAAACGAACATGAAGTGCTACTTTTAATTGCAAAGTTGAAATGGATCAGTCTGCATTTCAATTAAGGAATATTTTAAAGTGACTGCGAACCAACTTATTAAATAAAGCATTCAATTCCAATGAGGTTGGTCATTCCAAAATTTCAGTAAATTACAGCTTTCTAAAATGGACATCTTCAAGCTACGTTACCAATCTAAACATGCAGTTATAGCCTGCAGTTACAACACATATACACCACAGGAAAACGTTAAATCAGAGGCAATTAGTACGGCATGCTGGGCTGTCATATTTAGGGATATGCTTTAAGTTACGCTGGTTAAAGGAAAACAGCCAAGATTTTCAGTATGATTTATGTCCAGTTGCAGTCCAGTGAATTGTGCAGGGTAACCGAAGGAAAAGTTGTTCAACTATGAAAACCTCACTCTCGCAAAAAAATATGATCATACAACTTATGAAACACATTAAGGGACTAAATAATTCTGTGTCCCACCATGCTGTGATGCAATGCATAAAATATCATAGTCCAAGCATACAATACATGCATGACAAAAGCAAAATAATATAACAAATTAAGAATTGCATGTATTTTCCCTCCATTTGGAAACATCTAGACTAACCAAAATTATTTAGGTGGTGATAATGCAGAATAAAGAAAAGCAAACCAGTATCATATTACAAAAACTAATCTGAATCTTAGATTAGATTCCCTACAGTGTGGAAACAGGCCCTTCGGCCCAACAACTCCACACCGACCCTCCGAAGAGTAACCCACCCAGACCCATTTCCCTCTGATTAACGCACCTAACGCTATGGGCAATTTAGCCTGGCCAATTCACCTGACCTGCACATCTTTGGACTGTGGGAGGAAACCAGAGCACCCGGAAGAAATCCAAACAAATACAGGGAGAATGTGCAAACTCCACACAGTCACCCGAGGCTGGAATCGAATCTAGGACCCTGGTGCTGTGAGGCAGCAGTGCTAACTACTGACCCACCATGCCATCCCAAATAGATAGATATGTAGTGCTAGGCTTGTTTGGCTAAATCACAACCATAGGATATTTATAAATACTTATACTTAAAATTACTGGAGGTTAGGAGATATACATGGCCTTTAAGTAACAAAGTTTGTTTTACCTTCTTCTAAATGCTTCCAAGTGTGTTTTCAGCATCAAGAGTCCCCTTTCAATTATAGTAAGGCTGGATTGAGGTTCTTTGTCAAGATTTTCTGATGCCATCATCAGGCTCTCCATACATTTACTGATAAATTCTTGCTCCTTCTCCAAGCCAGTTTTACCTGTAACATTAGTGTTTTAAAATAAAAGAGAGGATGAATACATAATTCAGTTACCATTGTAAATCCATACATGCAAATCATTTTTATACAATTTTGTTTTAGATGATAGCAACACTTCTGGCACCCTCAGAAAACAAGTAGTAAAGTTAATTTGGACTTTGTTTTTTGAGTATTCGTTCTTCTTGAACATTTCACAGTGCAAAGATTCCTCAAGAACAAACCACGACACGCAGACAAAACACAGCCAGAAACCGTAACCACCTTACCATATATCAAAGAAGTTTCAGAAATGACAGCCAGACTACTGAGGCCCCTCAGAATCCTAGTAGCACACAAACCCACCAACACTCTCAAACAAAAAGTAACAAACTTAAAAGACCCAGTACAACCCAAGGACAAAACCAACATCATCTATAAAATTTCATGCAAGGACTGCCGCAAACACTACGTAAGACAAACAAGAAGAAAGTTAGCCACCAGGATACATGAACACCAGCTAGCCACAAAAAGACACGACCCCCCTCTCCCCCATAGCCCTACACATGGATGAAAAAAACCATTTCGACTGGGACAACACATCTATCCTGGGACAGGCTAAGCAAAGACATGCCAGAGAATTCCTAGAGGCCTGGCACTCCAACACAATGCCATAAACAAGCACATAGATCTAGATGCCATCTATCAACCCCTCGGAAAACGAACAGGAAATGACATCACCACAAACCCCAGGAACCTCAATCAGGACAAACATATAAATAGAAAGCAGGAGACAACGGCTTCGCTTCACTTGGAGGTCGCCACTGATGATGTTACCTAGCCAGGTAATGAAACATCTGGATATCAAACCTACAACTCAGCGAGCAAACCTACACCCTAAACCTCAACCTGAGCTACAAACCTTCACAAACCTTTGATGTTTCTCTGGTCTGAAGATTGAGGACCTGGTGGATGCAAAACTGAAGTGCTAAAACACCAGAAGAGGAAATTTAAGTTTAGTGTGACAAGCTTGCATAGGCAGTTTCCATTACTAAAGTGAGTACTGGTGTCTATTCCTGAAAACTTTACTTCTGACTGGTATTTATTTGTCATACGTCCTGCAGAAATTGCGATCAAGAAATTTCTGATAAATTACCTGTGTGAATCCTGTAATGTTTCACAGAATAAGTGGAAGAATATGATCCCTTTCTTATCTGTCTGCATCTCGGTGAAATCTTAAAGCATTCAAAACTCAACCACTTGGACAGTTAAAAATCTGACTAAGGTTTCCATTCTTGGCATTTTTCAGAATGTCCCTTAAATCTTTTTCTGCACTCATACTGCTGCTTTCTCTCTCACTCTTTCTTTCTATCCTTTCATTTAGTTGGTGATAGATGATCTGGCATAGCGTGATAAGGAAAGAAAGTAGCAATACTTGGGTAGTTTTTATGTTAGAGTTTCCAGGAAATGTGGCTGTTAGACAAATATTTATCACCCACCCATTCACTCTTATTCTCAATTTTCTCAAATGTACTCAATTTTCCTATAGCACATACACTTCCACAGCTGTCCTTAACTTTCCTCCTCTGAAGTTTTTCCTCTGTCACCACATGTCTCCCCTTAGCTCTGAATTCAAACTCCCAACATTTGCTTTCTTTGGACAAATGGGAAGGACCTTGAACATTCTCCCCCCACGTACCCCCACTAACAAGCGCTAAAATCAAACTTATTTTATCAATTGCCCTCATAAGATATTCACTTCTAAAATATGACTTTTTTCCCAAGAAAATGAAAAAAACTAAAGTGAAACAAGGACACCAGTTGCTTTGTTTGTCTTTCCCGTCTGAAATGCCCGGTGTGACAAATCACAATTCAATACTGCTGAAAATATATGCTGGCATATTTGCTTTCGTCAAGACGAAATAAAATACTAGATTTCAAAAAGGCACAACACTACATGAGGAAAGAGTACCGATTAGTTGACAAGAGCACTTGATTGATGAAGCACTGCCATAGATGATGAACCAGGTAACAGTTAGTCCTCAAGTTGTTCATTAAATTCAAAAAGACGTGCTAATTTTGATTCGCCAAAGTGGGAACACATCAGGAAACACTTGTCACCCAAGCTTCTGTTTAACTGAAAAATGTGCATTACATGGACAAGTACTTTCTACTTGAAGAGATCAAGGACCTGTGTGAAATCTGATGGAATCTATTACTTTAACAGCCATTAGTACTGTGTAAACCAGTAATCTATGAAAATTGTAACATTCAGGGAACATAGATACAAGGAACTGAAGCTCTGACTGTTCTAAAATTAGTTACATTCAATGCTGCCTAGCAAGAAGGACAGAGCTTGTTACAAAATCTTTAATAGATCACTCAGGATAGTTCATGGATTATAAATCACTGAGAAACAGTGTGCGCGCCATATGCTTCAAATCTTCTGCAGGTTTGCAATCAGTACTTATGAAAACAATTGTTTTCATAAGCCTGCAATGGTTATCAGGTTACTTATTTTTCAGAACTGAAGTCACACGTTCAAATATTGTTTGTAAAACAATTTCTCATTAAAGTCCAAATTTTTAAAATAACTTTTTTAAAGTGAGCTTTTTAAAAAAAATATGGAATACTTTCTTCAAAGCTACAGAATCATGTGCTTTTGTTTTCTTAGAAAGAAACTGGAATCTCTCACTTTGTCACTTTTGGGGAAAGAAATGTACTGGCACTCAAGGCTGCAACATATTTGGCAGTCTTGATCAGAATAATAACAATGAACACACAGATCTTCAAATAAGCACAAGTGAACCACATTATAAGCCCAATTAATAAACCTGAACTGGTTGGTAGCACAAATCTTAGTACATGTAGGTGTGTTCACTAAATGCTGTTCAATTAGAGAATCACATCTAAAATGAGGGACTTCTGAATTTGCAAGAACAGTTAACACTCTACTTGTTGCGATCAGTCAAAGAATATGCTGTTGACGTAATCCATAGGTCTCTTGGGGTGTACAGCCTATATACCTGGCATCACAGAAACTTATACCCCTTTTTAGTCATTTGTGTAATAGACAGAATCTGTTTTAGTTTGACGGTAGCGCCTGGTTATTGGAGAATACCACTCATGCCACAATGTGAAATGGCTAGCTTCACCTATTACTCAAATTTTTGATTCACTTTCCCCCTCCTGGGCAATACGAGGTAGTCCTTGTATTTCCCAAGACCAGAAATGAAGGCCTCAGGCCTTCAAGTTTCTGCAATTCACAGCAAGCAATAACTGGATTGGGCTAGCCATTATCCCATGGATTAGTTCTGCTGTACCCTATTTCAGCATCAAGCTTGCAGGCTGAGAAAATGATGAGATCTCTACTTATAAGGAGTTGATAGACCAATTTTATGAATGCATGGCACTGTGATAATGCGTGTGTGTATATATGGACCAGGGAAGAAAAGTTCTGAGTAGACAGTTGAAGATAACCCAATTCTGAACTGGCATGTCAAGGAAAGGCAGCTAGTTTTACTATTCCATGGATGGAGAACATTAAGATGTATTAGGAAATTATTTAATGCTGCTGCAGATTCAATAAAGCAAACGTCTACAAATGAATTATACAATTGCTGAAAGATTATCGGGCCATTTCATCAAACACACATTGATTGTAGAAACTAAAAAAAAATGTTAAGAGAACAGGGCCTGGGAGATCCCATGATAAAACAATATATTAGGGAATAGATAGTTTTGTCATCGAAGATGAACTCAACTACACAAGTTACTAAGTTCATAAATTCAACAGATACCAATTCAGCCAATAGCAGTGCATCTCAATTGCTACGATATAGTGAGGTGACAAAAAAATGTCTACAATTTCCTTGAGTAAAACATCAACAAATAGGTTAGTAATGTCAAATTAACGTGTCCTTTCTGCCAGACTATTGGACAATGGATGGTATCGAACTGTCCTTATATGCTGAATGCCATTCAACATTAGGAAATACTCAAATTACATCCATAATCATGTATGCATAGTTATATACATATATACGTTTCATGGTCTTTGCTAAAAATTGATGGAACTGTTCAGTGCGTATGTAGAAAATGTACTCAAGACCAGTTCTAGCTACTCATTCAGCAAAGTGGCCAATTTATATTGCAAAACATATGTCACAGGTAAGATGGGGCATAAAGGGACATCACTTTCATGCACCATGAGCAGCCCAAATATATATGTGGACAGACAGCATCACAAGGACAAATTTATTTTAAAAGCCACCAGATCACTCATTAAATATATTTATCAACTATTTTTGAAAGTTGCCTCAGAACAGGACCATATGTTATGCTGAGCAGCAAGCCAATAGTTGTGAAGTTAGACCCACCAGAAACAATGACATGCATTTTGTCAATACAGTTGTGCAAATTACATGCTTTCCAACAATTCATAATCATACAGATCTATTACATTTGGTTATCTTATTTATTGCACCACTGAAACATTTTCATTTAAACAATTCTACAGTGTGGGCATGTTTCATCTGGCTGTTGCGTATTGTGCTTTCATCTTAGTACTATGTGGAGGTATAACTGGAATAAAATTAAAATGTAAAAACAGTATGGGATACCAAAAGCATAATCCTACAATAAATCTATTCAATCCCAACATGCATGAATTTTTGTTCAATCATGATAGTGTGTCTCACTGTCGCATTACTAACGTATGGAAAATGAACACTAGCACAATTTTGGGTCGCATGCAAACTCTGAGAAATTGTATGGACACCTTACCTGTTCTTGGCAGGATCAAACTATGCTGCTGATATGCTGAGTTTTGTCTGTATTGTACATCTGTCTCAGATGTATAATCATCACCTATAGTACACCATTTGAGTATTGATAAAAAACAAACATGCTACCAAAGCTTGGGGCATAACAGTTCCTGATGCATACTCCATGGCAACGGCTTATCCAGTGTCTACCTGTCAACTTGTCAACTAATCAACACCTTTTTCTCCATTTAAAATATGGAATTCTTGCAATTGTGACAATGACTGCAAGTGCAAAATTTTAATAGTGTTTTTCTTTTTGTCAATAATACTTGTTTATTTTGGTGAAGCACATTATACATATTAGATAAGTTCAGTCATGGAGCAAGAACAGCAGTTTTTTTTAAAAACATTTGAAACTGTTGACAAAGTGTTAGAAACAATAACTAAATGATTCAAACAGAGTGAGAGTTTGCATTCATATGTTCCACTGTGGTGTGGACACTGGAACTTATCACATCATGGAAAGATTGACCAAACCTACAACAACCAAACAGGAAGTTAAATTACATGTAGCAAAAATTATTGTTCTTACAGCAAATTGAAATTCACTGGCCCAATACAAATAAAAATTCTCAAATTTTGTAATTGCATCACAATTGTTTTTAATCTACATTTTATTTCAGAAAATTATGTAGTATCAGTTCTAATCCTATTAAGACTGAAGTTACTTGCCATTAATGTAATATGAATTGATGTACTGGATAGCTGCTCGACTAACATCAGCTGTTTGGGCCCTTAGAGCAATGCCCCAGAGTTGATCCATTCCGCAAAGCTGTTTTGAAACAAAGAAACACGTTTTTGTGTATCCACATATCATTAAGCAGTAATACTTTATCAAATTCCATCTGCCATTGTGATTTCACTGTTCATGTGAAAATATTTCATTCAGCTTATAGACATAGAGTCATACAGTACGGAAAGAGACCCCTTCTGTTGAATCCGTCCATGCCAAACATAATCCCAAGCTAAACTAGTCCCACTTGATCCATATCTCTCCAAACATTTCTTATTCATATACTTATCTAAATTACTTTTAAACATTGTAACATCCATCACTTCCTCTGGAAGTTCATTCCATACTGTTGGAATATTGCATGCAATTCTGGTCTCCTTCCTATCAGGAGAATGTTGTGAAACTTGAAAGGGTTCAGAAAAGATTTACAAGGATGTTGCCAGGGTTGGAGGATTTGAGCTATAGGGAGAGGTTGAATAGGCTGGGGCTGTTTTCCCTGGAGCGTCAGAGGCTGAGGGGTGACCTTATAGAGGTTTACAAAATCATGAGGGCCATGGATAGGATAAATAAACAAAGTCTTTTCCCTGGGGTCGGGGAATCCAGATCTAGAGGGCATAGGTTTAGGGTGAGAAGGGAAAGATATAAAAGAGACCTACAGGGCAACCTTTTCATACAGAGGGTAGTACATGTATGGAATGAGCTGCCAGAGGAAGTGGTGGAGGCTGGTACAATTGCAACATTTAAAAGGCTGGTTATATGAATAGGAAGGGATTGGAGGGGTATGGGCTGGGTGCTGGCAGGTGGGACTAGATTAGGTTGGGATATCTTGTCGGCATGAACGGGTTGGACCGAAGGGTCTGTTTCTGTGCTGTACATCTCTATGACTCTATAAATACTTCCTCCTCTCATCTTTAAAATATGCCCCCAATCTTGAATTCCCCCATCCTAGGGAAAAGACACTTGCCTTTCAATTTGTTTGTACTCATTATTTTATAAGCCTGTATAGGGTCACCTCTCAACTTTCTATGCTCCTGTGAAAAAAGTCCCAGCCTATCCAGCTTTTTCTTATACCTCAAACCCTCTATTCCCAGCAACATCCTCATAAATCTCTTCTGAACCCTCTCCAGCTTAGTAACATCCTTCCTATAGCAGAGACCTGAACTGGTCACAGTACTCCAGAAGAGGCCTCACTAATGCCCTGTACAACTTCAACATGACATCCTACCTCCTATACTAAAGGTCTGAACACTGAGGCAAGCATGCCAAATGGCTTCTTAACAATCCTATCTATATGTGATGCAAACTTACTAACCATGCCTCCTATATCCTCATACAAATCATTTTTATAAGTGGCAAACAAAAGTGGACACAGCACTAATCCTTGTTACACTGATGGTCACAGGACTCCAGTCCAAAAAGCAGCTCTCCACTATCACAGTCTCCTGCTTTTAAGCCAATTTGAATCAGATTGGCAAACTAACCCTGAATGTCATGTGCTCTAACTTTAGAAATTAGTCCACCAGGTGGGATCTTGTCAAAGGCTTCACTAAAGTCCAAGTAAACAATGTCTACACTCTGCCCTAGTCAATCTTCTTGGTTACTAGCTCAAAAAAGTTCAAGTTGGTCAGATTTGAGTTGAAAGGTTATAGAATTATATAACTGCAACCCCTTCCCCATTATCAGATTATGAAAAGATGCACTGATTGTGGGCCTATATCTGTAATGCTCAACCAATAGGCAGGAAAGCAAAAGCAACCTTAGGTGCAAGGTTCATACATAACTTGAGTTTAACATATCAATATAAATAAATGAGAGTTGGTGTAAACCAAACAGCTTTTGATAATCTCCACCGTTCAGTAAATACCTGATATCGACCTCACTTCTACTTCCCTGTCTGGATCCAGTTCAGAGAGAAAAAAATATATCGCATTTCTCATGACCACCGGGTGTCTCAAAGCACTTTGTAGTCAATGAGATATTTTTGGAAGTGTACTTGCTTTTGTGGTTTAGGAAACAAGGCAGTGAATTGCACGCAATGTGATATTAACCAAAGAATGTCTGTATTTCTGTGACGTTACTGAGGGGCACATATTAGCCAGGAAGCAGAGGATAACTTCTCTCCTCTTCCCACCCAAACTGGGCAACACTAAACCAGTGCTACTTGATAGTGTTGATGACACCTTCCACTAGATTGACTAAGTAAAGATAGTAAAAAGGAGGAAGGTTTTAATGTTAAAGAGAGTAATAAGCATACAATTCGGCAGATTTGCGATAAAAATTTCAAAAGTAATGTGGAACACTATGGGTCTAGCAAAAATGAGGAACTTGACAAAATTATCAATAATGAAATAGCACTGGAGAACTTAATTTAGTAAAGTTAATGTTCTCTTCAAAATGTTGTTGTGTCCACTGAATTTTTTTTCCAAGAAAACTTGTGTCACCTTACACAAGTGTTATTTCTCAGAGCACAAAGCGGTGTAGCATCTATGTCGCCATGTGACACAAAAGGAGAACTATGCCAACACTGCCTGCTCCGATGTCTACATCCTCAGAGATGACTATAAAGACAGTGAAGACATTTGCTTTTGATCTTTCAAAATTCTTTATACTCTAGAACATATTCTGCAAATTGAGAGGTAGCAAATTTAACCCTGTTATTCAAGAAAGGACAGAATCAGAAGTAAGTGGAAACTATTGGACAATTAGCTAACACATTCAGAGGCAAAATGCTAGAATCCTTTATTCGAGCTGCCCTGACATATACGATTAGGCACTATTTACGGAATTATAAAGCAAAATCGCATTTAATTCTGATGTAGTAACTAGTCAGCAGTGACCGAAAGACCAAAAAGGTCTGAATTCTCTTATGTAACTGCAGCACTTGGTTTTAATCTGTGATGAAATGCAAATCCTTCTAAGGCACCTCAAAGTAATGGAATTTTTAATCTTCAAATGGGTGGAAACATTTTTTTCCTTGTTTTCCTTCTACTGTGGAAGAATGTGGAACAATGTATTAGCATAAAGTCAAAGTACCCTCAGTATTTTAACATTCAATGCAGTTCATGCATGTAATTCAGATTGAAATACATTCTAAACAACAGAACACTACCTTCTAGTTTATTTACATGGAAAAATGAAGCAAAGGACTATGGCAGTACTTTGCAAACTACTTTCTAACGTGACCCCACTTTAAGATCTTATCACTAGCTCGAGGGCAATTAGGAACAGGCAACAAATGATGATCTTAATAGTGATACCCACATTCCATGAGTGAATACACATTGTAAAATAACCTGGAAACTAAAGTGACCTGAGACATCAGCAAAAACAGAACTCATGTTATGCCTTCATGTATATTTTAGCCACACTGTTCTTATTTCCTCGTGGCAGAAGACTTAGTGAAGCCTCTCTCCAGAGGCATAAACACCAATCTACAAACACACAGCTCGTGGCAAACCGTACCCTGCCAGCCATCCACTCAGCAGCTCCTCATCCCAAACTCATAACTCCCAAATTAGAAGTTGACCACATTCCTAAATACCAATCCAATTCACCTACCCATCCCCCAATTTCCAACTATAACCCAGACAGTCACATTCTACTGTCAGTCCTCTCCTGAGGATCTGCAACTTAAATAGAGGCGGAGGTAATTAGTTGTTGTCAGGAACAACCATTTAATACATACTTTTAATAACTTAGGTGGCAATAAAATGACTACTTGATGCAAATAACACATCAAAATGGATTCTAGGCTGCAAATTGACAATTCTGCTTAAAGCTGTGTAAAAATCGCTTTTAACCCTGCTAAAGCCTAAATTGACTTGACCACAGTCTGTGTGTAGGTTTGCTCACTGACCTGGAAGGTTCACTTTCAGACGTTTTGTCATCATCCTAGATAACATCTTCAGTGAGCACCTGGACGAAGCACTGCTTGCGTTTCCAAGTCAATGTGCTTGTTGATAGAGTTCCAGTTAGAACGCTATGCGTCTAGGAATTTGCATGCGTGTCTCTGTTTGGCTTGGCCAAGGATGGATGTGTTGTCCCAGTCGATTGGAACAACACATCCATCCTCGGACAAGCCAAACAGAGACATGCACAGGAATTCCTAGAAGCATGGCATTCCAACTGGAACTCTATCAACAAGCACATTGACTTGGACCCCATTTACCACCCATGGAAAAAGAAAACAGGAAAATACTTCACCACAGGAAATGACATCACCAATCCAAGGAAACACAAACATAAATAGAAAGCAGGAAACACTAGCAGTGTTTCAGAGGCTCACTGAAGATGTTGCCTGGTATGGTGACAAAATGTCTGAAAATGAAGCTTCCAACTCAGTGAGCAAACCTATACCCAGAACCTCAATCTGAGCTACAAATCTCAAAACTCATTGATCACAGTCTGTCTCAACAAAGATTAGCAGGCAATGCTTCCTTTACAACATAGAAATAACTAGACTAGATAAGATACTACTGGCCATCCTAACGGATCTTCAAATCAGGTGCAAAAACTCAGTTTATGAGATAAGAACTGCTTAAGTTTTGGAAAACAAAGTTGGTCCCCGGGAGATATTTTTGGGTTGAGTAGCTGTCAATTATACCATGCCGTTAATTAATTAGTAATCACATACGATTATGGCCTGTACCTCTCTCAGAAAATAATGAAAATGGCTTTGTTTTAAACCATGTGCGCAGTTCCTCTGAGGAACACTGAAGTGTTTAACCTCTGTTTCTGGATGATCTGTGCGCAGCCGTGAGTAATAAAGTGTGAAGTCTTACAAAACCAAACCAATTGCTAGTGTTCATTGACTGATTGTGGAAGAAAGAGATTCTCCCCAGTATCCAGATGTTCACCCCCACTTTTGCTCTATCCCAGTTTGCTTGAGCACACCCTTCCACTGGGATAAGTTATAGCAGCCTGCGCCAAACAAACAGAAATCGAAGAATTCTGCTCCCAGCCTTGATAATGGCCATGAATTCCCAGCTGTGATTCTCTTTCGGGTTTGGCCACACTGGTGGTGTCAGCTGGCAGGGAGAGGTGGAGATAAGAGTGGAACTTAATTACCCAATAGTTGAAATCTTCCAAATGAAATTTTACATCCCTGTGAGTCGAATGGATAAAGGGAAGCCACTGCATATTGCACATTTCAAATACATTCAATAAGCATCACACAAAGTCATTACAAGTTAGAAATCACATGACCAATTAGTATAGACTGAGGGTTAGCCAATGGATAGAAAATGGGAGAAAATAAACAGTTAATTTTCTGGCTGATTGGCTGCAATTACTGCTGTTCAGCAAGGATCAGTGATTGGACTCAGCTATTTACATTTTTTTTCAATGACTTGGTGAGAGGGCTGAGTGCACCATTTTCAAGTTTGACGATGATACTACATAATGGTGAGAAAGTAAGTTGAAGAGGATGCATAGAGACTGAAGGGACATAATTTTGTTCTAAATCTTCAAGTCTAAAACCAAATAGTCACATGGGTCAACGTAGATTAATTAAGCAAAGTAAATGTGAATTTGTTATAGGCAAATCTGCCTAAACAACTTTGGGGTTTTTTTTGACAGATTTGACTGATAAAGGCAATGCCACTTATGTGGTGTACATGGACATCCAAAAGACATTTGGGAAAGTACCATATAACAGACATGTGAACAAAGTTAAAGCGCACGCAATAGAAGGCACATTAGCAATTTGGATACAAAACTGGCTGCCTGACAGGAAACAAAATAGTTTTGAACTGTCGTTTTACAGACTGGAAAAGATGTGTGTGTCAAGTATTATTATGGTGCAGACAGGCAACCATTTTACATTCTAATTCCTTTGTCCCAGTGCTTACTGGATTTATACGATCTCTGCACAGAAATTTCTCCACTATAAAAACTTTTACTTTTTTCTCACCTCAGAACTCGAGCCACCATCATAAGCACTGGTTGCAAGCCGGGCCAAATTGCATAAATGCTGGAATAGATTTAAACCAGTCATGCTGATAGTTTCTGGTTTTAACTGCGGCATCTGAAGTATATAATGCATAATTTGATAGAATGAGAAAAGAGTGAAACTGGCATCTATTTAAGGCTACTGGGAGATAAGACTAAAATTAATTAGTCATAATAAATTCATAATACATCTCACACTGTCTAGATATTTACTGTAGATTAACTTCATCCATTATATACAGATCTATTTGCATAAAGAAAAGTTTGCAGTCATCTTCTTAGATTTGAATTTACAATAAAATTACTATCCAAAGGATTTAAACTTTGTCCTTGTCACTGCCAAAAGGAAAACCTGCCTACCTTCCAGACTGTGCAAAGGCAGTCCTTTTAACATTTATTCTTGGCTAAAATTATTACATTTCTAGGCAAACAACAAAACTAGGACAGTTATGTCAAAATTGTCAAAGTATTGCAAAGTTTCACTAACCTTTTCTAAAAAAAGATGCTTATATGTTTCCATTCCCATTGCATGTTGGTCTTTACTGCGCACTTGGTTAAGGAACCAGTGCAACGCATCATCGTAACATTCAGGGTCCTCCACAAGGCAATGCCATAAAATATCCACCTGATCAAGACTTAACCCTAAAGTAAATACAACAGCTGTTACAACTGAAGGTTTCTGGGCAGAGAACAGAAAAATACAAACTTTAAATCCAAACTCTGAATAGAAAGGGCAAGATTTGGAATGTTGAAAAATCAGAAAATAAACAACGGCAAAGTGGCAAGCCACCATCCAAAATGGACATTAATAAAAAAAAAATCAGTATTTTTGGAAAAGTTGATGTTCAATACACAAGCACCACTGTTGATATAAAAACATTATGAATGGTTGACTTACAGGAGTTTGTTTGTACGGTTTAAAAAAATTTACACAATCTGCTGGGGGGGGTATGCAATGTTACAACTTTCACATCCAGTGATGACATCAAGCATTTTCTGCCTAACTACAGATATAAGTTAGAGTTCCTTCAACTCTGCCAATAATTATGAATTAACTCCAATAAACATGTTATTTCTACACTGGAGTCTCTGAAGATGTAAGCTAATTAATACCAAACTATGGCTTATCAGTGCTGTGAAAAAGTTCTCCTAAAAAATACAATTACAGTTACAAAATCCAGATTCCTGCCCAGATGTGTAGACTTTGTGGGTAACCAGCTCCTTTTTAGAGTTACATATTAATGGTAGATAAAGGTCTGGCAGTTTAACTTGCTAAGATAAATGAGGCACAGCCGAGGACCTAATCTTCTACATGATCGGAGCCTAAATTCATAACTGTCCACCATACAATGAGGCTTCCTCTCAAGCGGACTCAAAATCAGGAGTTCAAATATTTCCAATATGTTTGTACAAGGAGATTAAAATCCAAAATGTTATATTTCAGAGTAGATAACTCAGCGTATCTTTTAAAAATATGGTCATAACTAGATGTTTAGGTTCTGCATTTGTTGTTGAGGATGAAAATAAACAGCAACTGTGTTGTGTGAGATTCAAAGTAGTTAAAGAATGCTTGAAAAGGGTCAGATCATCAAACCCTGAACTATATTCAATATTTGATTCATAACTGTCCTAGAATCCTAAATGACTGATTCTGTGGTCAAAGTTTATTTTCAACAAATTCAAGAACCAAGCTTTGCTAAGTCAACATAAAATGAATAGAACCATGGTCATCCTTGCTTCATGATCATGGAAATAACAAAAGGATAGTACAGGAAATAATTTTACTCAAATGTTTTACCTCAAATGTCAAACTTGAGCAGCAATTTATTCTCAAAATATTAGCAGAAAATCACTGAGCTATTTAATGAGTCAATACATTAATTCTCACAGCTGGATCATCAGCCAGTTCACAAACCTTTTTATGACATACTTATATCTCTGATTAATAAGAAAACAATTAAGTTTTGACAACTTGGATACCATACTTTGAAATGTAGGAAACTAGAACTTGCCACTCCCAATTTATTTATGTATCCCATTGCACTGCATTTATTCAAACACTTGTTTGTTTAAAATTGCTTTTTAAAGAACACAAGTTCCCAAACTATACAAAGGCCAAACTGTGTTTATCTGACATGACTTCTTTATCACACACCTAAGCATCATGCTCCCATTAGCTTGGTTGAGCTGAGCTTATCCAAATGATGCATTCTTGGTTCCTCTGGTCGGTGCTGGTTACATTTTACATTGCACAATGTTGGCAGAATTTTAAAACACCACCACCAACAACACCACAACAAAATAGGTGACAGACATTCTATGTAATGTCAAGGCAAAATGCCTTGTCCAATCAAAGTTAACTTGGCAGTCAACTGTCAGTTATCATTAACTGGTGCATTCTCCATCTCTACCTGAGTTCACTTGCCAATTAATCAGCACTCTCCTTTCACAGAGTATAAATAATACTGTTTCCCTTTACACTGATATTTCTTGTGAATTGCCCTGAATAGTTCAAGAATAGCTTTGATAAAAACAGCTTCTTTTCTTCCATTAACGATCAAGTTCTGTACTACCAAATAACAAAAATATTGCAGCAAATAAAGACTTACTAAAATGATCGGGAGATCCTAGAGTTGAAAAAACACATGTCAGAAACTGTAGACGAACCTGCACTTCTGCGCCATGGCTGTACCTGTATTAAAATCGTTATGTGCAGAGTTAATGCTGGGAAATTGGAAGGAAAATGCTGATTTTGTTTATCTTTTTTTTAAGATTTCTATATTCAAGGCTTTGCAGACATTCTGGAATGATAGCATTCAGTAATTTTAATTCAGTACTCCACATGCAAAATACATAATAACATCATAATATATGTTATATCAGATGAACATTTCGACAAATGATGATTTACTTCGTGATTTTATTCATTCACACATTGTCAGGCTCCCAAGTATTAACAATGCATAATTCAGAAAACACCAGCTTCTTGAGACATAATCAGGTAGATTGACATACACTTCCATTGACATTCATAGATGCTCTGGAAATTCAGTCTTGAAAAATCAGAATATGGGTTTTGAGTGAACTGGGATGTGAAGGGGACATTACATCTGATGCTTGGCTCATTTATTTACGGTTTTTAAAAAAATCCCAAACAGTACACTATGGAAAAACAAAACATTAATTGGAGAAATATTAAGTGAGGACTGCCTGTCAAAAAAAATAAATCCATGAAAACCAACTTTCAGCAGATAAGAAACACAATACTGTATATTACATAGTGTAGTACATTCAAACACAAATCCTATTTTATCAAACTCAATATAAACTTCATCTTAATTTCCTTTTCAAATCTGTTCGGTTTTTTCTCTTTAAAAGAATTTTGAGAACCCAATAGACTCTATACAGACCTAAAAAGCATTTTAAGATATACTAACGTATCCTGGAAACTGTGCACAGTGCCCATTCTCACCTGAAACTATATACTGCAACCTAATAAGATCCATTATTTCAAAACAAAAAAGAATGACATGCTTTATACTACACAGCATCAATCATTTAAGTTCAATGATGAGGGAAGAAAGAGGCACTTCATGACTGCTCATTACAAATTTGGCAAAAATGGAGAACTAGTCACTGTTCACAACACAATTTGAATATTGAAAATTTCAATTCAGAAGGCTAAATGGACGAACATTACAGCAATGTGCAATGCTGGTTCCAAACTTCCTCCACTTAAAAGAAACAAGCAATGTAATAAAACTGAATGGCCCTCCCAGTTTGTTGCTTTGGTGATACAATAAAATGGATGAATGCCCAGTTTTCCTAAAAACTGGATCTATTGCTTAGTTAATGCTGGGTTTTACTACAGAAATCCCATTTTGCAGCCTGAAATTAACCAATAACTTAACTTAAAAATAGAACATTTTTGCAGCCTCAGGAAGAATCGTTTAGGCACTTAATCTGGATTGCAGATCCATGTACAGGTGGTGGTAAATGTCATGTGTTATGGATCAGATCAAATCCCCTCAAAATATATTAAAAAGATACTTTAGACTTTAATTTGTTTTTCTTATAAAAGGTAAATGTACAGCCTTTTGTTCCAGATGCAACCACACCGTTTCTCACTGTCCCCATAGCCAGAAATTAACCTGTCTGCCTGTGAGGCAAAATTCCAACAGATATAGATTCCACCCCAATATGTGCAATCAATCTGATTTCCTCATTATTATCATGCCTCAAAAGCACAAAACATAGCAAAGAAATATGAAGACATGATATATAAAACATCCATTTAGGGTACAAGGCGTTTCACTGCCTCCATTCAATTTATCTACAATGGCCAAACAAAATTATACATTAAACTTAAAATACATCCTTCAGAAAGGTGAATGTGTCTTGACACAAGAATTATTGTTTACATTCTCTAAGAACATTCCTTCAGTATACAATTACAAATCACGCAAAATCCTTGTTATCTAAAAGGGATAGGAGCATGGAGTTCCTACGGACAGCACAAAAACATGGACAGTGCTATAATAGGAATTCTCTATCTACCACAAAGGACTGCGATGTCAGGACCTGTAAAGTGGGAAAAAATATCGGGTCTGTGACCAAGCACGCTAGTATGCAGATCCACGAATAGCAAATTAAAGTATCATAAGAAATGAGTGTACTTTTGATATACCTTACATTTGGAGAATACGTTTAAATTAATCTTGCATCTAAGAATTGGAATTTTAAATAGTTTGAGAACTTAGTACTTCTGTAAAATTAATCTCTGAAGAAGTGAAATGCACAACTTATACTTCTTTGAAACTTCGAAAAATAACTGTTCAATTTACTTAGTTTAACACTTGACTGTATGCGTTTTAACACAGATTAAATTAATCAAATGCTGAAATCGATGTTAATGTTCAAAAATATTCAAAAAGATGATTAACAGACATACTTACAACAAATGTTTATGGACTCCTTCTCTAACTGCTTGAATGTAGTGTATTAGATTGTCAAAGAAAAGTTTCATCATGCTTAGTTCCTTTTCTGCCCACCTATATAATAAAAAATTGATCTTTCATGACATCATATATTCATTATCCACAAGTGGATGGTAATTTTATTTCTACTGCGGTGTGTATTACACTATGACTATTTGAGACAAGTTAGCATATCTTCTACTCCTATCAATAATTAATTTTACAAATATACATCTATAAAGCCTTTATCTAACACTCCACAAACTTACGTGAACTGCAAACAACTTGGTTCTTCTGTCCCTAACACCATTCATTTCCATCTACTTACAATGTAGAACCTTTTACTTACATCATTATAAAATACAATTGTCTTCATCTGAGTCAGCTGCAAATCACCTTTGATCACCATCTTCTAGCACCAGCTCACTTATCTGTCCTATGTTACTAAAATGCTATTTTATTGTAGATGTCTGTTCAGATTTTTTTGATTGTAATACACATTAAAACAAAATATGAAATTTACTACCTCACCCTCACAAAAAATGCACTTCAAACTTCTTGTGATTTGTCTGACTGACTCTACATGAAATATTGTTATTGCACAGAGCATAGAGAAACTCCAAAAGGTGGAGAATGAACAGAAATTTTCAATATGCATAGATATACACCATGTAAAAAAAAACAAAAATAGTTACTTCAGTTAATTACCATTTTTTCCCCGTACCTTTAGTGTTAATACACTGCCCTTAACAATTGGTTATTAATTGGAAACATAAATGGTGCATAAAGGGAAAAGTTACATGGGTGTTTTTTTGTTTGGGGGGGGAGAAGCATAGAGGCTGAGCTGCTACGTATATTCAAGGCTGGCTCAGGCTTATGGGAAAAACACAGGAAAGTGGAGTTGAAAACCATGAAATCAGCCAGGATCTCAAATGAATGATGGAGCAGACTCTTTGGACTGAACGGTCTACTTCTACTCCTATAATCTTTTGGTGTGATACACATGCCACATTTTGGAAATGTGACAACTCAGATGCCACATATGCTTTTTTTAAAAAAAAAGGTTGTGAAGTGATATAACACTGAATAGATATGAAACTTTATAATAATATCGATAGACTCCTGCAACCAACAAACCTTGCGTATCTGGCCTTATGTAAAAACCATCAATCCCTTTAAATTCCTCCTTACTCCCTCTTGTGGCCTGTGCCCCCAGCCCCTTAACCCAACCCCAGCAAACTTCAACACCAACATCTTCACTTGCAGGCTGCTCTGCCAAATTCCAAGCTTCTTGCAGCTTCTTCATTCAGGCTCCAAAACATTCACACACTCCAATTTCAGCTCCCAATCATCTTGCAGCCTCTGTCTCCACATCACACCATAACTCCCAGCAAAATAACTGGCCACATCCCTTGGAAAAAGGCAGTAGCCACGAGTGTCAGAAAAGACCTCAGCATTTAACAAAAAGCAGTCTGGTCCTTCCAGCAACTCCTTCACTTCTACATCTTCCTAACCGCTCAGATTATAGCCTTTGGATACATCATTAAAAGCAAAATGTTCTCATGGTTCAAAGTGTTGTAAAAGCACCACTGAAATCTAGCAGGAAACATTTTTCTTTGCCAACATTAAAAACCCTTGCTAGATTTCTGAACAGATATCAACATAAGTGGGAGATGTATCAAGATGTTATGTAAATATAAAAAATGTCTTCTTTATATTAGCAATTTGTAAGTAAACTGGAGGATTTAACTTGAAAAATTGCAATGTATTGTACAATTGTGGGTTACTTACATAGTTATCCAATGCGTATCATAACTGCTCCCAAATTGTTGAAAAGTGCCAAATAGTTTTGGCAAAAGACGAAGTGAAACTACCACAGATCTAAATAAAGATAATTGGACATGATTAATATTAAATAATTATTTAATTTTGGATGTCAAATAATCATACTGAGCAAATTTTCTTTAAACCATACCAAAATATCTTGTAAGAACAATTTCTAAAGTTATCAATTTTATTACATTTTCATTCTAAATTTGTGACATATGATTACCTAGTTTTAATTTCAATCATGTAAGTGATGACATCTTAAAAATCATGTACTCACTATATATTTAGAATGAACAGTATATCAACTTCATCGTGTACTGGGAAATATCATAACTTTTATTTCTTACCTATCATTTGCCAGATTTTCTAAACAACCTTCAATAAATCTCATTCTAATCTGCCGATCAGTAAACCAGCATACAAGGGAGCACAGCAGTTTCTCAGCTTCATTTATCAACCCCTCTGAGAGATGAACCTACACAGACAAACAGAAAGTAACCAAAAGCACTCCATTCAAACAATTCCAAATTGTTATTATGAAGATAAACATACCGCATCTTCATCTTGCACCAGGTCCCAAAGAAGAGTGTTACCCTTTTTGCAAACATTATCTAAATTGATGTCTGTGACTGCATTTGAGTTGTATTGATGCTTATGAACACTAGGAGCTGAGGAAAGAAGGTACAATATTCAAGTAGTAAAATAAAATGCATACTCAGGAATAGAGAAATTATTTACTTAAGACTCAACAATTTTCCTCCTGCATTTACAATTCTCTACATTTTTCTAATGATCCAAATGCAATGTATAAAAGGCAGTTTTCCAAATCTTTCACAGCGTATGTAGTTTTGCCTAACTTCCTCATGATCACACTTTTTCTTCCCCAACATTTTCATTACAGTCTGGAACAGTACGACAAGAATTATGTACACCAACAGATCATCAAGTAATATTAATTACCTAAACAAGGTCAACTGATGTGTTCTTAATTAATTCCAGTATCACATAAGTAATAAATGCAAAAAATAAAATCATAACAGTTACTGCAGTATAATTCCAGTTACAGTTTTCATCAAATGTCTTTCTAAACTTTAGAGAATAATCTCCCCACTAACATAGTGCTATATTAGTGTTAAGTTATTTAACTTCATATACCAGCCAATACGCAGAAGTCCTGAAAGGAAAATTTTCATTCAAATTATAGGGTAATTTTTATCTATCCCTTCCCAAACAGGCAAAATTAAGTGGGGTAATAGAGTCAATAAAAGATGAGATCAGTACATTTGAATAAGTGGATCTTATATCCAAAAGGCAACATACAGTACCAGTTTGACTGAAAGAAAAGCAGAAAGAGACAGCAAACATTGATGGGATGTGTTTTCAGGCTGCCAAGCTGTGGTGGCAATGTAGGACACAGTGTACATCAAAAGAAATTATAGGTGCATGTAACAAAAGTAATCATGGAGACATCAAGCTACATGTAAGCTGGCCATACCTATCTAATGCTAGTACTGTGGAGGAATTCCTGGAAGACATTTTTGCTAGGGAGGTAGTTTGCTAGAATAAGTTGAACTACCTGTTATAGAATGGCTACTTTCCAACTAATATTGTGCAGTGGGAAAAGGCTAATAATCATACTGCAAAAAAAGCCTATAGATAAGTAGTGAGCACAAGGTGAGCTTGTGAACGATGTAGTTAAAACTGAAACTAGGGTCTCAAATGTGAACAAGGGAATTCACTAAGGTATAAGACATAAATATTGATGTGGTATATTGGGAAACTTCATTAAAAATATACAATGGTACATAGATATTGGTGAGCATTTAAAGTATTAATACTTGGTTCATAAAAAAAGTCCATTCCTTCAAGGCACAAAAAACCTAGCAGGCGTGATGACCCAACCATGGCTGCCAAAAGAAGTTAAAAATCACATTTGATCAAAAAAGGTTTCCTATAATAATACTGAAAACAAAATAATTGGAAGGATTTTAGAATTCCACAAAGTGGAAATTGATAAATAAAAGTGAAATAGAATGTTGAAAGTAAACTAATGAGAAACATAAAGATGGACTGTAAAAGCTTAAGTACATAAAATGAAAAATGTTAGAATAGACAAATGTGGGTCCACCAGAGGCAGAGATAGGAAAGTTCATAATGGGGAATGAGGAAATAGCAGAATCTGAACAAATACAACAATTCTGTCTTCACAGAGGAAGATATTCCTTCAAGGAATACTAGAGAACTAAGGGATTAATGAGAAAAAGTGAAAGAAATGAGTATTGGAAAAAAGGTGTCACTGGAGAAATTAGTGGGAATGAAAGTTAATAAATCTCCTGAATGTAATGGTCTACATTCCAAAGTGTTGAAAAAGGTGGCTGATGTGACCCCATGATTTAATAAAGGAAGAAGAGAGAATTAGGGGAGATACAGGCCTCTTAGCTTGACATAATCAGTAGGAAAAATGCCAGAATCCATAATATAAGATGTGTAACTGGACACTTATAAAATAATGGCAGGATTGAACAGACTGCATGCACATAACTGAAAGGGCAATCATTTTTGACAGGCCTGACAGAGGTTTTTAGAATGAAGGACTGATAAGGTGGAACCATTAGTTATGGTGCTCAGTATTTGGATTTTCATAAGGCCTTCAATCATGGTTCCACACAGTAAGTTATTACACAAAATTACAGCATATGGGATTGCAACTAAAATACTGACATTGAGAACTGTTTAACAAACAAAGTAGTGAGTGGAAATAAACAGCTCACACTCTGCTCGACAGGCTATGGCAAGCTGTGTACAGCAACATATAGGCCCCAGCTGTTCAAAACTTACAATGGCTTGGGTGTGGAAGAACCAGGATAATATTTTCAAATATGCTGATGAGGTGCAAATGAGAGTTGTGAGGAGAAAGCAAAGAGGATTCAAGGTGATTTAAATACAATGACTGAGCAAAACAACATATGGAAAAATGTGAAGTTATTCACTTTGGTATATAGAACAGAAATGTAGCCTATTTCTTAAAAAGGTAAGAGATACACAAGTATTGATTGCCAAAGGGATCTGAATGTGCATAATCATTGTTACTGAAAGCAAACATGCAGGTCCAGTAAGCAATTAGCAAGGCAAATATCATTTTAGCTTTTAATCACAACATGACTTGAGTACTGGAGTAAAAACGTCTTAGTGCAATTGTAGAACGCCTTTGTGAAACCAGAGTGGGCAAGGACTGATGCACTCCCCCTATGATAAGTGTATCAAAGTTATACCATACAGATACCGGAGATGGCAGGATTGTCCTGTGGAGGTAGGAGACAGAGGATGTTGGTGGAGGTTTGCTTTTCAGACTGGAGGCCTGTGACCAGCGGTGTGCCATAAGGATTAGTGCTGGATCCACTGCTTCTTGTCATTTATACAAACAATTTGGTTGTGAACATAGGAGGTATGATTAACAAGTTTGCAGATGACACCAAAATTGGAGGTGTAGTGGACAGCGAAGAAAGATTTCTCAAAACACAATGGAACTTTGATCAAGTGGGCCAAGGAGTGGCAGATGGCATTTAATTCAGATAAATGTGAGGTATTGGTAAGGCAAATCAGGGCAGGGCAAGGTCCTGAAAAGTGTTACTGAACAAAGAGACCTTGGGGTGCAGGTTCATAGTTTTTGAAAGTTAAGTTGCAGATAGATAGGATAGTGAAGGCAGCATTTGTTAGACTTGCCTTTACTGGTCAGTGCACTGAGTGTAGGATATCATGTTGTGGCTAGACAGGTCGTTAGTTAGGTCACTTTTGGTCATTGCGTTCAATTCTGGTCTTCCTGCTTAGGAAGGATGTTGTTAAACTTCAGAGGGTGCAGAAAAGATTTCCAAGGATGTTGCCAGAATTGGAGCCATAGGGAGAGGCTGGGTCTATTTTCCCTGGAGTGTCAGTGGTTGAGGAACAGCCTTATAGAGGTTTATAAAATTACGAGGGATATGGATAGGGTGAATAGCCAAGATCTTTTCCCCAGGATAGGGAAGTTCAAAACTAAAGGGCATACATTTAAGGTGAGAAGAGAAAGATCTAAAAGGGACCTAATGGGCAACTTTTTCACAGAGGATGGTACATGTATGGAATTATTTGCTAGTGATGTTGGAGGCTGGTATAATTACAATATTTTAAATGCATCTGGATGGGTACATGAATAGGAAGAGTTGAGGGGGATGTGGATCAAATACTAGTAAATGATACTAGATTAATTTCGAATTTCTGGTCAGCATGGACGGGTTGGACCAAAAGGTCTGTTTCTGTGTTGTACAACTCTGACTCTGCGAGGAATTAAGCAGGTTGTGCATATATTCTCCTTAGAGTCTACAGTAACGAAAGGTGGTCTAATTGAAACAAAATTCTTCAAGTGCTTAATAGGTCAGGTATCATATTGCTGTGAAGACTGGTTGAAGGCAGTAGAATGAGATCCAGAATCAGGAGATGCCATGTCAGGATAAGTAATAGGGCATTAGGAACTAAGATTAGGAGGAATTTTTTTCATTTAGAAGGTGGTGAATCTTTGGAATTCAGTACTCTGAAAGACTCAGAATGCTCAGACATTAAGTACATATGAAACACAATTGAAAAAAAGCCATGCATGAATAGACTTCTAGGTGTTAAAGATCGCAGAAACTGGGCTACTGCAGGACATGATACTGAAGTAGAAGATCAAATGGTAGAGTGGGATTAAGGGATTAGGGTAAACACAAGTTTTGTTGCTGCTGGTTACAATAATAGAACCATTATTACTGTGAAGCATTTTAATATAATTTCAGTTCAGAGGCAAAACTCAGCTTTGCCAAATTGCAACATACAGTAGACTCCTATGAATTAATCTTTCTGATAATCTTAGGGGAAATTGGCTGAAGTGAGATTTTATTTCAACATAATTCAAATTTATTGCTATCCAATGCATTCACAAGTCTCAAGCAACAGCAATAGAAAACATGCAACAGCTTTCCATTTTACCATTCATTCTGAAAGTTCATGCACATTTCCCTACCTTGACTAAGATGTTCATGGTAGATAGACGCGAGATTGGGGAGATGTTGTTGAAGATGAGATGTAAGTTCTGCATGTGAATTAATCTGTACCAGTTCTTCCTCGCAACCTGACTCTTCCCCATCAAAGTCAGCCATGTTCTTTTCAGATTTTGCACTGACCTGAGAACTACTACAGCTGACATCATCTGCACTCATCATATCATCACCCAAGTGTCTGTAAAGCAAATATTTCATAATAATAGAACTTCACAAGAAACCTTTTCTTTCCTATCTTTAAAGAAAATAATTTGCATTCACACATTTGAAATGACACATATGTTGTAAGAGAATTTAATAGTTATCAAAAGCACACACTGAACTAGAAATTAAACCAATATTTAAAAGAAAGTGACCTGGGGCATGACAGACTGCCACACTCAAAAGCAAGTTTACTTCTTTTCAATTGAGCAAAGATGATTATGGCTCTTCCCTTTTTTTAATTAGTACTTACAGTTAAACATCAGAAGTGAAAGCATCATTCTGTAAAATCAGTTTCAAGATCAAGACAGTAACCAGATACATGTTAATGTTGGCATGATAAAAATTCCAAACATTATAGTTAATCAGAAAAATAATTTGAAAACTGGAGACTACTATTAAAAGATTGGCGGGATGCTGTTTGGAGGGTCAGTGTGAACTCAATGGGCCAAATAGCCTGCTTCCCCACTGTAGCTATTCTATGATCCTAGCATTTGAAGAGTTGGACAAAGATTGCATAGATAAATACTATCAACACAATGCTAAAGAATCCTGATAAGTGTAAAGTTCAGTTTTCATGACTTTTTTAATCCTATTCATGGCAGCTCAACGGCAATAACACATTTTCTTGATTCAGAAGGTTGAGAGATCATGGCCTACAATAGAGATGTGAACAAAATCTAGGCCAACCTCTAGTATAATGGTGCAAGAATGCTGCACAGTTAAAGTTGCAATCTTTCAGACAAAAGAAACTGAAGGTCCATTTATCCATCACAGTCCAACTGTACTATTTCAAAAGACAGCATGCGAGTCATCTGCTACAACCCAACATCCCTCTGCACTTCTAAAGTTCTAACTACATTGGCTTTAAAGCAACTTGGAAATTCCTGAATGCTACTACTTTACGAAGTAACTCTGAAGTAGCAATGTTTTGTCGCCAAGAGATTCCTCCCAGGGCTGGGGAATGCATATTTCTCATAATTTGGAAAACTTAGTTTAAAGGAATCAGGGCCACTTGTGACCTCTACGTGGAGGAGCATTGCTGCTAGGTTGGAGGATAATTTATGACAACCCAAGGAGAGCAATAAGATGTAACTAATGGATAGCGTTACTGAAGAATACAAAGAACAGCATACAAAAGGTTCTAGTCAGAAATTTTCATTACTGTGAACAATTAAATAACTCACTGGAGGAGGAAGCTCTACAAATACCTATGAGTTGGAGATGCCGGTGTTGGACTGGGGTGTACAAAGTTAAAAATCACACAACTCCAGGTTATAGTCCAACAGGTTTAATTGGAAACACTAGCTTTCGGAGCGTCACTCCATCATCACCCACAACCACCTGATGAAGGAGCAGAGCTCCAAAAGCTAGTGTTTCCAATTAAACCTATTGGACTATAACTTGGTGTTGTGTGATTTTTAAACTTTGTACAAATACTTACAAACTCAAAATGATGGACGGGCCCAGCACATCACTGTAAAAGCTAAACTAAGACACTGGCAGCAAACTTCAGCCAGAACTACCAAGAGGACATTACAGCTCAGCCTCCTCTAGAGGTCATCAGGATCTTCCCCAGTCTTCAGCCAATTTGAGTCATTCCACACAATGTCAAGAATAGAAGGAGGCACTAGATACTGCAAAGGCTTTGGAGCTTGACAATATTTCAGCAATAAATTTAAGATGTGCCCCAGAATTTGTCCTAGTATGTATTCTGCACAAAAAAAGCAAGACAAATTCACCCTGGTCCATTTCTGAGTGTGTGGTGCTGGAAAAGCATAGCATCTTGATGAAGGGGTTATACACAAAATTCTCCTGCTCTTCAGATGCTGCCTGACTGGCTGTGCTTTTCCAGCACCACACTCTCGACTCTGATCTCCAGCCTCCGTAGCCCCCTCTTCCTCCCAGCCCATTATTGCCCCAGTTTACCTCAATCATCAACAAACTGCTGGAAGGAGCTAACAACAATGTTATCAAGCAGCACATGCTTAGCAATAACCACTCAACAACGCTTCCTCATTATAACTTCTGTGCAAACATGGTCAAAAGAGCAGAATACCCTTGAAAGTCAAAGTGACTACCCTTGACAAAGCTGCACTTAAGAGAATGTAACATTAAAACAGTAAAAATGGAGTTATTGGGTGTAAAAGGGGAAACTATGCTGATAGGAGTAATATCTAATACAAAGAAGGATGGTTGCAGTTGTTTGTGAGTCCTCTCAGCTCCAGGATCCTTGGAATAGTGTCTGATGCTTACCTTTTTTTTTTTAGCTGTTTCAGTGATTTTTCCCTTCATAAGGTTAGAAGCAAGGGTGTTTGTTGAGCATTGCAGAATATTCAGCATACTTCTCACAGATAACCAAATGCAGTAAAGACGTGGAAAACATCCAGGTTTGATTTGGGCAATCTATATGAAAACTACAAAAGCAATTCAGAAGCTAGGAATCTTGCAGTGAGTCGCTCACCATCTCACTGCCCAAAGTCTATCATCTACAAAAGGTACAAGTCCAGAGTGTGATGCCATATTTCCCACTTGTCTGGATAAGCACAGCTCTAACAACATTCAAGAAGCTTGACACCATCCAAGACAATTGGCACTGCATTCACTCCCTGTACCATCAATATACAATAGCAGTAGTTTGTACTAAGAACAAGAGGTGCTGCAGAAATGCATCAAGGCTCCTTAGATAACTTCTTCCAAACCCATGACCACTACCACGTAGTAGGACAAGGGCAGCAAATACCACCAATCTGTACATTTCTATCCAAGAGGCTCACTATCCTACCTTACAAATATATTGCAGTTCTTTCATTATTGCTGACTCAAAATCCTCAGGTCCATAAGAGCAGTGTAAGTATACCTGCACCAAATAGACTGGAGTAGTTCAAGGCACCTTACCAGCACTTCCTCAAAGGTAATTGGGATGGACAACAAAAAGTGGTATCTCAGTCAGCAAAGCAAATATCCCCCAAATAATTAAAAACAAAAAACAATCTTAAATTATGAAGCTGAGGTATATTCAAATCCTAAAACACTGCATTTCTGGTGAGAAGGTTGACAGGACCCTGTTTAGACCACAGAGCTCAAGTGCAAAGAAAATATTTTGAAAATGCCCAAATGTCACAATCCAAATAACAGCAAAGGAAATAGTACCTAGTCACTCGAATAATCAAAAAGTAACCAGATCGCTATAGACAATAGAAACAACATACTATTGGGTGCCTTTCAATATTTTGCCTAGTTGATAATTAAGTAAATTGTTTTATCAAAAAGCGTGTGTTCGAGGACCAACACCAAGTAATCTCAAGAATATTGACTTGCATAACATTCCCTGATTTACCTTTGTATTAACAGTTAATTGTGTTGCATACCTGAATCAAATCAACAAGGATAGTAGGAAAAACAGGGCAATTAAGAGAGAAGCAATGGATAATATGGCTAATTAATTAATTTAAAACCGTAGGAATAAAGAACAAATTGGAAACAGAGGCAGCTTCATTCTCATGGGAATTGTAAAAAACTTAACTTACCTGGAAAACTAAATTGTCGGGCCTGGGGGGGGGGCGTGTCCTCGGCGCTCGGAGGTCATGTGGTCCTCTGACGCGCGCGCAGACGATGATCACGTGATGCTCCGGGACGCTGGTGCGGTCACGTGGTCTCCCTGTTTCGCGCTCCGGGAGGTCACGTGATCGGCCGTTTCGCGCCCCGGAAGTGGGTGAGACTGCCGTTTTGCGCTCGAAAGGAGGCCGCATGGTGGTCCTTTGTCTCCGAAAAAGGGAAGGTCACGTGAGATCGGACAGCCGGAAATGCGAGGAGGCGGGGAATGGAATCGGAGCAACAGCCAATGAGAAGACAGTTTCACTTGAGTGATGGTATGATGTTTTGTATAGTATAAAAGACTGGATCAGGGACAGAGAGTGGTCTTTTTTCTTTGTGAACTGACTGACTTAGTAGTTTGTCAGGGACAGAAAGGTTTAGACCCAGAGCTCTGTATACTTTATCCACTTATTGTTAGAATAAAACTAAAAGTGCAAGATTAAATGTTTTTTCTTATTGCTTTATTTTAAAGAGCACGCAGGACTTGGCTCACACAGAAAGAAAATAAGCGGGTAGAGTGAGCCGAAAGTCCATCAGAATATGGCCTAGGTAGCTTATTGAAATGTGATACATGGGCAGGCAGAGAGAAACACTGATGCCCTGGTGAAGGTCAGGACAAAAACGATGCCTTTAGCGTATCGTTGATGGCTCCAGCTATCCTTTCAGTGTAAAAGGTGCCACTTTGCAAGATGAGAACACGAGAATTAGAGATAGACCATTTAGATCACTGAGCCTCCTCGATCATTTAAAACACAATAATGGCTGACCTTGGGTTTCAAATCCACTTTCCCATTGGACCCTATTTCCCTTCAATTCCCAAGACACTTGAAATTTGTCTACATTGGCATAAATGTATTTGGTAATGGAACATCATGGCAGAGAAGTACAAAGATTCACAACTATTTCAGTGATATAATCTCTCTCATCTCAGTTTTAAGTGATCAGCTCCATGTTTTAGGCTTACTGAATAGTGGAAACACTTCCTCAGTGTTTACCTGATCAAGACACTTGAGGCAAAAGCCAATAAATGTTAAAAAAAATTGTTCAGGGTTCATGAGATGTTGATCTCGTCTAGGTAGGCCATGTGGCAATGAATCTGAAAGTAAATGGGTTAAATCAGATGTAGTCTCACAATTGTGTTAAAATGTTCTCTCAAGGCTTTGTAAAGGTACTCTTCAAGCACAGAGGGTGAAGAGGTATCTGTCCTGGGAATCAGCACCATCCATCAGACTTGGCCAAGGAAGAGATTGGACAACATACACTTGTCACACCTGCCAGATAAAAGTAGCCAGAGTCATTACCATGAGGGGGAGATTCAGAGTTCACAGCCTTCTAGCCAGGACATAACCACCTTGTTAACTACAGCTCAGATACTGTCATGTATTGTTTATACAGAATAGAAAAGGCAAGGAATGCATTTCAGAGCATTTATTATGCTCTTCAGAGTGGATCAGTTTTCATTGGTTCAGTCTAGAATCCAGCTTATTTCTATCTCCAACAGCTAGTGACAACAGCCATGCCCTAGCAAACCACTTCAACAAAATCAGGTGACAATAGTCAATGTGTGTTACCACTGGTGAGTTAGGATTTACCTATCATGACGTTTTACTTGGTAGAATGAATGGAAGAATACAAAATAAATTTAACAGCCTAAGAAGCACTTGAAGTACCAAAGTCACCCACTCCATTCAGCATCATCTCCAGTTTGATCCTCTGAGCAGCAGCCAAAATCAAACCAAAGATAAAATCATAATTTTATGGCAGAAGACAAAAAGATCTGAAATCTTTTGAGATAAGGAATCATGCAATTTTAGCACTTTTAATGATTTATGGAAATGCTTCTAAAATTACTTCAACTGGGTAGAAACTTTATTTTTTATTTGTTTGCCTTCTATTACCATCAAGACTAATGTATAAAATCACCAAAGTGACCACGGGAATTCAATATAGTTTATGAATGTAATACAGATTAAATTAATATAAACAGCACAACATGACCTTGCTGGAGTATGTATTTGCAAAGTGAATTTAAGAGCAACGCCAATGCTTTGTGAATTATTTTCTAACATGATGCTATTTTTACCAACACCTTCTTAAAAGGCAATTAGAAATAGGCAGCAAATGCACAGATCACAGGAACAAATATGAATAATACAAGAACTTTGAAATTCACGTGACCAAGGATGCCAGCAACTACAAGATAGCACTAAAGCAGCATATGAATTTTGTCCCTCTCACACACCCAACTCTGTATCCCCCACAACCATCTCTCTTGTTCCCCTTCATAGAATCACAGAATCCCAATAGTGAAGAAAGAAGTCATTCAACACAACCATCTATCCCCATAACCCTGCATTACCATGCCTAATCCACCTAGCTGGCACATCATTAAGAGGCAATTTAGCATGAGCAATGCACTTAGTCTCCACATCTTTGCACTGTGTGAGGTAATGAGAACTCATGCAGACATGGGGACAACAAACAAACTCCACACAGTCACCAAAGGCTAGAATCGAACCTGGGATCCCAGTGCTGTGAGACAGCAATGCTAACCACTCAGCAACTGTTGGAACAAGACAATTTGAGGTTCCACCATGATGTGAACTCAGATCGGTAGATTCAAAAGTCCAGAGTCAAACTGTTAACTTAAAACTAGCTCAGACTTATCTCCCCCAGCCCCTCTCAGTCCCATCTGTCTCACTTCCCTTCACACGTCTCTCTCCCACTTCCCATTCCCACCCCTCCCCCCAGACACCCGGCCCTCTCCCGCTTGCTCTCACACACTGCCTCTTTCTCCTAACGTCATTTCCACACCCACCTCAAGCTCTCTTCCCCTCTCCCATATCTAACTCACACTCTCATCCACCTAACGTGTTCTCTCTTTCTCTTCCTGTCACCCATGCACAAGAGAAAGGAATCATAGTTCTACAGTTAGTTCCCATTATCACTGATCATACCAAAGTTGCATGTTTATTTTTCAGCCCCATTATAGTACCAAAAGTCAAAATATAATCACCAAATCCTCACAGTTTGAAATACCTCCTGCACTTTCAGATCTGCACCAGCTCTCTAAATCCGCATTAGGAATTTGTGTCTCCCCCCTTTTCCCATAACCCGGTATATTTAATTAAAACAAATAATCATCCAATGTCCTCTTTAATGTCTTGATTAAACCTGCCTCCACCAAACTTCTAGGCAGTCCATTCTAGATTCTAATTATTTGATGTGTGAATAAGGCCATTCTCATGCCAAACATATTTTTTGAAACAGCAGATTTCTGAAGCCAATTTCAACAAAAAGTCAAATGACGAAAATTTCTAGTCCCTATTTGGACTCAGATTGACAAGGATGAGTAAACGATGTTGGCAGAGAGCAACTCACCTTCATTGTAATCTGTTCAATGAGCAGGTCAGGCTATCGCACACCCACACAGAATAAAAAATATACAATTAGTCACCAATACAAGTAAAGTTGAATCATTTGGAACATACTAGTGGTCAACTGGCCAGAACCCTAGAACTCACACACACCTGTGGATAAAGTTACAGTTGGCAACAGGACTAACATTACGAGTTTGAACAACTACTGAAAAGGTCAGAGTCCACAGAAATAACATTAAAGCATGCTTATGTTTAAATCTCAATCCATATCTTTGACAACACAGTGGTAGCATCATTCATTTGCTTGTGGTAATCTTTTTATTATATTCAAATCTTGGAGAAAAGTACTCAAAAATAGAATGAGCCGACAAGAGTGGAGGAGTCCAGAACTAGAGGACATAGGTTTAGGATGAGAGGGGAAGATATAACAGGAACCCAAAGGGCAACGTTTCCACACAGAGAGTGGTGGGTGTATGGAACGAGCTGCCAGAGGAAGTGGTGGAGACTGTGGAAGTGGAAGTGGTGCCAATTACAACATTTAAAACACTTCTGGATAAGTATATTAATAGGAAGGGTTTAGAAGGACATGGGCCATGTGCTGGCAAATGAGACTAGATTAGGTCAAGATATCTGGTCAGAGACAAACAAACTGCAGAGGCTGGAATCCAAAGTAGACAGGAGTGTTACACTTGAAATATCGACTTCTCTACCTTAGGATATCTGGTTGGCATGGATGAGTCGGTCCGAAAGGTCTGTTTCCGTGCTGTACATCTCTATGACTATGACGATCAAAAGTGGAGTCTTCTCAAACATTCAAACTACTGTGTGCCCAATATTGTGAAAAAAGAAAATTTCTGTTGTTTCTAATTGCACACACTAAACTGATATAGAAAGAGATCAGTTTTGTAACTGAACAATAGTAGTCAGGCTTAGGCTTGAAATTTAGCATTAAATCTGGTTATTCAGTGACCCCTTCATAGCTGGGATGCATATCTGCATCAGGAAATACATCTTCTTTTGATATATTTCATTCCAAATGCTTGCTAGCAAGAACAAATTAACATGAGCTTTGGAGGCAAACATATCAATTGTAATGAAGACAGAAATATTCAAGCCAGCATTGTTGTGTATAAAGAACCAGGATGAGAATGTTAATGTGGGGCCTCAAGTAACCAAGTAGCTCTTAGACAGACTCTGGGTAAGTACTAGACACACTGCTCCATTATGGCAATTGGCTAAAACAGGAAAATAGTCAATTTGAAAAATAAAATAATCATTCTCAGCTTTAAGAATAGTTCTACAACAACTCTTTTCCAATTAAGACTTACAAAGAATTATGGTCCACCCCTTCAACCAAAGTTAAAAATCACACAACATCAGGTTATTGTCCAACAGGTTTATTTGGAAGACTAGCTCCTTCATCAGATGGTTGCAGAGAATCAGCTCTCCAAAAGCTAGTGCTTCGATTTTCCCCTGATGATACTGCATTAGTGCTGTACGAAATATCCCTGCCTGATCCACTGTTATGCCGGTCACGTTCTATTCCACTGGGTGATTCTGGCATACAAATTCCTGGCTGGGACTCTGCATTCAAAGTTCGCAATTCAGGATTCCTGCTCTCGTATTTGGAAGACTAGCTCCTTCATCAGATGGTTGCAGAGAATCAGCTCTCCAAAAGCTAGTGCTTCCAAATACGCCTGTTGGACTATAAACTGGCGTTGTGATTTTTGACCACCCCAGTCCAACAGCAGCATCTCAAAGTCATTCACCCAAAGTATGTGACAACCTACTCTGCCTCAATTGTCCTCCTGCAAGAACATGACAACGTCTGGATGGACACAGCAAAATGAAGACAACACATTAGTGGAAACAAGAACACTATTTTGTACAAAACATGTTCTGGGAACTTAGAACTGCAGCTTAAGTATACTGCAGAAATATGCAAAATAAATAAGTTCAGCTCTTCAAATGTCCTGATATTCTTCACAATGAATTAAAGAGTTAGAGCAGGTAAATGCAGCAGGCATTTGGTGCACAAGACCAACAAAACAGACAAGAAAAATTACATTAGTTGACACAAGGAAAAATGTTGGCCACAACACCAGGAAAACTCAAAATACTTTTTCTTTTTCCAAATAATGTCATTTCCATCCAAGTGAGCATGGGCTGCCTCATATTAACTAGGAAAGTCAGGGATAGCATCAAATTGAAAAAAAGACATACAATGTGGTAAAGATAGTTGCAAACCAAAGGTTGGGAAAGCTTTGTAAACCAAAAGAAAACACAAAAACAATACAGGGATACAGAATTGGCTGGCCCATAGAAGACAGAGTGGTAGCAAGTTTAGAGAAGATTTGTAGCTCAGGTTGAGGTTCTGTGTGTAAGTTTGCTTGCTGAGCTGAAAAGTCAATTTTCAGACATTTCATCACCATACTAGGTAAAATTATCAGTAAGCCTCCGGTGGAGCACTGGTGTTATTAACTTAGATACAGACGAGGAACGATACCACTTGGACTGGGACAACACATCCAACCTAGGGCAAGCCAAACAGGGACACTCATGAGAATGCCTGGAAACATTGGAAACATGGTATTCTAATCGGAACTCTAACAATAAACACATCAACTTGGACCCCATCTACCATCCTGAGAGAAAAAGAAACAGGAAAATATCACAAACCCACGGAAACCTAAACACAAAGAGAAAGTGGGTCACTAACACCAGTGCTTCACTGGAGGCTCACTGATGTTACCTAGAAACATCTGAAAATGAACTTTCCAGCTCAGTGAGCAAACAAAGGGTGGTAGTAGATGGAAAGTATTCAGCCTAGAGCTTGGTAACTAATGGTGTTTCACAAGGATCTATTCTGAGACCTCTGCACTTTGTGATGTTTATAAATGATTTGGCTGAGGAACTGGAACAGTGTGTAAGTAAGTTTGCCAATGAGTTGTGGACAGCTTGGACAGCTGTCGTAGGTTGCAATGAGACATTGACATAATGCAGAGGAGTGACAAATGGAGTTCAACAAATATTTAACATTTAATTCAGAGATCAGTACTTTATTTGTTGCAGCATGACAAAGTATGGATAACTTCAATTTTTTACTCTATTAGGAAGATCTGATAGTCGCAAAACCCGCGTGTATGAGCGTAGTTTATTCACAATATAAAATCCTCAGGAGATGTATGCCAAGTACATTAGGTTGCCTGGCAGTGGACTTTGAGGGATACAGCAGTTCCCGCACAGGAGACATGAACTCAAAATGATATATTCAATTATAGATTGATTTAAAAGTCAGGAATGAGAATGCTTTCAAATTAAAGTTTGATAAATTAGATTAATAAGTGCATAAATTATATAGTCCAAATACTAAAGCCACGAACCAAAGTCACCTTTTCTAATTCAGATTGGTGTATTACTAAAATAATCATAACATTCAACGAGAGGCATCTCAAATCATTCACTAGATTCCATGTTTCATTATTTCTGGATCAAAATGTACACCATCCTGTTTAGATTAGCATCAACCATTCCAAGATTAAAATAAAATAAAGTAGAGCAAACTTACCTATCATGATGATGGTGGTGGTGGTGGTGATGGTGATGTTGATGCTGCTGACCAATAAAACGTCTGCAGTTAAATATTTCATTTCCAATTGCCTCTCCTAAAAAATCTCCTGTTTGTGTGATACATGAGTCCTGAGGACCTTGTGATATGTGTGCAGTATTTATTTCCCCTGACATATCATGTTCAGAGTCTTCAGGATGTGTGCAAGTATCCAGCAGTCGAATTCGATTTTCCCCTGATGATACTGCATTAGTGCTGTATGAAATATCCCTGCCTGATCCACTGTTATGCCGGTCACGTTCTATTCCACTGGGTGATTCTGGCATACAAATTCCTGGCTGGGACTCTGCATTCAAAGTTCGCAATTCAGGATTCCTGCTCTCGTTCTGCACACTTTGTTCACCCTCTTCTTCATCATCATCTTCCTCTTCTTTGAGAGCTTCACTATCTGCCATGTCTTCTGAGTGGACTTCACTTCCTGGACTTCCAGCCGACTGGCTGGCATGACTTGAATTTACTTCATTACTGGAGCCTTCGCTGTGTCCACTGCTACTGCCAGGCCCACTACTGGCATCTTCACCACTATTAGCAGTCTCATCAGAACTTCCTTGCATAGACTCCTAAAAATAATTCATTTATTTTTGATTAATCAATTCTGTTCATTTTAGGAAATGCTCCAGATGATATTGCAACAACAAATATAGCAATTTTATGGATTAACAACCACTGGTCAAAACTTGCCATCTTAGTTTGCCATCCAAAGCATAACATTGAGCTTAGAGCCCAAACACAATATAACTGACTATTCAGCATAATACCACAGCTAAGCCTTACAATTAACTTTTTTTGCCTAATTAAGTTACTTTGTCTTTATCAATGAATTTATTGCATCTTAATTTCTTACCTCTGTATCTGACAATCGCTGTTGTGCACGCTTTGCCCTGTTGATCATTTGTTCATCCATTTCAATGTCACTGCCTCCACTATGATGTGCATCACTGTTATCACTGCTTTGTGGACTAGCTGCAGGCGATCCTAAGTTAAATTTTTTTGTAATTTTAGTTAAATTAGAAGCAGTTAACAAATACTCAGAAGAGTCTAAGCATATAGATCTTTTCAGAAAAACCGCAGTGCAACCACTAACATTAGTTTCCCTTTGTACGCAACCATTCTATCCTGATCTCAGATTCTTTTTCATCAGTCCAAATGAGCTGGAAATGACTAAATGTGTATTAAAAATAACCTTACAAACATTTAAATAAGGGAAGTGCCACAGAATGACAATAAATATAAGACAGTTTTTTTTTTGTAAATCACAATCAATAATTGCATACAGCAATCTTTAAATATTATCAGTGCATTTGCGATAGATTTTGATTTCATTAATGTTTCAATGTGATCTCTTAGGTACAGCAAGAACATGGCAAATTAGTTGAAGAAACAAAAAAGGTCATTATTTTCAACAAGAATTACTCCAACCTGTCAATTTTCCAAGTACCATAATAAGTAAAATAACAATAAAGGGATTCTATGGAATTGATGGGTAGTCATATGATCACTGTATCTTCAAAAAAGGAAGTTTTGTACAGTCAATATTTCAATGCAGGACAATTTTATTTCATGAGGTTGGATATTTGTTGTTTTAAAACGTAAGAGAACAAATAAATGCTACAATAAAGTAAAAACAGAAAATAATGGGGAAACTTTGCAGATTCGGTAACATTTCCAGGGATAGAAAGAGTTAAGGTTTGAGTCCAAAGCTACTACTTCGGAACAGAAGGAAGCTAGATATGCGTATGTTGTTTTAAAACAAAAGGGGATGGAAAGGAGGAGGGAAAGGAGAAGCAACTGATGGCAAATGGTGCCCAAAGCAAAAAAGACAATGGGAGTGCTCGTGGTAATACAGCAGATGTGTAGATGAAGAGTTAATGCTAACTGTAAATGGCAGAAAACCAGTCAGATCTGACTGCAAACCTATGTAAACAAGCCATTGGATGATGGGGATTGGCGGGTCCTCAAGTGGAAGGCAGAGCTTGTAATTTTATGTTGTTAAGCATAATGTTGAGCCCTGAGGGCTGTAAAATGCCTCAGTTGAAAATAAGGCACTTTTCCTCCAGCTTACAAAGGGCTTTGCTGGAATATCTCAGCAAGCCTAGGATATAAATGTTAACAAGACAGTAAGAAAGTGTATTGGAATGGCAAGGGACTGGAAGGTTCAGGTAATGCTTGCAGACACAGCAGAGTGTTCTATAAAATCAGTCACACGCGGGAAGAATGTGCAAACTCCACATAAACAATTGCCGGACGCAGGAATTGAACCCAGGTCTCTGGTGCTGAGAGGCAGCAATGATAACCACTGTGCCACCATGCTGCTAATGTTGTACAATCTCATTTTCATGCTAATTAGTAAAATTAATACAAGCTTACAAAGTTACATTTTATACATGTAAGCACTTAAAATAATAAAATGCATCCATTCTCCAAACACCAAACTTACCTTTCTTATTTCCCATTGGGAGGTTTGTATTAAGAAGAGAAGCAAAGGAACTCTGCTTGGACAGTTGAGCTTTAGCAGCAAGTGCATTATTCCAGAGAGCTTTAATCAGCATTGATGCCAAGTACAAGGTCTGTGAACAAGGCCAAAAGTGGGGTTTTGAGTAAATGTTTTTACTTATATACTTCAATGGAAGCTGTAGATAATGCATTAAGATAATAAACCAGCCCAAGGGACCACAATTGTGCAACAACTCTTAATTAAACAAAAAAAAGTTAGTTTAAATTTTGTGTATAATTAAATGATATTGAAATCTAAAAGATCTAGATATAAATATTTGATTTAAGAGAATTAAAACAAATGGACAATTCATAATTAGGATAAATGATATACTTCACACAAATATAAATGATTTGGATATGATCACAGAAGGTAAAGTTAGTAAGTTTGCAGATGACACCTGAAAAGAGAGATTAGATTACTTACAGTGTGGAAACACGCCCTTCGGCCCAACAAGTCCACACCGACCCGCCGAAGCGCAACCCACCCATACCCCTACATTTACCCCTTACCTAACACTACAGGCAATTTAGCATGGCCAATACACCTGACCTGTACATCTTTGGACTGTGGGAGGAAACCGGAGCACCCGGAGGAAACCCACGCAGACACGGGGAGAACGTGCAAACTCCACACAGTCAGTCGCCTGAGTCGGGAATTGAACCCGGGTCTCAGGCGCTGTGAGACAGCAGTGCTAACCACTGTGCCGCCCACAAATTGGTGGGGTAGTGAACAGCAAAGAGGCTGCCTCTGAGTACAATGGGATCTTGATCAGATGGACCAATGGGACGAGGAGTGGCAGATGGAGTTTAATTTAGATAAATTAATTTAGCAGTTTTGGTCGCCATACTATAGGAATGTGGAGGCACTGGAACGGGTGCAAAGGAGGTTTACCAGGATGTTACCTGGTATGGTAGGAAAATCGTATGAAGAAAGGCTGAGGCACTTGGGGCTGTTTTCATTGGAGAAAAGAAGGTTTAGGGGTGACTTGATAGAGGTGTACAAGATGATTAGGGTTTTAGATAGGTGCTCATGGTCAACCCTTTGTCCACGTATGGAGTCAAGATATTACGAGGGGGCATAGCTTTAAATTAAGGGGTGGTAGGTATAGGACAGATATTAGGGGTAGATTCTTTACTCAGCAAGTCGTGAGTTCATGGAATGCCCTGCCACTAACAGTGGTGGACTCTCCCTCTTTATGGACATTTAAACGGGCACTGGATAGGCATATGGAGGAAAGTGGGCTAGTGTAGGTTAGGTGGGCTTGGATCGGCGCAACATCGAGGGCCGAAGGGCCTGTAGGCTCTGTATTTTTCTATGTTCTATGTAAATGTGAGGTGCTGCATTTTGGAAAGGCGAATCAGGGCAGGACTTATTCACTTAGTGGTAAGGTCCTAGGGAGTGTTGCTAAATAAAGAGACCATGGAGTGCAGGTTGATAGTTCATTGAAAGTGGAGTCACAGGTAGTTAGGATAGAGAAGATGTTTGATTTGCTTTCCTTTATTAGTCAGAGCATTGAGAATAGGAGTTGGGAGGTCATGTTGCAGCTGTGCAGGACATTGGTTAGGCCACTGTTGGAATATTGTGTGCAATTCTGGTCTCCCTCCTATAGGAAGGATGTTGTTAAACATGAAAGGGTTCAGAAAAGATTTACAAGGATGTTGCCAGTGTTGGAGGATTTGAGATATAGGGAGAGGTTGAATAGGCTGGAGCTGTTTTCCCTGGAGCATCGGAGGCTGAGGGGTAACCTTACAGGAGGTTCATAAAATCATGAGTGGCATGGATAGGATAAATAAAGTATTTTCCCTAGGGTGGGAGAGTCCAGAACCGGAGGGCATAGGCTTATGGTGAGAGGGGGAAAAATTTAAAAGGGACCTAAGGGGCAACTTTTTTCATGCAGAGAATGGTACATGTGTGCAATGAGCTGCCAGTGGAAGTGGAAAAGTCTGGTACAATTACAACATTTAAGAGACATCTGCGTGAGTATATAAATAGGAAAGGTTGAGAGGAATATGGGCTAAGCACTAGCAAACGGGACTAGATTAGGTTAGGATACCTGGTCGGCATGGACGAGTTGGATTGGAGGGGTTGTTTCCATGCTGTCTATCTTGAAGACTAATTACTTTCAAATTATTGTTTTGGTTTACTTAGGCATTCCATGTCAAATTGGTATTAATACAATTGAATAGTTAAAATGAATTCAACATCATTGTATAACTACAAAAATATACATAAATTAATTTTAAAAAGATGGAGGTGACAATTCAGGTAGGATAAATTGATAACACTAAATGAGTGTATTTAGCCTTTTTTTTGCCAATTTTTGAAATGCATAAGCTGCAAGTCATTACCATAGACACAGAAGTACAAGTAAACTTTGAAGTCTCAAAAATCCTCTAAAGTCAGGGGTCGACTTAGATGTTGAGGATTAAAAGTTGAACCATCAGTGCAACTGTTACATGTGGTCACGTCTTAAAATTTTGCATGTCTTCACAAGAGGCTCCATAGCATCAATTTGACATTTTGCACCCAGTTATAGTATTTACTGTGGGTGAAAAATTGTGGATGACTACTAATATGAATATAGCATGCCATGGCTGTAAAGGGGATCAACTTATATGTACAATATATGCAAAAACATGACTTTGAGGCTGAAGAAATGGGACACCTTATATAATGTCTTGACTGATATGCTGCAGTGCATTGTTGGATTGTGTGACTGAAAACCACAAAGCTCAGTCAACTTGCTGTGGCAGCACTTACTGACAGCCCAGTTTCTGCATCATCAATGATGAATGGGTTTGAGACAGTGCTGCAGCAGTGACAAAGTCGGCAGCAAAGAGAACAAAGAAGCATTGGTTTCTCATGTGTATTATGCAGCAAATGGGAAACTGTAGCTATGGTATCACCTTTGCTTTCATGGGTAGAATGGGATACGCATTTGGTACCATTATCAAAACAGATGTACATACCATCATTCACTGGTTAAATTATTGTTGGATTAAGTAGAAATTTAATGGGAGGACTTCAACTATGATTTTACACCTTCCCCAAATAAAGCTTCTGCAATCAAGCTATTATAGCCTGATTTGAAGTGGGACTTCATCTGCATTTTTAAAAGTTGCATTAATCAAGGAATTGCATGAAAATCTTTTTAAGGCATGAACAGCAGCTCTCTCACGTCCTCTCAGTACTGAGACAAGGAAATAAAACACTACATAACCATTCAACGTTAAAAATCACATAACACTCGAGTATAGTCCATTAGGTGGTTTATGAAGAAGCAGCACTCCGAAAGCTAGTGCTTCCAAATAAACCTAAAAATCACACACCAGGTTATAGTCCAACAGGTTTAATTGGAAGCACATTAGCTTTCGGAGAGCTGCTCCTTCATCAGGTGGTTGCAGAGACACAATTGCAAGACAGAATTTATGGCAAAAGTTTACAGTGTGATGTAACTGAAATTATACATTGAAAAATACTTGATTGCCTCTTGTCAACAGACAAAGGTATTTTTCAATGTATAATTTCAGTTACATCACATTGTAAACCTTTGCTACAAATTCTGTGCCTTACAATTGTGTCCTCCACAACCATCTGATGAAGGAGGGTCGCTCCAAAAGCTAGTGTTTCCAATTAAACCTGTTGGACTACAACCTGGTATTAAGTGATTTTTAATTTTGTACACCCCAGTCCAACATCGGCATCTCCAAAATCATGACTAACCAATCAATGCAGGCTATAAATTTCAAAATCATATTCATTGAAAGAAAATATAAAGCAGTGGAAAGCTAGAAGAGCAAAATGATGAGAGATTTTAATTCACCCATCTGGTTCAAAGTAATAGTGGCAACATTACTTGGTCTTTCAGCAATGAGCCCAGACTAACAGTATAATTCAAAATTTGGGACTTCCAAAGTTCATGAACTACTTCCACATCCTTTGAGTTTGGTAGAACAAGTATCATGGGGGATTGTCACAAACATTTAGATGCCAGCTCTAGTGATGTCAACCCTTCCAACAAAGGCACTCTGTGAATCATCCCTATCATTCCATTTTGTCCCGACAGCCATCGGGAGGATTTTCATCCATAGTCTGAAAACACAATAATACCAAACCCAATAGACATATGTTAGTTAGAAATCTAATTCTATATGCACAAACTCCTTTCCCACAGTAGTTTGTGTTCTATAACAAACCAACTGACTACTTCAACTGTCTGTATTTCAAATCCATCCAGTTTCATGAAAAAACACCATTTCTTTCTCCTAGTTTCGCCAATTTTTTTTTTATGACAATCTTCCATACTAAAATGTCTTCCCTTCTTGCAATGGTTCTTCTTTCCCGTAGGAGTCAAGACCTTTAGTTGAGTCAATCCTATTCCCCATGGTTCTCTTCCCCTTTTCGTTAAATCCCTATCCACACTTCAAAACCATGATGAGATTCCCTGTTGTTCTCCTTTTCCAGATTTTCTTGTCATTTCCACCAGCTCAATAATTCTATCATGCCCCTTCCTTCACGATAATATGCTCACTCTTCCCACACCCATGTCCAGAGACGGGCAATAATCTACATCCAGAAAAAAAAACTCAAAAATATACAAATAACTAGGCAGAGACTTAGGTGATTTGGTCCAATTTATGGAAGTTTTATGCCCAACATGTGCCTCCCTTCCATAGCATTCGTCTAACCCTATCAACATAACCTTCTATTCTTATCTCACTAATGGGCTTTTCCAGCTTCCTCTTAAATGCATTTATTTTGCTTGCCTCAAATGCTTGATTATGGCACCACACGGCATACTCTAACCACCTTGTACACAAAGGTCCCACAAGAGGAGACATAACCAGATAATAACATTCTGGCATCATTAGTTGAAGGGCAAGTATTCCCCATTTCACGGCTCTTGCTCTCAATATGGACTGTTCAAGTGACCAAAGAACAATTTACAATGTAAACAACAGTTGGCAAAACAGGAATAGTGTGAAATCTTAGGCACATCCATGTAGATGTCTTACCTGTTCGGTGTGTACACTGGGGTGAAGAGCGGACACTAGATTAAGAAGGTGACGGAGTGGAACAGGGTCCAGGTGCTTAATAAGGGAAGGGAACAAATCATGGATGTATCGACTACAGTGCTTCAACTGCATTGCAGGAGAGGAGAACATAAAAGGAAACATGTCAAAAAGTACACTTGTGCACAGCTGAAATAACAAGTGTCACAGAATGGAGATATTAAAGCTGATTACATAATTAAGTTTTACAAAAATTAATTGCCACGAATTAAACAATTTAGTTTTCAAAAGAGAAACTTCTACAAAAGATAACCCTTCAATCCAGGTGATGGAGTGAGCCATTATTCTAAATAAGGTTGCAGCAGTGCAATGTTTGCCCCAGTGCAACATTACAAAGAAAGACACAATTACATCAAATGGCTCCAGGAAATTATTGATGGGATTAGATTAAAGACTGAAAAGCAAACTGAGAATTTAGACAAATAAAAGCTTGAATAGAACCAAGTTAAACTAAATAGCAAGAAGGTGTTGTTCAAGAGAAGATAGAATTGACAAGATCATGGGGGGGCCTCTATCTTTTAAAACCAAATATTTTTAGTGTTTAACTGTCAAACAAAAGGAAACTTATCACAAAACACAGATTTCTAATGTGTTTGCTGTCACACGTTACAGAGAAAAAAAACTAAAACAATTCTGAAAAAGCATTAACGTATGACTGAACAGCTAATGCAATTTCCATGACCAACAAACACAAATGCTGAAAACGGATACATTGATCACCTAGGAAAATCTAATCCAATCATATTCCATTTCAGAGGAAAATCGATTATCTGAACATCGGATTATCCGAAGGAGATCGTGAGGTCCCGATAGAAACATTATATCAAAGACGTGTTTCCAACACCGATCATGCCTTTCGTTTACAGTGATTAAAAATGAACTCCGCTTCCTGAAATGCTGCCTAGAACTGTCCTGCACTGATGGGAGCCCAGGCACCATCTCCAAATGACTGACTTACCACCCTCTCTCTCTCCCTACACTTTCCCTGGAGTTCTACACAGGGATATACCCTAAACCCCCCGCTTCCCCAAATAATCTCTCCAACACTGTCCTGTACAGGTCAAAGGTGGAACCTGTCAAAATATTGCAGTAAAAAGGGGTTTGTGTGCACGTGCTATTTGGAGACTCACCCCCCCAAAAGGCAGCAGCAGCAGCCTTCTTGTTGTTGGTGTCCAGTCCAGCTGCCCCAGAGTAGGGGCAGGGCTGCACAGGGAGCAAAGTGTTGGACGGAGTTTAGGGGGTGGGGGGCAGTGATGAAGTGGCTTGGGAGGCAGGTGTTGGACAGGGTTATGGGGTGGTGTTGTACAGGGCTGGGGGTGAGCGGGAGAGGGCAGAGTTGGATGGGGTCGGGGGACAGGCGGTAGTGGCGGAAGGCCGGGCGGGTGCAATTTTGGACGGGGGGGTGGGGGTCGGTCTCACGTGTGGTGTGCTGCTGCCTATTCTCCTAACAAGGAGATAAAGATGAAAGATTGCCTGCAAAGAATCTCAAAAATGTATTAGCCTCTGATGATTGACAAGGGTTCACAACATTCAAAGATTAAACAAGCACTCTCTGCCACATGCAGCGAAACAAATTTAATGCAACAGGTAACAACTCAAAACGGAGAGCTACTTGCAGAGCTACCGAACTACTTGCCGATTCTTGTCCACAGGAAACTGAAATGTGTGCGCCACCAAATCAAGGCCAACTAAATTCTTTTATTAATTTCCAGTATTAAACTTCACTACACCATAGTTAATATTAATAAAATCTAATAAACCTTAAAGCTATTTAATTTATTAAATCTTCATTCTGCTCTATTAGAATGAAAGCAAAGCATTTAAAAATTAGGTTCTAATTACGATAACTCATTATTATAAGGTCCTGGATTACAATAATTTAGAATGGCCAAAAAGCAGATAAAAAAGGCAAAAGACCTGTACTGGTCACAGCTTTCACAACACCCTGACTCCTTTTATGCAAATTACAGACATAAGTCATATATATTTCTCAATTATTCATTTTAAACTGTTGCTCAAAATGTTGTTTGCGGTTCTGTTCGCTGAGCTGGGAATGTGTGTTGCAGACGTTTTGTCCCCTGTCTAGGTGACATCCTCAGTGCTTGAAAGCCTCCTATGAAGCACTTCTGTAATGTTTCCTCCAGCATTTATAGTGATTTGTATCTGCTGCTTCCATTTGTCGTAAATCACTATAAATACCGCAGGAAACATCACAGAAGCGCTTCACAGAAGGTTCCCAAGCACTGAGGATGTCACCTAGACAGGGGACGAAACATCTGCAACACAAATTCCCAGCTCGGCGAACAGAACCACAACAATGAGCACCCGAGCTACAAATCTTCTCACAAACTTTGTTGCTCAAATCTGCAATGAACTAATCTCACCTGCTGAAATAAGGCAACGATATCTAATATACAGTCAGTTTTGCACCACTGAACATAGTCCAAATGAGCTAATAAATTTTTCGTGTTTGCATAAATATATAACTACTTACCTGTATGCACAAATTCAAAACATTTTACTGAAAAGAAAACCTTTATCAATATTTCACTGGCATACACAAATTAAGGCCAACTCTAACAAAAAAAATTTATATCATTTTTTGTCTCAGTAGAATTTGACTTTGTTGAGTGCTCCTAATAAACACTACCTTTGCAAAATTACTCCCAAGAAAATCATTAAAATATTCACTTTTTTGCAAAAAAATATATATATTTGTATTATACAGTATTTGCCTTTTAAACACCAGAAGTCTGCAAAATTATGGATTTATTTCATTAGTACCTGTGCTGCTGCCCAAATACAGTCTATATGCTGTGTGCTAAGTCTCCCTTCTGCAGCTAGAAAGTTCAAGATGACTTGGCATTGTTTAATGATCTGCAAAATTAATAAATGGAAGAATTGTGAAAGCAGGAAACATGTTTTGCAAGTTTGTTTTGAGATGCTCAGTAGATGAGTGGGAGAGAAAGAAGAAAAAAAAAGTGATCCAGACAAACCTCAATGTGCAAATTTGGTCCAAAGATATGTTCAACAACACTGTTATGAATTAGCCAGTCAGCTAATTCCTTTGCAATTGACCTGCACAGTAGAAAAAACAGGAAAAAGGGTTTACACATAAAGATTTCCTTCAATTCCCTACTTCTGCAACTTTCTAGAACTGCATTGTTAAATTTTCTTTCAGAAGGCTTATGGACATTTGGTAAACAATCATCTTAATTATCTTCTCTCCACATACGCATTTGATGTTGGATCATCTCTCTAATTGAAACACCGTTACTTACGTTTCAGTATCTGACACCAAAGATTCATTATTACAAACATCGTTGAATGTGTGAAGTTGATTCTGTCAGGAAAGAAAAGTTAGAAATTAAATTTTACAGATAGGTTAATTTGCAAATCAAAGACTTGACTGAAAATGTGAAGTTTACTGAATACAATTGATTTAAAGGGAAACAGTACAACCAAGGGGTTTATTGGACATGCTTAGAAAACAAATTCCTTAAAAGTAATATCAAATTAAACCTTTTTCCATTGAGCCCCTCTTCATACCTCAGCCCTGCTATCGAAGGAATCAGACTGGCCAAACATTCCCACCATAACCAGAACATCAATTCTCAGATAAAGAACAAACAAAAACTGCACACAACACAGATGTAGTCTCACCAAAGCTCTGTACGACTGCAACCAAGACATCTCTGCTACTGAACTTGAATCTGCTTGCTATGAAGGCCAACGTACCATTTGCTTTTTTCACAGCCTGTTGAACCTGCATGCTCACTTTCAGTGACTGTATACCACAGTCTCATTGCACCTACTGCTTTCCCAACCCATCACCATTCAGATAATAATCTGCTTTCTTGCTTTTCCTACCAGAGTGGATAACCTCACATTTACCCACAATAAACTGCATCTGTCAGGTATATGCTGAAAATGTGTTGCTGGAAAAGCGCAGCAGGTCAGGCAGCATCCAAGGAACAGGAAATTCGACGTTTCGGGCCTTCATCAGGAATCCCCGAAACGTCGAATTTCCTGTTCCTTGGATGCTGCCTGACCTGCTGCGCTTTTCCACCAACACATTTTCAGCTCTGATCTCCAGCATCTGCAGACCTCACTTTCTCCCCTGTCAGGTATATGCTCACTCAGCTTGCTCACATGACACTGAAGCATGTCTGCATCCTCCCAGTTCATTTTCCTATCCAGCTTTGTCTCATGTGCCAACTTGGAGATGTTATATTTAGTTCCCTCAACTAAATTATTGCTATACATTGTGAATAGCTGGGGTCCAAGCACTAATCCCTATGGTATCCCACTAGTCACTACCTGCCACTCCACTTATTATCTCATTTATTACTACTTTGCTTCCTGCCTGCCAACCTGTTCTGTATTCATGTTAGTACACTACCCCCAATCCTAAGCACTTTAAATTTTACATAGCTATCTCGTGGGACTTTATTGAACGCCATCTGAAAATCCAAGTAAACCAGATCCATTTGGACGTCTGATCAACTCTACTGGTTATAGTCTCAAGATTCTGGCCAATTTGTCAAGCATGACTTTCTTTTCATAAATCCATGCTGACACTGTCTGATCCTGTCACTGTTTTCCCAAATGCTCTGCTATTAAACCTTGTCAAATGGGCTTTAGAATAATCCCTACTACTAATGTCAGACTATCCAAATCAATAATTCCCTGTTTTTACTCTACCTCCATTTTTGTTTCAAAATAATGATGAGATGACATTAGCTACTTTCTTATCCATAGGAATTATTCCAAAGTTTTTAAAATCTTGAAAGATGGCCAGCAATACATCCAGTATTCCAAGGGTCACTTCTAGGATGTAGATCATCAGGCCACGTGGATTTAATAGCTTTTAATCCTAATTAATTTTCTCAGCGCCATTTCCCAACTAATACGGATTTCCTTCCATTCCCCTTTCATTCAACCCAGTGTTTCCCAAAATTTTGGGGACATTATTTGCATCCACCTTTGTGAAGGCAAAACCAAATATATTTGTTTAATTGGTCTGCCATATCGTCAAGTTCATAACTGTCTCTGTTTCTGATCGGAAAGTGCCTACATTTGTTTCCATTCATCATTTTCACATACCCCAATAAATGCTTTTACTATTTGTATGTGCCCCTACAAATTGACTCTCGTACTCTATTTTCTCCCACTTAATTTCCTTTTTAAAAATCACAACACCAGATTATAGTCCAACAGGTTTAATTGGAAGCACTATCTTTCGGAGCGACGCTCCTTCATCGGGTGTTGTGGAGGACAAAATTGTAAGACACAGAATTTATAGCAAAAAAGTTTACAGTGTGACGTAACTGAAATTATACATTGAAATATACCTTGACTGTCAGTTGAGTATTTCATCTGTTCGAATATCAGGATAGTTTTACTTCTTTCATATTTAAATCACAACGCTTTTTTTAAAAAAAAAGTTACATTCTCAGGTTAATTGTAACAATTGGTGTTAGTCAGATAACATGTTGAATGTGTTTGCCCCGTGTCCTCTGTCTGTGCCATAATGTTTAGATGGATTCTAATCTAAAAAGTGAGTTAACAGAGTCTTACATGAATACATGCAGTGTTTGAGCAAAGTACAATGTAACTCTGCAAGTACAAATTCACCCCACAAACGTATGTGTGCGCATGTGGGTTTTTGTGTGCAGATGACCACCACTGCATTGCACCACACACACACACACACACACACACACACACACGCCCACCCCAGACAGACATATAAACTTCTGGGGTGAATTTGTACTTGCAGAGTTACATTATACTTTGCTCAAACCTGAATTCATGCAGTTTTTGAGCAAAGTACAATGTAACTCTGCAAGTACAAATTCACCCCAGAAATTTATATGTCTGTCTGGGGTGGGCGTTTGAGTGTGAGAGAGAGTGTGTGTGTGAGTGTGAGTGTGTGTGTGTGTCGTGGGGGTTGTAAGTGTAAGTGAGAGTGTGTGTCTGTGTGTGTGTTAGTGCAATGGTGGTCACCTGTAGTGTGACATAAACCCAAGGTCCCAGTTGAGACTCTCCCCATAGGTGCGGATACACACACACACACACAAAAACCCATATGCACGTGGGGTGAATTTGTACTTGCAGAGTTACATTGTACTTTGCTCAAAAACTGCATGAACTCATGTAAGACTCTGTTAACTCACTTTTTTAGATTAGAATCAGTCTAAACATTATGGCACAGGCAGAGGAGGACACAGGGGGCTAACACCTTCAACAGATTATCTGGCTAACACCAATTGTTACAGTTAACCTAAGAATGTAATTTTTTTTTAAAAAGGTTGTGATTTATATATGAAAAAAGTGAAACGTTCATGGTGTTCAAACATATGAAAGACTCAAACAAACAATCAAGGTGTATTTCAATGTATAATTTCAGTTTCATCACACTGTAAACTTTTTTGCTATAAATTCTATGTCTTACAATTGTGTCCTCCACAACCATCTGAAGGAGCAGTGCCCCAAAAGCTAGTGCTTCCAATTAAACCTGTTGGACTATAACCTGGTGTTGTGTGATTTTTAACATTGTACACCCCAGTCCAACACCGGCATCTCCAAATCTTAATTTCCTTTATCCTTCTTTGCCAAAATCTAAACTGCTACCAATCCTCAGGACTGCCCTACCTTGGATCTAATATTATCCCCAATTTCCTTTGTTAGCCACAGTCAGGCCAACTTTCCCATTTTATTTTTGTGCCAGACAGGAATGACCAATTGTTGTACTTCCTCCATGCACTCTTTACATGTTTGCCATTACCTATCCTGAAATTCATCAAAAAAGGAGAAACAAGGCAAAAATAGAAATTGCTGGAGAAACTCAGCAAGTCTGGCAGCATCTGTAGAGAGAAAACAGTTAATGGTTCGGATTAAGTGACCCTTCTTCAAAACTAATAACATCAAGCAAGAAGTGATCTTAATTTTTAAATGCATATTTACTTGCGTTTGAAGTTTGGAAAGGACTTAAACTGGAATGTACTTAAGCTGGAATGTACTTTCTGACCCATTATGTATACTAAACAGGCAAAGTTAATAGGAAAGAATTTCCGGGAGATTCTCATGCTCATCTGCTGTAAAGAAGTGAAGAAATCCGAGAAAAAAAAAGACTAAGCATCATTTATACTATTCTTCCAGAGTTTACTTGCCTCTCCAACTGAGTTATGGTTCACAAACAGAATCACCATAGTAATTAATATTAAAAAGTATTTTTGCTCTTATTTGACCAGAAACAGAAAAAATGCAGAACTGTTATTTTGGGAAAGTAGAAAGGTTGCACGTATAAATTGTCTGTAACATCAACATAATGTATAACTGAAAAACAAACAAATAATTTGCATCCTAGAATCAGAAATAAAATTTCAAAATCTGTGGACATTAAATTGCCATGGTTAGTTATTATTACACAATACTATCAAATGCATGACATTACTAAACCTGCAAAATGAGCATGCACTGACAAATGAATTTTAATATAAGCAAGTGTGGGTGGTAAAGTTTGCTAGGAAAGACATGGAAGTCACAGTCTATCACTGGGATAATAGAGATTAAATTGGTGGAAGAACAAAGGAATTTGGAGCTACAAATACATACACCACAAAAAGTAACAGTAGAAGACAATAAAGCAATAAAACAAATAAAAAAACAGTACATTTCTAGAGGGAAGGAGTTAAAAAGCAGTGAAATTACATTGCATGTGTGTAGAACAAAACACACAGAAACAATGGATCTTTCATCCAAAGCCTGTTCCACTATTCAATGAGATCACAATCTATCCAATATTGCTCAACTCCACTTTCCATTGTGCCCATGCTCTTGATTCCCTTTAATGATTAAAGACTTGTCTCTCAACTTGGAATATACCCAGCCTCAGTCTCCTGTGGTAAAGAATTCCATAGATTCACTAAAATCAAAAGAAATTCCTCATCTATCTGAACTGGGTGACTCACTGCCTTAAATGGACAAACATAATTTGATAGTGACATCACCCAAGAGTACACAGTTCCAGTCTTCATATTATAAACAGGATATTGAAACACTGGTGACGCTGCAGAGAAGATTCAGAAGGACGGTACCAGAATTTATGAAATACAATCAATAACTGCTGAATATCTAGGAATATTTATACTGAAAAACAAAAAGACTAATGAGCAACCCTTCAGATACCTCATGAAAGGGCTAGTTAGTGTAGTTAGCAATACTACTAGTATATCAAGAAACCAAAATATAAAAAGCTAGACACTAAGAAGTCCAATAAGAAATTCAGGAAAATCTTCTTGACACAGAATGGTCAAGATATGGAACTCATGATCTCAAAATGTATCGCCTGTGAATAAAAATTAAAGTTATGCAGATAGCAACTGAGGGGGGGTGGGGGGGAGCGTCTAAACAGGGTTTAAACACTTGCATGGATCAGTTAAAGTGAATGACCTGTACCATTCTGACTTGAAACTAGATTGCAGTTTCTTCAGTGTCGCTGGATCAAAATCATGAAACTTTCCCCCTAACAGAATAGTGGATCAACCTATACCAGATGTACTGCTGAAGTCCAAGATGATAGTTCATCAACACATTCTCAAGGGAAGTAGGAATAGACAATAACTGTTGGTCCAGCCCACACCACCAACATTCCACTGATGTATTTTTAAATATCTGTCCTGTTCATACATTTCCAAGCAATTCTAAATGAAAGCAGTTTTTTTTTTAAGCAGCAATTTTAGGCACAATAATATAATGCAACAAGTAACCAAAACCAATTGTATGTCACAAACATTCAGTCTTCATTTAGTTAGTCAATATCTACAAGGTTATGACTCACTGTAATCTGACTCAGTCCAGCCAACCTCATAGTTAGAGTTGGTGACATGAAATACTTGAATGCAAGATCCAAACTTTCTTTATCAAAACATAGTGCTGTATCCAAGGGCTCCTTAACTGTACTCCACATCAAATCTGCCATGTTGCGTGCAGCACTTTGTCGCAATTCCTGGTCTGAAAGTTTACATAGATACCTAGATATGAATATTTTTGAAAAATGTAAAATAGGATTATTTTTTTGAAAATGCACCTTAATATTTTTCCAAATGTAAAACAAAATATTTGTCATAGTATTTTTGATGGAATGTTAAAATGCATATTCAGTCTGATCACTTACCTTATAACATAAGTTCTAAAGGGGATAACATGCTGCATAACAGCAGGGATGTGTAACCATATCCTGATCTGTAACATTAAACAAAACATAAACTGTTATAGTTCAATTACAAATTAACTCCTTTGCTAAAGCTACATTATGACTATTTAGCAAACACATTTATTTTACCATGCTAAAAATATTAATCATCACTTTCAGCATCAAAATACAACTTTCTGGAAGTCAGACGGAAACTGTATGGTGCCTCTTCAGGGCATCAGGAGATGACTCAAGAAAAACTGACCCAATAGGCTATAGCAAGAGTAAAGATACCTAGAGGGAAATAAAACGTGTCACAAAATGGCATTAAATGATAGAAAGTTAGTTCAACTGCAATTAAAATATAATAATATATTATAGCAGTACATAAGCAGTTTTTAAAATGCAACTTCTCGTTCAATTAACTTATTGTAATTAATGTGCATCATTCCTGAGTATTTGTTATATTGTTTCTGCTGCTGCCCGTAAGTTCAGAGGTTATGTGGAATAGCTTGAAAACTTCAAGTTTTAAATCATACAGTAGGGTCCAGGGAGGGGCAATTTTCTCCATACAGATGGAGGCGAGTGCCTAGAATGGGCTCTCCTAGAGGTAGTGGTGGAAGCGAGTACAATTTCATTATTTGAGAAACATTTAGACAGCTACATGACTGTGATGGGTATTTGGGGAGTGGGAGAATATGGACCAAACACAAGCAAACGGGACTAGATTATTTATGAAAACTGGGCAGCATGGACAAATTGGGCCAAAAGGGCCTATTGGGAGACAGTGGGGACTGTAGATGTTGGAGATCAGAGTCAAGAGTCCGGTACTAGAAAAGCACAGCAGGGTAGGCAGCATCCGAGGAGCAGGAGAATCGACATTTCGGGCATTGCCTTTCATCAGGGATGAGAAATTCACATTCCTGATGAAAGGCTTACGCCCGAAACATCGATTCTCCTACTCTTCAGATGCTGCCTGACCAAAGGGCCTTTTTCCAAATTGTAGACCTATATAACTGTATCACAACTTCACTTCCAAAGTTGAAAATGCCTACTTACCTCAGTTTTTATTTAGTTTCTTCTACCGGATAAATACTGAACAAATTTTTTTATGGTCCTTTGGAAATAGCTCAACTATTGTTCACAATGCAGTAACAAACATTCACTGCTTATCAATTTTAGCCATCTTTTTGAGGGTTTTCCAGGGAAAGGGGAGGGAGGAGGTTCACACTGCCACTTCAATTGCTTACCAAACAAATTAAAACTACTAGCTCTTTAGCCAACCTAACCTTTGTAGCAATAGGGTGGACACTACTGTAGCCTTCGGAACATCTGTATTTAAGTCTCAAGGGAGTGACTTTTTTTTCCCAATTTCTCCTTAGAGTAATCAGTCAAATCAATATAAGCCATTTCTATTCAATTCAATTAGATTCTACAAGCTTTGCAATATAATGGTTGAGTCCTTTCTGCAAGCAATGTGCTACCACCACCTTCCTGGATCAGTATCAGCCCACCGACTATCAGCAAGGGCACTGGATGGACGATTTCAGCATTATCATGTACCCCATCACTTAACGATTACTTAATATATGCAGTCAAACCTTTCTACTTGGTCATTCAGTGAACGGTCAATGGTTAAGCTTCACCATTCAAGATGTATTCAGATTTTTTACATACTCTCATGAAGGAATCAGCTAAGTTTGAGCACTGAGGGCATTATCTGTTCTTTCCTTATGATCTGCATTGGTGTTTATGCTCCATTTAGGCATTCTCACTTAACAAATGGTATTCTTTCCTATAGATGTATGTGACAGGTGATTTCAAATAACATGTCTTCTACTGATGGCACCCTGTGCTTTGAGAAATGGAACAAACAACTGGAATGCGTAAGATTTGTCCTTTTGCCCATCTGGAGATATCACAAGCAATAAAGTGAGAAAATCTGCAAAATGACATGTGACCGACCAACTGCAGACTTTCATTGCATCACAGTGATGTTGCAAATGCCATTAATGTTTGACTGAAAAGACCACATGCATAACAAAGCACTATAGTTGCCTTCACTGTCTATTAACAAGGTCCCATGAAAGCTAGAGCTATCTTCCTCCACTTTTACTTTGTTTGAGATATAGGAAGTACCCAAGACAAAGCTCGAAAGCTACGTCTTCATGTTCAATTAATTTATTAATTCCACGACCAATTTAAACGTAGGCCCTTCAAAAGAAATTATTAATAGTCTGCCACCAATGTTTTTACACTGTAACCAATGCAAAGATTTTTTTAAATGGTCAATGCTTAAGTAACAGCAGTTCATCAGCAATATGACTCCCAAGGCTACTGCCATATCCTATTGTATAGGGTAGGGATAGAAGGATTTAGAATCAAAAGAGAAAAAACATGGTGTCAGACTGCCAGTCAATACAAGTTAGCAAACAGAAGGGCAATGAGTGTACCAAGTTCTGTTTAAAGATAGGATACAGATGGGTTTTGAACGAACCAAATTTCTAAATAGTGCAAAGTGAATTGCTGGTCAGGGAGCAGTCAGGTTTAGAGCCATGGATGAGGGTTTTAGCATCAGATGTATTATGGATAAAGGTAGACAACACATGCAGGCTTTGTTACTGTAATGGAAAATTATCCATTTACTGTGAAATTAATTATCCATCTACTGTGAAATTTGAAAGAGAATGCTTTTCTTTAACTTAATGCTGTATAAGTTAAACAATACTTTGATGAAGGCCTGTAGTCAGCTTATCTCTGTTTGAATTCTGTAAACATTCAACTCGACCTTGCAACAGCCAAACTCAGCGAAAGCTAAAGAACTGTTATGTCTAAGACTAGGGGATTCGCCCTTGAGAGCGTGATAAGAAACAGAATAAAGCAAGAGTCTGTACCATGCTAAGGCACTCCTTTACATTAAGGCATCTAGCATTTGTGTACTGGAGTCACTTCTGCAGAAGTAAAAATAAAGCTCCTTTCTTTGCTCTTGCTAATAGTGGAGTCAAATCGATTTAATTTCCACGACAGTTACAGATCTGGAAACAGGCAAGATGTTAGTAATTCTTTACATCTTTCGTTATATTGTACTTTGCCTTTATTAGGAACTCCATCTTAAATGCAGCAATTTCAAAAAGAAACTGACAACTAATATAAGATGCTACCTATCCTGACTTCATCATGAATCCAATTGAACCATTCTAAACAAATTGCAATGTGTCAGAAACTATAGGAAATAAACTTATCCCAATTTATATCAAAGCATGTATTCTCAGAACCCAATTTACATCTCAAAATAAATATCTTTCCACTCCATATTTATATTAAATCTTCAAGTTCCCTAAAATAATCGTGTCAGGTTTTTCGATCTTTGAGGGATACATAGGTATATACCATGAAGTCTCAGACTACGTAAGTCTCAAAAGGAACTCATTTCCAATCTACAGGAACTCAAATAAATTCTGCAACTCACTGTATAAGAAATAAAAAGAAGCATTTATTTTATTTGCTTCGAGTTGAAGTTCCAGATTCCCCAGCTTAAGAATCTGGAGATGGTCAGAGTTTGGATATAATGCCCTAAAATACAGGCAATCTAAATCAAAACATCCTGTTTTTCATACAACTTGAAACTATTCAGCAATCCAAACAATAAAGGCAGCATGGTGGCTCACAGCACCAGGGTCCCAGGTTTGATTCCAGCCTCGGGTGACTGTCTGTGTGGAGTTTGCACATGCTCCCAGTGTCTGCATGGGTTTCCTCTGGATGCTCCGGCTTCCTCCCACAATCCAAAGATGTGCAGGTCAGGTGAATTGGCCATGCTAAATTGCCCATAGTGTTAGGTGCATTAGTCAGAGGGAAATGGGTCTGGGTGGGTTAATCTTCAGAGGGTTGGTGTGGATTGGTTGGGCCGAAGAGCCTGTTTCTACACTGTAGGGAATCTAATCTAAAACAGTTCTACATTATCAATGTGAAGAATATTATAATTAATTATTAGATAGTTCTCGGCTACATGTGCACAAGTATGCAGAATACAATTGTGAATAAACGAGACAGCCAAAATAACTAAGTGACTACTGAAAAGTAGTAAGGAAGAGCAAAAGATTTTAAAATAAAAACCGAAAGAACTGCAGATGCTGCAAGTCCAAAACAAAATCAAAAATTGCTGAAATAGCTCAGCAGGTCTGGCAGCATCTGTGGAAAGAAATCAGAGTTAACATTTCGGACCTTTCCTCAGAACAGAATTCCTGTTTTTTTGAAGGTTTAAAAGTATATTTTTGTTACTTCAGTCTCCATAGCTATTTCAAGGGAAGTTGCAATTACTCAATTGACAAGATACTTGGTTAACCTTGCAGATTATGAGCTCTTATCATAACAAGGTTTGTGCGAAGATTTGTAGCTCGGGTGCTTGTTGTAGTAGTTCTGTTCGCCGAGCTGGAAGTTTTTGTTGCAAACGTTTCGTCCCCTGGCTAGGCGACATCATCAGTGCTCTGGAGCCTCCTGCGAAGCGCTTCTTTGATGTTTCTTCCGGTATTTATAGCGGTCTGTCCTTGCCGCTTCCGGGTGTCAGTTTCAGCTGTCCGCTGTAGTGGTTGGTATATTGGGTCCAGGTCGATGTGTTTGTTGATGGAGTTTGTGGATGAATGCCATGCCTCTGGGAATTCCCTGGCTGTTCTCTGTGGAGAACAGAGAACAGCCAGGGAATTCCCAGAGGCATGGCATTCATCCACAAACTCCATCAACAAACACATCGACCTGGACCCAATATACCAACCACTACAGCGGACAGCTGAAACTGACACCCGGAAGCGGCAAGGACAGACCGCTATAAATACCGGAAGAAACATCAAAGAAGCGCTTCGCAGGAGGCTCCAGAGCACTGATGATGTCTCCTAGCCAGGGGATGAAACGTTTGCAGCAAAAACTTCCAGCTCGGCGAACAGAACCATCTAATCATAACAGTCAGAATATGTAACATAAGACCTTCATTTTTTAAAACATTTTCTTAATTATTAAAAGTACATTTAGGTTTCACACATTCTTTAAGCACTCAGATAACTTAACTCAAAACATACTTGATCTGGAGTGCCTGCTTGGAGTTCAAGAGTCTGAACATGCCACGAATGATGAAAACATAAAGTAACTGGTCCCCAAGTGGTAGAAAATATGGTGCAGAAGATAGGAAGAGGCAAAAAAAAACCTGACCTTGTGTTTTGTCCAGAGAGTATAGCCTTCTACACAACAGAAGTTTAGTCAGTGTCAAATACTGATTTCTTTATCTATGTTCGGTGAGGCTATTAAGGGTTAACACAGATTCCAGAGGGACCAGAGCACCTCTTTGCAAGCAGTCTACAGCAGATCTTATTCTGACATATTTTATAATTGTTCTGCTCTAAATCTCAATTCTAAATCTACCAGAATTTCTAACAATGCTCTTTTAAATCTACAAGTCATTCTGCTATAATTTTACATGTTTTTTCAATGCAAATTCGCTGTAATATGATTGACGAATTGAAGACACTGTTTCTTAAATGCGAACTTTTAAAACATGCGTTGGTTGTAACATAATTACATCACCAACATGTTAAGCACGGTTTCTAAAGCGCAATTTTTCTATAATGCGGGATTGTACAAGAACGCAACCCTTGCGTTATAGAAGAATTACCTATACTCTCAGGCTTGAAGATTCCCCAAGGCCCACTTACTGACACTGAAGGAGGCCAAGAGGGATCACAGACCTACGGGCTTCTCACAAGCCTGACCTCACCATGGAAACATGGAACCAAGGCCCAATCAATTGAACAAGACCCCACAGTGACCAGACATCTAGGAGTCCCAACCAGACCAACTGGAAGACACCCCCAGAGCACAGATGGATACGACTAGCGCCCAGGAACCCAGCAGATGTACTCACATTTCTTGCCGTTACTGGAACTGCAAGTCCAGAGGGATCAGAGGACTTCCATTCCCTTGCAGGCCCGACCTCCCTAACCTTGTGGAAACTCATATCGGAGGTGACCAGACATTAAGACCAACTGCAAGACACCTCAAAATGCTCAAAGTTGCAAATGGTGCCCAGGACCCTGATGCACTGACCTTCCAGAGGAGTGGATTGCCCTCGTTGACGCCCGGGATCAACTCGGAGCAGCCATGTATCCAGGAAATGAGGGAGATGCAATGGACTTATGGTGAGACGGAAACTTTGGGGTTTTACGTCCCTGCCCAGCATACACCTGGCAAACGTCCAAGCCACTGAACACAAGATGGGTAACCTCACAACTTCCAAAGACAATTAAGGAACCACCGTATGCTATGTTGTGCAGAAACAGGGCTCACGCCAGCTATACCTGGCTGTGCCCTACACCATGGGGGCTCTGCAACACACAGACCAGACACAGACACACACACACACACACACACACACACAAAAACCTTGAGACAGAATACCTCAAGGCCTTGTTCATCATGAGCTGAAAATGTGTTGCTGGAAAAGCGCAGCAGGTCCGGCAGCATCCAAGGTACAGGAGATTTGACGTTTCGGGCATAAGCCCTTCTTCAGGAATCCAGGAGATTCGACGTTTCGGGCAATATGCCCAAAACGTCGAATCTCCTGTTCCTTGGATGCTGCCTGACCTGCTGCGCTTTTCCAGCAACACATTTTCAGCTCTGATCTCCAGCATCTGCAGACCTCACTTTCTCCTTATTCATCATGATTCAAGACTTCAACCAGGCCAACCTCAAGAAAGTGCAACGAAAATACCTTCAACACATCTCCTGTGCAACCAGAGATCTAAACATCCTTGACCACTGTTATACAGCCAAAGATGCCTACTGCTCCAGCCCCCATCCGCGTTTTGGAAAATGAGACCATAATGTTTGCCAGGAGGAGGAGCACAGCAAGCAGAAATTGAAGTGCGAGGACTGAGGAAACGGAAGGGCTTCTACAGGACTGCTTAGAGTTGGTGGACTGGTTCATATTCAAGAATTTACTGGCCAACCTAAACGAATATGCTACTACCGTTACAGACTTCATAAGTATGCATGTAGAACACTGTATGCCGAAGGAATTAATCCAAAATTCCTCAACCGAAACGGAGAACCACTCTCTAATGAAGTCCAGGTTTGAGATGTTCAAGTTAGATGATCCTGACCTATACAGAAAATCAAGATATGACCTTCTGTGGGCCAACTAGCATGCTTCCACACTGTAGGGATTCTAGGACTCTGCCACCGTTGTAGGCCATCTCTCAAACAATGAAAGAGAATATAGGGAAGAAAATGAATGCTAAGTGGCAAGTCAACAATCTCTCACATCGACTTCAGGAAGTGGGATGGAGGGCAACCCAATGGTGCTACGGTGGAGATGGTCAACAGCATCAAATATCTGGGAGGGATGGTCACTAATAATCTATCCTGGTCCATCTATCTTGACATAACAAACAAGAAAGCACAATAATGCCTCTACTTCCTCGGGAGGCTAAGGAAATTGTGGACATGCCCACAAAATCCCTTACAAATTTTTATAGATGCACCATAGAAAGCACCCTATCCAGATGCATCACAGCATAGTATGCCAACTGCTCTTCCCAAGACTGCAAGAAACTACAGAGAGTTGCGAACACAGTCCGGTCCATCATACAATCTAGCTTTCCATCAATTGACTCCAACTATACTTCCTGCTGCCTCAGGGAAGCAAATCAACATAATCTAAGAACCCTCCCACCCTAGTTATACTCTCTTCCACCCTCACCCACTGGGCACAACATATAAAAGTTTGAGTGCACATATGAACAGATTCAATAACAGCTTCATCCCCAAGGTTAACAGACTTTTGAGCAGATGGGATCTCTCTCTGCAACTGTAATTGTATTCTGCACTCTGTTCTGCTACCTGATGCACTTTGTATGTTATGATCTGCCTCTAGAGTACACAAAACAATATTTTTCACTGTATCTCAGTACATGTGACAACAATAAATCAAATCAAGTCTTTACTAATGAATAATTAATAAAAAAAGTACTTCAGGGCAATAAGAGTCAACTACATAATATGGAAGTGTAGTCGTATACCTATCATAGTGTGGAGGGACAGCTAGATTCCGGCCCCAAAGGCATTAAGTAAACCAGATGCACTTTTACAGCATACAAGATTTAATGTAATTTCTCCGGTGCTATCATACAAATTAGCAATTCACCCAAGTTCATCCTAACATACTACAGTGAAATTTGAACTCTGAATAGTTGTCTAATAACATAAAGCATTTGATAGCCACCTGCTTATTACTGTAAAGTACAGATTAACTATTAGTGAGTGCACGATTAATCTGAACTGCAATGGCCTTCATTGCAAATCATTTATCACTATTTTTTTTAGTGAAATGAGAAATGGATACAACACAAGAGGTCTGCCAGTATCTGTGGAACTCATTCTTACATTTTCAAAAATCAGAACTTGAGAGGAATAGGATTTTTCTCTAAAAATCAATTAGCAACATTCTATTATATCTCATACAAAAAAAAGTTCAAGATGCTATTCCCAGTGTATTCATGTCCAAATCATCACTTTAAACATGAATTATATTTGTATGTAACATTCTGGAACTTTTTTTTCAAATGGATACCAACAGGTGACTAAGATGGCTGCTAGGGGTCAGACATCCCTTGAATTCAACACAGACCACATCAAGCTTGCAGAAAGTTATTACTGAAATCATCCAGGATGGGGGTCACCCCCTTCAAATGAATGTATCCAGAAAACACTCTGCTTTTTGATTTCATATTTTATTGTTATTGATTTACTCTAAACTCAGAATAAATGAATTTCTGCACTTCATGTCCTCAAATTTGCACCCTATCAAAGGAAAAACTGCAGGAAACTAGCTAGTACAAACAGATGTGAAGCAGACATCATCTAACTTTCATTGTGCAGAATGGCTTTCGCTTTAAACCATTCGGAGTGGACAATAGTCGCTGATGTGACTGAAGCTGGTTTTTGATAACAAAATCCTTTATTAAACCAAGAAACTGAAACAGTCTGCAAATAATAGCACTGCAGAATACCAGCCAACAGACCAAAGTGGTAACACTAAGCTTTTATTTTTATTTTTATAATTGAAACTGTAATATCTTAATAAGACATCCAATTTGATCCCTAAATGAAGTCCACCTCTGATGAAATTTGGTCTTCTGATAAAAGAAATCTAACTTTAAGACCTATTGAACATTCAGTTCTTCAAAGGAATCCTGCAAGAATCCAGAAATCGGACTCCACCGATTTGAACCTACCTTAAACTACACTTCAAGAGTGAAAAATTTGCTGTTCTGGGTCCATAGCAACTGTGACTATCTAAGACAAGCCAAAGACATGAACTGATAACTAACATTTTGTTAAACAAATGTAGAAGTACACCACTGTCTTCAACTATAAATTTTTGTGTAAGTAATATAGCATTGATATTTTTGGATGAATGGGTGAATGTGTGAATAAATAATCCTATTTATTCAAACCCTTAAAAGCATGGCGATGCTGTTTAAATTGACCTAGACTCCAAGACCTAGGAAATACATGTATCCTCTATGCTAAAATCCACAACGATTGAAGAAAGTAAGAGAAAAAGGTGCAGGGTTTCACAGTTCGTTCCTGCTCTTTCCACAACACAGATGACGGCAATACTCCTGCTTATACAAACTTATATATTTAGTTGCACAACGCTTGACCTTCAATCTCTAATTTTGCCATCAACTATGTGTATTAGTACAATTTGTTGACTTTTCTCCAAAGATACTTTTCACAAAGAAGAATGCAAAATATAATAAATCATCCATCTGCAAAGCCCTAGGAACCTTTAAATGGACTTAAAGCAAAGACTTTGCCTTCATTGCAAACTACTAGTCAGGTGAACTTTATTATAATTTTCCCCCCCCACACACAAATCTATGGCTACCAGATCTCATATTTAAGTCTAAGTCTCGCAATCAGTCTTTCAGCAGACCGTCATGGTACCTTTGCAGACAATATCATAACCATAGTGCAATTAATGTAATTCAATCTGTGGCATTTTTCTCAAAACAAATTCAGTGTTCACTTTCAAATACAGAGACTTGGCTTTTTTTTTTAAAAAAAGAGCATAGCTTAATCTGCATTTATTTCAAGAGATCCCATTTCACCACAAAACTCAGATCAATTAAAGTATTCCCAAATTTCCAGTGACAAAGTTTATTGTTATTTGTTTATTCTCTAGATTTGAACATCACTGGTAATTATGTTAATTAATGCCAATCACTAGGCATTCTCAAAAGGTGGTGTTGGTTTATCTTCTAACTACTACAGTGCATGTGGTGCCAAAGCATGGGAAAATCCAATATTGAGACATAATGGCCTAAATTTTGAGGTCCCAATGGCAGCGACGGTCAAGTCTGTAAATTCTGTGCTGATGCCAAATACCAGAATTACACTGTGCATTAATAAGGGGATTATACAACAATGATTGTAATTAACTATTCTGTAAAACTGGGCTCTGCTATGTGACAATTTGGCTAACTGCCAAGAAATCACTCTAATTCGCCCAATTTTTGATAGCTCTTAGCTGACAGACTCTGTTCATAAGATTCTGCAAATAACAAGCCTTTTAATCAAAAGCACTATGCTACAAACATCAAAACAGATCAAGGGTTTCCTAACAATTAGATCGTTTGCAATGCAAAATTCCAGATACACAGGACATTTCTTTCTAAAAGTTAAATTTTTTTTTAAACTGCTGAGGTGCTTTTGCAACAGCAAACTCTGCCATAAAATACAGATGTTTATTGGATGATAAGGTGGTTATAGGGTAGATAGTAATTGATAGCAAACTCCTTTAAAGCGAATGAAATAGTTTGTGCACTGATATAATTGTGTACAACTGCCTCAAGACTACCCGTACATTTCAGGTTATTTGCATCCTCCCAAGACATTTTCCCAATACTCCAATGATTGTAAGGTGTTGAGAGTATTCAAAACTTAGTTGATGCTGAGCATCAGGATTAACAGAGGAAGTACTTGCTGCCTTTAATTATTTCTGCTTTTTTCAATTTTATATTTACAGAACTCCAGGAAGAAAAGCAATGTAGTTCTCAGTGGTTTGTCTCGGATTTGGACGCAGCTACGTTTTAAGTTGAATACGATTTGCATCGTAAGCCAGTGACTAAAGTCTATAATGGGTACCTGTATTAAATAAAAAGAACTTCTGTCTGTCTCTATATAATTTTGGTATTAAAGTATTAAATTATAATAGCTACCAACAAAAGGACTAATCAATTTTAACAATATCACTTCCGATTTTGTCTTCGCAATGGGTGGAAAACTAAAGCAAGGGGCTGAAGAATTAAAATTAATATTTTATAAGTGCATCGCTGTTCCTTCATCGTCACTTGATCAAAATCTAGAAACTCCCTATCCATCTTCACTGTAGAGGTACCTTCACCACAGGCCCTAGAAGAGCTCAAGATGGCAACTGGCCATCACCTTCTCAGTTAATAGCCAGATTTTGTTTAAATTTAAGTGAGAGAGGTTGACTCTGAATGGTTAGGATAAATGTTTAAATCTTAAACAGAGCAAGCATTGCAGCTATCAGTGAGCGCTAATTGGTGCATTCTTATGGTAACACCTCTAATAATTAGTGTCAACTTGACAAACTTTCAATAGTCCCCTCTCATTTAGTATAACTGTAGATTTTCCCTTTGAACTGATTCTTGCAAAATGTCCTGATGAGTGCAAGATAATAAGCTTTGGCAAAATGTGTCCATCAAACAGGCGTAAATTATTTTATACACCTTTATGGCAGAAACTGCAAACTTATTATAATTACACCCTGCTACCACTGATGGTTATGAAATGTGAAGAGGAAGAGCAGGTGCAATGTACACCAAGACAAATCTACACAGGCAATGTCAAATTTCAGGCACAGGAGTTCATAACACAAAACATCAACATGACAGGCTGACAGACACAAGTCATTAAAATGTGAAGGTGGAAGAGCACAGCAGGTGAGACAAAAAAAAGAGCTGCTGGAAGAGCAGGCAAGTTGATGTTTTCATCAGACACTGGGGAGGGGTAAAAGAGCTCAGAAATAAATGGAAGGGTGGAGCTAGTGATAGTAGATGCAGGTAGTGATTTATTATAATTAGTCAGTGGGAAGGGTGCAGTGGATAGGTGAGAAGGAAGATGGACAGGTCAGGTCAGTTAAGGAGGCAGGGAGGAGAGGGAGGGCTGGACATGGGTTAAGGTTAGGTGTGGGGAGATTTTCAACTCTAGTTGAAGCCATTGGGTTCAAAGCTACCAAGGTGAAATATAAGGGGTTGTTCCTCCAGTTTGCATGAGGCCTAATTTTGACACTGGAGGAGGCCCAGGATGGACATGTCACAAAGGGAATGGGAGGGGGAAATTGAAATGGCTGGCAACTTGAAGGTGGAGTTTATTGGAGCGTACAGACTGCAGATTCTCTGTGAACTAATCCCCAATTCTGCGCTTGGTCTCTCCAATGTAGATGAGACTACATCAGGAGCAATGGATGTACTAGACCAGGTTCGAAGTATCGCTGCCAGATTTAGAATGATTGTTTGGGGCCTTGGATGAATGTGAGAGAGGTGTAGTAGGGGCAGGTTGCAGGGAAAGATGCCAGGTGCGGAGGAGAGGTTGGTGGAGAGTACAGAACTGATGAGGGAGTCATGGAGTAATTGATCTCTACGGAAAGCAGATGGGGTGGAAGGATATATCTTTTTGGTGGTGGGGCCAGACTGCAGTTGGCAAGAGTGGCAGAGGATAATATGTTGGATTTCAAGATGGATGGGTGGTACGTGAGGATAGGGGAACTCTATCCTTATTGTGGTTGGAGGAGGGTATGTGAGGACTGAAGTGTGGAAAATGGAGGAGATGCAGTTGAGGGCATTATTAAATCACGGGCAAGGGGAAATTATGGTCCTTGAAATAGGAAGACATCTGGGAAGTCCTGGGGTGAAATCCCTCATCCTGGGAGCAGATGTAGCGGAGGCAGAGGAATAGGGAGTATGGGATTGTATTTTTGCAGGAGGGTGGTGAGAGGAAGTATAGCGAAGGTAGCTATTGAAATCGGTGGATTTGAAATAGAGGTCGGTGCTAAGTCGGTTACCAGAGATGTAGACTAAGTGTTCCAGTAAGGGAGGGAGGTGTCAGAGATAGTCCAGGTGAATTTGAGGTAGGGGTGGAAGGTGTGGGTAAAACTCGATCAGTTCAAACAGTCTTGACCCAAAACATCGACTTTCTTGCTGCTCTGATACTGTCTGACTTGCTGTGCTCTTCCAGCTCCACATTTTGACTTACAGCACTTAAAATCCTTACTATCTCTTGCTCACAGACACAACTTCATCAAGATAGAGAGCAAAGAAATCTAACAAAATGATCTCATGAACAAGACAGAATGGTTGGCTATTCTGACCCCAAGCCTGTTCCACTGTTTAATAAACTTTTCTGAATTTTAATCAGAAATCCAAATTTCTGTCTACCTCAAACTCCCACCTACCCCCCCCCCCACCCCAATTCCAAACAAGAATCTTCCTTTATCTTAAAATATTTAAGGAATCCACTTCCACCACTTTTTCAGAAAGGAAGAGCTCCAAACTCTCACAATAGAGCAAAACATTTGCCTCATTTATCTTTTAGAACTGTACAGCACAGGAATGGGCCCTTCGGCCCATGAAGGTCAACACCTTATTTTTTAAAAAGTTGTGAGCCCTAATTCTAATTACCTGACAAATGAAGCATCTACTCCACATTTACTCTGTCAAGGCATCTCAAGATCTTGCGTGTTTCTATCAAATCACCTCTTCTAAATATTCTTTTAAAAATTCTAGTAGATAGCAACCTAGCTTGTCTAGCCACTCATTACTCAGTGACCCAGATCCCTCTGCATCTCTCTGTAATTTCTCATCGTTCAGATAATATTCTTTGTTTAGTTCTTCCTACCAAAATGACAATTTCACATTTTCCCACTTTATATCACATTTGCCAGATCTTTGCCTACTCGCTTAACTTATCTATCCTTTGTAACTTCATGCCCACTTTCCTCATTAATAATTATTTTCTAAGAGTCATTAATCAGTCATTTTCTGTTTGTTTTATATTCTGTCCAATCTTCTGACACACCACTGATCTGTGCATAATAATATACTTTGTTTGGATAATATTTTTAACCTTTCAAGTTAACCATGAATGTTGGATCTGTCCCTTATTTCTTATTTGTTATACACTCTATCCTTATTACCCAGTGATTCGCTACCATGGATCTGTGTGCTCACAAGGATAGCCCCACGCCCATTTTCTTTTCTGCCTCATCCAGCTGATCATATGGTCTTTTGAGGTACATAGAAAAGTTACATTGCAGCAGTATCTGCATTTTCTGTTATCCATGGGACATCCATGTCCATATCCCTCATAGGTAAGGAGGATTAGATAATCTGTTTATTCCAAATTATCCCCTCACATTCGATGTAAGCATAGGGGGTATAGTTAGTAAGTTTGCAGGTGACACCAAAAGGAAGTGTAGTGGGCAGCAAAGAAGGCTACCTCAGACTGAATTGTGATCTTGATCAGATGGGCCAATGGGATGAGAAGTGGCAAATGGAGTTTAATTTAGATAAAATGTGAGGTGCTGCATTTTGGGAAAGCAAATCAGGGCAAGACTTATACACTTTATGGTAAGGTCCTGGGGAATGCTGCTGAACAAAGAGACCTTGGAGTGCAGGTTTATAGTTCCTTGAAAGTAGAGTCACAAGTAGATAGGATAGTGAAGAGCATTCAGTACAGGAGTTGGGAGGTCATGTTGCAGCTGTACAGGACATTGGTTCGGATACTTTTGGAATATTGTGTGCAATTCTGGTCTCCTTTCTATCAGAAGGATATTGTGAAACTTGAAAGGGTTCAGAAAAGATTTACAAGGATGTTGCCAGGGTTGGAGAATTTGAGCTATAAGGAGAGGCTGAATAGGCTGGGGCTGTTTTCCCTGGGACATCGAAGGCGGAGGGGCGACCTTTTAGAGATTTATAAAATCATGAGGGGCATGGATAGGATTAATAGTCAAGGTTTTTTCCCTGGAGTGGGAAAGTCCAGAACTAGAGGGCATAGGCTTAGGCTGAGAGGGGCAAGATATAAAAGGGACCTAAGGGGCAACAATTTCACACAGAGGATGGTGTGTGTATGGAATGAGCTACCAGAGGAAGTGGTGAGGCTGGTACAATGACAGCATTTAAAAGGCATCTGGATGAGTATATGAACAGGGAGCGTTTAGAGGTATATGGGCCAAGTACTGGCAAATGGGACTAGATTAATTTAGGATATCTGGTCAGCATGAATGAGTTGGAGTGAAGGGTCTGTTTTTGTGCTGGACATCTATGATTCTATGCCTACCACTGCATCTCTGTTGATGCAGCCTTTAGCCTTATTAACCAACTTAGCTTTCGCTAGCACTGCTTCCAAGCAGTCATTATTATTCTTAGTTAAATTAAAGGAAGTAGTACACTCTCTCTCTCAAACGGAATATAAAATGAAATGATATAGTTGCTGCTGTCTTGGGGTGCCTTCACAGAGATCAATAATTAACCCTATTTCTTTATATAATATCTGATTAGTATAACATCTTTCTCTGGCTGGCTCTAGGTCACCTTTCTTTCTGAGAAATAATTCCAAAACCATTCTTTAGCTCCTCACCTTGCCTACCCTTGCCTTTCTGACTTTTCCAATCCACATATTCTTTAAAATCCAGCACCCCACCAACCATGATCATCACTTTGTCTTTCTGACAAGTTCACAGTATTTCTTCCTTTATGTTCCAACCTACAATAGAGAGTTACTCTTACAGGGCCTGTGTACCACTCCCACAAGCAATGTCTCATCTCTACTTAAACTATTTCCACATTCTGGTTTCCTAAATTTAGGTCAGCCTTTTCAATTGCACTAATACCATCATTAACTAACATAGCCATCTTCCCACCTTTTCCTAGCTTCCTATCCTTCCTAAATGCCTTATTCCGTTCAATATTCAGTACCAGTCTATGTCATCCTTCAGCCATATCTGTAGAACTACCAGTTCATACCTATTTGAACTGTTACTCTTCCTGTTTTATTTTGAATACTATGTGCATGCAGATAATCTTTGGTTATATTGTTTTTGTAACTTCTAACCTTAATTGATCAATTTACTTTGACAGTTTGAACAGTACAAATCGGAGTTTCGCGAGTATTAGGGAGATTCCCTCACAAACCAGAACCCCCTTCTTCCACACCATTAATCTGGCGAATTTGATTTACCATATGCCAATCTGCACATTGCTAACACAATAACTCAAATATTACAAGCTTTAAGATTCTGCTTAATTTGGTATTGAGATAATTTTACTGACAAGCCAGAACTTCCTTCCTCGCCTTGGCTGTTTCATTCCTACTTGCACATAGCACGATAATTGGATTATCTTCTCACAGAATTGTCTCCAGTCCTGAGCAGATATACTGAACCCAGATACAGGGCAAGCAACACAGCAGTCTAGACTCGTGCTCTTTGTTGTACAGAATAGTATGAATTCCTCTGGTTACCACAGCACTTCTATTTATTCTCCGAATTTGAATGGCTTCCAGTGCTACGATCCTATAGCTCTTCCAACATGCAACCTTCACTCTCTTCCAAACAAACTGAGAAAACCTCAAACCCATTGGACAATTGCAAGGCCATGGCTCCCGCTTTCTGGCTCTCTTTACCAGTCTCACTTGCTGTCATACTCTCTGCCTTGAACACCGACTTAAATCAGAAGATGCCAATGAAGTTGTATGAAGGCTTCATGAAAGAAAGAATCCAGTAACCCCCCACCCCCGTCATGGTATCTGTAGTTGAGACTCCTGTTCAAACTGAATCAAAGCTCCTCATCAAACTTGTAGTCCAGGTGTGTTTATCCTCAATCAAACATGTTGCAACTGTGATACTTTCCCCTTCTCCTCTGTTCTGCTAAATTAGGTAGCTCTATAAGTTCCAACATAAAGCTTATCAGATCCAGTTATTGAGGAACCATTTTCAAACTGCTTTTGCAGCTAAGTAAGCCCAACTGCTCCACCAGTGGAAACCTTGTTAAGACCTGGATTAAGACTGAGAACTTTACAAATTTAAACTGCAGGTTTCAATTAAATGCTAATTAACACTAACTCAAACAAAATTACACTTTACAAAAAAAAATTAAAATTATCTTACCACCAAATGCTAGAATGAAGAAAGGGTTGGGTTTTGTGATTAGGAGTGGGGGGCTGGGGTGACTGCATTTGCTGATCTCGAAGAAATTAGCACAAACAAATCTCATGATGCAGAATTCCCCTTTCACAGCAGCAATTTCACTTTGACATTAAGTAAAGGATATCTCCAGTGAAGTCAGGACACAATACACCCGGAGATAGTGAGGGCATATTAAAAAAAGCCCATTAATCATGGGTGACTTTAATCTTCATGTAGATTGGGAAAATCAAATTGGCACAGGCAGCCACAAGGAAGAATTCAAAGAGTACAAGTGGGACAGTTTTCTAAAATATATATTGTAGATATAAGCAATGATCAGGCAATTTTGTATCTACTAATATGTAATGAGTCTGGTTTAATAAATGATCTCAGAAGATCACTCAGATCAGTTTCTATTCTATGATAGAATTTAGCATTCAATTCGAGAGCGATAAACTCGGATCAGAAACAAGTATGTTTAACTTAAATAAAGGCAAAGTTGGCTGGAGTGGACTGGGAAAACGAGTTTAGCAGAAAAGACAGTGGAGGAACAGTGGCATAAGAAAACAGATTATGACACACAGCAAAGATACATACCAGTATGGGAAAATAATTCTAAGAAGCAGTTAAACCAAATATGTTAACCAAGGAAATTATGGACTTTTTTTAAAAATTGTTTTCTTTCAATTTGATACGAAGTGACAAAGGTTAGTGGTAAGCCAAACAGAGTATAAAAGATAGGTAAGTATTGCTAAAACTAGAGGCATTAGCCAAAATAGAGTCAGTTTTGGGCTCCTTATCTAAGGGAAGATACACTAGAACTGGAGGTAGTCCAGAGAAGGGTCACTAGATTGTTTCTGAGTAAGGAGGGATGTTCTTATTTTGAGAGATTAAGTAGGTTAGGCTTGTACTCATTGTAGTTTAGAAGAATGAGAGGCAACCTCATTGAAAAAAAAGGATTCTTTGAGCACTTAACAGGGTAGAGGCAGAGAAGTTGTTTTACCTTAGAAGAGTTACTATAACAAGAGGGAATAAATGTCATACTAAGAGATCACCCATTTAAGTCAAAGATTAGGAGAAATTTCTTCTCTCAGCAGATAGAGAATCATGGATTTCTGTACTACTGAGAGCTGTTGAGGCTGGGTCATTAAGCATATTCAAGGCTAAGATAGACAGGTATTCAATCAAAGAGGGTTATGAGGATAAGGTTTAAAAAAAAACTGGCATTGAGGATCATCAAAAATATGGCTGATGTTGAACGATGGAGCAGACTCGATGGGCCAAATGGCCTACTTGTGCCCTACATAGTTTGATCACAAGGAAGTATTTTCATAGACTTTTAATTAATAAGGGGTTGAAGAATAATGGAGAGTGGGCAGGAAAGTGGAGTTGAGACGGAGATGAGATCAGCTATGATTGCATTGAATGACAGAGCAGATTTGAGGGGCTGATTAGTCTATTCCTGCTCTTAGTTCTTATGTTCATGTTTCTTCAAAACCCATGACCTCCACCATCTCAAAAGGACAAGGGTTGCAGTTACATGTGAGCATTCCTGATGAAGGGCTCATGCCCGAAACATCAACTCTGCTGCTCCTCTATGCTGCCCGACCTGCTGTGCTTATCCAGCACCACACTTCGATACTATTCTCAGACAGCAAACCAGGAGGTTTAAAGTATTGAATCCCAATTTAAAAGAGTGGAATCAATTATTCGGTTTACAATATTTTGGATTCTATCCAATGCAAAGTTTTTAAAAACCTGGATTTTGTTTTTGATGTGATCTCTTGCCTGGGCTTGCACTTCTGCAAATGTTTACTTCAGACTTCCCTTTAGAAGATGCTGTAGACTTGATTTCTTTCTCAGCCTCCACATCCTTGCTGGTTTCAACTCCATCTCATTATGCACTCTTCCCTGACATTCCATCCTCCAATCCTCATTTAATCTTTCCTTCCATAAATCTAACAACCCAATCCCTAAACACTTGCTGTTCCCATTAAATCATAGTTAAGGCTTTCTCTGATCACTTGCTTAGATCATTCACCATGCTAATCTTGGGAATCAGTTTAGCTCAATTGGCTGGATTGTTGGTTTGCAGAGCAGTATGATGCCAACAGCATGGATTCAATTCCCACCACAGGTTTGAGGTTACCATGAAGGACTCTCCTTCTCAAACTCTTTCCTTGCCTGAAGTCTAGTGGCCCTCAGGTTAAATCACCCCCAGTCACTTCTCTCTCTCTCTCTATGAGAGAGCAGCCCCATGGTTTGGTAAGACTATGGTGACACAATAACACAATGCTTATCTTACTTCAAACTCCAATTCTACTGCTTTCAGCATGTGCCTCAAGGACAACCCTCCCAATTCATTCACAATTAGAGCTTCAAAATTTCAACTGGTTAGCCTTTAAATCTCCACTCACAAAGACACTTCTGCAACTACAAATCCACTCAACCATATCCTTGACCCCATCTTTAACTCAGATTGTTTAACAAAACCATTATTTTCTCTCTTCCTGGCTGTTACCTCGTACTGCCATATCACTGCTCTCTTAAATCTAAGGAATGTAAACTTACACAAGTATTACAGACAACGAGTTTCGTCATTCAACATCAGATCTGAATGAAGCAAATTAAGAACCATTGAGCTCAACGGTCATCTGCTAAAACTATTGCAATATCAACCTAGAATGTGAAACCTCTTTATCACAACTGCAAATCACTCTTAAACCCCTCTTTCTTATTCCTCAAATTCAAAAAAAACTCATGTTCTGTTCTGTAACCAGGATTATGATAGCTTATCACCTGTTATGGGGTGTCCCTTTCCCTAACTCATCAAGACAAACCTCTTGTAAGGTTCTTTTCTTCCCTAGCACTAAACTTGCATGATTCTCATGTTTCTGTTCCAGGTCCCCCTCATTCTGTCTAGTAATGTCATTCCAACTAAACTAACCACCCAACTTTCCTTTCTAGCTTCAGTTTTCACTGGCACAATTAAAGACTCTCTGTTTTCAGGTACTATGGTCCTCTCTATCAAAACTGCAGTCAGTCATCACCTCTTGCCTTAAAAAAACCTTTAATCCTGTTATGCTCTCACTTATAGGGATCAATAAATTTTTGTTTAAAAGTTAATGAATTCTGGAAATCCTAAATGCTTGTTTACAAAACAAAACCACAAGATTACACAGATTTAAATAAAATAAACATTTCTGTTAACAAGGTAATACAATCTACATTATACACACACAACGTAACAGTTAGGAGTTAAATATAAAAAGTAAACAAATTCTGGTCAAATACCTCATACACAGCACTTTAAAGTTTCAGAAAAGACCAAGACAAATTCCATGGATTTGATAACAACCCACTCAAACATCCAAGTACTGACAATAACAAAACTCATTTTACATTTGGGCCTTCCTCCAGAGGGATTTCACTCTTCACTACTGAAAGACTCCAGTTCTTACTTCCCTCCAATGTCACTCTAACTTGGAATGCCTGAATACCTGCCTAGATGATGTGGGTTCAACCTAGTCTTGTAGATGGCTTTATGAGAGACACTCCCTGGCTAACCTCCGGCTGCATCTCAACTCTCCTCAGGCTCTTACAGCTCTACTTAATATTCAGTCTGCAAGCATAACGATTGGAGATTCCTTCTCAATACTCCACCAATGGTCAATTCACTAGTTTTTGTCCAGCCTTTCCGATTACCCTTGTCCTAGTTCCTGTTTCTTTTTAAGTTTCTTAGTTTCTTCTAATATCTTGGACTGCTTTTGTCAGAAGTCCTGGATCTTTATCATCTTCCTCTCTCGAACTACTAGATAATGTTGCCAGAATCGTTTTCTTTATCTAATTATCATTTCAGACCTATTCAACTGCCATCCTCTACGTTTGGAAGCACCGTTTCACTACACTGAAATACACCCACGTCCTGTGGGCTCCCCTTTTCTTGGGGACTTCATACACTCAGATCATTGCATTCTCTATAACTCTGATGGCTAAGCCCTTGGAATACTTAAAGGAATACAAACGGCCCAGAACAAAAGATGTATAGCTGGAAACGCTGCCATGGACTGTGCATGCACCAAGACTTGAGGGCTAGCCAGGAACTGGTAGTCTTGGCTTTTACCAAAAGCCCCTGCAGACATGTTTCATAGAAATCTTTACATTCTTTATAACTACCAGCTCATTTCTATCTTATTCCTCTTCAAAATACTTGAAGAAGTTGTCATCTTTTGAACTCATGCTCATTTTATTTGCACCCTATATGTTAGTGCCTTCAACAATTTCTACTCATATTACAATTATCACTGGGTCACTGGATATTATCAAGACCAAATTAGGCAGATCCTTGATCTGTAGGGTAGTCAAAGGTTTTGGAAAGTAGACAGGAAATTGAGTTAAGACCACAAAATAGATCAGCTATGCTGAATGACACAGTAGGCACAAGGGACCAAATTGAACAATTCCTGCTTCTATTTATTATGTTCTTATGTACACAATGGCTCTTGAGGTCACAAATGCAAGCCCCTCCCAAAATGCCACTGTCCTTTCACATGACCAATCTACTTACTTCTAGATCTGTAGGGAAGAGTGACATTATGAAAGATTAGTCAGCTAGCTAGATGGGTACTTAATAGAATTTGTTTTTAAAAATCACTACTTACATTGGATACTATTGTAATAAAAGCATGTGCTATTGGAAACGGAAGAGTTTCAGGCATTCCATATTCAAAACAATCTTTCATAAGTGATAGCCCATTTTTCCCACAAAAGAGGCAGACATAACGAAGCAAGTGCAAAGGTACTTCCACATCCTAAATAGATGACAAAAGAAAATATAAATAGTTATAGCTGTGGTAACTACAAATAAATCATAAAAACAAAATAATTTACATAAGATATTCAAAATGAAACTGAATATTTAACCTTTCCCTGCCCATCTTTCCTACTGAATATTTTATATTGTTTTAATAAAAGTTTGGCTGGCATTACGATCAAAAAATAGAAATGTTATAAAAGGGTGCCAGAACTATTTCTTAACACCTTTACAATGATTAAAATTTTCCACTTAGCTTCTCTGTGGTTTTGTAGAAAGCTAAAATTAATACATATATTCTATTGGTATAAACACAGTAAGTGTATACTTATCAACAGAGTTTGAATCATATAATAATTTTCCCTGGAATTTCAGGAGAGGTACAAACATTGCAATTGAATCCTAATAAGCTAATGCACTATTAGCTGATTTTGCTTTCACAATGATCAAATTATAAGTTCAGATCTGACAAAATATCTATTTGAAAACATCAACTTCTTTATTTTTTTCCCCCACAGGTGGTGTGAGACACATTGGTTGCCTGTTTTCAGTTTGTACTTCAGATTTCCAGCAGTTGCAAATCTAATGAGATGTTACATTTACCATAGGAAAATACAAAAGCAAACAACAGATATTAGACAATGCATTTACTTGACCTCACAGTAGACTACATTATTTGAATGCCCATTTTAAACATTATTAGCTGGTCCAGTGAGAAATACTTTACCATGTTGTGTATAAAATATAGGAATTTGAGGAGGCACTGGGATATATCTGGATTACATACTAGACGGATCAGAAGATAAATGGGGTAATTTGATTGATGGGTTCAGAATAAAGAAAACTGACAGAATATATAATTCTTCCACAAAAATGTGTGTTTGCAGAAGGACTTGAAAGAATGTGAATGGAGTGTCATAAAAGGTGAGAGGCCAAATCAATTAAGTAAACACGATAGCGTCGAGATCCAAATGGTTAAAAAAATGGCAGGAACATTGAACTAACAAATTAATTTTTGTTCCTGCCAATAATGACTACTTCTAAATTTAGTTTAGAAGAGAGAACTTTACAATCTATGTTTAATACGCAAGCGTACTTAATTACAGCCAACTGCAAATTGCAGTTTCAACAGACAATCTGTGTTTTCTTTATAAAACTTCCTAAGATGCAGCATTAGATCCATTCTAAACATAATAACAACTTGAAATCAACCAACTCAGCCCCTTATACAGCTAGAAAATCAGTTTAAGAGTTATACTGGATTTGATGATTCCTGATATTATGTTTTTCTTGAAAAACATACTTAACTGTACCTCAACTTTACTTCTGGTAAACTAATTTCTCAACATGCTTTCCTTTCTGTCCGTCAAACAAAAGTTTAGTCATGGTAGTTTGTGGACACAAAAAGCTGAAATTTTAATCATGTCTACACAGCTTTTATATTTGGGTTGATGTCAAAGTTTAAGAATTTCAATCTGAAACATATTCTTATTTCCCAAAATGACTATTTATTCATCCTATTCTAAAGTTTAATAAAACAAAATCATGTAAAGTTTTTTTTAAAATGTTACTTACATTCATATCACAAAACGCCCCTAATAAGTTGCTTTCATGAGCTGAAATGTCCTAATTTGAAGAAAAGTTAGCACAATTTAAAGAAAAACAATTCTTCAAAGTGAAGAAAGCACAATACATTCCATTGTCGAGACAAACTACATTCCTGACTCGATCTATAGTAGATGATTTAAATAACTGCATTGATAAATAAATAAAATTCTACAGTGTCAGCATTTCTTCAATGATAGCAATTTTACCTAAGTCAGGTGGCAATAAGTGGAAGTTAACAGTGACATTTGAGCACTTAAGTCCAACTTATCCAAGTGAAATCAGTGTCTTGTTTGCCTGCTCAGGTCCAACTGCATTATTGAAAAAGGAGAAGAAGGTTCTTCCTGAATTGTGGGTAATATTTATTACTAATCAACTGCATTTATACAGTGACTTTAACACAACAAAAACATCCCAAGGTTCCACAAATGAGTGTTAACAAACAATATTTGACAGAGCCACAGAGGGGGTTATTAGGACCAACTATAAACAATTTGTAAAAATGAGGTAGGTTTTAATGGAGAAACGGTTTAAGGAGTGAATTCCAGAGTTCAGTATGGAATGAAAGTTGAGGAGGCACAAGAAGCAGAATTGGTGGAGCACAGTTCTCAGGTGGTTGGATGGCTGGAGAAGATTACAGAAATTAGAGGCTGAGGCCATGACGGAAAAGGGGACAGAGGATTTGAAAGCAAATAAGAGATTCTTAATAGAGACAAGTGTTGCCAAAGGGAAGAGAGCCAATGATGGTCAAGAAGCATATAGATAATAGGTGAACACAAGTGAGAATATAGACAGAGTTCTGGATGAAATTAAAAAAAAAAGTGTGTTGGGTGTGTACAAAATGGGACGCTAGCAAGCAAAGTTCCCTCTACTGTGTGCACAGACATCTGCTCTGACATTCTGCACATGGCAATCAGCAAGGATGGACTTCCACCTCTGGAAGTCTCTGCACAGACCTTGTAGACCCCTGCAATCAGAAGGAAAATTAGAGGGAACACTGCTGGCAGCAACTAGAGCACAGGAATAATGAATTAAATAACAGTAGTTACAATCAATTAATTATTTTTATAGCGTAAAGTGCTGAGGGATGACTTAGAGTGCTATATAAATATAAGTTTTTTGCTTTCCAGGTTTATTCACTCTATTGTAACTGGATTTACTTTTAAATTTATTTATATTTCAAGATCCTTAATGAAAACATATTCTTGGAAACCTTAAATACATGCATAATAAATTCCAATCAAAATGTAAATGCTAGAAGGACACATTTTTCACCCAGAACCATGAAGATGGTAGCGCAAATTTTCATGTGCCAGGCAATTTTAAGTGGCATTTGCTTTGGTTAATTCACTCAAAGGCTTAAGATTTCCTTTCAATAGTACAGAGAACACTGGGCTTTAAGGCAGTGATAAATCTATTTCCAAACAATAAATAATATATTATCCATAAGCTTACACGTGACAGCTTCCAATTTAGTGAGGTAAGCTACTAACACTTTTGAAGAACTCAGTAATAGCCTGGGTAACTGGATTTTAATATCTCAGTGCTTGTTGAAACTACATGGAGATCGATCAAGTCAAATTTTGCTGAGCAACACTGACATACAAGTTAGTTTGTGTATTAAATGAAAATTCCTCTAACCGGTACTTTAGCCTACAAGTCTACTAATAAATTCTGGAATGATTTTTTAAAAATTTGAACGCAGGATGACCACAGCACAATGCTCATAATCAATTATGTTTAAAACAATTATCAAATCGGAATCACCCTCAACTGTTGGCTTTTACAGTTTCCTTATTCATATTAGCTAGTAGTAAGCTGTTACTAAGAAAGAGACAAAAAGTTGATCTCAGAAATATATCCCTACAAATTGCTGTGCTGTTCTCTTACCCACCCAAAAAATTAATTTGGTGTAGAAATGGCAACTTGAAGATAAAACCCCAATATATTAAACACAAGTTTTAGAACAACAAAAAGCTTTCAGTTATCATGAAAACTAATTTCTATTTACTCTAACATTCACTCTATTAGTTAATATTATAACTCTTGCAAAAAATCTGAAAAACTGATAACACTCCAAAGTTAGCGAGGAAACAATAAATTTTATAAACAAAAAATCAAAACCACAAAATAATTTAACTACACAATTTTACATATATGTTTTCTGTTCCTAACCAATCTTGGGAATGTTAAATTACAAATGATAAATAATGCATTGTCATTTTCTTTCCTCAAAGCAACAGAAAGTGTTCACAATCTAACAATTTCTGGGTTACATGTATCAATTGATGCATCAAAAAAAAACACATTATACCTCTATAGTGGCATGAGTGTTATGCTTGTAGGCAGTATATAAAGGGAACTGAATTTGAAATATCTTTGCCACACATAACAGCAACTTTTCTTTCTCCTCTGTACTCCATGTGCTAAATGGATCAGTGCTCCGTGCAGAAACCTCCTCAGTTCTCCCACACGTTCTATTATCTGCTTTTTTCTCCACAAAATCCTTTGATTTCCGACCAATATCTTCTTCATCATTATTACACTCGCCTTCCTGATTAGCCTGTTCATGGATTTTCTGATTCAGATCCTGCCACGATGAATCATTACTAGTGCAAATTTTACATAACTGGTCCTGGAGAGTCTGGACTTGGGCAGTCACCATATTGATAAGGGCATAAACCACCTGGTTGAAGATTTCCAGGTGCTTGTACTCCTTGAAGCAACAAAGACATTGCCTATAAGAAGGAAACATAGTATTAACAGTTTTACAGCAAACATAAAATTGGGCAAAAATATTAGGGGAAGTTACCCAAATGCTGACTTGGTTTACAAATCTGTGTACCTGCTTTAGGAAGTAAGGATCGAGAAGAAAAATCCTATATATCATGGTATAATGAATATAATCATGATGGTATTAAAAAGCCAGCTCGCTTTGATCTATAGGAGATATAGGTATATATTTTTGGGAAAATCTTGAACAGCAATTAATGTTCAGTACAGTAATAGGGAGAAAAGGCCAAGAACTGTGTCTGAAGATAGAACATTGCTACATCAGGTGACGAGACCACTTGGTGCAACTCATACATAAACCAGAATGCCAAGATGAAATAACAGTGAAAAGAGGTAAGACAATAAATACAATGTTATAAGCCAAAAGGTTTATTCACAACAGATGCACTCTTATTGCAAAATATGTGATAGAGGAAATAGCATCCCAAACAATCACACTTCTTACTTAATTTCTTAAGTAACAGAGACTAAAGTGAACACTAGCACTAATCAACAATATAGCAATTCAAACATTCCATGTGAAGCAATCACTGCCATTAGATGTTCAAATCTGCCAGCACAGCAAGTTGAGAGAGTCTGTGACAATTGCTTGGATTTCCTAGCGAGTGTTAGTCATATTCTGTTAACAAAATGCAAACACACCAGCATATTCAAGAACAACCCTGCAGAGATTTCTCTAACAGAAAAATTGAATCACTACTCATGAAGGATCTCATATAAATGTTTGCTTACACAAGAGTTCAGCATCAAATCAATTGGTACCAAAGTTTTATTAATGCCATAATACCACACTTAAAAAGTTTGGACCCCCATTAATAAAAAGTGGTCTCAACAACTTAGCATCAATATACACTCAGCAACAATAAATTTCTTACCCTTGTTGTATATACTCATCTCGCTCTAAACAACATTATAAGATAGCTGTACCAGGTTACAAATATACTGGGCAAATCACAATATTGCATTCAGTTAAAAACACGCACAGATTTAAAGGAGTTGACAAATTGCAACATGGAACTCTTATTCTGGCGGATGGAATGCATTGCATGAGGCAAAGACAACAGAAAACTACAAAATCATAGCCCAGTTGGGCACATACACTTTTTTTTAAAAGAAGTATTAAAGCATGAAACAGGGGTATGGTAATCTAACAAGGGGACCAAATTTCCCTCAATGGTTGGAGTTAAAAGGAAAATGATCCCTTGGTTTGGCATGATATAGAGGGAAGTTTCTTTTCTATTTACAAATCTGAATTTGATTCACACGTGAGATTTCCTTCTTACCTTTACAAACAGGATTGAGACCAGTGGACAATCAAATACATAGCTTTCCCCATTGTGACACCTTGTGGCTAACCTTGCAACTAAATACAGATTCAAGGAATAAAATAGCGCCAGTTTTTATTAGTTATTTGAAAGACACTACATCAGTAGTTCAAGCTTTAGCTAAAAAGAATGAATAGTGAGTGAAAACTCAAATCACAACACCACATATGGGATTTGTAGACATTGCAGGAGAACATAAATGTAAAACTGCCTAAGTGGTCAGCATGGACAGGTTAGACCAAGGGTCTGTTTCTATGCTGTACATCTCTATGACTCTAAGTGCAGTCGTCTTAAAGATTTTCTGTATTTTTAAAAAGAATACTACAACACACCAATTTATTTAAGACAGAATACCAATAATATGAAAAAGTGTCTATTTTTGATGTTGCAATTGAAATGCAGAAAAACCACTAACATATTTTAAAACAAAAATCCAAAACTTAAGAGGCAAAAGCTAAATACTTTCATCACACTATCAACACACTCTAGGGACTCTGTTCAAATACCATCACAGCAAAAGGCGCATTTTCAGGTATTTTCTTTAAGAGTAAAGCATACCCTCCCCACTTTAACATCAGGGGAGAAGATGTAATCCTGGTTCAATGAAGAGTTCAGGAGGGGCTGCCAGGAGCAGCAACAAGCATACCTAAAAACGAGATGTCAAGATCAAGCTGGTAAAGCCACAAAACAGGACAACTTGTTTGCCAAACAGTAGAAAAATAAGCTATAGGCAAACTGAAGTCTGATCCACAAACAACGAACCAGATTTATAGAACATAGAAAAGTACAGCACAGAACAGGCCTTTCGGCCCACGATGTTGTGCCGAGGATTAATCCTAATGTAAAATAAAATAATCCTACCTACGCACCTCTCAATTCACAGCTGAATATGTGCGTGTCCAGTGGGTGCTTAAAATGTCCCTAACGACTCTGTTTCCACCACCACTGCTGGCAACACATTCCATGCAATCACAACTCTCAGCATAAAGAATCTACCTCTGACATCTCCTCAATACCTTCCTCCTAATATCTTCAGACTATGACCTCTCGTCCCAGTCAATCCTGCCCTCTCTAGCTATTGACTCTATCTATGCCTCTCATTATCTTGTATCCCTCGATCAGGTCACCTCTCTTTCTCCTCCTCTCCAAAGAGAAAGGTCCAAGCTTAGTCAACGTCTCTTCATAAGGCAAGCCCTCCAGTCCAGGCAGCATCCTGGTAAACCTTCTTTGCACCCTCTCCAAAGCCTCTGTATCTTTCCTATAGTAGGGTGATCAGAACTGAACACAATATTCTATTGTGTCACACCAGGGACTTGTAGAGCTGTAGCAAAACCTCGTGGCTCAAAGCACAATATGCTTTATTAACAACCCTATCCACTGGAGTGGCAATTTTGAGGGTTCTATGTACTTGAACACCAAGATCCCTCTGTTCCTCCACACTGCCAAGAATCCTGTCTTTAATCCTACATTCAGTATTCAAGTTCGACCTTCCAAACTGCATCACTTTGCATTTATCCAGGTTGAACTCCATCTGCCATTTCTCAGCCCAGCTCTGCATCCTGTCTCTGTCACGCTGCAGCCTGCAATAGCCCTCAATACTATCAACGGCACCTCCAATCTTTGTGTCTGCAAATTTACTAACCCACCCCTCAATTTCCTCATTATAGTCATTTATAAAAACTACAAACAGCAGAGGTCTAAGAACACAGCCCTGCGGGACACCACTCAACAGTGACCTCCAAGCAGAATACTTTCCATCCACAACCACTCTGCTTTCTGTCAGCCAACCAATTCTGAATCTGGATAGGCAAATTTCCCTGTATCCCATACCTCCTGACTTTTTGAATGAGCCTACCATGGGGAACCCTATCAAATGCCTTGCTGAAGTCCATATACACCACATCTACTGCTTGACCTTTGTCGACCTGTCTTGTCACCTCCTCGAAGAACTCAATAAGACTAGTTAGTCACAACCTGCCCCTCATAAAGCCATGCTGACTGTCTTTAATCACACTATGCTTTTCCAAATAGTCATAAATCCTAACCCTCAGAATTCTTTCCAAAACCTTGCAGATCACAGACGAAAGACAGACTGGTCTGTAATTGCCAGGGATTTCCCTATTACCTTTCTTGAAAAGAGGAACAACATTCGCCTCCTTCCAATCCTCTGCTATGATTCTCGTAAAGAGTGAGGAAGCAAAGATCCTCACCAGTGGCTTAGTAACCTCCTTTCTCGCTTCCTGGAGCAATCTAGGATAAATCTAGTCTGGCCCTGGGGACTCAATCTTAAATTTCTAACACATCAATGTCATCAATCATGATCTGTTCAAGCCCATATCCCGGCTCCTCAAAGTTCTCATTCACATTTCCTTAATGAAAACGGAGGCAAAAAACTAATTTAGGGCATCCCCTATCTGCTCAGACTCCATGAACAAGCTCCTTACGCTATCCTTGATCGGCCCTACCTTCTCCCTGATCATTCTCTTATTCTTCACGTATAAGTAAAATGCCTTTGAGTCCTCCCTAATCCTTCCTGCCAAACCTTCCTCATGCCTCGCCTCAGTCCACTTCTGAGCTCCTTTCTAGCAATCCTGTAATTCTCTAAAGCTTTGCAAGATCCTTGCTTCCTCCACCTTACATAAGCTGCTTTCTTCCTTTTGATGAGAAGCTCCTCTGATCTCATCATCCAAGCCTCCTTAAATCTTACCCCTTCTTACCTGTCTCAGAGGAAAAAAGTCATGCATCACTCGCAACAACTGCTCCTTAAACAGCCTCCATATCTGCTTGCCCCTTCTGTGGAACAATTGCTCAGAGTTTGTACTTCCTAACTCCAGTCCGATAGCATCATAATTTCCTTTTCCGCAATTAAATATCTTCCCTCTGTAACTGCTCCTTTCCCTCTCCAACGCTATGGAGAATGTGAGGCAGTTGTGGTCACTGTCACCAAAATGTTCTCCCACCACGAGATTTGACACCTGTATTGGCTCATTGCCGAGCACCAAATCCAAAATGGCCTCTCCCCTCGTCAGCCTGTCTACATACGGTTTAAGAAAACTCTCCTGAACACACCTAACAAAAACGGCTCCATCCAAACCATCTGCACTAAGGAGGTTCCAGTCAATATTGGGAAAGTTGAAGTCACTCATAACAACCCTACTACATCTGCATTGTTCCAAAAACTGCCAGCTTAATGGTTCTTTCGTCTCCCTACTGCTATTAGGGGGTCTGTAAAAAAAACCCCAATGAGGTTGCTGCTCCCTACTTCCAAACAGACAGATTCAATAGGCAAACCTTCCTCAACAACTTTTGTTTCTGTAGCCATGATGCACTCTCTGATTAGCAATGCTACACTCCTCCCCCCCCCCGCCCTCCAGGAAACTGGAGAAATCTGAGTTCAGACAAGGTGGGGGGAGGGGAAATGAGGAAACTAGAGAAATCTGAGGACATTTCCCCTCCCCCCACCTTGTCTCAGTCGATTCCCTCGAACTCAGCACCGCCCTCCTAACCTGCAATCTTCTTCCTGACCTCTCCGCCCCCACCCCACTCCGGCCTATCACCCTCACTTTGACCTCCTTCCACCTATCTCATCTCCATCGCTCCTCCCCCAAGTCCCTCCTCCCTACCTTTTATCTTAGCCTGCTGGACACACTTTTCTCATTCCTGATGAAGGGCTGATGCCCAAAACATCGAATTTCCTGTTCCTTGGATGCTGCCTGACCTGCTGCGCTTTCCCTGTGGAACACTGCCAGTCACAAGCCTCCATTCCAAAAAACAGCTCTCCACCATTACTGTCTCTTGCTGTTAAGCCAATTTTAGATCCAATTAGCAAATTCGACCCCGAATCTCACATGATATACCTTTAGTAATTAGTTTACCATGCAAACCTTGTCAAAGGTTTCATTAAAGTCCAAGTAAACAATGCCTACCACTCTGCCAACAATCTTCTTGGCTACTTGCTCAAAAAACTCAAATTAGCTTTGTGTGACACAATTTCTCTTGCACAAAACCATGCTAGCTATCTTTATTCATTCCTTACCTCTCCAAATATATATAAATCCTATATTTCAGAATCACTTCAAACAACTCCCCACCACCAAAGTCAGACTTGCAGGTCCATAGTTCCCAGGCCTCTCGTTACATCCCTTCTTACACAGAAGTACAACATTAGCCACTCTCCAGCCATCCAGTACTTCACCACATTTATAGATGATACAAATATTTCTGCAAGGGGTCATGTAATTTCCTCCCTAAATTCTCACAAAGTCCTGGGATACCCGAAATCATGTTCCCGGGGATGTATCCACCTTTATATTTTCTGAAACCTATTCTTCTGTAATGTGAAAAGGTTTCAAAACATCAATATTTATTTCCCCGACTTCTCTAGCTTCCATTTCTTTCTCCACAGTAAAAACAGATATAAAATATTCATTTAATATCTCTCCCATCTCCTGAAGTTCAACACAAAGGTGACCTCTTTGATCTTTAAGGGACACTACTCTCTCTTTCTAATGACTCTTACTCTTAATATACTTATAAAATCTCTTTAGATTAGCCTTATTTGTCAAGGCTAAGACTGTCTCACATCCTCTCTCCCTCTTAATAATGCCTTTACACACTTTATACTGTTGAAGAGATTAATTTGAATCCAGTTGTTTATATCTAATATAGGATTTTTTTTTTATTTTTGACTAAAACCTCTATTTTTATTCATCCAGTGTTCTTTAAATCCTACTTGGTCTTATTTTTCCATTAGAATGAAAAGACAACAGTTCTGAACTCTCATTATTACACTTTTGAAAGCCTTTCACTTGCCATCAATTTTAGAAATTGTCTCGTACCATTAAAATGTCTACCAAATTTAAAACATTAACTTTTATGAAAAGTTTATCCTTTTCCATAACTCTTAGAACAAATAGAATAATGATCACTAGATCCAAAGTGCTCCCCCACTTTCACTTCAGTCACTTGTCAGTTTTCTTACCAAAAATGTGGTCATGTTTTGCTCCTTCGAGTCAGAACATTTACATATTGATGAAGAAAATTCTCTTGAGCACATTTAACAAATTCTTCACCTTCCAAACCTTTAATTCTATGGTAGTCCCAGTCAATGTTTGGAAAATTAAAATCACCTATTATTACAACTTATTATTCTTACATCTCTTGGAGAGGTCTTGACATATTTGCTCCTCAATTTCCTTCTGATTATTGGGGGTCTATAGTGATCAAGGCGATCATTCCTTTTCTTTATTTCTAATTTCAACTCATGTTTTCACTGGACTATTTTTCAGAAATATCTTCTCTAGTTACAGCAGTAATGTTTTCCTTAATCAAAAATGCCACTCGCCCTTCTCTTTGACTTCTCTTTCTACCCTTCCATAGCATCCGAAACCCAGAATATTGAGCTACCAGTCCTGACCATGTTTCGGTGATAGCTATCCTATCCCAATCCCATGTTCCCAAGCATGCCAAGTTCATCAGCTTTACCATAGACCCCTTGCATTGAAACAAACGCAGTTTATTGCTTCAGAGTTACCAGAACAAGTATTGTTCTGGTCTGTCATTTCTAATTAACTTGTCTTTTCAGATTCAAGACCATCCTCATCAATTTATTTTGCTAGTTATGCCACAGAAGAGATCTCAAATGATTGAAAAAACCCCAAATCCCTAAACATTGTACCAACTCTTTAGCTAATGATTCATCTCCTTTATCCGTTTATTCTTTCCTTCATTTGAGCTCAAGACCAGAAGTAACCCAGAGATTACTACTCTTGATAGTAATTATATATTCACTCTGTAAAGTCTTAACCCTTTCCCTATGTTATTCCTCTCAATGTGCACAATAATTTCAGATTTCTCATTCTCCCCTTTGACAATTTGCTTCAAACTTTGAGACATCCTTAACCGTAGCACCAGGAAAACAACACGCCATCATAGATTCACATTCACTATCACAGAATTTCCTATGTTCCTGACAGTAGAATCCTCTATTACAAATTATTCTATTAAATTTTGTCAAACCCCACCTAACATAAGCTTCATTCTTAGTGCCCAAGATCTGACTGCCCCTTCTATTTTCCTTAGAGGCTAACCTTTTCAGCAGTCCCCAAAATGTTGTATTTGTTTGAGAGAAGAATAGCCACTAGGAGAGATAGGAGACCTCTAAACTACCTTCTCACTTTCCTGAGTCAGTCAGTCACTCATCTATCTGACTGATCCTACTGTGTTATCACTTCTCTAAATCTACTGGCCATCTAAGTCTGCATGTCTTGTATGCCCTCAATAACATTAAGCCTACAAGGAAGCAGCTTACAACAGCACCTTGTATATGAAATAAACCATCTTTCCTTACCAAAGACCTAATATTAAGCATGCAAAAAACATAACTCTTAAATAAAATCAGCCACTTAGTTGAACAATCAATTTTTTTTTCAAATCACTGTTCAAGTGGTCCAGCAGACAGCTTTCAAACTTCTGATCAAAACAAAACTCACTCCAGAGCCATCTACGTGTAGGCCTCTCCAGAAGTCCCGTAAACATAACTGTTTTTAAAAAAAAACTCCTCCGCAATTTTTAAAAAATTCTAAGTGTATGATTCTACATGTTAACAGAATTCAGTTTGAAAAAAAACATGCACATTTGCATTTTTGATAATAAAAGAGCCAAAAAATGATTCAAAATAAAAGTCTTATACAGGTTGACAACCCTTTATCAGAAATCCAAAAAGCTCCAAAGTCCAAAGGCTGTTTTGTGAAGTGCTTTTCTCATTAACAAGGCTGTTTGGCACACAAACAGTTATCCCAAGTCAACACTCACTTGATGCGTGCCACTCAGATGCGACATGGGTGGGCGAGGCCCAGCACTGACAGGCCTCAATTCTGTCTCAAGGCCCATTTTACTCAGTGAGTCTGCTCCTCTGCTAAGATTTTTTAAAATTTCACCATCAAGCTATCAATTACTCGGAAATTTGAAAAATTCTGAATTCCGACAACCAGCTGGTCCCAAGCATTTCAGATAAAGGATTGTGCACCTATACTACTGAAATGTAACAACTATAAGAAATCTAGAAGCAAATATAGAAATAAGCCTGAATCTCAGGAGCAGTTGCATGATCCACACTATTCTCAGCCCACCATTTCTTCTACACACCAGAAACTATAGGTCTAAACTGCTCAACTTCCTTTCATAAGATAAGATCAAACCTTAGTCTCTGGAATAAATGTAACAAACCTTCCTTGAACAGCCTTCAGTTCAACTACATCCCTGCTCATTATTGTGGTTCTGTTCACCGAGATGGGAATTTGTGTTGCAGACGTTTCTTACCCTGTTTAGGTGACATCCTCAGTGCGTGGGAGCCTCCTGTGAAGCGCTTCCGTGATCTTTCCTCCGACATTTATAGTGGTTTGAATCTGCCGCTTCCGGTTGTCAGTTCCGGCTGTCCGTTGCAGTGGCCGGTATATTGGGTCCAGGTCGACATGTTTGTTGATTTGAACCTGTGGATGAGTGCCATGCCTCTAGGAATTCCCCGGCTGTTCTCTGTTTGGCTTGTCCTATGATTGTCATGACAAGCAACATGAGTTTGACTGGGACAACATTACTATCATAGGACAAGCCAAACAGAGAACAGCCAGGGAATTCCTAGAGGCATGGCACTCATCCACAGGTTCAAATCAACAAGCATATCGACCTGGACCCAATATACCGGCCACTGCAACGGACAGCCGGAACTGACAACCGGAAGCGGCAGATTCAAACCACTATAAATGTCGGAGGAAAGATCACGGAAGCGCTTCACAGGAGGCTCCCACGCACTGAGGATGTCACCTAAACAGGGTAAGAAACGTCTGCAACACAAATTCCCATCTCGGTGAACAGAACCACAATAATGAGCGCCTGAGCTACAACTCTTCGCACAAACTTTGAACATCCCTTCTCAAGTACAGAAACCAAAACTGTACGCAATACTCCAGGTGCAATCTCACTAATATTTTGGACAGTTACAGCAACACTTCCCCTCTTTCATTCTCTACTCTTTTAGTGATAAATGCAAAAATTCCATTTTGCCTTCCTAATTACTTTTAGTCAGAAAAGACATGCCGCAGATCAGGCAGAGTCAGAATGAATATAGATTAGATGAGAAATTACAATGGTCTAGAAATACAAATGGGAGTACTTTAAATATTCCAACAATAGCAGTGTCATTGAACAAACAAATAAACAGATGGAGCTTAATCAAAGACCGTGTAATATGGTGGGAGGCTTTAATCTTCATATTGTCTGACCCAATCAAATTAAGGTGGCCTAGAAAATGCACTTATGAAATATTCTTGCAACATTTCCTGTAACAATACATTATGGAAACAAAGAAAGATAAAGCTAATTCAGAACTAATATTATGTAATGCGAATGGGTTAATTTGTAATCGCACTGTAAAATGATCCATGAGAAGACGTCTTTTTCCCACAACGCAATTCAATATCATATTAAGTTTGAACGCAACATACTCAAGCCCAAACAAGAATCTTAAACCTAAACAAAGCAGGGTGGGATGGCAGATCACAGTGGCTAGCAATGCTGCCTCACAACATCAAGACCCGGGTTAGATTTGTGCCTTGCGTGACTGTCTGTGTGGAGTTTACACATTCTCCCCATGTCTGCTTGGGTTTCCTCCTTCAATCCAAAAGATATGCAGGTCAGGTGAATTGCCCAGTGTTAGGTGCATTAGTCAGGGGTAAATATAGGGTAAGGGAATGGGTCTGGGTGGGTTCCTCTTCAGAGGATTGGAGTTGTTTGGGCCTAAGGGCCTGTTTCCATACTATAAAGGAAGCTAAGCTAATCTAAAAGCTAGTTACATAGGTATATGGGGAAGGTCGCTAAAGTTGACGAGGTAAGTAAGTGAAAAAGATATGACAATGTATAAACACAGTGGAACTTTTTTCAAGAAACAGTAAAAGAAAAGAAGTGTTCAATAAAAATACATGCTAATAAAAAACTCAGCAAGAAAGAAATAATAATTGATTGATCTACAGCTTAACCAAAGTTAAGGATAGTAATGAAAAGACTTATAACGTTGCTAAAAATATGTCTAACTATGAGGATCGAGAGTCCTATAGAAACCAGCTAAGGTCCAACAAATAAATAGTGGATAGACAAGAAAAGAAATAAAGGGTATAACAGCAAGTTAGTCAGGAATATAAAAACAGACCCTAATAGCTTTTTATATACTTGTAAAAGCTGAGTTGTTCAAGTAAAAAAGGTCTGTCACTTAGGGGCAGAAACAGCAGAAAATCATGGGGTAAAAGAAAATGGCAAAAACATGGGCAAATATTGTATATGTCTGCCTTCACCAGAAAGTGTGTGTAACCCAAGGAGCTAATAGAAGAGGGACAGATACATAAAATAGTTAATATCAGTGAAAACAGAGAAAAATTTAAAGAATTAAACCCTAACCCAGGATATGACAGTCCACATATTAGGATTCTAAAAAAAGGTAGCTACAGAGATAGTCAACGTACTGGTTATTATTTTCCAAAATTGCCTAGATTCTATAACAGTCCCCATGAATTTGAAGTGTGTAGAGGTAACATTGCTATTCAATAAAGGAAGGGAGAGAACACAGGAAACTACAAGCCAATTAGTCAGACATCAGTCAGTCACAGGGTAAAGTCCAAAATATATTAAAGAAGTCAACAACTCACGAAGAAAATTTTGTCAGAATCATCAAATTTAACATGACTTTACAAACGGGAAATTACGTTTATGAAATTCATTCAGAGTTATTTCAAAGATGTAATTCGCAGGTTAGATTCATGGTATCCAGTCAGTACAGTTTAGGTAACACATCACGGGGATTTAAATAGGCTAAACGAATGAGGAAAATGGAATTATAATATGGAAAAATGTGAAATTATTCTCCTTGGTGGGAAGAACTGAAACGCAGGATATGTCTTAAACGAATAAAGTTTCGAAGTGTTAATATCTGAAGGTGACTTGGGTGTCCTTATTCATAGGAGAAAGTGAGGTCTGCAGATGCTGGAGATCAGAGCTGAAAATGTGTTGCTGGAAACGCGCAAGTCAGGCAGCATCCAAGGAACAGGAAATTCGATGTTTCGGGCATAAGCCCTTCTTCAGGAATGAGGAAAGTGTGTCCAACAGGCTAAGATAAAAGGTAGGGAGGAGGGACTTGGGGGAGGGGCGATGGAGATGCGATAGGTGGAAGGAGGTCAAGGTGAGGGTGATAGGCCGGAGTGGGGTGGGGGCGGAGAGGTCAGGAAGAAGATTGCAGGTTAGGAAGGTGCTGCTGAGTTCGAGGGATTCGACTGAGACAAGGCGAGGGGAGGGGAAATGAGGAAACTGGAGAAATCTGAGTTCATCCCTTGTGGTTGCAGGGTTCCCAGGCGGAAGATGAGGCGCTCTTCCTCCAACCGTCGTGTTGTTATGGTCTGGCGATGGAGGAGTCCAAGGACCTGCATGTCCTTGGTGGAGTGGGAGGGGGAGTTAAAGTGTTGAGCCACGGGGTGGTTGGGTTGGTTGGTCCGGGTGTCCCAGAGGTGTTCTCTGAAACGTTCCGTAAGTAGGCGGCCTGTCTCCCCAATATAGAGGAGGCCACATCGGGTGCAATGGATGCTATAGATGATGTCCTTATTCATAAATAACTGGAAGTACGCAGGTGCAGCAAATAAATTAAGAAAACAAATGATATATGGTCTTTATTACAAAAGAAATACTGGAGTTAAAAAGTCTTGTTGCAATTGCATGTACCATGGTACAGAGACACCATGAGAGGTGATTTGATTGAAGCATACAAATTTCCCACTGAGCTCAACAGGGTTAATGCAGGAAGGATAATCCATGTGATGGCATCAAGGAGTGTACAGAGGACAGGCTCAAAATAGGAGGTATACTATTTAGCATTAAGAGGAGGAAGTTTTTTTTAAATTCAGACGATGGTGAATGTTCGCAATTCTCTACTGCATCAGACTATGGAGACTCAGTCATTGGGTATATTCAAGACAGATTTATATATTTCCATTTATTAAAGATATTGAGGGATATGGAAATAGTGCAAAAACGTAAGTGTGAGGTATATTGGCCATGATGTGGCTCAAGGAACCAAAAGACTACAACTCCTATGTGTTACATTTCTATTTTGGGATTTCAAAAACGCATTTGATAAGGGGTCTCACCAAACAAGGGGTCGTGGGCTTAAGGGCAACAAATTTCCATGGAGAGAGGATTTGTTAATTGCTAGCAAGTAGGAATAAACAGGGCATTTTCAATTTGGAAGACTGTGATTAGTGAGTCTTCAGATGTTTACAGTCTACCTGAAATACCTAAACCAAAAGGACAGAGGATAACATATCTAAATTTGCTGACATTGCAAAACTGCATGAGAATATAAGGTGTGCAGACAAATGGAGACTGCAGGGACAGAGACAGACAGATAGGTTAAGTGAGTAAGCAACGACTAAGCATAATGTGGAGAAGTAACAGATTATTCACTTCGGTAGTAAAAATAAAAAAGCAAAACATTTTTTTGAGAACGATGAATGTTGCTGTTTAGAGATCTTGGATGTATTCTTACAAGAAGCATAGAATATTAGCGTGTAGATGCAGCAGGAAAGCAAATGGCATATTCACCTTTTAATGCCAAATGACTGAATTGAGAAGTCCTGCTAAAATTGAACAGGAGTTTGATCAACTATTGTGTGCAGCTTTGATCTCCCTATCTAAGAAGTGTAGGTAGCTCCTAGGCTGAGGGTGCTGTCCCAGATCAAGTTGCAAAATAAATCCAACATGTGCTGTCTGGAAATTGGAAGAGTAAGAGTTGATTCCATTGAAACACAATAGATTCTGAAAGGGCTGACCAGGTGACTGTAAGAGGCAGATTATTTAAGACTGTGAAGAGAAATTTATTTGTTCAAAAATTTGTGATTCTTTGAAATCTCTACCTCAGAGGTTTGTACATACTTCATTGTTGAATATAACAACCAGACAGACTGACTTTTGTTTCATGGAATCAAGAAATCTGGAAGCAAACAAAGTGCAGCTGAGACTAAAGGTAAATCATGATTGTAATGAACAGAGGAGCAGGTTCAAGCAGGTTGCTGGTCTACCACTTTTTTTTAAAAACGTTCTGTGTCTCTGTATGTCACACAGAGTTTAGAAGGATGAGAGGAAATATAATTGAGACATACAAAATCTTAAAAAGTGAGTTGATAAAAGTAGACACAAAGGGGATGCTTCCTCTATGGGACAATTTAGAATGATAAATCATAGTTTTAGGCCAAGGATGGCAGTCTTGAAACAGAGAGGAGGAGAAATTACTTCTCTCAAAAGGGGAATTCAGTAAAATAGTAGAATTCCCTACCCCAAAGTGCAGGGAACATCAGGATACTGAATAAATTTGAGGTGACAGACAGACAGATGTACAATTAGCAATGAGTTAGAGTTGCAGGAAGCAGGCAGGAAAGTGGAGTTCAAGTCAAGGGGAGATCAGCGGAGAAGGCTCAAGGGGCTATATTGTCTACTCCTTTTACTTGTTCTTAACAGAAAACAGAAATGCTATTACAAGGTCATTCTATAAATAGAAAGTAAACATACCTTTGCGTCCAAGAGTTGATGTAATTAAATATCTTGAGCGCATGTTCCTTTTTGAGCTGCAACCCTTCATTATTTTCTGTTTCAGATACTGCAAGGAGAGGACAACAAAAGATTCATCAGTTTTATCTAGGCCAGAAGATCGGACCCACTTTTTCCTCTATCTCGCTTTCCTTCTCCCTGTTACATGCATCCCATTACCCCTTAAAACACATCAATTCTTCCTACTTCAATCACTTCTTATGGCAACAAATTACACATGCAACATCATTTTTCCATGAAGGAATATTCAATTATTGCATTAACTCTTATTATCTATTAACTGTCCACATCCAGCAAGGGGCAAGGACCAGAAATGAAAGTTTTCAAATCGGAAAATGCTCCTTTTACTACGCTGAAATGCAAATTTGCCAAAGTAGTCCACAAACAAATGTGTAAAGGTAGATCAGTGCACCATCAGCTGAAGGCATTCAAGAAAGAGATGATGAGGGCTTAGTCAACAAACAAACAAATTCAGAGCCCTCTCGATGTCAAGTGGCTTAAAGAGGAGGATAGAAGAAAAAGAAAAAGAAAAAGAAAAAGCAGATCTTGATCCCAAAGAAGGAATGCTGCAGAAAACCTAAGACAGAAAACAAAGAACTGCAGGCCAATTAGTTTGATATCAGTCGTCATGATGTCAGATGACAAAACATGGAAGAATCAATACTGCATAAAGCCTAAAGAAATAGAAAAAGAGTGTCATGGAATTTTTTTTTAAAAAAAGGAAAACGTAAAGAAAAGAGGGAATAAAACAGTACTGACAAATAAAACCAAGGAAAGCCTAAAGGTTTACTATTATAAAAAAGAGTGAGAGGATAACTCAGGAAAGATTAAGAGCCCATTAGTGACCATGAGGGTCATTTGCGTGTGGATGTAGAGGGTACAGGACTTATGGTCTTTAATGAGTACTTTGTGCCTGTTTTCACATGGGAGGCACAATAAATACATTACACTAGAGGAGAACAAGTGCAAAATATCACATGAAATTAATGTTATGAGAAAGGAAGTATCAACAGGTTTCGCATATTTGAAAATAGTACATCCCCAGAACCAAATGAAACAGCCTAGGATGCTAAAGGATGAAAGACAAAAAAAAACAGGATTATTTTCCAATCTTCCCAAGTTATGGGCATGGTATCAAAAGTTACTGAACGTAGTCCAATTGGTTAAAGAAAGGGAGAAAGAGATATAGTCATTTCTTCTGTAGCACGACAGTCACATTCCTGCACAACCCTGTGCTATACAAGAATTGTACAAACACATGTTTTTAAAAGTCCACACTTTTGAAACAGCATCCCCTATTCATCAATCACATTAAAGCAAATTTGCATAGACAAAACAGACACTCCAGCAGAAAAACCTGCAGATAATAAATATGAGACAAATATCAGCAAAGGGAACATTATTGAAAAGAAAGTCTGAGGGACAAAATAAATATCCATTTAAAAATAGAAGATTAATCAAAAACAGCATGAATGTATTAAAGCCTTAATACTTGTATCATAAAATAGCATTAGTTACAATTCACCAACAATAATGCTGGAGTTTGGAAACTATTTTTTGTCGTACAAGGAACAAAATAGACGATTCAAAAGAAGTGTTACAATATTGCAGTGGTTAAACAGTCTTAATCAGTGATTTAGTTTTCACAGGTAGCTTCCACTTTAAAATGAATAAAAAAAGAATTACATAGATAAAAATTGCCACAATTAAAGACAGAAAGGACACCTATACGTTACCAGAAATAAATTTTGAAAAGAACACATTTTCAGGTAAGAAGTCATTTGTGAGAGTGTTTCTTTGCTTCCTAATAGAAATTACACAGTAGGATGAAGTAGCTGAAAATGTGTTGCTGGTTAAAGCACAGCAGGTTAGGCAGCATCCAAGGAACAGGAAATTCGACGTTTCGGGCCAGAGCCCTTCATCAGGAATGAGGAGAGGGTGCCAGGCAGGCTAAGATAAAAGGTAGGGAGGAGGGACTTGGGGGAGGGGCGATGGAGATGTGATAGGTGGAAGGAGGTCAAGGTGAGGGTGATAGGCCGGAGTGGGGTGGGGGCGGAGAGGTCAGGAAGAGGATTGCAGGTTAGGAGGGCGGTGCGGAGTTCAAGGGAATCGACTGAGACAAGGTGGGGGGGAGGGGAAATGAGGAAACTGGAGAAATCCGAGTTCATCCCTTGTCGCCCGAGATAGAAATGGAAAGGTCTAGGAAGGGGAGGGAGGAGTCTGAGACAGTCCAGGTGAATTTGAGGTCGGGATGGAAGGTGTTGGTAAAGTTGATGAACTCCCACCCTGCCCCCTGTAAAACCTGCACTACACCTCCTCTCACCCTGCCCCCTGTAACATCAGCTTTACCAAAACCTTCCATCCCGACCTCAAATTCACCTGGACTGTCTCAGACTCCTCCCTCCCCTTCCTAGACCTTTCCATTTCTATCTCGGGCGACCGACTCAGCACAGATATCTACTATAAACCGACTGACTCCCACAGCTACCTGGACTACACCTCCTCCCACCCTGCCCCCTGTAAAAACGCCATCCCATATTCCCAATTCCTTCGTCTCCGCCGCATCTGCTCCCAGGAAGACCAGTTCCAATACCGTACAGCCCAGATGGCCTCCTTCTTCAAGGACCGCAGATTCCCCCCAGACGTGATCGACGATGCCCTCCACCGCATCTCCTCCACTTCCCGCTCCTCCGCCCTTGAGCCCGGCCCCTCCAACCGCCACCAAGACAGAACCCCACTGGTTCTCACCTACCACCCCACCAACCTCCGTATACAGCGCATCATCCGCCGTCATTTCCGCCAACTCCAAACGGACCCCACCACCAGGGATATATTTCCCTCCCCTCCCCTATCAGCATTCCGCAAAGACCACTCCCTTCGTGACTCCCTCGTCAGGTCCACACCCCCCACCAACCCAACCTCCACTCCCGGCACCTTACCCTGCAACCGCAGGAAATGCAAAACTTGTGCCCACACCTCCTCCCTCACTTCTCTCCAAGGCCCCAAGGGATCCTTCCATATCCGCCACAAATTCACCTGCACCTCCACTCACATCATCTATTGCATCCGCTGCACCCGATGTGGCCTCCTCTATATTGGGGAGACAGGCCGCCTACTTGCAGAACACTTCAGGGAACACCTCTGGGACGCCCGAACCAACCAACCCAACCACCCCGTGGCTCAACACTTTAACTCTCCCTCCCACTCCACCGAAGACATGCAGGTCCTTGGACTCCTCCATCGCCAGAACATAACAACACGACGGTTGGAGGAAGATCGCCTCATCTTCCGCCTGGGAACCCTCCAACCACAAGGGATGAACTCGGATTTCTCCAGTTTCCTCATTTCCCCTCCCCCCACCTTGTCTCAGTCGATTCCCTTGAACTCAGCACCGCCCTCCTAACCTGCAATTCTCTTCCTGACCTCTCCGCCCCCACCCCACTCCGGCCTATCACTCTCACCTTGACCTCCTTCCACCTATCACATCTCCATCGCCCCTCCCCCAAGTCCCTCCTCCCTACCTTTTATCTTAGCCTGCCTGGCACCCTCTCCTCATTCCTGATGAAGGGCTCTGGCCCGAAACGTCAAATTTCCTGTTCCTTGGATGCTGCCTAACTTGCTGTGCTTTAACCAGCAACACATTTTCAGCTCTGATCTCCAGCATCTGCAGACCTCCCTTTTTACAGTAGGATGAAGTACACAGGATCACCAAACTCCTCCCTGATATGGAAAGACTATTTTGCAATTAGAAATTTGGAAAATGTGGTCTGCATTCTCTGGAATTTGAAAGAATGAAAGACCAACTCATAAATTTACATTTTTTTTTAAAAGTGATAGGTGAAGTAGATGCAGAAAGGAGGTTTCCTGGTTGTGGGGTCAGAAACAAGGAAACAGACTCCGTCCTAAATTGCTTACTATTTATTCACTGAAAAATGAATTTTCTTTCAATTCAGAGAATAATGAAACTTCAGAATATTCTACCTTGGAAGAAAGCTCAGTTATTTACTAAGTTCAAGAGAGACTGGTAGATTTCTAGTTACTAAAGGCATGTAGGGATATGGGGTGGCACAGAAGTAAAGGCAGAGAAGTAGATAATCAGCCATCATCTCAGAGGTTTTTTTTTAAAATTCATTTTGTGGGATGTGGGTATTGCTGGCCAGCATCTATTGCCTGAACCCTGCCTTTGAGACAGTGATCATGAGCTGCCTTCTTGAACAGATGCAGTCTACTTGCTGTGGGTTGACCCATACTGCCATTTGGGAGGGAATTCCAGGTACAGTGAAGAAAGGAAGGTGAGGAAGGTCAGGAAGGTGAGTGGCTTGGACAAGGACTTGAAGGTAGTGGTTTTCTCATATCTGCTTTTGTTCTTCTAGATGGAAGTGTTCATGGTTTGGAAAGTGTTGTCTGAAGATTTTTGGTAAATTTCTGCAGTGCATCGTGTACAATACTACACACTGCTGCTACTGAGCATCGGTGATGGAGGGAATGGATGCTTGTGGGTGTAGTGCCAGTCAAGCAGGCTGTTTTGTCCTGGATAGTGTCAAACTTCTTGTGTTGCTGGGGTCCACTCATCCAGGCAAGCGGGGATATTCCATTACACTCCTGGCCTAACCTTATGTTGCCTAAATCGTGAGGATTTAAGAGAAAGCTATGGCAATAGTTACAATGATTTTAATACAAATATAGATTGGTCCAATCAGACTGAAACTACTTTTGACAATGATTAGTTCTTAGTGTGTATTTGGGATAATTTCTTGGAGCAACACATTCTAGAGACAACCTGAGAGCAAGATTAATGATTTCTTAACAATAGGTCCCCTTGGTAGCAGTGATCACCTTGTAATTGAGTTTCATGGGGAAAGGAGTCGGTCTCAGACTAGTGCATTTTTAAAAACTTAAATAAGGAAATTAATGAGAGAATATTAAAGCAGAGCAAACTCAGAAATAAGGTTAAGGGATAGGTCAACGACAAAGATAGATTCAAAAAGGTATGGACACTCCATCCATGATTAACTAAGGAAGTGAAGATAGGATCAATTGAAAAAAAAATCATTCCAAAATCATGGAATGGCAAGTCAAAAGATTGAGCAGAACTTAAATGACAAAGAATGCTAAACAGGTTAATAAAAGAGAGACAAATCAAACAATGAGCAAAAACTACTTAGATTTATTAGAACAGATATTGCAGACACACAATTCTTTGTCCAAAATTCTGAAATCCGAAAATGTCTGAAATCCAAAGATTTCTTGGTGAAGTGTACAGCATCAGTCATGCTTGCATAACAAGGTTTGTTTGGTGAAATCCACACCACTCAACCCACGTGACGGCATGACCCAGCACTGGCAGGCATCAATTGAATATTTTTTCACTTCCTTTAATTACACCGTGAAATTGCCAAAAAAGAGCTGCAGATACACCTATGCATAACAATAATAAAAAGAAAAGGAAGCATCTGACATTATCGATAACACAAAGTGAAATTATTGTGGAAGCTTGATCGTGATGTGTCTGTATGGCATCTTACTGAAGAATATGGTGTCGGAACTTTCACTGTATATGGTTTAAAGAAACAAAGACAAAGACAAATTACTGACGTTTTATGGTAACAATGGTGACCATCAACTAATGAAAATTAGGAAAAATACTGCATAGGGCAAAAATGAAGATCTTAACCATGCGTTGAAGAAGTGCATTTGACAACGAAGAAGTGAACGTATGCAACTGCCTGGTTTCTTGGTCATGAAACAAGCTAGAATACATCATAAAGAACTAAACATTGACAGCAAGTGTCAATATTCAGAAGGTTGGCTGCAGAAATTTAAGAAGTGTAATGGTATAAAATATCTGAAAATCTGTGGTGAAAAGGCTTCTACTGACCATGAAGCAGCTGAAAATTATATTGACGAATTTGCCAAGATAATACCGGACGGAAGCCTTAATCCTGGACAAATTTACAATGCTGATGAAACAGTTCTCTACTGGCGCTACATCCCTAGAAAAACATTAACAACGGCTGATGAGAAAGCACCAACAGGTTTTAAGGATACGAAAGACAGGTTAACTATTCTTGGGTGTGCCAATGCTGATTGGTAAAAGCAAACATCCAAGACGTCTAAAAGGTATACACAATTTATCTGTGCATTATTAAGCAAACAAGGGAAATCTTTTGACTGGTTCAGTAACCACTTCGTACCAGCGGCACAAGCTCATTGTAGGCAAGCTGGAATGGAAGAAAACTGTAAAATTTTATTGTTCCTGGACAACTGCTCCGCACATCCCCCTGCCAAACTTCCTGTGAAATGTAATGACTCCGGCATTTACTTGCCCCCTAATTTGACATCTGTATTACAGCCTTGTGACCAAGGAATTTTACGCTTGATGAAGAGCAAGTATAAAGACTATTTTTAAAAATTGTGTGCTTGCTGCAGTCAACAGAGGGGTAGGAATCCAAGCCTTCCTGAAAGACTTTAGTGTTAAGGCATTTACGTAATTGCTAATGCTTGGAAGGATGTTGATGAATCAGCATTAACAAACGCTTGGCACAAACTGTGGCCTACAATGATGTTTGTTGTAAATGAACCTACAGATGAAGACTTGAAGGATTTTGTGTTACTGATGAGAAAACAATGATAGCAAACCTTACAACTTACACACAAAGTTTATCGGACAAAAGTGTAAATAAATTACAGGAAGCGGACATCGAAGAAATGCTGAACATTAAAAATGATGCAACTATTGTGCATTCCTTTAGTGATGGGAAAATTGGTGAAATGCTGTTAAATACAGATAAGCATGAGGATAGTAGTGTTGATGATGATGATGACTTTGTGAGCACAGCTGAAAGAATCCCCAAAGACGATATGGTGAAAATGTGTGATCAGTTAATCGCTGGCCATGAATAATGTTCATTTATCGGTGAGAAAGAAATTATGGCAATTTACTCAATAAAAGAGAGTTTGCATAGACAGAAATCTATGTTAATGAGACAGAGGACATTTGAAGTCTTTAAAAACGCCGTCTGCCATAGTGGTGAAGCAGTATACGTTTAAGATTTACAGAACTTTTTTTCTGGAAATAAAACGTCAAATATTTATGATCTGTGTATTTCATTTATAAGTATATTAGTCCACAAGTGGCACGGTGGCTCAGTGGTTAGCACTGCTGCCTCACAGCGCTAGAGACCTGGGTTCAATTCCTGCCTCAGGCGACTGTCTGTGTGGAGTTTGCACATTCTCCCAGTGTCTGCATGGGTTTCCTCCGGGTGCTCTGGTTTCCTCCCAGTGTGCAGGTCAGGTGAACTGGCCATGCTAAATTGCCTGTAATGTTAGGCGAAGGGGTAAATGGAGAATGGGTCTGGGTGGCGGGTCAGTGTGGACTTGTTGGGCCGAAGGGCCTGTTTCCACACTGTAACTAATTTAATTTAAAAAATGTAATCGTATTTCTAGTCTTTATTTATCCCACTTCATGAAAGTATTCATGTTTTTGCTGCAGTAATGGTGTTTGATTACAAGCTGCTGCCCTGGACCTTGAGGAGGAGCTACATTTGTTCCAAAATCCAAAAATTCCAAATTCTGATAACCAGCTGGACCCGACAATTTCGGATAAACAATTGTGTACCTGTAATACTTTCCAAAGCTATTTGAAAAAGAAAAAAAAGTGCAAGTGAATGTTGATCTTCTCAAGAAAAAGAGTTTGTGAAATTAACAATGGAATATAAGGAAATGGCAGATGAATTGGGAGATATTTTGCATCTGTCTTCGCTGTAAAAGGACATGCAACAGGAAGGATAGAAAGGGAGACAAGAGGGGAGGGGGAGTGGCATTTTTGATAAGGGATAGTGTTACAAGCTGTATTTAGGGAGGATATTCCCTGAAATACATCCAGGAAAGTTACTTGGGTGGAATTGTGAAATAAGAAAGGGATGATTACCTTATTGGGATTGTATTATAGACCTCCTAATAGTCAGCTAGAAACAATTTTGGAAAGAGATTTCAGTTAACTCTTAGAATACTATGGTGCATATGGGAAGGGATTTTATCTTTTCAAATAAAGACTGGGACTGCCTTGGTGTTAAGGCTTCAGATGGAGAGGAATTTGTTAAGTGTGTAAAGTTTTCTGATTCAGTACGTGGATGCACCTTCTAGAGAAGGTGTAGAACTTGACCTACTCTTGAGAAATAAGGAGGGGCAGGTGACAGAGGTGCCAGTGGGGGACCACTTTGGGGCCAGCAACCATAATTCTATTAGTTTTTTTAAAAAGTGATGAAAAAGGATAGACCAGATCTAAAAGCTGAAGTTCTAAATTGGAGGAAGACTAATTTTGACAGGGTATTAGGCAAGAACTTTCAAAAGCTGATTGGGAGCAGATGTTCATAGACAAAGGGATGGCTGGAAAATGGGAAGCCTTCAGAAATGAGATGACGAGTGTTCAGAGACAGTATATTCCTCTCAGCGTGAAAGGAAACGCTAGGAGGTGTAGGGAATGCTGGATGACTAGAGAAATTAAGGGATTAATTAAGAAACAGAAGGAAGCATATGTCAGGTATAGACAGGATAGATCGAATGAATCCTTAGAAGAGTATAAAGCCAGGGGGAGTATGCTTAAGAGGGAAATCAGGAGGGCAAATAGGGGACATGAGATAGCTTGGCAAATAAAGTTAAGGAGAATCCAAAGGGTCTTTACAAATACATTAAAGGACAAAAGGGTAACTAGGGAGAGAATAGAGCCCCATAAAGATCAGCAAGACAGCCTTTGTGTGGAGTCACAAGAGATAGAGGAGATACTAAATGGGCATTTTTGCATCAGTATTTACTGTGGAAAAAGACATGGAAGATATAGAACATAGGGAAATAGATGGTGACATCTTGAAAAAATGTCTAGATTACAGAGGAGGAAGTGCTGGATGTCTTGAAACTGGTAAAGGTGGATAAATCCCCAGACCGGATCAGGTGTGCCCTAGAACTCTGCGGGAAGCTAGAGGAGTGATTGCTGGGCCTCTTGCAGAGATATTCATTTGTATTATTGATAGTCACAGGTGAGGTGATAAAAGACTGGAAGTTGACCAACATGGTTCAGAAAAGGTGGTAAGGACAAGCCAGGGAATAAAAGTTTGGGAGAAGATTTGTAGCTCGGGTGCTCGTGGTGGTGGTTTTGTTCGCCGAGATGGGGGAACTTGTGTTGCAGACGTTTCGTCCCCTGTCTAGGTGACATCCTCAGTGCTTGGGAGCCTCCTGTGAAGCGCTTCTGTGATCTTTCCTCCGGCATTTATAGTGGTTTGAATCTGCTGCTTCCGGTTGTCAGTTCCAGCAGTCTGCTGCAATGGCCGGTATATTGGGTTCAGGTCGACATGCTTGTTGATTTGAACCTGTGGATGAGTGCCATGCCTCTAGGAATTCCCTGGCTGTTCTCTGTTTGGCATGTCCTATGATTGTCATAATGAGCAACATGAGTTTGGCTGGGACAACATTACTATCATAGGACAAGCCATAGGTCATCCTGGACAAAGCAGAGTACATCCAAAAAGCACAACTACTTGCAGATACCAACACCTATCAAAAGAGGGAGTTTGACCCCACCCCACAGCTCACCAACAGGATAAACAACACACTGAGGAACCTGCGAAAAAAAAGATAACCAGGTCTGACCTACAGAGAATGAAACCTGAAAGCAACAAAACCCCCAGATTCTATGGACTACCTAAAGTGCACAAACCAAACAACCCACTCAGACCCATAGTATCACCAACAGGGACATCATCACACACAAACGGGCTAAAGAACTATAGCAGAAACTGAAACACCTGATCAGCGGATCCAAACACTCTATACAGTCAACACAAGAATTCTTGGACATCAGAAACATATACATAAACAAGGAAGAAACTATGGTCTCATTCGATGTAACGGCACTGTTCACCTCGATCGACAAAACCCTAGCCAGAGAAACAATAACCAACCTGCTGGACATACAGAACAGACAACAAGACGAGGAACCTATCAACAAAGACTGCAGACTCAAACTACTGGACCTGTGCCTCGCAACACACTTCACATTCAACAACCAAATGTAGATATGTAGATGATACCTTTGTAATCATTAAAAACACAGAAATAGAGAACACACACTGGACCATCAATGCCACACTCACAGGAATCCGATTCACTAGAGAGGAAGAAAAGGACAACCAACTCCCATTCTTAGACATGATGGTACAGAGAACACTGAACGGAGAATTCACTGCAAAGGTATACAGGAAAGCCACGCATACAGATCAAGTCCTAAACTACAAAAGCAACCACCCCAACACACACAAAAGAAATTGCATCAAGACACTGTTCAATAGGGCCACAATACACTGCAGTACACCAGAACTGCAAAAAGAGGAAGAAGAACACCTATACAATGTATTCGCCAAAAACAGAGACCCCCACAATTTCATCAACAGATGCTTAAGGGAAAGACAACGGAATGAGGACATGCCACAACCCAAAGGACTAGCCACACTACCATATGTCAAAAACATTTCTGAACTGACAGCCAGACTACTGCGACCACTAGGACTCATAACAGCACACAAACCAACAGCCACTCTCAGACAACAACTCAGCAGGACGAAGGACCCGATACCCAGCATGAGCAAAACCAATGTAATGTACAAAATCCCATGCAAGGAATGCACAAAACACTACATAGGTCAAACAGGAAGACCGCTAACGGTCTGCATCCATGAACACCAACTAGTCACGAAACGACATGACTAGCTATCCTTAGAAGCCACACACTCTGATGACAAGCAACATGGAACAATACTACTATCATAGGACAAGCCAAACAGAGAACAGCCAGAGAATTCCTAGAGGCATGGCACTCATCCACAGATTCAATCAATAAGCGCGTCGACCTGGACCCAATATACCAGCCACTGCAGCGGACAGCTAGAACTGACAACTGGAAGCGGCAGGTACAAATCACTATAAATCCGGAGGAAAGATCACAGAAGCGTTTCACAGGAGACTCCCAAGCACTGAGGATGTCACCTAGACAGAGGACGAAACATCTGCAACACAAATTCCCAGCTCAGCGAACAGAACCATAACAACGAGGCAGGGAACTATAGACCAGTGAGCCGGACATCAGTGGTGGGCAAGTTGTTGGAGGGAATCCGGAGGGACAGGATGTACATGTATTTGGAAAGGCAGGAACGGATTAGGGACAATCAACATGGCTTTGTGTGTGGGAAATCATGTCTCACAAATTTGATTGAGTTTTTCGAAGAAACAATAGGGATTGATGAGTGCAGAGTGGTAGACATGCCCTATATGGACTTCAGTAAGGCATTCGATTCGGTTCCCCATGGGAGACTGGTTAGCAAGGTTTGATCTCATAGAATACAAAGAGAACTGACCATTTGGATATAGACTGGCACAAAGGTGGAAGACAAAGGGTGATGGTAGAGGGCTGTTTTTTAGACTGGAGGCCTGTGACCAGTGGAGTGTCATAAGAGTCGGTGCTAGATCCACCATTTTTATTCATTTATATAAATGATTTGGATGCGAGCATAAGAGGTACAGTTAGTAAGTTTGCATATGACACCAAAATTGGAGGTGTAGTGGACAGCAAAGGTTACCTCAGATTACAATGGGATCTTGATTAGATGAGCCATTGGGCTGAGAAATGGCAGAAGGAGTTTAATTTAAATAAATGTGAGGCACTACATTTTGGGAAAACAAATCTTAGCAGGACTTATACACTTAATGGTCAGGTCCTAGGGCGAGTTGCTGAACAAAGAGACCTTGGAGTGCAGGTTCATAGCTCTTGAAAGTGGAGTCGCAGGTAGATAGGATAGATTGGCATGGTTTTCTTTATTGGTCAGAGTATTGAGTGTAGGAAATGGGAGGTCATATTGTATAGCTCATACAGGACATTGGTTTGGCCACTTTTGGGAACCTTGCGTGCAATTCTGGTCTCCTTCCTATCGGAAAGATGCTGTGAAACTTGAAAGGGTTCAGAAAACATTTACAAGGATGTTGCCAGTGTTGGAGGATATGAGCTATGGGGGAGGTTGAATAGGCTGGAGCATCAGATGCTGAGGGGTGACCTTACGGAGGTTTATAAAATCATGAGCGGCATCGACTGGGTAAATAGACAAAGTCTTTTCCTTGGGGTAGTGTGGGTGGTGGGTAGTGTGGGTGGCTGTGGGGGCAGATAGCGTGGGTGGCAGGTAGTGTGGGTGGCAGAGGGGGCGGATAGTGTGGGTGGCGGGTTTGGGTTTAGGTTTAGGTTTAGGGCGAGGGGGGCAAGATATAAAAGAGACCTATGGGACAACTTTTTCATGCAGAGGGTGATGACTGTGTAGAATGGAGTGGCAGAGGAAACGTGGAGGCTATCACAAATGCAACATTTAAAAGGCATCTGGACGGGTATATGAATAAGAAGCGTTTAGAGGGATTGGACCGAGTGCTGGCAGGTGGGACTAGTCTGGGTCGGCATGGACAAGGTGGACCAAACAAACACAGTCTGTTTCCATGCTTGACATCTCTATGACTGAATTCTGACTGGTTTGCAATACTGAGATTCACAGAACTCCTTCAGTAAAGCTTCAGTTGTGAAAATGATGTCTTCCAATGGATTTTTCACACTCAAAACTTTGATGAAAAAGGTTTAAAAGAATTGGTAAAGACTTTTGCTTTTGTGGCAAGTTTTTTGTGACCAAGTTCAAACCAAAATAACCTTTTATAGCCTGAAGCATGTAACCTCTTTGAAAAAGTGTTGTACACTTAGTGTCTCCATTCAAGCAGCTTGCTCTTTACAAATGCAACATTGATATTAGCTGCAGCAAGTTTTGCTTTGAAAAGTATCTTTCCAAAAAGTTCAAGATAAATATCTACATACAGATAAAAATAAATAGATATGTACAAGTGAATGTAGGGTGAGCCTCGTATCCACAGGATTGTTTTCTGCTGCTTCAGTTACCTGCTGTTTACCACAGCCCAAACATGCTATGGGGAATGTTCCAGAACCAGGGACCAGGAGGCTACCAGGAAGGTACGTTTCCCAATGAAATGAATGGGTTCGCTCCTATCCACGGTTTTGGGCTTCCGCTGTAGGTCTTGCAACGTTTCCACGTGGGTACGGGGTATTGCTATATTATAAGTTAATATTTTGTGTGATACAGCTCAAACCAACATGCTTAGAGATCATAAAGCAACAGGAACAACCTTAATATCTTACTTTCCTGATTTGGAGGTGTCGGTGTTAGACTGGGGCAGACAAAGTTAAAACACACACCAGGGTTAATAGTCGTCCAACAGATTTATTGGAAAGTACAAGATTTCAGAGCACTGCTCCTTCGTCAGGTAGCTAGTGGTGCAGGATCATTGATCTTTTCCTATAAATTCTGTGTCCTATGATCCTGCCCCAATAGCTACCCGACGAATGAGCAGCGCTCTGAAAGCTTGTATGTCCAAATAAACCCACTGGACTATAACCTGAACATCAAGAATGATGAAGGGCTTATGTCCGAAAGGTCAATTCTCCTGCTCCTCGGATGCTGCCTGACCTACTATGCTTTTCCAGCACCACCGTAACCTGGGTGTTGTGAGATTTTTAACTTTATCTTATATTCATCAGTTTATTGACCTCCTTTCTCACCACAAGTCAGAAACAGAGGTCAAGGATATCACAGAGCAACTGTAGGGCATCCTTCTGGACGAGGGCGAATAGTCAGATGTTCTGGTCCACGTTGGTAGCAATGACTTAGGTAAGAAGGGTATGTGATTCTGCAATGAAAATTTTGGGAGCTAGTTCTCAAGCAGCATTTCAAACATACCTCGTGCAAGTGAGTACGGAAATAGGAGCATCAGAATAAAGCAATGCATGCTTGGAAAGATGATGCATGAGGGAGGACTTCAGATTCCTCGAACAGGCGCCAAGGAAGATTGCACCTGTTTAAGGTGGACACACTGCATCTAAAACATAGCTGAGACATTTTGCTAGTGTAGTCGGGTGGGCTTTAAAAAATTAAACTTGGTTCGTGAGGACCAAGAGAGACTAGCAGAAAAGAATATTGGGATCCACAAATTATTGGCTTACTTAAATATAAATAGAGAATAGCTAAGGTTCTTTAGGTGAAATAAGAGTAAGGGAGAAAGAAATATAGTTTAAATCAGAGTTACTATGCACATGTGTGAATGAACAGAATAAATAACATTGGAGAGTTATAGGTGCAAATTGTCATTTACAAGTATGATGTTGTGACAATAAGACACCTGGATCAAAAAATAGTAGGGACTGGGTGTTAAATATTCCTGGGGATAAGGTGTTCAGAAAAGATATAAAAGGAAAAGGAGCAGGGATAGCATTATTGGTTAGGGAGAGCATTGTCGTATAGGAGAAAAAGGATGTCTCAGAAAGTCTAAGGACAGATCAATGGCTAGAGCTAAGGATTAAAAAAAGGTAAATTTACATTGCTGGCCTATAGACTATAGCTAGAAAAGAGTGGAAAAGATGAAAAACAATTCTACAGGGAAACTTGATATCAAATGTCAATGAGAGACAGTAGGTTCAAAGGAAGACTTCAATTACTCAAATATAGACAGATACCAATAGTCTAGAGGGCAGGGGGAACTGTTCCTGAATTGTTTGCAGGAGAACTTCCTACAGCAGTACGTTTCCAGTCTAACAAGAAAGGATACACTGTTAGACCTGTTTCTTAGAAATGAGGTGGGGGAAGTGTATCAAGTGTCAATGGAGAAACATTGAAAAGAGAGTGTTCACTGCATTGTAATGGATGACAGATAATGGAGAGTGACATACAATAATCCAGAGTGGGTGGGGGGAAAAAAAAGTTAGTTGGCAGAGAGCAGACTTCAGTGGAAGAATAGAATGGGACAGGATTCACTGGAACAGGATGTTGGCAGGAGAAACAGTAACTGAACAATGAGTTACCTTCAAAAGAGGCGATGGTTCAGGAACAGTCAAAGTATATTGCCTCAACTAGAAAAAGTTGGACAAACAAATTCAGAAGTCCCCAGGTGACAAAAGGAGATATAAATTAACATATAGAAAAATATACTGCATGCTTTAACAGATATTAGGTAGAAAATTGAATTTCTTCTTGGTTCTCAATTTTAAAGGTTCAGAAAGAGTGCATGAAAATAAAAATGACAGAAGGAGGAATTATTTTAAAAAGGCAAACAAATAAACATGAATGTCCTTAGGACTTCTATAAATATATAAAAGAGTAGAAGGGTGATTTTTTTTTGAAAAATGTAGGACCACTTAGGGATATACACCTGGGATGGAGGGAGCATGGCTCAGGTGTTAGAACAAAGCATTAATTTATCCTTACTTTACAGGGAGAGGCTATCAGGCCATGATGATAGAGGAGGAAACTCTATCGCTGGAAAGGGAGATTTAAACAATCCTTAGATAAGCACATGGATGATTTTGGGATAGTGTGGGGGAACGAGCAGAGAATAGTTCACAGATCGGCACAACATCGAGGGCCGAAGGGTTTATTCTGCGCTGTATTGAGGGTTTTGTTAAGAAAAAGGAGGAAGCAGATGTAAGGTACAGACAGGATAGATCGAGTGAATCCTTAGGAGAGTATAAAGGAAGTAGGAGTATACTTAAGAGGGAAATCAGGAGGGCAAAAAGGTGGCATGAGATAGCTTTGGCAAATAGAATTAAAGGTGAATCCAAAGGGTTTTTACAAATATATTCAAGACAAAAGGTAACTAGGGAGAGAATAGGGCCCCTCAAAGATGAGCAAGGCAGCCTTTGTGTGGAGCCGCAGAAAATTGAGGAGATACTAAATGAGTATCTTGCATCAGTATTTACTGTGGAAATGGATATGGAAGATACAGACTGTAGGGAAATAGATGGTGACATCTTGCAAAATGTCCAGATTACAGAAGAGGAAGTGCTGGATGTCTTGAAATGGGTAAAGGCGTATAAATCCCCAGGACCTGATCAGGTGCACCTCTGAAATCTGTGGGAAGCTCAAGAAGTGATTGCGGGGCTTCTTGCTGAGATATTTGTATCATCGATAGCCACAGGTGAGGTGCCGGAAGACTGGAGTTGGCAAACGTGGTGCCACTGTTTAAGAAGGGCAGTAAGGATAAGCCAGGGATAAACCAGTGAAGATTACCTCGGTGGCGGGCAAGTTGCTGGAGGGAACCCTGAGGGACAGGATGTACACTTATTTGGAAAGGAAAGGACAGATTAGGGATAGTCAACATGGTTTTGTGCGTGGGAAATTATGTCTCAAAAAACTTGATTGAGATTTTGAAGAAGTAACAAAGAAGATTGATGAGGTCAGAGCAGTAGATGCGATCTATATGGACTTTAGTAAAGTGTTCAACAAGGTTCCCCATGGGAGACAGATTAGCAAGGTTAGACCTCATGAAATACAGGGAGAACTAGCCATTTAATACAGAACTGGCTCAAAAGGTAGAAGACAGAGGGTGGTGGTGGAGGGTTGTTTTTCAGACTGAAGACCTGTGACCAGTGGAGTGCCACAAGGATCGGTGCTGGGCCCTCTACTTTTTGTCATTTGCATAAATGATTTGGATGTGAGCATAAGAGGTATAGTTAGTAAGTTTGCAGGTGACACCAAAGTTGGAGGTGTAGTGGAGAGCAAAGAGGGTTACCTCAGATTACAACAGGATCTTGACCAGATGGGTCCATGGGCTGAGAAGTGGCAGATGGATTTTAATTCAGATAAATGTGAGGTGCCGCATTTTGGAAAAGCAAATCTTAGCAGGACTTATACAGTTAATGGTAAGGTCCTCGGGAGTGTTGCTGAACAAAGAGACCTTGGAGTGCAGGTTCATAGCTCCTTGAAAGTGGAATCGCAGGTAGATAGGATAGTGAAGAAGGTGTTTGGTATGCTTTCCTTTATTGGTAACAGTATTGAGTACAGGAGTCAGGAGGTCATGTTGCAGTTGTACAGAACATTAGTTAGGCCACTGTTGGAATATTGCGCGCAATTCTGGTCTCCTTCCTATCAGAAGGATGTGGTGAAACTTGAAAGGGTTCAGAAAAGATTACAAGGATGTTGCCAGGGTTGGACGATTTGAGCTATAGGGAGAGGCTAAATAGGCTGGGGCTGTTTTCCCTGGAGTGTCAGAGGCTGAGGGGTGACCTTATAGAGGTTTACAAAATTATGAGGGGCATGGATAGGGTAAATAGGCAAAGTCTTTTCCATGGGGCCAGGGAGTCCAGAACCAGAGGGCATAGGTTTAGGGTGAAAGGGGAAAGATATAAAAGAGACCCATAGGGCAACTTTTTCCACACAGAAGGTGATACGTGTATGGAATGAGCTGCCAGAGGAAGTGGTGGAGGTTGGTACAATTGCAACATTTAAGAGGCATTTGGATGGGTATATGAATAGGAAGGGTTTGGAGGGTCATGGGCTGGGCGCGGGCAGATGGGACTAGATTGGGTTGGGATATCTGGTCGGTATGGACGAGTTGGACGAAGGGTCTGTTTCCATGCTATACATCTCTATGACTTTAATGTTCGATGTTCTAAAGGTTCAAAATTAATAAGTGTTGAATTGACTTTTGGTACTTATGATTGACAGGGCACCAGGCTGGATACTCGAAAGCAAATTTTCCCTCTAATCTGCACACACATTAGCACATTGATTTCCAGTTTTGAAAGTTGCTGCCATGCATGAGCTACACAGGCCATGGAGCCTGTCAGAACATAAGAGAATGCTGTTTGAGAAAAGTGCCCGAGCACTGGAAAATTGAAGCTTGAAAAGGATAAACCCCACAATTATAGATTAGTCAGTTTAACTTCAGTGGTGGGAAAGTTTCTAGAAAGAATTCTTCTGGATAAAATTGGTAGTTGCGTGGAAAAAGATGGGTTGATTACAGAGTCAGGATGAATTTCTAAAGGGGAAACCACATTTAGCCAACATGAAGTTTTTGAAGAGGTTACAGAAATACTTATCAATACTAACAACGTGGATGTGATTGATGTACATGGACTTTTAGAAGATATCTGATACAGTGCCATACAACAGACTTGAGGAAAGTTAAGCATGGAATAAAAACAGTAGCAACAAAGGATACAAAACTGGTTGAGTGATGGGGACCAGACAGCAATGGTCATAGGATATTTTTCACACTAGAAGGTTTGTAGTGGAGTTCCCCAAGGGATCGGTATTGGGACCTTGCTTTTCCTGATATATATGAATGATCAAAATCTTAGTGTGCAAGGTCAATATCAAGCTTAATCATGATAAAATCATAAAGAATTGTAAATTGTGAGGAAGACAGTATAGAAATCCAAAAGGACACAAGTTGGTGGAGTGGGCAGATAGATGGCAGATCAGATTCAGATTCAAATGAAGAGAAAAAAGTGTAATGTGATGTATTTTGGCAAGAACACTGAAAGACAATACAAGATGGGGGTAAAGTTCTGGAAACATCCCTCTAGAAGCAAAGGGACTTGGGTGCATACATGCACAAATCATTGACAGTAGCAGCACAGGCAGAGAGATTAGTAAGAAAAGCCCACAGTATCCTCAGCTTTATTAACAGAGGTGATGAGAAAAGAGCAGGATAGCGATGTTAAACTTGTATAATTCATATGTTAGGCCTTAGCTAGAATATGGTGTATAGTTCCGAGTACCACATTATAAGGAGGATGTTGACACATTGGAGAAAGCTTAGAAGTGACTTACAACAACGGTTCCAGCGATGAGAAATTTCAGATCTGAGGATAAATTGAAAAAGTTGAGACTGTTCCTCTTGGAAAGGATAACGCTAAGAGGAGATTTTAGAGATCATGAGCTAACTGGATAGCAAGTATGTAAGTTAGCTCGCTGGGCTTGAAGGTTTGTTTTCAGACATTTCATTACCATACTAGGTTACATAAATCATCAGTGAGAGTCTTTGGAGAAATGCTAGTTGCATGTCCCGCCTCTCTATTTATAAGTCTTGGTTTCTTCAGGTGGGTGATGTCATTTCCAGTTCTTTTGTTCAAGGGAAGGTAGATAGGGTTTAAATTGATGCATTTATTGATGGAGTTCTGGTTAGAATGCCAAGCCTCTAAAAAGAATTCTTGTGCGTATCTTTGTTTCACTTGTCCTAGGATGTGTGTGTTGCCCCAGTCAAAGTGGTGTCCTTCTTTGTCTGTATATATAGAACCAGTGAAGTAGGTCGTGTCTTTTGGTGGCCAGTTAGTGTTCATGTATCCTGGTGGCAAGTTTCCTGCTAGTTTGTCTGATGTCTTTTTTTTTAAAAAAAAACAGTCCTTACATAGAATCCAATAGATAACACCAGCAAAACTAATGTTATTTACAAGATACCATGCAAGAATTGTAAAAACACGACATCAGACAAACTAGCAGGAAACTTGCACCAGGATACATGAACACCAACTGGCCACCAAAAGACATGAACCACTATCACTAGTTTTTATACATACAGGCAAAGAAGAACACCACTTTGATTGGGACAACACACACATCCTAGGACAAGCGAAACAAAGATATGCACGAGAATTCTTAAGAGACATGCCAATCTAACCAGAACTCCATCAATAAATACATCATCTTAGACCCTGCCTTCCTTCCCTTGAAGGAAAGAACCAGAAATGACATCACCCACCTTAAGAAACCAAGACCTATAAATAGAGAGGAGGGACATACCACCAATGTTTCACCAGAGATTCTCACTGAGTTACCCGGTATGGTGACGAAATGTCTGAAAACAAACCTTCAGCGAGATAACTTACAAACTTGTCATCAACCGGAGATACAAATCTCCTCAAAAATCACCAACTAGATAGCAGATAGGGAGAAACTGTTTCAGCTTATAAAAGTACAAAGAACAACAGGGGTATGAAATACACTCCTGGTAGTTTGGTGGAGGCAGGTTCAACTGAGTCATTCAACCAATGTGCATTGGTATAGGGAAAAAGTGGATTAATATTAGGTGATGGTCATCTGAAGAGTTCGTGCAGGCACAATAGATCATAAAATGGTCTCCTTCTGCACCATAAGAAATCTGTGAATTAATAATATCATTTGAAGCTCATTTTCGCTAGCCAGTAAGCTTTTCCTATTCTTCTCTGTTAGCCAGTAACATTACCATTTTTAATGACCTCCAAATGGACAAAAAGAAAGCCTACTGACAGGCAAATACAAAACATTAAAATGTGCATTAAAAATGTTATACATTATTTATATATTATGTATGTAATATATACATACAGAGTTGGCATTGGCAAAGGCTGCATTTACTGCTCAAATCTAAATGCTGAGGACATAAGAGTCAGCCATGGATTATGGAACTGGAGTCTGAAGCATGCTAAACTGGGCAACTATGGCACATTTCAGGCAGGGAGGAAGTTGTTGAGCACAGGAGCGATGGTTTACTTTCAAAGTTGTCAAGAGAAGGTGGCTTATGTTTGGATCAGATGTGATGGGAGAAAGTGAGGACTGCAGATGCTGGAGATCAGAGCTGAAATTGTGTTGCTGGAAAAACATAGCAGGTCAGGCAACATCCAAGGAGCAGGAGAAGAAGGATGCTGCAGATTACAGAGGGGTATAGATAAGCTGCAGAGCTGGGCTGAGGGGTGGGAAATGGAGTTTGATGCGGAAAAGTGCGAGGTGATTCACTTTGAAAGAAGTGCCAGGAATGCAGAGTACTGGGCTAGTGGTAAGATTCTTGGCAGTACAGATAAGCAGAGAGACCTTGGTGTCCACGTACATTGATCCCTGAAAGTTGCCAGCCAGGTTGATAGGTTTGTTAAGAAGGCATATGGTGTGTTAGCTTTTATTGGGTAGAGGGGTTGAGTTTTGGAACCATGAGGTCATGCTGCTGGCTGTACAAAACTCTGATGTGGCCACACTCTGAGCTTACAGTTCTGGTCGCTACATTATGGGGAGGATGTGGAATCTTTGGTAAAGGGTTCAGAGGAGAGTTACGAGGATGTCGCTTGGTATGGAGGGACGGTCTTACAAGAAAAGGCTGAGGGACTTGCGGCTATTTTCATTAGAGAGAAGAAGGTCGAGAGGTGACTTGAGACATATAAAATTAGATTAGATTACCTACAGTGTGGAAACAGGCCCTTCGGCCCAACAAGTTAACACCAACCCTCTGAAGAATAACCCACCCAGACCCATGTCCCTCTAATTAATGCACCGAACACTGTTCAATTTAGAATGGCCAATTCACCTGACCTACACATCTTTGGACTGTGGGAGGAAACTGGAGCACCCAGAAGAAACCCATGCAGACACTGGGAGAATGTGCAGACAGTCACCCGAGGCTGGAATCAAACCTGGATCCCTGGTGCTACGAGGTAGCAGTGCTAACCACTGAGCCACCGTGCCGTCCAGTAAATCAGAGGTTTAGATAGAGTGGACAATAAGAGCCTTTTTCCTCAAATGTTAAATGGCTAGCACAAAGGAATATAGCTTTAAATTGAGGGGTGATAGATACAGGGCTATCACAAGTAGTTTCTTTACTCAGGGGTAGTAGGCGTGTGGAACACACCGTCTCCAACAGTATTAACTGGCCAACTTTAAGGGCAATTAAATGGTCATTGGATAGGCATATGGATGAGAATGGAACAGTGTCGGTTAGATGGGCTTCAGAGTGGTTCCACAGGTTGGCGCAACAGGAGGCCAAAGGGCATGTACTGCACCATGATGTCCTACAATTGCACTGACAGCAGTTTTCAAAAGATTGTATCACTTAATTGTAAAGTCTGACTTGATTTTGCCATTCTTTGCAAATTTCCTTTCATTCGTTTTTTTCAATAATGACCTTTTGGAGTTCTTTGCCTCTCTTACATTCACTAGATTTTTTAAAAAACTGTATAGATTCTCTCTCCTAGTTTTACGCTGTCTCTCTCCCCTAGTAATCAATGCCTTTCTTTTGGCTAGAGTTCTCACCCCAAAGGATTAGAAATTCCTTCTGTATCACAGATTCTTTTTGAAATACCTCCCACTGATCTGTAATTTTACCCATTCACAGGTATGCTAAGTTTACTGAGAATAATCTCTCATGGCACTGAAGTCAGCATTACCCAATTCTATAATCTTAACAGCTGTTGGAGTTTCAAACACTACATGGACCTCAAAATAATAATATAATCACAATTAGATAAATGCTTATGTGCTGTTAGGCAAACTAAATCTGGTTTATTACTAAACCAAATTATAACATGCTCTTGCTCAGTCTAAAAAGGAAGTGTAGAAAGAGCTATACCAAACAAAAATTCTGTGAACACAAATCAAAGTTAATGTTTCAGGTCCAGTGACCCTTCCTCAAAGTCCACCTGATTCAAAACATTAACTGTGATTTCACTTTACAGATGCTGCCAGACCTGCTGAGCTTTTCCAGCCACTTCTGCAGTTCTTTTGATTTTTACAAAAAAAAAATCAGTACTATTCTCCCACATATTTATCCCAATCTATAAAACAAGTTAAAAGCCACCATTAAAATCTTTACTTTTGTGACATGCTTGACAAACCTCTCCAGTTATGCATCCAGTATCTGGTTTAAAACTGCAATATTGATCCCAAATTCTGATTCACATATTTTGATGACTGTATTGCAAATTATTATTGGTGTAATATTTAGGTATTGCTGCTGAATCCTTTTTTAAAATTTAGTCCAATATTTTCACTTAGAAAAACACCATACATAAAACTCTACCTGCTAGTTTCTGCCACTGAAGCACACTTTTAATTCTCTAAAAGGGCAACATTTCCCTTTCCCTTAAGTAAAATTATAACCTCTCTTGTACTGGAGAAGCTACAGAGATTTGCATGAGGAGCATCACCAAAAGCGACAAGCTTTATGTTCCTTGTTGACTAGTTTTTTTTCCAACAATTTTTTTTGTTGCCCTGAATAATATAATTCATCTTGGTATTTTTCATTGTTGCAATCAATTCTAATATTTCAAAATTGAAGTCTGATCTGGTTTTGGTGCCCAGTCAATTAGACATTGAAATCCCTCCATTTCAGTTTTGGAAGCAGTGCATCATTTTCTGGAGGCCCCATTTTGATGAACAACAACTGGACTAACATTTTCCAAATTAGATTGCTGAAGCAAAGTGACAATCATTCCATTCCGCATGATTTCCAGTCCAAATGTATCTAAAAAGGCCCAGAAGCCTGAATTCCAATTCTGAATCCTGCCCATTTATGAAATGTTTTCAAATTCACAGCTCCCATCCCACAAGTGAAATCATCCACACGCATCATGAAGATGCCTGAAAGAGGCTTAATTTAGGCCACATATACACATTTAATTTCCAGCACTTGGCGTCTCTTTGAGGACAAAGAAATGCCTCCCACTTGAGCTGATCTCCTGGTAGAAATGCAGCTTCACTATCACTCCAAAGTATTAAGTTGTTAGCACAACCAAGGAAATTTTCAAAATTGCTTTCCTGACTGTTGGCGATTCCAATCGCATAGCTTGGTCCTTCAGACGTTCTTCAAAACCTCATGTCACAAGCCTTGCTTTAGCCTTAAAAGTCCAATTACGAGACACCCTTTCCATGCATAACCACTCAGAATAAGTTTGGTTAATCGCCCATCTGGCACATTGGAGTACACTTCTAATTCTCTCCAGCTTCATAATTCTTGTTGTTTAGCATCCTACATAAACTGGTCCTCTATTCATTCATAGCTAAAATTTCTTTTTAGCATGGGCTTCTGGTGCTGGCAATATTCCTGGTTTGAACTATATTTCTTGACCTTGTTAAACCAAATCTCTATCTTGTCTTCTCTCTTTTGTTGCTTCTTAACCTGTCCTCTACTTTTTATAGGCTTTCTTTCGATGTTCTGTGATCATTTTCTAGAGGTATATTTGTTTGCAGATCATCTGTTTGAGCTTGCACTGCATTTCCTCGCCTTTCATCTTTATACTTCATATTCCCAATCCATGGATTTAACTTCCTGCCCCTCATTCTGTACATTCATGTTTTCCAGTAGTCTTTCTGCTGTACTTATCATAGTCACCTTTCTCCATTGACTAGCTCCTATCAACACCTACAACAGCCAATGTCCAGGCACCATCCCACAACTCATCCCTTCATCCTTGACCACAACGTCTTCAACTTCAACAACCAGTTCTTTATCCAGACACACAGGATAGTCAAGGGGGCCAACATTTTCATGCACAAATTTGAACACTTATTTGCTGCACAGGACCTCCAACCAACACTTTATACCAGATACATTAATGACATTTTTCTTCCTTTGGACTCTCGGCAAGGAATCACTGAAACATCAACATAGTGATGGCAACAAGTTTCATACCACCAGACTTACCATGGACTACTATTTATCACTCTCATTCTTGGACACACTCATCTCAATCAAGGACAGGTAATGTTAAAAGATTAAACAGGACTCTCTCTTTTTCTGGACATTAATGTAATATTAAAGAGTTAAACTGCATTGTCTTTGGGTGGGGATAAAAGCCATGAAAGAATGCAGGTGACTATCCATTATAAGCTACAGTTCATTTAGACTTTGCACCTCTGCTATTGTCAAAGTGAATTTTCAATTCAATCTTCCATTCAGAAATGCTTTCTGGCCAGAGATATGTCGCACCTGTACGGTCTTGGGGAAAGCACCGAGTCAGGAAGTCACCTGCATAATGATTCCCCTGGATTAAGGCATAAGCATTTATATTATCTCAGAGGATGATCTCATCCTGCCATTGTACCTGAGGTAACATGCGACTGTGAGTAACTGGGGGTTGTCTTGAGTGGCGTGTGACTGTTGGAGGAGTGGCCATAGTATGTGTAAGCATTGCAAATGACCTGCATAAAAGGGGATGTGGTTTCTTTGTTAAGTCCCCTACTTTGACTCAACCTCGCATGCCTTTTTGCAGGGGGGGTGCGGAGAGAATTGGGGACTCCTTACTTTTACAAGCTTTAATAAAACTTTAACAGTTTTCTTTGTTCAGAGAGATCTTTTTGCCATGACCCCATAAGTTCTGCAAGGTGTGTTAAAGACCCCTCCAGAAAGCCTGTACTGTACTATACTGCACTGTTTAATAAATTTGGTTGCTTGTTCATGAAGTTGGTGTGCTGCAGTTGCATCAAGTGTGCAAGAACCTCAAGAGTAAAAGAACTTAACAAGTGGATTCCACAATACCTCATTCCACCACAAGCTCAAGAATAACCTCACAATGCTGCCCCTTAAACTTCCACCATAGACATATTAAAACCATCAACCCCTACAGCAAAGCCCTACAAATACACAGGATCTGCTCAGATGAGGAGAAATACGCCCTCATAAGGACGGGATACGATGTTCAACTCATCGATTGCCAGTTCCGACATGCCACTACATGCGAAAAACCATACTGACCTCCTCAGAAGACAATCACAGGATACAACCGATGGGATACCCTTCGTCATCCAGTACTTCCCGGGAGTGAGAGACTATCCCATGTTATTCACAACCTGCAACACGTTGACGATGAACACCTTGCCAAGATCTTCCCTGTGCCCCCACTTGTTGCCCTCAAAACAACCGTCAGACTTCAAACAGACTACTGTTTGCAGCAAACTACCCAACCTCGAGGGCAACCTCAACTGTAACACCATACAACACTGTCATGGCAACCACTGCAAGACATGTCATAGCATAGACATGGATACTAACATTACACCTAGGGACACCACTCACCAAGTGCACAGCAGATACTTGTGAGACCCGGCCAATGTTGTCTCTCATATATGTTGCAGGCAAGGATGACCAGAGGCACGGTATATTGGCAAAACTATGCAGACACTATGACAACGGATGAATGGACACCATGCAACAATTGCCAGACACTGATTTCCCTCCCAGTGGGGAGCACTTCAGCAGTCAAGTACAGGCAGCCTCAGAACTGTGGGGAAACATCCTCCAAGGTGGACTTTGGGATACATAATAACACAAAGTTGTTGAACAGAGGCTAATAGCCAAGTTTGATATCCATGAGGATGGCCTCAACCAGGGTTCATGTCACACTACAAGTGACCCCACCACACCTCTTCACGTTATATACTTCTTCACGTGTATACACATCTATGAGCTGAATTTACATACTTGTATTTGCAGATAAATTCTATTTTGTTCAAAAAAGCACACAATCTGCGGACAGTCAGTCAATGTGGCATTTTTTAAATTCCTACTTCGGAAATAAAATCAGTCTGACTCCAGGTTGAGACACAAACAGACACGAAACAAGGCCTCACACCTAAAAATGCATTGTCTGACCAAAGATATCACCTTTATACTGACAAGTTATCTTGGGGCAGTGACTTGAAATAAATTCTGGGATTGACTTACTAAATCAATCAAAACCTGCACTCTAAGTGTTTAGAGACTTAATACAATGTATTAAACAAACCTACATGGCTATGACCCATTGATCTTTTACTTGTAAATACTGTTCGACATACTCTCTCACTACCTGCCTGAGGAAGGGACAGGGCTCCAAAAGCATGCGTTTTCAAGTAAACCTGTTAGACTATAACCCAGTGTCATGTGATTTTTGACTTTGAATAAAAATGAAGGTCTGATTAAGTTGCAAGAAAAAATACATGAATATTTGTGAGAAAATGTCAACTAGAACTAATACCTTGTATCCACACATCATATTTAAACATAGTAAAATATTGAGGTGCTTCAGAAAAGTGTTTACTTAATTGGAAATTTCTTCTCTTACAGTATCTGATGTTGGACAAGCAGTCTGTCAATTTCAAGATATGGAGGGTGGAGCATTGTATTGGGGAGGTCTGAGAGGAACAAAGCCATCAAAGGTCAGCACACAGACTAGGAGCATGAAAATGAAACAGCAATAATTATGGGTGACTTTAATCATCAAACAGTAGCTACGAAAACAAATTCATAGAGTGCTTTAGGGATAGTTTCCGAGAGCCAATCTGGAAATTGGCAATAAGGAAAGTTTACTAAATGCTAGAGTAAAAGATCCTTTAGGAAGTAGTGATCATAATATTATAGAACTTAATACGCAGTTTGAGACTAAGAACCTTGAGTACAAAACAACATTAATTCATCTTATCGAAGTTAAGTAAACTTCAATGAGGATAGAATTAGCTAAAGTGGTCTGACTAAATATATTAGCAGGAATGATTAAGCAAGCAGTGACAAATATTTCAGGAGGTAATTCATAACACTCAGCAAAAATATATCCCAGTAAGGAGGAAAGATTCTAAGAGAGAGAGATAAACCAACCATGGCTAATCAAGGAAATGAAAGGAAAATATATTAAGTTGAGAAAAAAAGCAGATAAAAGGCAAAGTTGGCGATAGCCCCACATATTGGAATAAATTCATGAACTAGCAAGAGAATAAAGAAATTAAACTATAAGAATAAACCAGTGAAGAACATAAAAACTGGCAATTAGCTATTCTTTAAATGCACAAAAAGATAAGAAAAGGTCAAAGTGAACACAGGCTCCTTAGAAACTGAATCGGGGGGGGGAGATCTAAGATGGCAGTGATCTGAGAAGATCACACTGCAGAGCTTCGCATCGCAGCAGGAGCAGGACAGTCCTTTTACCCTCCCAACCCAGGTCATCAGGATTTCTTAGGGCATTGGAGAGATTGTGGAGCCCCAACAAACATTTAAAAATTGACTTACCTGTATTTTCAGCTGTCCAGAAATGCCTAAAAAGGGAAGAGGAGCATATGAGGCCAGGCCTGCAGCAGCCTCAGAGCCGATTACTCTCCAGGACCTGGTGAACCAGCTCTCAAAATCTCGTGAGATGTTGGGGAAACAGATTAAAGAGAAGCTGGCTCCAGTCTCTCTCATGCTGTAGAAGCATGAGCAGCAGCTGCGAGACCTGGAGAGGAGGATGGATGAGGTGGAGCACAGGGTCACAGTGGTGGAAGCTGATGCCAGTTCATTCAAGGAAGAGATCCAAGCCCTGAAGATGCAGGTTCGTAATTTGCATGACCAAGTGGATGATCTTGAAAACAGGGGCAGGAGAAAAATAACAAACAAACATTCGGATCATCGGTCTGCCTGAGGGTAAGGAAGTTTGTGCTTGCGATGCGGCTCTAGCTGGGAGAAGAGAAGGTGGTGGAGATGGTTAGATGCCTATTTATGGGCAGTTCGGGACAGGTGGTTGCCCCCTCCGGGCAGGGGATGAGTTCCCCTACTCAGCACTATTGGCACTTTATATGTTGGTTTGTTTTCTGGTTTTTGTTGTTTTTTATTTTTAATAATTTTGTATGTTTGTTAAATGTAGTGGTTTTAGTTTATATAGTTTTTGTATTTGGTAGACCATGCGACACTAAGGCTCAGCAATTTGTGGTTCGGGTTCCTCCCCTCTGGAATTTAAATGGAATCGCAGAAGATTATGGCTAATGATTTGATTAAAATGGTGTTCCTGGAATATCAAGGGAAGTCAATCACCAATTAAGAGGATGAAGGTACTTGAGTCTTAGAAAGGAGAAGGTGGATATTGCTTCGTTACAGGAGACACATTTGGATGACAAGGAGCATCTGAAATTACAGCAGAATGGCTTTGACCGAGTTTATTTTTAATCGTTTAATACCAGAAGTAGGGGAGTGGCTATATTGGTTAGGAAAAATCTCTTATTTAAATTGTTGGTGTTAAAGATACATACGGGAGGTTTGTAATTCTTAAAGCCTTGATAAATGAGGAAGTATATGGCATTTTAAATGTTTATTGTCCCCCAGCTCATCCTCTTAAATTCTTGGTAGATGCTTTTTCTAAACTGATAAGTCTCCAGTCTCGACACATCATTATAGGGGGAGATTTTAACTGCCTCATGGACCCCACAGTAGACAGATTGCCTAACGGTCCCTCGAGACCCGCTGCACAAACTAAACAGTTATTGGGTTTGTGTGGAGAATTAAGATTTGTAGACATCTGGAGATGTCTCCATCCTACAGGTAGGGATTTCACATTTTTCTCCAATCCGCACAGATGTCACACGAGGATTGATTTTTTTTTCTGACTCCTGCAGTAACCCTGGATCTGGTGGCATCCTGTACGATTGGTAATATTGCCATCTCTGATCATGCTCCAGTGTATCTCATGGTTAAAATTAAGGATGTTACAGTGGATTCAAGTTACTGGTGAATGGACCCCTTTATTGTCATGGACAGCAAGTTTGTGGAGTATTTCTCTCGGGAATTTCGGGCATTCCTAGACATCAACATAGGCTCGGTTGATAACTCATCTGTTCTCTGGGAAATTGCCAAAGCTTATGCCAGAGGGTTAGTTATTTCATATTCCACAAGTAGGAAGTGGCAGAGGGTGAGCAGCAACATCTCCTTGAAGCACGGTTGAAAGCAGTAGAGAAGGCCTATTTTGACAGAGCCTTGTTGGTCAAACTACAGAGGATTACGGCACTGCGGTCTGCACTAAATTCTGTGCTCACGTAGACGGCAAAGAAGGAGCTGGCTTTTGCAAAACAAAGGTTATATGAGCATGGTGACAAGCCAGGCAATACTTAGCATACCTTGCCAGAAAGAGAAGTGCCCCACAAACCATTACAGTGATTAGGGAAGGGTCTGGGAACCTAACATGCGATTCTAAAAAGATTAATGTGGCGTTCCAGAGATTCTACTCTTAAGTTATATCAGTTTGATAATGGTGAGGAGGGGCAGGCCAAAATGGAATTTTTTTTTTTTAAGAGATCTGAAGCTCCCGGGTGGGACTCCCAAACAACAGTCCTTTCTCAATGCCCCATTATCAGAACAAGTGCAGGAAGCTGTGAGGCAGCTTCAGAGTGGAAAGGCATCCGATCCTGATGGACTTCCCAGTGAATTCTATAAGGAATTTAAGTATACTGTCAGGCCTGATGATTCATACAGTCATATTTGTCTCCCACCATCTCAGAGAGGCCAATATTTCACTTATACTTAAAAAAGGGAAGGATCCGGAAGACTGTGCTTCATACAGGCCCATCTCGCTCTTAAATGTGGACTTTAAGATCCTAACTAAGGCTCTTGCGTTAAGGCTGGAGACCGTGTAACCCTCTATTATTAAAGAGGATCAGACTGGTTTCATAAAGGGTCGCAAATCCTCCAATAACGTTAGGAGGCTGGTTAACGTAATTCAAGCATGCCAACAACAGTCAATACAGGGATTGGTGATTTCTTTGGATGCAGAGAAGACATTTGACTGAGTTGAGTGGCTGTACCTTTTCTATACTCTAGACCGGTTTGGTCTGGGCGAAGTTTTCACAAGATGGGTAAAGGTTCTCTACAGTATACCTCTCGCTGCAGTCATTACCAACGGGGTACGATCAAGCAATTTTAATATTTCTAAGGGCAGCCGGCAGGGCTGTCCCCTTTCACCATTACGTTTTACGTTGGTGATTGAACCGTTGGCAGAGGCATTCGTGGGGATCTCAATATATCAGCTCCAGAAGTAGGGTCAAAATTACATAAGATCTCGCTGTATGCAGATGATGTTCTAATCTTCTTGACAAATCCAGCAGTCTCAGTGCCTTGCCCGATATAATGCATTCACGCGTTTGGCGCTTTTTCAGGGTATAAGATTAATTTTGCTAAATCAGAGGCTATGATTTATCAGAGGATATGAGTTGGCTCTTGAGTGACGATAGATTCCCATTTAGGTGGTCACAGCGGGGTTGTGTGTATTTGGGCATATTCATTACTCCAGTTCTGGATTGGCTGTTCAAAGCCAATTTTACTCAATTATTTGCAAAAATTAAACAAGATCTCCAAAGATGGGAGGCACTTCCAGTCTCATGGTTTGGTCGGATAGCGCTTAAGATGAATATTCTCCCTCGGTTGCTGTATCCTATACGGATGCTCCCCCGATTTTCAATAAATAAACAGGAGACTGAACAGTTGCTTCAGCTCCTTTATCTGGCACCGTAAACAGCCGCTCATTAAATTAGCCAAACTGCAGTTGCCTCACAGATTGGGGAAGTAGACCTTCCAGACATTAAAAATGACCAATTAAGCTCGCTTTTGACCTACGTGATTAGGTTTGTGGGGACCCTCTTTCAATATGGTTAGATATCGAAGTCTCCCAGGCAAGATGCCCCCTTACCAGTTTACTGTTTTTGGACAAGGTGAGGACAGTTAGGGAATATTGCCATAACCCAAGAGTCATCAATACTATTAAAGCATGGAAGGCAATTTGGCAGAGGGAAGGTAATATTGGCAAAACATCGTTGTTTACACCTTTAGTAAGTATGCAGAGTTTTCAACCAGGTATGATAGATTCAGGATTTAAACGTTGGGCAGCTAGGGTATATCTTGCATGGATGATTTATTTGAGGGAGATGTAATGATGTCCTTCGATCAGTTAGTACTGAAGTACGAGTTATCTAATAGAGACCTCTTTCATTTTTCCCAAATTAGGAATTTTATTCAAAAAAGACGACACTTTTGACTGATCCCTACAAATCTGACATAGAAAGAGGGGTACTAAGGGCCAAGAGTACACTCTCTGTCAGTACTCTACATCACCAATTGGGGGGTGCCACCTGGAGGAGTCTGATCGACTCTGCAAGATGTGGGAAAGAGAGCTGGGTGTTGAAGTTTCTTCAGAGGCATGGGAGGATATATTTGGGAGAATGCAAGGAAGATATCAATTTGCAATAGGACCCATGCTTTACAGTTGAAGATTCTCCACAGGGTCCAGGTTTTTCAAAATTTAAACCAGGGGTATCTGCAGCATGCCCCAAGTGCAAAGTCTGTACGGGTACTCTTACCCATTGTCTTTGGTCTTGTGACAGGCTTCAAACATATTGGAGCGCTGTGGTGGGTGCAATGGAGAGGATTTTAGGTGTAGGGGTGGAGAAGGACCCTATCTCGCTCCTTATGGGCCTACTCATTGTATTTCCTGCAGACTCACATAAGGCAAAACTTTTTAATATTCTTACATTCTGTGCAAGGAAGATTATCTTGCTAGGTTGGATATCAGAAAACCCCCCAGGCCTGTCGGATTGGCAAAAGATTGTTATGGAGCATATTCCCCTGGATTTTCTCAAATATGGTACACCAAAAAACTGAGAATTTTTAAAAGACATGCAACCCTTTTTGAAATACCTGGACACAGATTTGTCGGCCACACTAACAAGGGCTTTTATATAGCCGTAACAATTGTGTTTCAGGAGTCCAATATCCAGGGAGGAGAAACTATGAATGTATGAGTGTTTTGTTTGGCTGGGCTGAGTTATTACTATTTATTTGTTTGTTGTTAGGTATTTATTTAGTTAGTTAAATAGCTAGTTTAGGTTTTTTTTAATTTTATACTTCTCTAAGTATGTTTATACGTTCGTATAGGAGGGTGGGCTGGGGAATTTTTTTATTATTTGGGTTTAGTTTTATACTGTTTTGAATTGCATTGTTTTGTATGTGTTGTAATATTTAAAAAATTCTTAATAAAAATATATTATAAAAAGTAAATGAATCAGGGGAGATAGTTAAATGGAACAAATGAAAGGCAGGAAAAAGTTAAATAGATATTTTGCATCTGTCTTTAGAGTGGATAATGCAACGAACATCCAATTAATACTTAAGGCGACTGGGGAGGAATTAAACACCATCACTAGAGAAGTAGTTTCAACAAGGTAAAAGGAGCTAAAGGCAGATAAGGCCCCTGGTCTTCATGGCATGCATCCATGGATCCTAAAAGTAGCAGCTACAAATATTGTGGACACACTGGTTACAATTAACCAATAATCCTTGGAATCCAGAGAAGAAATACCAGAGAATTGGAAAACTGAATGTGACACTACTATTCATAAACGGAGCCATAAAGCTGGTAATTATATGCCAATTAACCTAATATCTACTGCTGGATAAATATTGGAATCAATTAAGGAAATAAGAGCAGCACATTCGGAAAATCTAGTGGTGTAAAGCATGGTTTCATGAAAGGGAAGCCATGCATGACAACCAGAGTGGATAGAGGGGAACAAGTAGGTGTGACCCATTTGGACTTCCAGGAGGCATTTAACAAGGTATCTCACAAAAGGTCAAGTCACAAGGTAAGAGTCCATGCTGTTTGAGGTAGTATAATAGCACAGATAGAGAGTTAACTAATGAGCAGCAAATGGCAAATGGACATAAGGGGTTCTTGTTTCCAGTTGACATCAGCAGGGTTGATGACGACGACGACGACGACGACGACGACGGTTTGGAGCAAGGAAGTAAATTTACTCTGGCCAAATTTGCAGTCAACAAAAAATAGGTGGAAAGGTAAGTTGCAAGAGGGGAACAACAGCTTACTGACAGAAAATTATGGTTAATTAGGTGTACAAAAAGTTGACAAATGGAGTATAATTAGGAAAAGGTGAAGATGTTAGTTTTGGAAGGGAAAACAAAAAGAACAGTATTATTTAAAATGCAGAAAAATTGCAACACAAAAAGGGAACTCAGGGGTCCTTAGGCATGAAACACAGAACACGGTCATACAGGTGTAGCAGGTAACCATGGAGGTTAATGGAATGGTAGCCCTTATTTCAAGGAGGTTGGAGTATGAGAGTAGGGAAAATGTATAACAACTGTATAAGGCACTGGTGAAACCATATCTGGAGTATCGAGAGCAGTTTTGGTCCCATTAAAGAAATATATTACATTGGAGGCAGTTCAAAGGAAGTTCACTAGGATAATCCCCAGAATAGAGGGATTATCTTATGAATGAAGGCTAAACATGTTGGGATTCTATTCATTGAATTTTAGAAAGGATGAAAGAATTCTTAAGGGGGCTTGACACAGTAAATGGTGAGAGGATATTCACCCCTTCATGGAAGAGTCTAGAATGGTGGAGGAATGGCATTGTGGGAGATATAGCAGTTTGGATCAGTAATTGGCTTGTTGAAAGAAGACAGAGGGTGGTGGTTGAAGGGAAATGTTCATCCTGGAGTCCAGGGTTGGTGTTGAGTCCACTGCTGTTCATCATTTTTATAAACGACCTGGATGAGGGCATAGAAGGATGGGTTAGTAAATTTGCAGACGACACGAAGGTCGGTGGAGTTGTGGATGGTGCCGAAGGATGTTGTAGGTTAGAGAGAGACATAGATAAACTGCAGAGCTGGGCTGAGAGGTGGCAAATGGAGTTTAATGTGGACAAGTGTGAGGTGAATCACTTGGTCGGAGTAACCGGAATGCAAAGTACTGGGCGAATGGTAAGATTCTTGGTAGTGTAGATAAGCAGAGAGATCTCGGTGTCCAGGTACACAGATCCTTGAAAGTTGCCACCCAGGTTGACATGGTTGTTAAGGCAGCATACAGTGTTTTAGCTTTTATTAAAAGAGGGACTGAGTTCCAGAACCATGAGGTTATGCTACAGCTGTACAAAGCTCGAGTGCAGCCGCACTTGGGGTATTGTGTACAGTTCTGGTCACCGCATTATAGAGGAGGATTTGGAAGCTTTGGAAAGGGTGCAGAGGAGATTTACTAAGATGCTGCCTGCTATGGAGGGAAGGTCTTACAAGGAAAGGCTGAGGGACTTGAGGCGGTTTTTGTTGGAAAGAAGGTGGTTGAAAGGTGAATCAAATTGGGAGACAGAAGATAATCAGAGGGTAAGATAGGGTGGACAGGGAGAACCTTTTTCCAAGAATGGTGACAGCGAGCACGAGGGGGCATAGTTTTAAATTGAGAGGTGACAGATATAGGACAGATGTCAGAGGTAGTTTCTTTACTCAGAGAGTAGTAACGGTATGGAATGCTTTGCGTGTAACGGTGGTAGATTTGCCAAGTTTAAGTACATGTAAGTAGTCATTGGACAAGCATATGGACCTACATGGAATAGTGTAGGTCAGATGGGCTTCAGATTGTTGCGCCGACCTGTCATATAATCGAGGGCCGAAGGGCCTGTACTGCGCTGTAATGTTCTATGTTCTATAACCAGAAGGCATAGTCTCCGAATGAAGGGGCGCCCATTTAAAACCAGATGAGAAGAAATTTCTTCTGCGGGTTGAGTGTCTTGGAACTCCTCACCACAGAGCGCTTGGGGGCACAGTTCTTGTATAACATAAGGCTGAGATACATGCATTCTTGATCAGTAAGGCAATTGAAGATTATGAGGAAAGGGTAGGAAAGTGGATGAGAGACAGACCAACCATGATCCTACTGAATAGCAGTGCAGGCTTGAGGACCTAAACAGCCTACTCCTGCATATTTCTTGTCTTTTATAGAAAACAGATGGTGGGGGCATGGGTAGATCGATTCTTGGGGGTTACCATAAATAACTAGGAACAAGATTAAAAACCAATTTAGATTATTCTCTGGATAGGATTGGAAAAATAAGAATGGAATCACATGGAGTACAGTCTCATTCATTGGTTCACTGTTGTAATCCAGCTGAAACAGAAACAAAAACAAAGTGCTGGAAGAACTCCGCAGATCAGGCAGCATTTGGAGAGAAAAACAGTTAACCCTTCAAGTCCAAAAGATCCTTCATCAATACAATAAAAGTAGGAATGTGTGATCAAACATCTCAAAGGCTAAGAATAAGGAGAGATCATATTTTACCCTTTGACATCGGAGACAGTTATTGTGGTACTTCGGCTGGGCTGAAAAATGCATTGGAAGGATTCACAGAGTTCGTAGAAAGACTGGCAAAGTGGCAAGGGTTTGAAGGTAACAATATGTTCAATAACTTTGCAAGGAAGAAGTGAGTCACAGGAGTCAAGGGTTGACACTGAGGAAAGGGGGTGACAAGAACTCCTTTGAACAGAACAACCTATTAAAGCAAGTTTTATTTTATAAAAGACCGGCACATATGCAATGTTTTATCTCCATCAAGTGAAATAAAGTATTTCTTTCTCAATTGAGAAACCCAAGTTCACAAAACAAAAAAAAAGAGAAATAGTGGCAAGATGCTACAACTCTGCAAATTTTACAATGGAAGACTGAGTCAATGAGACAGTTTTACCACTGAGGCATTGAGAAAATAACCAAAAATTGGAAAGTGTGTAACTACCTTCATTTCAAAGCAATGAGCAAAAAAAAAATGCAGTTGTGTCAACGGTCGTGTAAATTACTGGAATAAAAGGTGTTGCAATGTTCAAGTAGATGTAAAACGGCATGATTTTAAGATGATTCCCCTTTATCTCAGTCAGTAACCTTCCCTCAAGTGATTGGATTAACTGGTCATTCACCTTATTTTCCTGTTTGCAAGACTTTGAATACAAATTGGCAGCATCAATTCTAGAAAAATGTGCATGCATTTTAAAAATTAATTAATTAGTTTTGTTGAAACAAAAAAAAATCTTTTACCGTCAACCTACCTGACTTAAAATTTAAACAAAGCTTTACTTATTAACTGTTAACAATCATTAACTGGCACATTCTCTAAGACAAAGCCTCTACCAATCAGCACATTCAAAATGTTGTTTTTCCCCTTTGGTATTTCGAGTCAGATGTACAGCATGGAAACAGACCCTTCAGTCCAACTCATCCATCCCAACCCAATCTAGTTCCACCTACCAGCACCTGGCCCATATCCCCCAAAACCCTTCCTATTCATATACCCAACCAGATGCCTTTTAAATGTTGCAAGTGTACCAGCCTCCACTTTCTCTGGCAGCTCATTCCATACACGCACAACCCTCTGCATGAAAAAGTTGCCCCTCCGGTCACTTTTATATCTTTCCCCCTCACCCCAAACCTATGCCCTCTATTTCTGGGCTCCTTCACGCCAAGGATAAGACTTTGTCTATTTATCCTATCCATGCCACTCATGATTTTATTACCTCAAGATTTGTGCGAAGATTTGTAGCTCGGGTGCTCGTTGTTGTGGTTCTGTTCGCCGAGCTGGAAGTTTTTGTTGCAAACGTTTCGTCCCCTGGCTAGGAGACATCATCAGTGCTTTGGAGCCTCCTGCGAAGCGCTTCTTTGATGTTTCTTCCGGTATTTATAGTGGTCTGTCCTTGCTGCTTCCGGGTGTCCGTTTCAGCTGTCCGCTGTAGTGGTTGGTATATTGGGTCCAGGTCGATGTGTTTGTTGATGGAGTTTGTGGATGAATGCCATGCCTCTAGGAATTCCCTGGCTGTTCTCTGTCTGGCTTGCCCTATGATAGTAGTTTCGTGGCTAGTTGATGTTCATGTATGCGGATTGTTAGCGGTCTTCCGGTTTGTCCTATATAGTGTTTTGTGCAATCCTTGCATGGTATTTTGTAAACTACATTAGTTTTGCTCATGTTGGGTATCGGGTCCTTTGTTCTAGTGAGTTGTTGTCTGAGCGTGGCTGTTGGTTTGTGTGCCGTTATGAGTCCTAAGGGTCGCAGTAGTCTGGCTGTCAGTTCTGAAACGCTCCTGATGTATGGTAGTGTGGCTAGTCCTTTTGGTTGTGGCATGTCCTCGTTCCATGGTCTGTCTCTTAGGCATCTGTTGATAAAGTTGCGCGGGTATCCGTTTTTGGCGAATACCTTGTATAGGTGTTCCTCTTCCTCTTTTTGTAGTTCTGGTGTACTGCAGTGTGTTGTGGCCCTTTTGAATAGTGTCCTGATGCAGCTTCGTTTGTGTGTGTTGGGGTGGTTACTTTCATAGTTTAGGACTTGGTCTGTGTGTTGTTTTCCTGTGTACCCTTGTGGTGAATTCTCCGTTCAGTGTTCTCTGTACTATCACGTCTAGGAATGAGAGTTGGCTATCCTTTTCTTCTTCTCTCGTGAATCGGATTCCTGTGAGTGTGGCGTTGATGATCCGGTGTGTTTTTTCTATTTCCGTGTTTTTGATGATTACAAACGTGTCATCGACATATCTGACCCAGAGTTTGGGTTGAATTTGTGGTAGGGCTGTTTGTTCTAACCTTTGCATAACTGCCTCTGCCCAACATATGCCACAACCAAAAGGACTAGCCACACTACCATACATCAGGAGCGTTTCAGAACTGACAGCCAGACTACTGCGACCCTTAGGACTCATAATGGCACACAAACCAACAGCCACGCTCAGACAACAACTCACTAGAACAAAGGACCCGATACCCAACATGAGCAAAACTAATGTAGTTTACAAAATACCATGCAAGGACTGCACAAAACACTATATAGGACAAACAGGAAGACAGCTAACAATCCGCATACATGAACATCAACTAGCCACGAAACGACACGACCAGCTATCCCTAGTAGCCACACATGCAGACAACAAGCAACATGAATTCGACTGGGAAAACACTACTATCATAGGGCAAGCCAGACAGAGAACAGCCAGGGAATTCCTAGTGGCATGGCATTCATCCACAAACTCCATCAACAAACACATCGACCTGGACCCAATATACCAACCACTACAGCGGACAGCTGAAACGGACACCCGGAAGCGGCAAGGACAGACCACTATAAATACCGGAAGAAACATCAAAGAAGCGCTTCGCAGGAGGCTCCAAAGCACTGATGATGTCTCCTAGCCAGGGGACGAAACGTTTGCAACAAAAACTTCCAGCTCGGCGAAAAGAACCACAACATTTTATTACCTCTACAAAAGGTCACCCCTCAGCCTCCGACGCTCCAGGGAAAACAGTCCTAGTCTATTCAACCTCTCCCTGTAGCTCAAATCCTCCAACCCTGGCAACATCCTTGTAAATCTTTTCTAAACCCTTTCAGGTTTCACAACATCTTTCCTATAGGAAGGAGACCAGAACTGCACAATATCCCAAAAGTGGTCTAACCAATGCTGCAACATGACCTCCCATTTCCTACACACAATAAAGGAAAGCATACCAAACGCCTTCTTCACTACCCTATCTCCCAGTGAGTTCACTTTCAAGGAGCTATGAACCTGCACTCCAAGGTCTCTTTGTTCAGCAACACTCCCTAGAACCTGACCATTAAGTGTATAAGTCCTGCTAAGATTTGCTTTCCCAAAACACAGCACCTCACATTTATCTGAATTAAACTCCGTCTGCCATTTCTCAGCCCATTGGCCCATCTGATCAAGATCCTGTTGTAATCGGAGGTAACCTTCTTCACTGTCAACTACACCTCCAATTTTGGGGTCATCAGCAAACCTACTAATCATACCTCTTACGCTCCCATCCAAGTCATTTATACAAATGATGAAAAGTAGTGGACTCAACACCGATCCTTGTGGCACTCCACTGGTCACAGACCTCCAATCTGAAAAAACAACCCTCCACCAGCACCCTCTGTCTTCTACTTTTGAGCCAGTTTTGTATACAAATGGCTAGTTCTCCTTGTATTCCATGAGATCTAACCTTGTTCACCAGTCTCCCATGAAGAACCCTGTCAAATGCCTTACTGAAGTCCATATAGATCACATCTACCGCTCTGCCCTCATCAACCCTCTTGCTTCTTCAAAAATCTCAATCAAGTTTGAGAGACATGATCTCCCAAGCATAAAGCTATGTTGACTATTCCTAATCAGTTCTTGCCTTTCCAAATACATGTACATCCTGTCCCTCAGGATTCCCTCCAACAACTTGCCAACGACCTAAGTCAAGCTCACTGGTCTATAGTTCCTTGGCTTGTCCTTACCACCCTTCTTAAAACAGTGGCACCACATTAGCCAACCTCCAGTCTTTCAGCATTTCACCTGTGACAATCGATGATACAAACATCTCAATAATAAGCCCCCTAGCTTCCCACAGAGTTCTAGGGTACACCTGATCAGATCCTGGGGATTTATCCACTTTTATGCGTTTCAAGATATCCAGCACTTCCTCCTCTGTAATCTGGACATTTTTCAAGATGTCACCATCTAGTTCCCTACATTCTATATATTCCATATTCCTTTCCATAGTAAATACGGATGCAAAATACTCATTTAGTATCTCCTGTAGCTCCACACAAAGGCCACCTCGCTTATCTTCGAGGGGCGCTATTCTCTCTCTCTCATTACCCTTTTGTCCTTAACGTATTTGTAAAAATCCTTTGGATTCTCCTTAACTCTATTTGCCAAAGCTCTCTCATGTCTCCTTTTTGCCCTCCCGAATTCTCTCAAGTATACTCCTACTGCTTTCATTTCTTGACCGAAAGACAAAAAGAAACCTCAAGATGTCTTCAGAAATACTCCAAGTTCGGCACTACCAAATTCATTCGTGGTAAGCACTTAAATACAACTTCTTTATCCACCCTCTCTCTCGGTAGTTCCCTACAGAAGGGTTCATGAAGACTTCTCCACTAGGAAAAGTGCCAGAAAGCTTCAAGTGAGAACCTATTCCTCAACCAACAGCATCTTTGTAAATTTCATCTTAAAATTTTAAAACTGTTACATTCAGAATAATGTGAAAAAATAATTAGGATGTCTTGTAGGCATTTTTTTTTATTTCAGGAAGCTTGCAGTGGTTCAAAGGTGAAGGCCTCTTCCACTTTCTCAGCCTAAGGAATGTTGCTTTGCCATCACTATGCACATCCAAGAACAGATAAAAGATGCCAAAAGACAGTATTTTAATCAAAGTAAAGCATGAAACTAATTCAAACCCAAGATTCCTTATCGTAATTTGTTTTTTTGTAAAAATCCTACAATGAAAATATGAAAGATGTTCATTATAATTTCATTACTCCTGAGATTTGTTTTTAATTCCAGATATATTTAATTAAATAAATTTGAATTGCCCCAGCTGCCATGTCGCAGTTTGAACTCTTGGCTCTGAAGTATTACTCCTGCGTTACTAGTCTGGAAACATAATCAACCTACCACCATACCTTAAGTTGATAAACCCATCTCCTTCATGTTGAACAACAACTGAAAGAACAGAAAGGGAACAAAGTGTACACTGGGGTAGGGGGGCTTCAATATTTGCCACTAAAAAGGAACACAAGGAGTGGCATAATAGCAGCACAATTGACCAAGCCCAAGAATCCACAGGTCCTTGACTGGACAATAGCAGTTAAGAAAAATCAGAGGGAACATCTGCTGAACTCAACCTCTCAGTTGCAGATGAATAAACCTATGACAGTATTGGTAGGGGTGATCATCATAGATCTTTGTAAAAATAAAATCTTAGGTGCATACGGGAGGTTCACTAAGTGAGTTGCAGGGGCATGCCATTATGCCAAAGAGGATAGACATATTAGATATAGTTATTAAAGCCAGTTCAGTATGGCTACAAACATTGGAATTAACCCAGGATGAACTTCACACAAAGGGCAATCTTCAAAATTGTTTCATTAGTTTTTTTCCTCTCTATAAGGAAAGTAATGGAAGGGGTTGTGAATTGTGGTATCTTGAGTATTTATCCACTAACCCTTTCAATGCTCAGTTTGAAATCTGTCATGATCATTCAGTTCTGGACCTCATTACAACCTTGGTCCAAACAGACAAATGACCAAATTTCAGAAATGTCACTAAAGAGGCAACATTTAAGTTATTGAGAATAAGAGGATAATTGTGGTTGTTGGTGGTCAATTATCCCAGATCTGAACATCATTGCAGGCACTCTTTAGGGCAGTATCCTAGATACAAACAAGGTTCATAGACCATTAAGCCCTTCAAGCCTATTCCAACATTCAATAAAGATCATGGCTGATCTGACTGAAACCTGAGATCCACATTCCCACCTATGTTTCTAAAAACCTTCCACTCCCTTGCTTAATATACCATCATTTTCTCAGGAACGGGGCAGGGCTGGGGGGGGTCACCACAGACACACTGCCCTCTGAGAAAATACATATTCATCTCAGCTATTTTAAGTGGGCAACCACTGAAATTTAACCAGAGGCCCCTAGTTCTACATTCTCCCAAAACAGGAATCCTCTCCACATTTACTCTATCAAGACCCTTCAGGATCTTGTAATCTCAATCAAGTCTCTTCTTACACCTGTAAACTTCAGCAGATTCAAAGCCTGGCCTGACAAACCATTCCTCACAAGACAACTCTCACATTCCTGGTATTTGTCTGGTAAACCTTCTCTGAACTGCTTCCAATGCATTTACATCATTCTTTACACTACTCTGAATGTGTGTCACCACTGTCCTGTAAAAGTAAAGCATAAAACTTCTCTTTGCAATAAATAACATTATTAGCTTTTGTAATTACTTGCTGTGCTTGCTTTTGTGATTCATACACTAAAAAGACACCCAGATCCTTCTGTAACCCAAGAGCTCTGCAATCTTCCACAATTTAGATATATACTTCTCTTTTTCAATAAAAACCTCCTTGCCAAAATGAACAACTTTACATTTTCCCACATTCTATTGCAGTTGTCAGATCTTTGGTCATTTACATTACACATTTATTTTCCCTACATCCACTTCACAAAATGTACTTTCCTACCGATCTTTGCATTGTCAGTTAAGTTGGCAACCATGTCCCAAGTCATTTATATAAATTGCAAACTGTTGAGATCCCACTGATTTTTACAGCATAACACTCATCCCATTCTAAAAAAAGAACCATTTAATCATGCCTACTCTCTGCTTCCCATTAGCCAGCTAATCTTGTATTATCAATATTCTATTGCTTCAACCATGAGCTTTTACTTTCCACAATAAATCTTTAAAGTGTAACTGTATCAAATACTTTCTGGAAATCCATGTACAGTACATCTACTGGTTTCCGTTTCTCTACTGTACATTTTGCCTCAAAAGAAATCTAAACAGCTTAATCAAACAGGATTGCTCTTTCACAAAATCTAAGCTGACTGTTTGATTACCTTGAACTTTTTTTTAAAAATAGTTGACATTTCCCCAAGGACACCTTCAAATGACGTTCTTTTCATCATAAGATCAGAAATAATGAATGCACAATGCTTAGTACCACTCAGGACTTCTCAGATACTGAAGCAGTCCTATGCTTGCTGGCAGCAAGCTATGAACAAGGTACTGAGATGTGTGGCAAGAAATATTCATGACACAAAATATTAGGCAATGATCATCTCCAGAAACAAACAACTATCTATTCTTGTGATTCAACAACCTTAAATATTATAAATTCCAGTAATTTTTTTTAATCCTCAGCAATGTGCATAACTCATGAACAAAGCAAAAGGCTGCTACGTTTGTCTACATTACAATTACAAAAAGTACTTCACTGCGAAGTCCTGAAGTTTCAAAAGGTTGCTAAATGAAACTGCATGCTGAAATCCAGAGTTCTAAATTACCTCATTTTTTTCTGTTTTAATAAAACAGAAGGTGCTTAAATTATTTCCATAAGAACATTATAATATTCCTGCGACAGCTAATACAGGGAAAGAAAGGATGGATTTAAAAAAAAGAATTCTGGTAGCATTACCTTCACCATGTTGCAAAGCACTAAGCCTACACAACTGGCCAACAGGTCACTGGACCAAAGTTGTGGCATGATTTCTTTTAAAAAACAGTGAACAAGAACTACATGAATAAGAAATGTTTGGAGGGATATGGGCCAAGTGGAGGCAGGTGGGACTAGTTTAGATCGAGATTATTTTTGGCATGGACTGGTTGAACCGAATGGTCTGTTTCTGTGCTGTATGACTTTGAGATATTGGCACAGATAATCAGACAGGTGTCAGATTGTGCCAAGCGCAGTACAGTAGCTAATACAAAAAAGGTAAAAATCACAACACCAGGTTATAGTCCAACAGGTTGATGTGGAAGCATTAGTTTTCAGAGTGCTGCTCCTTCTTCAGGAAGCTGTGAAACAGGACCATACCAAATAAACCTGTCGGACTATAACCCAGTGTTGGTGTAGGAGGATTTTTAAACTTTGTCCATTCCAACCCAACATCGGCACCTCCACATCACAGATAATATAGTACTGTCAAAACATTCATGCAAAGAATTATTTTTAAATCAGAGGATTATGATAGTTAACTTTCATTATATTCCTACATTGATTAGATTAAAGGCAATCCCCTTTGGAAAGCTCAGTAAAGCTTTGTACTCCAGTACCAAAAATGTTTTTTTGTTGTCCCTTTAGTTGGAGGATGATGATAATTAAGCAAACTAAAGTTCAATTAACTCAAGAGGTCGTGACAATCATTTTGGAATATCACAATCCATGTCAGAATGCTCCAGTGGGGCTCCACAAAAAAATACATTTCAAACACATTGTACATTTATAGTATATTCAACAATTATTACTATATAGATAACCACCGGATACATTCTGAACAGAAATGGTTCAGAAAGTAGGAAGTGTTCTTCATATACAAAAATATCAAATACCCTCTAAGCAGTCTTCTACTGCTGACCTCACGGGTTTATCCTGGTTTAGAACATTAGGGGGAATTGTGATGGCAAGTGTTTTAAGAGGGGAATGAACCAAACAAAATCTTCATCAAGTAAGTGCAGAAGAACACAAAGTGCTAACTGACTGGATGACAATGTAGCAAAGTTGAGGCTCAACAATATATCCCTTCAACTCCAGAAAACAAAAATATAATTTGGGCTTATTTCTTGTACTTTGTGGGTCAGTCATACATGTGAAGGAAATAGGATAGGTAAGGGTTGTTTTGGAACTAGCATTAAATGAAAAATAAACAATTGGAACACTGATTGAACATCGAACATGACAGCACAGTACAGGTCCTTCAGCTCTCAATGATTTCACAGGTCGGCGCAACAGTCTAAAGCCCCATCTAACCTACACTATTCCATTATCTTCCATAGGTTTATCCAATGCCCTTACCATTCGCAAGTCCACAACTGTTGCATGCTGGGCATTCCATGCCCTTACTACTGAGTAAAAGGAACTCTGACATCAGTCCTCTATCAATCACCCCTCAACTTAAAGCTATGTCCCCTCAGGCTAGCCATCACCAGAGGAAAAAGGCTCTCATTGTCCACCCTATCTCACCCTCTAAAGTCACCTCTTAACCTTCTTCTCTATTGAAAAACAGCCTCAAGTCCCTCAGATTTTCCTCAAGACCTTCCCTCCATATCAGGCAACATCCTGGTAAATCTCCTCTGCACCCTTTCCAATGCTTCCACATCCTTCCTACAATGCGGTGACCAGAATTGTAGGCAATACTCCAAGTGTGGCCACACCAGAGTTTTGTACAGTTGCAACATGATCTCATGGATCCAAAACTCAATCTCCTCTACCGATAAAAGCTAACACCATTGATCTTCTTAAAAACTCTAATCAACCTGGCTGGCAACTTTCAGGGATCGACGTACTTGGACATAGATCTCTCTGCTCATCTACACTACCAAGCATCTGACCTTCAGCCCAGAACTCTATTCCTGTTATTACTTGCAAAGTGACTCACCTCACACTTTTCCGCATTAAATTCCATTTGCCACCTCTCAGCCCAGCTCTGCAGCTTATCTATGTAGAGAGTGTGGTGCTGGAAAAGCACAGCAGGTCAAGCAGCATTCGAGGAGCAGGAGAATCGATGTTTTGGGCAAAAGCCCTTCATCAGGAATGACTCTCATTCCTGATGAAGGGCTTTTGCTCGAAATGTTGATGCTCCAGCTCCTTGGATGCTACTTGACCTGTTCTACTTTTCTAGCACCATACACTCGACTCCTATCTCTAGCATCTGCAGTCCTCACTTTTTCCTAACTTATCTATATCCCTCTGCAACATCCTTCCACGCTATCCACAACTCCACCGACCTTAGTGTCATCCACAAATGTCCTAGTAGATAGTGAGGTCTGCAGATGCTGGAGATCAGAGTGGAGACTTGTTGCTGGAAGAGCACAGCAGGTCTACGCCCTCATCCAGGTAATTTAAAGAAGTGACAAACAGCAGTGGCCACAAAACAGATCCTTGCGGTACACCAATAGTAACCGAACTCCAGGATGAATATTTCCCATCAACCACCATCCTCTATTGTCTTTCAGCTAGTTCAATTTCTGATCCAAACCGCTAAAATCATTCTCAATCCCATGCCTTTGTATTTTTTGCAATTGCCTACCATGGACAACCTTATCAAACATTTTACTGAAATCCATATACACCACATCAACCACTTTACCCTCATCCACCTGTCTTGTCAACTTCTCAAAGAACTCAATAAAAGGGTTGTGAGACACGACCTACCTTTCACAAACTTCCTTTCTAGATGAATATAAATCCTCTTATATTTCTTTCCAAAGCTTTCCAACAGAAGTAAAGCTCACTGATCTATATTGGTTCACAACTGATTTACTTGCAAATATTTTGAAACCTCATGCACATGTCCAAGACCCCATAATACATATCTGTGCAGATTAATGAGAGAGACTCACACATGCTTGACCTGGAGGTTCACAAAATACATTTTGATAAACTATGCAAATTCATCAGCAGATATACCATCATTTCTCTCCTAAAATCTTATTTTGAACAAGTAAATCTTCCATTTTTATTGAACTGGGCTGACTTCCTTGTCTAATTTGACATTTGTTGCCAGTACACAACAGAATTTAAATTTACAGTACACCAGTGTTAAGTTACATTTCTAGACTGAATCTGCCTAGAGAATTGTAAGTTAGTAGTCTCATTTGTTACATATTATCACATGACACTGCCACGGACAAAATAAGTATACAGTACTCTGTTTTGTAACATTGCAGCACAAAAAGAAAATTACACATAACAGATACCACATCATCCCTAATGGCAGCAAGATACTAATGTGAAAATATAAAAATTCTTAGTTGACCACAAATTTGTGATTAATATAGTAACTGCTTGAACTAATATTGAAAACAAGAACTACCCAGTCAAGTGACAAGACCCACTGAGTGAAAGAAACTGCAATATTTCCAGAGCAGAAGAATAAAAGCTAGATAATTAACATCTGCACTAATACCAATACCCAACAAAGTAGTTTTTTAAAAAATGGTAAAAATAAGCATCTTTCTGCTCATTTAAGGAACTGGAATTCAAGAAACATTGCCTGTTATTCTGGAAACAGTGTTTAATGTTCTCTTCTTCTACCATAGACAAAAGAAAAAGTAAGCTACTTTAAAACTAAATCATCTGAACAATTTGTATCCTACAAATGACTAGTGCCAAGTTTATTATTTTGTGCACGTTACACAGAATGAAATATAACCCAACTTGAGCTTCTGCATTTAATACTTTTCTGTGGAGAATGCTGAATTACAACTGTCAAGTTTAAAGAAGTTGAAATGCTTCCAGTATCGAACCTTCGGCTGCAATAATTGCCCTACTGGACTATCAACACTAGCATTTCACTGTTTCTAGGCAAAAGTAACAAACAAAATAATTTTTAAAAGCATAATCCAGAAAAAAAAAAGAGTTAAACTAGATACTCACTAAGCCAAAGTCACCCTGTGTATAAAACTAACCATCTTCTCTAAAATGAAGTCTGATGAACATCCAGTAAATGTATTCTCCAATTATCCATGACTAAGTAACCCTACAACTATTAATCAGTTTCAAACATAGATGGTTACTTCAATGGAGTAGAAAAGTTAAAATAATTGTATTGCTGCTCACCAAAATATTTAATGCCATCAACTGAAAGTGAATGGGTATAAATACAGCCAAACTGAGGCCTGGTGCATCAAATCCCAAAAAGAAGTTACATTCAATATTAACAAGATGACTAGGCCACTACTATGTTAATTGACTGCTAGGTTTTCTTGGTCATCTTGGTTTCTGTTGTACTAAAAAGATGGCAGCTGCTGGACTCATTAAAAAAGGCATTTTGAATACAATGACAGTCAAAGAATTAGATGCTCAAGTATATTACCTCCAGATTCTCATAACAAACAGCTGTAGCAAACCGGATATTTTAAATCAAGGCACTGTCACATATCAGACCAAACTAAACCCATGCACAGGGTTACAGCCATGTACAAAATTAACATCTAAGATCTACAGAACTGAATAAAGCAGAGAAGAGAGCCATGTAGAAGTTTAACTCAGGGACAAGTGCAAAAATGCCAAAATTTTATGATCACAAGGCACAAGACGAAAAAAGGGGGCCTACTGGTTGGCCAGTTGAGTCTAATTGGCCAAGGTCTTGCTATGTGAGAATTAGAGTCTTGAAACTCCTAAGTAATTGAAAAAAGGCACATGAATTGAATGCATTCCTTTTTCTTACCACAGAGAACAGACTCCTGTGCATATGTGATTTCTAGCAAGCATAAATTTATCATGCTCTGAATTGGATTGATTGTTAACATAGCTATTAGCACACTTTGGTTTGTGGTGGCACAGCTGAATAATCCTATCTCCAGATGAAGATCTGGAGTCCTTGAAACCAAATGTGTCTTGCACTTAATGTGAAATAGCCAAAGACTTGTTGTTATTTTCACGTCACATTAATGTCTGTGTTTTTCCCCAGAAGCCTCAGGTGAAACCCAAACATCTTTACAAACTTGACAATGCAATGTCCAAATACATACATATTCTTAATTACTGCACCATCGAGTCAAAGTCATATAGCACAAAAGAGGCCCATTTTCCCATCAGGTTTGCACCATCCTATTTCCATTAATCCCATTTATTAGCACTTAGCCAACAGCCTTGAACGTTGACATTTACAAAGTATGGCACTGAACACTTGGAAAGATTGAGGTTTCTCACCTCTACTGCTCAGGCAAGCAGTGAATTCCAATTTCCCACGACCCTCAGAGCTGGAAATGCTTTCCTCAAATCCCATCTAAACCCCTACCTTCACCTTAAAATTATACCCCCATATTACTGACCTCCAACTAAGGGGAACAGCTGCTTCCTATCCACCCTTTTCAGGCCCCTCAATTTTACGCACTTCTCTCAGTACATCTTCTCAACCCTCTCTGCACTAAACAAACCCTCTTCATTGCCGAATCAAAGGTTTGTACAACTCCAACATAATCCCCCTCTTTTTATAATATGTGCCACAACTGAGAAAGGCAAGTGCCACATATGCATTCTTAACCATCCCATTAACCCACACTCAGGGATCTGTGGACAAGCACTTGGTGACACAGTAAATCAGTGGTTAGCACTGCTGCCTCACAGTGCCAGGGACCTGGGTTCAATTCCAGCCTCGGGCAACTGTCTGTGTGGCGTTTGGACGCCCTCCAGTGTTTGCATGGGTTTCCTCCCACAGTCCAAAGATGAGCAGGTTAGGTGAATTGGCTATGCTGAATTGCCTAGTGTTCAGGGATATGTAGGCTAGGTGAATTAGTCAGGGTAAATGTAGAGTAATAGGATAGGGGAATGGGTCTGGTGGAATACTCTATGGAGGGTCAGTGTGGACTTGTTGGGCCGAATGGCCCAGTTTCACACTGTAGGGATTCTATTCTCCTCCTCTGAGCTTCTTCATGTCCTACCATTCATTGAGCATACCCTTGTCGTCATGTTACTTCTTCCAAAGTGCATCACTTCACACTTCTCGGTAACAGATAGAATTTAACCCTGATATGTACACAGACAGAGCTTCGATCCAACTCGTCCATGCCAACCAGATATCCTAACCTAATCTAGTCCCACTTGCCAGCACTTGGCTCATATCCCTCGGAGCCCTTTCTATTCATTTACCCATCCAGATGACTTTTAAATGTTGAAATTGTACTGGCCTCCACAACTTCCTCCGGCACCTCATTCCTTACATGCACCACCCTCTGAAAACGCTGTCCCTTTAGGTCTCTTAAATCTTTCCCCTCTCACCCTAAATCTATGCCCTCTAGTTCTGGACTCCCCCACCCAAAAGGAAAAGACCTTGCCTATTTATCTTATCCATGCCCTTCATGATTTTATAAACTTCTAGAAGGTCACCCCACTCCAGGGAAAAAAAAACAGCCCCAGCCTATTCAGCCTCTCCCTATAGCTCAGAGCCTCCAACCCTGGCTACATCCTTTTAAATCTTTTCTAACCCTTTCAAGTTTCACAACATCCTTCCAATAGGAAGGAGACCAGAACTGTATGCAATGTTCCAAAATTGGCCTAACCAACATCCTGTGCAGCCACAACAGGACCTCCTAACTCCTATACTGAATGCTCTGAACAATCAAGGAAAGCATTTACTCATTACTGTAGACTTACAGCAATGTTGTTACTTGTAAAAACGAGGCACTTATCTGTTCCTGCGACGTGTGCTCTCCCACACAGGTTCCCCTAAGGTCAGTTGTGAATTTCACTGCTTGTTAATTTTTCCTAGATGCATTCCGACTTCCAGAGATGCATAAACTCAAATAGCAAAGGCAGTAACTGCAGGTTCACTGCTGTGTCAGTTAGCAGTGTAGATTTCTTTTGCTCTCTCCCTCACTAACCATGTGGTTGCTGATTTTTGTCAGTCTTCCTCCTTTTAAAAATTGCATTGGTTTTTCCCTAAAGTTCCAAAACAACAGCATATAAAACAGTAATCGCTGCTTCTGGAATTAAGAAATCACCTCCAACATCTAAAATGCCTCAAAAAAAAAGCAGCTTTTACAGCCACATTTTTTTTCCCCCATTCTCCATCTTGGATTACCCACAATCCACGTCACTGACCAACCCGTTCATATCTTCCTGTAACTGAAGACCTTCTTCCTCATTATTAGTGACCCAAACTTATAAGTAACTGAAACTTATTTACCACCTCTACCCTCCCAACTTAACTTTACTGTTTATTTATATCACAAACAATAAAAGGGACCCAGCACTGATCCCTATAGTATGCTACTAAACACCAGCCTCCAGTCAGACAAACAACATTTTACTACCACCCAGTCTTCTATCAACAAGGCAATTTTGGATCTAACTTGCCAAGTTATCCTGGATCCCATGTGCTTTTACTTTCTTGATCAAAGTCCCACATGGATCCTTGTCAAAGACTTTGCTGAAATCCACAGAAATTACATCAGCTGCATTACCCTCATCTACAAACCTGATCACTTCCTCAAAAAGAAGTCAGTCAATCAAATTTGTTCATCATGACCTCAACATAGCTTGGTTAGACAGACGATCCCTGATCAAATCTTGCTTCTCCTTCATAACTTTCTCCAACAGATTCACTGGTCTGCAATTCCCTGGTTTATTGCTCCCAACTTTCTTAAAAAGTGGAACCACATTAGTTGTCTTTCAGTTCTCTGGCACCTTCAAACTCATTTATTGGATCTGCCATCAAGTCTAAATGCACAGTTTTGTCTCAAAACGCAAGCTATGAAAATGTTTGTAAGAGTGGCAAAGTGTCTTTCAACATCCAGCATCGTGAGCCACAAGGATGAATCCTATGTCCACACATGTATCGGCTGCTAAAGATAAACAAAAAGCAATGTCCTATTACAACCTATTTCCCCAAAGACCAGTTGATGCTGTGCAGCACTAATTGGCAAATGGTTGAGAGAATTACCATAGCAAATTGTATGTGGGTTTTCCATTTACATGGTAAAGAATTCCCTCATTTGTGAGGACCGTAAGGAACTTGCATAGACAAGATATTGTTATCAATATACACTTGTTCAGTATTGCTAACCTATTCATTAGTATGCTGAAGGAAGCCATCACCTTTGCAGCACACTGCTTTATTATGGTAAGATAGATGTGCTGCTATTTTCTGAATCCTTATTCACTGAATTATGAACTTAGCAACTCACGCAAATTCAATTTTAAATGGCACCAAGTTTATGTTCCAGTCACAGAAAATCTGCTATAATTAAGTAGTTGCGCACAATTTGTGTCAGTTTCCCTCAAAAACACACTTTCTTGGAGTGAGCCTCAATATTCTGGACACTTGTGTGCAGTGGTCGTGTCCGTACATTTGAGCCAAATCTCACCGGCTCCAGAGGTCAGAGATGTACAGCACGGAAAGAACCCCTCGGTCCAACTCATCCATGCCCACCAGATATCCCAACTTAATCTAGTCCCACTTGCCAGCACCCAGCCCATAACCCTCCAAACCCTTCCTATTCATATACTCATCCAATGCCTTTCAAACCTTGCAATTGTACCGGCCTCCACCATTCCACTGACAGCTCATTCCATACACGTACCACACTGCAGCTCTGTCAATTTCACAAGGTGAGCAAACAGCTAGATCCGTATTTGCAGGATTTCTGAATAGTCAGTTTTCTAGTTCACGGTGCTAAATGATCCTTGTATGTATATTGACCAGTCCATACACGTACCACACTGCATGAAAAAGTTGCCCCTTACGTCTCTTTTATATCTTTCCCCTCTCACCCTAAATCTCTAGCTCTGGACTCCCCCACCCCAAGGAAAAGACCTTGTCTATTTATCTTATCCATGCCTGCCATGATTTTATTAACTTCTAGAAGGTCACCCCGCACCAAGGAAAACACTCCAGCCTATTCAACTTTTCCCTGTAGCTCAAATCCTCCAACCCTGGCAACATCCTCGTAATACCTAACTTGTTAGAAAACAGGCTTTTAAAATAAAATGCACGTTTCCAATACATTGATAATACATTTGAGATCTTTCAATCCACAGCTGTACTCTATTAAATCTTTAAACACCTTAATGCACTCCAATATGGAGTGGCTTATTGGTAACATTACAAGACTAGGAATATAGAACCCCAAGCTGATGAGCTGTGGACAAAAGTCCAAATCTCACTACGGCAGGTAAAATTTGAACTCAGTTTATTTAAAACCTGGTCAAGAGCAACCTTGTAATCACTGTCAATTATCATAAAAGCCCATCTGATCACTAACATCCTTTTTAGGGAAAGAAATCTGTCATCCTTACCTGTACGTGACTATACGCCTATATGTGACTCCAGAACCATAGAAATGTGGTGGACCTTTAATTGCATTCCAGGCAATTATGCAAGAAATTGGCAGTAAAACCAATGATATCAACTGATATCTATATCCCATGAATGATTTTTTTTTTAAATTACCTTTTGTGACAGTCAAATACACTCAAATTCCATGTTCGTTTAGAAACCTAGCAATGTATCAAACTAATCAACTACAAGGCTAGTTTCACTGGTCAATATACATACAAGGATCATTTAGCACCGTGAACTAGAAAACTGACTATTCAGAAATCCTGCAAATACGGATCTAGCTGTTTGCTCACCTTGTGAAATTGACAGAGCTGCAGTGCAAAGCTCTCATGCAGGACAATGGCTATCCTGATCAGACCATTTCATGAAACACAAAATTTTACAAATGGACCAAAGGATACCACTTTCAGACCCAAAACCTCTAACCCAAATTATCCTGGGAAGAGAAAATTATATAAAAATTTAAGCAATAGACTAAAAGTCTATTTCACACTCTTCTGTAGTGGCAATGCAAGTAGCATTTTCCAGCAGGATGCTGCCATCACCATAAAATTTAGTAACAAGTTCTGTATGCACAATACCAGGCACATAAAATGTACCTCCAACTGATCAAATCAAAATGTATCTTTTGTTGCTCATAATTAGCAGAGTATAGATCATTTGCAAAGACAAGTTAGATGCAATTCTAAAATTGTGCAAGTACAGCCCAATCTTGCGTGCTAATACCTACACTAACAACCAATTTAAGAAACTAAGTAAAACTCATAACATGGTTCATTTAAACTTGGAAAGGACATAAAGTCACAAGCAGAGACCTTTTTACTGCAAACAAAACAGGAATATGCTCAGGTGTTGCAACTTTTTTGATTATCTTGGAGCTTGAGGCGCCTTTCATTCTAGTTGGTCGAAGCACCTCGATACATCAGAATTGACTGCCAAACAAACAATCAGTACCCTTTATGCCTGTAGAACAAGCTGTTCTCATTTGAAATTTGGTATTCTTGCATTCATCTTGATGTATGCAAAAACAAAGCGCTTTTGCAATACGCCTTGCTTTCCATCTTTATTGAATTCTGCCCTACCAAGTAACTGTTAATATTGAATATAGTTCTTGAAATTGAATATTGTATGAGGCGTAACAAGCACTGTACAGAGGTTACAAAAAAAAAATCACTTGGCTAGTATACACTAACTGGACTCCTGTGGCACAGTGATAGAGTTCCCCACTCAATCAGGAGGCTTGCGTCCAAAGTCCCATCTGCTCTAGAAATTTGTCCTAACACCTCTGAAAAGGTTGATTAAAAAAAAATCCACGTAGGCATATACACCATTCAAGTGAACCATTCTAGTCACATTTACCCATATATTTTCCCTCATTCAATCTGATTTGAATTTTAACAGTTTCTACCTCAACCATCAAGCTTGAAAGCAAGTTACACAGTCTCACAAAGTTGTGGAAGTTTCTTCTGAATTCTTTTGCATGTCTTGCATTTAAATTGTGTATCTTTGACACTTCATCCTTTACTTCCTAACTAGTGGAAATAGTCTGCTTGCATCCAGCCTGCTCCATCTGGGTCATAATTTTAAGAATTTGTATTACAATGCTCCATAATCTGCTTTGTTGGAATATGACATACATGTAGCAAACAGACCTAATAGATTATGCAGTACATCAAAATACAGTTTCAGAACCTAGCTATTATCACAAATATCACATGGTACAGTCCACAGTAGCATATGTAATGGTTTACTAATCTGGCCTGTTGAATGGGTACAAATAAATTAAAGACTTGACATGAAAAAATAAGCAGCTGGAGTTTCAGACGCAATCAATGAAATTTTAAATTTAGATGTTTACATTACAAAAATCAGCTGTCAATGCATTTTTCAATCAGTGCTGTTAAAGAATTCTAGTGAGCTGTCCAATTTTCTCAAGTGATCTTTATTAGCATCCAATGAGAGAATTTTAAAGGACAACAAATTTTTTGTCACAATTTACAAACAGTAAAACATTTTGGATAAAATCTGCTCAAAAGGAAGGCATAATTTCTAATGCATTCAGAACTTGTTTTACTGTCAGTGCTTTTTTTAAGAAAAACAAATTTTCAATTATTCAAATTCAGCATTATACAAACTATCTTGAAGTTAACATATACACAACTAAATGTATGTTTGTAACTTTCTGCTAATGAAGACTCCATTTCCTATAAGAACTAAGATGAATATGTAGAACGACCAAATAAATTTACTCGACACAGCCATTGTATTGGTCACCACTATCCAAAAGTGGATTCAGTATTCCTAAATGACAATCTAAAATAGATCAAGGAGTGTGTACTTATTAAGTATAACAATTTTAAACTGATCAGTGTCAGCAAGTCTGCAAAGTCATGAATTGCATTTTTAAAAAATCTACCAACAATGCAATCTGATTTTATGTGACCGATTAAACTATCCTCAACCATAATCAATAGTCATAAAGTGACATCAAAGCAAGTTCATCCTAAACTGTACCTATTCCTTCCCCCCCCCCCCCCCATCCCATATAGTTTAGGTGCAAATTCTAGAATCTGTAAAGCAATGCATACATTTCCATTTAGTATCAATAATACATTTTTCCAGACATATTAAAATTATAGAACTCAAAGCAACGTGTAACTGATACCCATAACATCAGGCATTTTGTGTAAAACAACATCAATCTATTCTCGTCAGCCTGACATTAGGCCACAAAAGCTCTAAATCGTTTATGCACTAATTAATTTCATAATATTGAAGCAAACTTCAAATAAACATTAACTACTATACAGCATAGATCTTAATGGTAAGGAAGGAAAAGAAACATTTCAAGACAAAATGCCTTGAATGACCGGAGCACTTTTAAGAGTGTCTAGGCCTGCATGAAAGCTAAAGACATATAGGCCGGAACCAATGGCTATGCATTACTGCAGATTATTATTTTTCACACAAATACCTACAGGCCTGTGCAGCAATGAGGAGATAATTTTACCACTTACTTGCATTTAACACGTCAAGCAGCTCTGCACAGTTTTCGCACATCTTTCACTAATTTAACCATTTATCTGCCCTACGGTTTCTCGTTAAGTTCAATTGTTTGTTGTGCGACCGTTCGTTGTTTTGAGAAGGCGCTGAGGGAGGGGGAAGGGAGGGAAAGGGAGAAAAAAATCTGAATGCAAATTAACCGATCCGCACCACAACGACCAGCTCGAACCTCCGCGCCATTTTGATTTGGACAAGTCCGACGAGCAGCTTCGGATGTTTCCGCTGACAATCGGGTCCTTCCCCTGCGTCGCGCACCTCACGCAGCGCCCAAGATGGCCACCCCTCCCTGCCACAGGTGGTACATACGTTCGCATGACATTGCCACGGCAACGTACCTTACCTCGCCAACGGCCGCAATGACTCGACCAGCTTGATAAACAACGGAGAGAAGAGTGAGTGGTTGCGAGTGTCTTAAAAATAAATTATAACTGGATTAAAACAGGCCGTGGTGCTGATAACGGTGTTATTTCCCCTCGTTCGTTTACTAACCTGAAGTTTTCACCGGCGAAAATATTTACTTTCATTTTCAGATGGGCATCTTTACAGAATAGAGCAAAACATTACTCATTTAGCTTAACAAACTCACGTCCTGTCTCTGATGGTGGATGCTCTTTAAAACAAAAATAATTTACTACAGTCCGTCCAAAAGCTGAGCAACTCCGATTGAAATTAAGGACTCATTTTCTGCAGAAATTTGATAGTTACCTTTTAAAGTGATCAATTTCGTGTTAAGTTGGCTAGATTTATAAAACCAGCATAACATCATTGGTTAAAGTGCAGGAGGCTGTTAGGCCCGTCGTACCTGCGCCTGCTCCGCAAAAGCAAGCCAGATAGGCAGGAGGCTGGAAGAACACCGCAAGACAGGCAGCATAAGGAGGTGGAAAAGTGGACGTTTTGGGTGTGGACCTTGTTCAGGACTCTGCCCCATACTCGTTTGAAAATAACGATTCAATCTGCCCTTCATTACCTTTTAGGCAATGCATTCGAGATCCTAACCACTTACTGTATTCAACAAAACTCACATTACTCTTACTCATTCCTGAAGAGCTCACGCTTGAAACGTCAACTGTGCTGCTCCTCGGATGCTAGCTGATCTGCTGTGCTTTTCCAATGCCACACTTTTTGACTCTGATCTCCAGCACCTGCAGTGCTCACTTTCTCCTCTTCCTTTTACTTTTGCCAATCTTAAGCAAGTTCTTGTTCCAAGTTCTTGCATCAATGAAAACAGTTTCTCCCTACAAATTCTGTCCAGACCTAAAAATCACAACACCAGGTTATAGCCCAACAGGGCTTTTTTATTTGGAAGCACTAGCTTTCAGCTCATTGCTCCTTCACGGGTGGTTGTGGAGGATAAGAGCATAAGACACAGAATTTCTAGCAAAGTTATATCTGTCCAAATTCTTCATGGTTTTGACAATCTCTATCAAATTTCTTCTCAACCTCAAGTTCAAGGAGAACAGTGCCAGATTATCCAATCCAAACAATATTACTGAAATTCTTCATCATTGAAACCATTCTTGTGAGTTTTTCCTGCACCATCACAGATGCCTTCACATCCTTCAGTGTGCAATAGTTTCACAATGTTAAAATAACTCTCTCACAGGCACATTCAGGCTGGTCACCTATGAACTCACCCTTAGTGTGGATGAGAATCATCCTCATCTGTGAGGAACCACAAATGAATAAATTAAAATGTGATGCCCAGAACTGTATCTAGTCTTTTAGCAACAACACATTCAATTTAAAAAAAGTGAACATTTAAAAGCAAAAGCTTTTCAGATCTTGGCCAAATTTTCCTTTGCAACATTCCATGGTACACAAAAAACCTGACATACACACTGACCTGTTTCATCGACAGACAGCAGACCATACAATAAGTATGCATCTATAAAGTGCAGAAATGGTATTACACCTACAGATTTGAAGCTACAGTGTCAATGTGGCCCACATTCCTTGCAAATGTTAATCCCAATTCCCTTGCTGATTAAAGCAATATATAACCATATATAACCAGAACCTTCACTGATGAAAACGGCCTTTATATGTTAATGAAACAATCATGAAATTGTTACAACATGTAGGAACATAGATTTGGGAGTTTGTTTTTGGCAACAGCCTATGACATAGGTATGATTATTATTTTTAAGAAATTTAATTTTCAATGCAGTAGGTAACAGCAGTAAAAGTGGACAAGGGGTAAGCAGCAGCTGACATCACAGTATTGCACACTATAGATTCTGAGGGACCTGTGAATTATGCCAATTTAAGGGAAGGAGCAGGGTATGTGTCAGTGGAAGCTGACTTAAGGGGAATAAGTTACTCAAATTTGTAAATTTATCAGCATCATAAAAGACTATTAAAGAAGAAGAGTTGCAAGCTGTAATCATTTGCTGCACTCAGTGTGATATTAAAGAGTTAATTTGCTCTGCTGAACTGCAGGAAATTGAATGTCCCGAGGGTAGGGTGGGATGCCTCTGACTTACAGGTAAATTGTAAGGAATTTAAATTCCTATCCCTGGCCATTCAGAGTCATGTATATGGCCATTTACTAGCTATGCAGAAGTGAATATATATTGTCATCCCTTGCCATCCAGAGCCATTGACATTGTCATCATCTCCTATTCAGAAATCAATAAGAACATTACAATTGGAATTCTGACTACTCCCTGTAGTTAAGAACTGATTCACAACAATTTTGACCATTAAGGGATGATTTACATTACATTTTTTCTGAAGATGATGTGGTCACTGCAGTATGTCTTGAGTAGCATGTGACTGTGGGGGAGTGGCTGGGGATTGTCTTGTGGGCATTACTGAGATGTAAAGATTTTGTATAAAGAAAGGACAGTTCCTTTGTTCAGAGAGACTTCTCGACACACTTTGCAAACATGGCAAAGAGTGTTAAGAGTTTCTCCAAAGTTTGTACTGTATTTGCTTAATAAAATATGGTTATTGTTCACAGAAATTGGTGCATTGCAGTTGCATCAAATGCATAAGGATCTCAGAAAAAAGAACTTAACAGCAGATGAGTTCAGACTTAACTTTAGAGATTGGAGTATAAGAAGGAACTGCTACAGAGGTGGATACCATATTCCAGTTGAAGCTGAACCAGATTTTTTTTTGCAATTCTACCGTAACATGCTTTCATACTCCATGCCTATGTTTATGAAACTTGATTAACTGCTGTCCTGACCTTCCCTGCCACTTTCAACAATTAGAACAGTTACCCCCAACACCCCCTGCTCATGTATCCAATTTTGGAAATGTACATTTTTATAAACTGTCCTCATTCCTCTGTGCAAATTACATCACATTACTCTGCATTTCATTTAAAATGCTAACTCTTTGCTTTCCCATCAACCTACCTATGATGTTATGAAGCTTAACATGATCCTCTTCACAATCTACAAAACTTCCAAACATTGTGCTATCTGCAAATTTTGAAATTTTCCCCTCTATAACCAAGATCAGGTCATTAAAATATATCAAGAAAAGCATGTACCTGTTTACAGTGATGACATTCCATAGAGATTATTTGTTTTGGGAGTTAAGTTTAAATTCACTATAAACAGCGAACACAATAGTTATGAAACCTGTTTACTTAATCAAATCAAATAATAAATTATAAATAAATCAGGTTAAGAATATCACAAAACAGGCTATGGATCCGAGCAGATTCTCTGGTTTTAATTTATCTGTGTGCTGGCTATGTTAGGAGCTAGATGCAGTTTGAAGCTGTAACGTTGCTAAAACACAGCATGTGTGATGCTGTTAAGAGCCTCCAGGCACTTAGTGGCCAGGAGAGTCCCAGAGAGTTGACAAAGTTAGGGACACAAAGAAGATAAATTTGACAAAGTTTAGTATTCTCAGTGATAAAACAGAAATTGCTGGAAAAGTTCAGCAGGTCTGACAGCATCTGTGAAGAGAAATCAGAGTTAATATTTCAGGTCTGGTGACCCTTCCTCAGAACTGATGAGAGCTAGGAAGATGTCGGTTTATGTGCATAAGATAGGGTGGGGGTGGGGGTAAGGAATAAATGATAGGTAAGGATCGAGCACAAAGAGAGAAAAGAACAGTTGGACAGACAAAGGAGTGGATGACAATCTGGCTGGGAGAGTGAATATAGTGAATGGAAACGGTTAAAGGCCAATAATAGATAGTGTGTAATGGCTGACTATGTGATAACAAGACCTGGTATGTGGAGTTGGGGGCTAGGACATGAGGGAGTTCAGGCCCTAAAATTATTGAACTTAATATTGAGTCTGGAAGGCTGAGGGTGCCCAAGTGGAAAATCAGGTGTTGTTCTTTCAGCCATCGCTGAGCTTCACTGGAGAAATTCTGAGGAAGGGTCACTGGACCCAAAATGTTAACTCTGATGTATCTTCAAAGAAGCTGCCAGACCTGCTGAGCTTTTCCAGCATTTTCTGATTTTGTTTCTAGTATACTCATTGCTTGGATCATAACAAAATCCCTTTTTAAACAATTGTATAACACTTGCATCAAGATCTTGAAGTCATATAACTAACATATTGTCCCCAATTGGGTATAATGTAACATACAGTAACAATAAAAAAAAGTGATATTTTAACATATTTCATACTCCATCTTTTTTGAGACAGAGACGGGTTTTGAAATGCTAGTATTTTCAATTTACCACACTAAAGATATGGCAGTTTTTTGTTTTTATGTCAATAAAATAAATCCCACGCTTCAGTTTGTTTCAGCTTCCCAATCAGTTTGTATTTGGCAGACAAAATAAGTGCTTTGTTTGATAAAAAGTGACAACCCCACAAACAATGTATTTTGTTGAACCGGGGTTCAACATACTTGCCACAAAAAAGTCGTTTTTAAAATTAATTCATCCACCCAAGAGCATCATGTCTGCCAACATTTCTTCTCACCTCCACTAACAATTTTTCTCCTTATAGTTGTTTCTTAACTCCACTAGAAGTCCATTCCAGATGTTGATTACTGTTCATAATGATGCTAAATTTAATACTTTATCCTACTCTGAATTCAAGTTATAGCAGTAGTGTGAATGTTTTTCATTTTGTTCACTTTGTTGTATACCTATATAAAAGATCATTTTTGATACTTCACTTAAGGCTGAAAAGTTTGTGTCTCCAACCTACCCTCATAACTCAGATGGTTGGCACTACAGATACGGTCATAACTCTGTCACTCTACACAGATGCTGCCTGAGTATTTCAGCACTTCGTTTTTGTTTCAGATTCCCAGCATTTTGCTTTTACTTGCACAAATCGGCTTATCACTTCACTACCTCTGGTGCCTGAATGTCTTCCAAGTTTCTTAGTGACAAGAACTGGACACATAATAAAAGTGCAGTATTTACTGTGGAAAAGGATATGGAAGATATAGACTGTAGGGAAATAGATGGTGACATCTTGCAAAATGTCCAGATTACAGAGGTGGAAGAGGTGGATGTCTTGAAACAGCTAAAGGTGGATAAATCCTCAGGACCTGATCAGGTGTACATGAGAACTCTGTGGGAAGCTAGAGAAGTGATTGCTGCGCCTCTTGCTGAGATATTTGTAGCATCAATAGTCACAGGAGAGGTGCCAGAAGACTGGAGATTGGCAAACGTGGTGCCACTGTTTAAGAAGGACGGTAAAGACAAGCCAGGGAACTATAGACCAGTGAGCCTGACCTCGGTGGTGGGCAAGTTGTTGGAGAGAATCCTGAGGGACAGGACGTACATGTATTTGGAAAGGCAAGGACTGATTTGGGATAGTCAACATGGCTTGTGCGTGGGAAATCATGTCTCACAAACTTGTTTGAGTTTTTTGAAGAAGTAACAAAGAAGATTGATGAGGGCAGAGCAGTAGATATGATCTATATGGACTTCAGTAAGGCGTTCGACAAGGTTCCCCATGGGACACTGATTAGCAAGGTGAGATCTCATGGAATACAGGGAGAACTAACCATTAGGATACAGAACTGGCTGAAAGATAGAAGACAAAGGGTGGTGGTGGAGGGTTGTTTTTCAGACTGGAGGCCTGTGACCAGTGGAGTGCCACAAGGATCGGTGCTGGGCCCTCTACTTTTTGTCATTTACATAAATGATTTGGATGCGACCATAAGAGGTACAGTTAGTAAGTTTGCAGATGACACCAAAATTGGAGAACAGCAAAGAGGATTACCTCAGATTACAACAGGATCTGGACCAGATGGGCCAATGGGCTGAGAAGTGGCAGATGGAGTTTAATTCAAATAAATGCGAGGTGCTGCATTTTAGGAAAGCAAATCTTAGCAGGACTTATACACTTAATGATAAGGTCCTAGGGAGTATTGCTGAACAAAGAGACCTTGGAGTGCAGGTTCATAGCTCCTTGAAAGTGGGGTCGCAGGTGGATAGGTTAGTGAAGAAGGTGTTCGGTATGCTTTCCTTTATTGGTCAGTATTGAGTACAGGAGTTGGGAGGTCATGTCGCTGCTGTACAGGACATTGGTTAGGCCACTGTTGGAATATTGTGTGCAATTCTGGTCTCCTTCTTATCGGAAAGATGTTGTGAAATTTGAAAGGATTCAGAAAAGATTTACAAGGATGTTGCCATGGTTGGAGGATCTGAGCTACAGGGAGAGGTTGAACAGGCTGGGGCTGTTTTCCCTGGAGCGTTGGAGGCTGAGGGGTGACTTTATAGAGGTTTACAAAATTATGAGGGCCATGGATAGGATAAATAGATAAAGTCTTTTCCCTGGGGTCGGGGAGTCCAGAACTAGAGGGCATAGGTTTAAGGTGAGAGGAGAAAGATATAAAAGAGACCTAAGGGTCAACGTTTTCGCGCAGAGGGTGATACGTGTATGGAATGAGCTGCCAGAGGATGTGGTGGAGGCTGGTACAATTGCAACATTTAAGAGGCATTTGGATGGGTATATGAATAGGAAGGGTTTGGAGGGATATGGGTCGGGTGCTGGCCGGTGGGACTAGATTGGGTTGGGATATCTGGTCGGCATGGATGGGTTGGACCGAATGGTCTGTTTCCATGCTGTACATCTCTATGACTCTATGACTTCTTATGATATGTATTCTGTTGCTTCGACTTTCTTATTTTTTTATTTAAATTGCTATTTTGTTTTGATTAAATGTGGTTACTGTTATTCCTAAAAATCCCTGGATGTTATTGAAATACAAAATAATTTCAGTGTTATTCATAGAATACATCTGTTATTTAACTACTAAGGGATAAAGTGCAGAATAGACAATCATATTATTAGTAAGCTAAAGTCCGATTTAAAGACAAAATTAAACTTATGTTTGAATTGTTTTATTGTTTCTCCTTAGAAAGAGATACTTGTATATTATATTCTTGGCAATAGCAGCATTATCTGATTACGGGTATTTTAAAATGGCAAATCACTCTTTTTTTTCCTTTGCATGCACAGTACTTCACAAATCTAACAGTTTCTGTTTTAGATGTTGTTGAATTCAAACAGAGGACTACACCAACAGAGGCGACCAATGTCATTGTTGACAATCCCTTGATATTGGGTCAGATATATATTTTTAAGCTTGAAGTTAGAGTGATGACATTTACAAGATTATGTACTTGTGCTTCTTTTTAAATACATTTTTAAAGCTGTGGTCGAATGTGGCCATCATGGTACAGTAGCTGGAAATATATCCTGCAGGAGATTTATATGGTAGAAAAAACTTCCATAATGAATCATAGAATCCTACAGCATGGAAACAGACCATTCAGTCCAATTGGTTCATGCTGATCAGGTTTCCCAAGTTTGACGAGCTCCACTTGCCTGTGTTTGGCCCTTTTCCCTCTAAACATTTCCTATTCATGTACCTGTCCGAATGACTTTTAAACGACTGTTCCTGCTCCCTCGAGCAGTTCATTTCCATATCTATGCCCACCTTCTGTGTGAAAACACAGCCCCTCAGGTCCCTTTTAAATTTTCTTCTCTCACCTTAAAATTATGGCCTCTAAATTTGAACTTCCCTACCTTAGGGAAAAGAGCTTTACTACTCACCTTATCTATGCCATTCATGATTTTATAAATCTTTATAAGATTTCCACTTAATCTCCTACAATCCAGGGAAAGAGGTCCCAGTCTATCCAACGTCTCCCTCCCAAGTCAAACCCTCCAACCCAGTAACATTCTTGTCAATCTTTTCAGTTTAATAATATCCTTCCTACAGTAGGATGACTAGAACTGCGCACAATACTCCAAAAGTGGTCTCACCAACATTCTGTATAGCGATGACATGACATCCCAACTCCTGTAGTCAATGCTATGACCAATGAAGGTAAGCATGACAAATGCTGTCTTCACCTACATGTCACCTCACTTTCAAAGAACTGTCTACCTATACCCTTAGACATCAATCCCCAGGGCCCTACCATTAACTGTGTAAGTCCTGCCCTTGTTCGTCTATATCAAAATGCAACACCTCACATTTATCTAAATTAAATTCCATCTTCTACTCCATGAGAGGTATATTCTCCAAAACAAGCTTTGGGAGAGTACCTACAATTGGATCTGATAGCTCTAAATCAACATCAGTAGTGCAGTCTAAATCAATGAGTGGGAATCAGAAAGCTTCCCAATCACATTTTCTGCCTTGTTTGTCTGTTATATTGAGCTTTTTGCTGAGCCTCCTCACCTAAGACCTCACACTACCCATTGGGAGGCACTGCCCAGCACCAAACTGTTTGCACTCCATTGTAGGCAATTTCAGGCCATACAGAAGTGCCTGGTCTCCAATTATCTTGGACCCCCTTGACATTGCCAGGCCCATGTGCAATGGTGTTGAAAGAACTCTTGCAAAGGCACCTTCCACACCCTCAGAATGAAGCTTGGGACCTGGACCGGAAGCTGTACTGGTCTGTACAGCTACCTATGGACTCACCATGAGAGTGGAAGACGTTCATCCTCATCTGCAAAGGACCACCAATGAATGAATTTACCAAGGAAGGAAGGAACCAAATTTGAGGGGACTATTCCAGACATTAGAGGGCTGCAAGTGAAACCCTCTCTGTACATGGATAACTTTGCTGTTTTCCGCTTGGATCCACTTTCAATGCAGATCCATGAGCATCTGTGATCAGTTTGAGCTGGCCTTGGGCACCAAGGTAAATCGAGGCAAGAGTGAGGCCATGTTCTTTGGGAACTGAACTGACTGATCCTTTATCCCTTTCACCATCAAGACAGATTACCTTAAGATGCTGGGTATTTGGTTCAGAGGAGCTGATGCTTGCGCCAAAACCTGGGAAGAACATATTGCCAAGGTGAATCAGAAACTGGGGAAATGGAAGCACCACTCCCTCTCCATTATGAGTAAAAACCTGATTCTGGGTGTGAGGTCCTCTCAGTGTTGTTGTATGTGGCGTAGGTCTGGCCTATTCCCCGAACCTGCGCACCTTGCATCACCCGAGCCATCTTTTATTTCATTTGGAAGTCAAAGATGGACCAGGTCCAAAGGGACACCATGTATAAAGTGCTGGTCAAAGGGGGAAAGAACATACCCAACATTGCCCACATCCTGATGGCCACTTTTGTGTGCAGCTGCATCAAGCTATGCATAGATTCTCAGCACACAAACACCAAAGGTCATTACATACTGAGGTTCTACCTGTCCCCAGTGTTATGAAGAATTAATCTGGCCTCATTGCCGTGGAACACTCTATTAGTTAGACTGTTCCGTATCACCTGTCCATTGTACAGAAATGTTTGACTACAAGCCAGTCAGGAAGTGGTCAGCACATAACATCCATGAGACCCTTTGGGAAAAGGAGAGCATGGATCTTGTTGGGCTGTTTTCTGAGCAGACTGTGAAAGTCATTTGGCAGAATGCCTCATGGCCATAACTTTGCAACAAGCACTAAGACATTGCCTGGCTGGTGACGAGAAGGACACTACCTATGAGATCCTTCATGTACACCTAGAGTCTCTGTGCCACTGCAAGCTGCCCTTGAAGCAGCTGTGGGGAGAATGAGACTATCATACATATCCTGCTGGAATGTGTCAATGCAAAGGAAGTCTGGAGAATCATGCAGTGGTTTTTGGTAAAGTTCGTCCCAAGTAGCTCCATGTGCTCTATGGTCTGTTCCTCGGGGTGCATACTGAGATAAATACAAACTGTGCCTGGAGGGCCATCAACTCACTGAAAGATGCTCCTTGGTCTGCGTGAAACATGCTAGTCTTCCAGTTGAAAGAATTGACTCCAACAAAGTGTTTCTGGATTAGTGGTGCTGGAAGAGCACAGCAGTTCAGGCAGCATCCAAGGAGCAGCGAATTCGACATTTCAGGCAAAAGCCCTTCATCAGGAATGAAAGGAGCAGACTGGCAAATTCCAAGGTGCAGGACAATGTGCTGGGGAATGCACTAAAACTTGGGGTTGCTGCCACCAAGATGCATTGGGAAAAAATCACTTTCTGCCAAAGAACAATGGGGGCCCGTTCAGTTACTGGACTCTCCTGGTGCCTCAGATACATGTAGATAGTTCCGAGTACATGACATAATTGAGAAATGCTTTTATTTGTAACTATGAAGAAAGTGTTTGTTTTCTTCTCTGTACTCAAAAAATTGTATAGATCTGAATTGCTTTAGTAACTATGTACATGAGGATTTTCTTTCTTATGAATAAAGCATTTCTTAAAAAATTAGGCATTTGGAAACTGCATTCTCTCCAAAGTTATATCGCCACGTTGTACTATGTTTAGTCCCTCAACCAAGGAATGGTGCATACTTAAAGGGAGTTAGATGGAGATTAAAAAACACAAATTATATAATTAACAATAATCTGCCCAAGGAAAGAAGCATGTTCCCTGATTTATTATACACAACAAATTCTGAAATGAACTCTAGTATTGTAAAATTATATTCTCTGGTTTACTTAAGGTAAATTGCCTATTTGGCTATGATGCCATCACGCTTCTATCCACACACATAAGCTGGTGATTGCAACATATTGCACTGTTGATTTTATTAGACTGTATTTTTACCCATGCCAAAAATCAAAGAAATATTATTATTCAAGAATGATTTCACTAATGTTAAAATATTACTTGAGCTCTGTAGAGCAGTTGCTTTTCTATTTTGAAAGTTTGTTTTGGTCTAAAAAGGAAGGGGACAGCTGCAGTACCTTGATTACAAGAGAGAGACGCTGAAGATAGTTGTCTTTTCTCAAATGGAAGTCATTTCAGACTCAAAACATTAATTCTGTTTTTCTCTCTCCACAGTTGTGCCAGACCTGCTGAGTTCCTCTCATACTTTGTTTTTATTTGGTGTTTTCCTCTTGTTCATTATTTGTAATTCACTTTTTTTCCCTTCTAATTCTTACAGATTCAACGCATTTATGTTCAGTTATTTGGTGGAATTTTTAAATTTACACACATGAGCCAATATAAATTTTAAACAATCAAGAAGACTTAATAACAGTCTGTAATATTTGAATAGTATTCAAAAATGACCCCAAAGTTCATAACTTGGCAAACAGATTTTCTTTTAAAAACGATGAGTTATATCCTGAAACAAGAATTTCTTTGGTACTTCTGTATGTTTGGTGCTATCAGTTCTCAGTTCAATGGAATTAGAACTATTCTGGGAGATAGTTTTCAAATGTTTAGGATGTCTGTTGAAATAGAATAATTACTTATTAAAATTAAACTTACAATGCTTTCTAAGTTTACAAATATCTAAAGAACGATTCTTAAAAGATCCACTGAAACCCACAAAAGGACCTGCAGATGGTCTGGAGTCAGACTGCTCTACTGTCTCCAGATTAACAATGCTCACTTACCTCCCCTCTCCTAGTTCACTAGCTGGAACATTCCAAAAGGTTTTGCAACTGATCAATCAAGTTTTATTCTTACTTGTCAAGGGGTCTTTTTTTTTATTCTATGTCTGAAACTGTAATTATATTTGAGAATTTGTTTGACTTTTGTATCATATAAATTAAGATGATAGCTTTGCTTAAAAAATTATAGTTGCTATTTTATTCACTATTTCAGTAATCACAAGCTTATAGTTATTCTCTACATCTTTCTGGGACAAATGTTAAGCTCTTTTCAGTAATCCTTTTAATAAAAAGCCAAAAATTTATAATATACAACCCCTCCGAATAGAAAACATTCATGCAAGTCTACAATAGTGAAACTTAATGTTAGCAGTTAGTATTGTTGAAAACTAAGGAGATCCATACATTTCATTTTGGGTCCAAATGTACCAATAGCTCTCGTGGCAGTGCCCTCACGAAGCTGATTGACTGAATGTTTTATTTATTTGGTAATTGGGTTTTGTGGCCTTGAATGTAACTCATTCTTGTCAGCATAAAATATATTGTTATGTTTTATAAAATTCATTCAGGAATGTGTGCATTGCTAGCTCAGCCGGTCCCTAGTGCCCTTGAGAAGGTGATGGTGAGCTGCCTTCTTGATGAGCCATGTGGTGGAGGTAGACGCACAATTCAGTTAGGGAGGAAATTCCAGGATTTTGACTAAAAGGCACTGGATGAATGGCAATATATTTCCAAATGAGAATGGTGAGTGACTTGGAGGTGAACCTTCAGGTTATGGTGTACTGTTGCTATTTTCCTTCTAGATGGAAGTGGTCAGTTTTTTTTAGATTAGACTTACAGTGTGGAAACAGGCCCTTTGGCCCAACAAGCCCACACCGACCCGCCGAAGCGCAACCCACCCATACCCCTACATTTACCCCTTACCTAACACTACGGGCAATTTAGCTTGACCAATTCACCTGACCCGCACATCTTTGTGACTGTGGGAGGAAACCGGAGCACCCGGAGGAAACCCACGCAGACACGGGGAGAACGTGCAAACTCCACACAGTCAGTCGCCTGAGTCGGGAATTGAACCCGGGTCTACAGGCGCTGTGAGGCAGCAGTGCTAACCACTGTGCCACCGTGCCGCCCACCTGTGAATTTTGTGAATTTCTGCAGTGTATCTTGTAAATGGTACACGGTTGCTATTAATTGTTGGTGTTAGAAGGAATGAATGTTTGTGGGTGAGGGCCCAATCGAGTGAACTGCTTTGTCCTGGATGGTGTTAAGCTTCTTAAATGTTGTTGAAGTGTATCCCATTACATTCTTGACTTAGGCCTTTAGGTACTGGACAGGCTTTGGGGAGTCAGGAAGTAGTATTGCTGTAGTATTCCTTGTGTCTACCTGCACTAGATCTAGTCCGATAAGTTTCTGGTCAGTGATAATCCCCAACTTATTGGTAGTGAGGGATTCAGTGATGGTAACATCATTGAATGTCAAAGAATTGTGACTAGATTGTCGCTTATTTTGGATGGCCATTACTGGTATTTGTTGGCATGTATGTAACTTGCCTCTTTTCAGCCCAAGTCTGGATAATGTCTAGGTGTTGCTGAATTTGGACATGGAGTGCTTCAATATTTGAAGAGTTGCAAATACTGCTGAATAATGTGCAATCATTGGTGAACATCCCTACTTTTGACCTAATGATGGAGGGAAAGTCATTGAAATAGGTGAAAATGGTTGAACAGAGGGCAGGAGTGAGAAGCGACTAAAGAAGATTCTGGGAGAAGTCAGCTCACTCACTGCAACTGAGAAGGACAGGATGTCAAAGAACAATTAAATCCCAAACAATATGTTACTGTAGTGTTGCGCTCCCTTGAGCCAAAAAAATGACAGAGGAGTTGTGCGTGGCTCAGGTCTGGCTATCCCCCAAAACTGCACTATTTTAGTCAGTCAAGCCATCTTGGAAGTCCAAGTATCTGCTTGCATCCATGTATAAAACTTTGGGTAAGGATGGGGGGAAACGTAAATAAAATATCGCCCTAACCCTGATCAGTGGCACCATGACTGGCTCTGTTGTACAACATGGAGGGTCAAAGTGTGGTGTGCAATTATGATATGGGATTTTATAATCAGGGGCACAGCTAAGTACTTCTGTGCCCAGGAGATGCAATTGGACTGAGGGCAGCTGTTTGAGGGTAAATCTACATCTGATGTGGGAATCTTTTAAAGGTGAGTTTATCAGAATTCAGGACCAGCACTTTCCTAGGAGGATGAAAGACAAGAACGACAATATTTGGGAACCCTGAATGACTGGAGATATTGAATCATAGAATCCCTAGTGTTGAAACAGGCCATTTGGCACAAGAAGTCCACACTGACCCTCCGAAGAGTATCCCACCCAGACCCATTCCCCTACCCTATTACTCTATATTTCCCATGACTAATGCACCTAGCCAATACATCCTTGAATGCTATGGGCAATTTAGCACGGCCAATTCACCTAACCTACACATCTTTGGATAGTTGGAGGAAACAGGAGCACCTGGAGGAGACCTACACAAACAGAGAATGTGCAAACTCCACACTGGAGGCTGGAATTGAACCTGGGTCCCTGGCACTGTGAGGCAGCAGTGCTAACCACTGAGAACCACTGTGCCGAATGTTTAGTCAAAAAGAAAAAGAAACAATAGGTTCTTGTAAAATTTCGAAAACTGAAATCTGTCAAGGACTTTGAGGAATATAAAGGAAAAAGCTTGAATGAGGAATTAGGCGGGCTAAAAGGGACCATGAAATATTCTTGGCAAGTAGGATTAAGGAGAATCCCAAGGCATTTTATACATACATTAGGAGCAAGAGGTTAGCTAGGGAGAGGGTAGGTTCACTTGAGGACAAAGGAGGGAATTTATGTATGGAAACAGAGAAAGTAATGAGATCCTTAATGAGTACTTTGCATCTGTATTCACCAAGAACATGTGTGACAATGCTGCTCCTTTAACAAGGTTAGGTTGTCCTTGCTTTTTTTCAGAGGCGTTGTAAATGCGTAGATTCTGATGTGTCTGGTTTGGATGGGTTTTAGGACCAATTTGACTATAGCTGATAGATACTGCCTCAGGCAAAAGGCTTTTAAGTTAAAAAAAACATTTGTACAATGAAAGGGGAATGGCCAGTTCTCCCGGCTCAGCTTTTCTCTGTTTTGGTTTTAGAAGACAGGCTGTTCAGAAGTGCTGATCAATTTAAGCTGGGGAATCCAAAGATACAGCTACAGTGGAAGAAGGTTCCATGCTAAATCTCTCTGCTAACTCTCTTACCTGTAAGAACTGGTGTCTGATTTTACCTTTTTGCCGAGGGGATGTTTATGATGACCATTACCGGCATTTGGAACAGCATTATTAAGTTATGTTAGAGTCAATTAGATTTTTAAATAGTTAAGTTATTCTATATTGTGTTCTCTTTTGTTTGTGTTTCATTCAGTAATTTTGCAAATAAATTCTGTTTTAGAATCATGGAATCCCTACAGTTTGGAAACAGGCTAACAAGACCACACCGACCCTCTGAAGAGTAACCCATCCAGACCCATTCCCTGAACCTATTATTCTACATTTACCCCTGACTAATGCACCTAACCCACACATCTCTGAATACCATGTGCAGTTTAGCATGCCGATTCACCTAACTTACACATCTTTCGATTGTGGGAGGAAATTGGAGCACCCAGAGGAAACCCATCCAGATACCGGGAGAATGTGCAAAAACCACACAGTCACCTGAGGCTGAAATTGTTTAAAACTAAGTGGTTGGGCCAGCTGCATTACTCCTGAAATATCCACGTTATACCTGTTTAAAACAACTAGAAAAGTTAGGGTCCAGACTAGTTTCTTGAAATGTTTTCAGAAGGTTTGGCCAGGTCCATAACACATGGATGATGGAAAGATGAGGGAGGGGTATTTTGATATTTTAGAGGAATTTGATATTAAGGTGGTGGTGGTGTTGGGTGTCTTGAAAAATGTTAAGGTAGATAAGTCCCCTGGGATCTACCTCAGGATACTGAGGACGGCAAGGGAGGAGAGATTGTTGAGGTTTTGACAGATTTTTGTTTCCTCTTTAGCCAAAGTCAAGATCCCAGAAGACTGGAAAATTCTTTGTTTAAGAAGGACAACAGCAATACTCCAGGAAATTATAGACCAGTGACACTTGCACCAGTGATAGGGAAAATATTGGAGAAGATTCTTAGGGATAGGCTTTATTTGTATTTGGAAAAGAATGGACTTATTAGACAGCATAAGGAGGTCTTGTCTCACATACCTGATGAGTTTTTCAGGAAGTGACAAAGACGATTGCTGAAGGTAGGACAATGAATGCTATCTACATGGATTTTACATAAGCATCTGACAGGGTCCCTCATGGTAAACTGGTCAAAACATTTGTCAAATGTTGAGTTGGCAAGTTGGATACAGAATTGGCTTGGTCATTGAAGATAGAGAGTAGTGAAGATAGAGAGTAGTGGTGGAATGGTGTTTTCAGACTGAAGATCTGTGACCATGAAAATTAGTGCTGGGACATGTTGTTTATAAGTTTGCAGATGGATATTGATCAGATTAGATTAGATTACTTACAGTGTGGAAACAGGCCCTTCTGCCCAACTAGTCCACACCGACCCGCCGAAGCGCAACCCACCCATTCCCCTACCCCTAACCCTACATTTACCCCTTACCTAACACTATGGGCAATTTAGCACATGGCCAATTCACCTGATCCGCACATCTTTGGACTGTGGGAGGAAACCGGAGCACCCGGAGGAAACCTACGCAGACACGGGGAGAACGTGCAAACTCCACACAGTCAGTCGCCTGAGTTGGGAATTGAACCCGGGTCTCAGGCGCTGTGAGGCAGCAGTGCTAACCACTGTGCCACCGTGCCGCCCAATCAGTTGGAAAGTTGGGCAGAGAAATGGAAAATGGACAAGTGAGAGATGATGCACTTTGGGAGGTCAAGTGGAGTCATAGAGTCAGAGATATACAGCATAGAAACAGATCCTTTGGTCCAACTCGTCCATGCTGACCAGATATCCTAGATTAATGTAGTCCCATTTGCCAGCACTAGGGTCATATCCCTCTAAACCCTTCTTATTCATATACCCATCTAGATGCCTTTTAAATGTAATTGTACCAGCCTTCACCGCTTCCTCTGGCAGCTCATTCCATACAAAAGTCACCCTCTGCATCAAGATGTTGCCTTTTAGGTCCCTTTTAAATCTTTCCCCTCTCACCCTAAACCTATGTCCTCTAGTTCTGGACTCCCCCACGCCAGGGAAAAGACCTTGTCTATTTACCATATCTATGCCTCTCATGATTTTATAAACCCCTATATGGTCACCCTTCAGCCTCTGACACACCAGGGAAAACAGCCCCAGCCTGTTCAGCCTCTCCCTATTGATCAAACCCTCCAACCCTGGCAACATCCATGTAAATCTTTTCTGAACCCTTGCAAGTTTCACTACATCCTTCCTTTTGATGGGAGACCAAAATTGCACACAACATTCCAAATGTGACCTAACCAATGTCCTGTACAACTGCAACATGACCTCTGAACTCCTATACTCTATGCTCTGACCAATAAAGGAAAGCATCCCAAATGCCTTTTCACTATCCTATCTACCTGCGACTCCACTTACATGCAAAAGTAAACAGTAAGTGGCGCGACATTTACGAGCATTTATGTGCAGAAGGATCTTGGGGAACACTCCCTGAAAGTGGCAACACAAGTGGATTAAGTGGTAAAGGAGATATACAGCATGCTTGTGTTATGAAGATGTGGCTGTACTGTACCTTTAAAAGAGTTAAAAGCTAGCAGTGACAGTACCAAGTGTTCTCAATAAGCTACAGTGTAACGGGTGCTCCACCTACCAGGGTAGCTAGGGTAGCTGGTTGCCTGAAATGACAAAACAGATTTAAATTAAACCCCAGTTTACATTATACCCTGAAAAATACCAAACTCCAATCCAGTTTGAATTTAGTATATTGACAATCTTAAAAGCCAATGACACAATCTGATACTTTGGGGCAATAAGACCAGGGAAAATTGAACAGTTGAGAGGAGAACCGCCAAACTACCAGTATGTAAAAAGACTGTTAAGCAGAATCCCTAAGAAAAGAAGACACAGGAAGATCCAAATAGAAGAATGAATGCTGCCTGGTTTTGATAAGATTATATTCCCGACAGTGTGGGGACAGGCCCTTCGGCACAACAAATCCATACTGACCCTCCGAAGAGTAACTCACCCAGACCCATTTCCCTCTTACTAATGCACCTAACGTTGTGGGCAATTTAGCATGAAAATGTGTTGCTGGAAAAGCGCAGCAGGTCAGGCAGTATCCAAGGAGCAGGAGAATCAATGTTTTGGGCGCAAGTTCTTCTTCAGGAACGTCGATTCTCCTGCTCCTTGGATGCTGCCTGACCTGCTGCACTTTTCCAGCAACACATTTTCAGCTCTGATCTCCAGCATCTGCAGTCTTCACTTTCTCCTTGGCAATTTAGCATGGCCAATTCACCTGACTTGTACATCTTTAGACTGTGGGAGGAAACCGGAGGACCCAGAGGAAACCCACACAGACATGGGGAGAACATGCAAACTCCACACAGTCGCCCGAGGCTGGAATCGAACCTGGGTCCCTGACTCTGTGAGGCAGCAGTGCTAACCACTGAGCCACCATGCAACCCCATGGCCAAAACAAAAGAAGTTTTGTAAGTCTTAATTGGGAGTTCTATCAGACTTATAGAAGAGAAGGTAAAAGATAGGTTTGAGTAAGAAATTGTAAATAGTTGTTAGTTAATTATTCTCTGTTATACAGGTACACAATCCTTTATCTGAAACCATCAGGGCCAGCTGGTTTATGGAATTCAGAATTTTTCAGATTTCGAATAAGTGACAGTTTCTCGGAGAGAAACAAATATCTTACCAAACAGCAGATGCACCTGTGAGTACTACGAGCCCCGAGACAGAATTGACGCCTGCCATTGCTGGGCCATGCCCCCATCTGAGTGACATGGGTCAAGTGGGTGTGGAGTTGGGTTAACTGCACGCCAAACAGTCTTGTTATGGAGAAAAAAGCTTCACAAAAAGAACTTTGGATTTCGGATAAAGGATTGTGTACCTGTACTTTAAGAAATAAAGTTGTTAATTTTTACTTTAAATAATTCTTGACTTCTCGAATTTTCACAGATTACTGCACAGGATAAATCTTTTGTGTCGCTGGTTTGAAATTAAGCAGGAGAGTTTACTCCCTGTCATAACAGTTCATATCATTGATTGGTGCACTGAGTATAAAAGCTGGCAACTCATGTTGTCGATGTTTAAAACTTCAGTTCGGGGGCTCCAAGATGGCGGCGACCCAGCAAGTCTGAGTCTACAGTGCTCCTCCCAAGACTTGGGCAAAGTGGGTCACCCACCCCCACCACACTCACCAAATCATTTAAAATAGCTTTTATTTAATGTAATTAGGTGTTTAGTATTAAATTTAAACAATCTAATCTTTAGTAAAAATAACTAAAGGGAAGAGAGCCCACAGCTCTCAGCAAGCAGGAACCCCTCCCCCATCCTCTCCAGCTGCAGCAGAGGCGTCCACAGCCGCCCCGGGGGACTTACCTACAGTGGCAAGCTTTATGGAAACCATCTCCAAGCTGGATGCGAAGATCGACGCTTTCATTGAAGAATCCCGAAATCGATGGGACTCACTCTCGGCCGCACTGCAAAAGCACGACCGAGATATTGAAGAAATCGAGCACCGAGTCGGAGGGGCGGAGCTAAAGGCCGCGACCTCCGAAACTACAGCGCAATCGGCCATGGATCGGGTCCGGACACTCGAACAGCGAGTCCGGACCTTAGAGAATCATATTGATGACTTCGATAATCGAGGTCACCGAAAAAATATTCGTTTGCTGGGCCTTCCCGAACGGGAAGAGGAAGGCCAGCTTACAGCATTCCTGGAGCAGTGGCTGCCACAGCTTTTAAATCTGGAAGCTGGATCAGGCCAGGTAAGGGTGGAATGGGCCTACCGGGTCGCAATAATGGGGCCCGGCTCGGACCAGCGCCGCCGCCTGGTCCTGTTCCGGCTGCAGAGCTATAGGGAGAGGCAGATACTCCTAGATGCCTCTAGAAATCTTGGAAAAGATTCCCAAACCATGATCTATAAAGGATCCAAGATCATGTTATTCCAGGACTTTTCCCCAGCTCTGGTCCGAAAGAGGAAGGCATTCGATGAGGCGAAGAAGTGTTTAAGGGACTTAAATATTCAGTACTCCTTACGCTACCCAGCGACGCTACGCTTTAACCATGAAGGATCCGTGTATAACTTCGGATCGCCAGAAAAGGCTAGAGAATTTTTGGACTCTCTTAGATAAATTATAAGATACAACAGATGTTGGTTTGCCTTTCCCCCCAATCCAGTTTATATCCCCCCCCTTTTTTCTTTTTCTTATATATCTTTTTTATTATCTTGAGGGGTGGGGAGAGGGATTTATTTATTTGTTCTCTATTTAATGATTTTCTCCCCCCCCCTTGGGGTTGTTTTATTTTATTATTATATGTATGTGTGTGTGTATGTATATATATATGTGTGTATGCATGTATATATATATATGTATATATATAAGCCGGGGGGTTTAGTTAATTTTGGTGGGGGGAGGTGGTTACCTTATTCTATTTTACTTCTGTCTCTGGGAGTGGGGTTGTTTTCCCTAGCTATTTTGTATTAATATATTTAATTTGTTGGTGTTGTAATTTTATAGTTGTAATTTGAAGTTGTAATTTTATAGTTATATATGTTTATACATGGTATTAATATTACCAAATATATCCAGGTGTGGGTGGGTGGGGGTAGGGTGCTCGCTGTTAACTCTAGCTCTGTACTATATCTGAATTCTCATCCTATTGAGGAGTGCCTAGGTCAAGGGTGGGGCACTGGTTGGGAGAGGATACGCTGGACCTTTGGAAAGGAAGTGATACCCCCTGAGAACAATACGTTTTTTTTAATTATTTTAGAAATAGTTTTTTATTATACTGTTGTGAGTGTATTAGAGAGCCTTTATTTTTGTGAATTTTATATGCTCTATGTTCTGGATGTTTTGGATAGGGTTTCCCCTCCCGAGGGGTCTCGGATTTACCCGGACGATTATGGTTGATCAGTCGGTTAAGTGGTGCACCTGGAATGTCATGGGGAGTAATTCGCCAGTTAAAAGGAAGAAAATATTATCAAATCTTAAGAAAGAAAGAGTTGATATAGCTCTCCTACAGGAGACACATCTGTTGGATAAAGAACACTTGAAATTACGACAGGGTGGATTTGACCAGGCCTTTTTTTCTTCTTTTAACTCAAAAAGTAGGGGAGTTGTTATTCTTGTTCGGAAGAATTTTCCTTTCAAAATCCTAAATCAGATAAAAGACGAATCTGGACGATATATTCTGATTAAAGCCCTTATAAATGGAGAGGAATATGGGATTTTAAATTTGTACTGCCTTCCGGCACACCCCTTTAAATTTATAACGGAAGCCTTCTCAAAATTGATGGCTCTTGGTGCCCGTCATACAATTATAGGGGGAGACTTTAATTTATTATGGATCCGGAAATAGATAGGATTTCCAAGAGTACTGCAGGAGTATCTCCCAGATCTAGACAATTGGTGGATCTGAACAAAGAATTAGGATTAGTAGATGTATGGAGATGTCTTCATCCACAGGGCAGAGATTTTTCTTTTTACTCCAATCCACATAAATGCCATACCAGAATTGATATGTTATGGGATCAGGAATTGGGACTAGAAATCTCTACAGAAACATGGAATGACCTTTGAGAAAACACCAGAAGAGTCACCATTTGTAACAGAACTCAGGCTATCCAGCTGAAGATACTTCATAGGGCCCACATAGCACCTGATCGATTGGCAAAATTTAAGGCGAGGTCATCCCCAATGTGTCCCAAATGTAAAATAGAGGTGGGCACTCTTGTACATTGTCTATGGACCTGTCATAAGATCCATAGATACTGGACTAAAATAGCAAGTGCCTTGACAGAAATTTTAGGAACGGAAATTAAAGTGGACCTCGTATCTCTCCTTTTGAGCTTTTCGAACTTATCCTCCCTGGACATGCACAGGAAGAGACGATTTTCTATTCTCTCCTTCTGTGCAAGGAAAAATATTTTGGTGAACTGGGTGGCTGAGGGCCCCCTTGGACTTTCAAATTGGCACAGATTAATTATGGAATGTATTCCCCTTGACTTCCTTACAAATATGGTGCACCGAAAGACCAAATTATTTTATAAAATATGGCAGCCCTTCTTGAATTATATGAATACAGATATTTCAGCCATCCTAACAAGGGCTTTTATTTAATTGAGATTACGAACCTGCTTGGATCGGGACCCCTTGGGAGAGGAATCCCGCACGAATACGGGTTTTGTTACATATGATGTTAACACATTCTGAGCATGTATTTCACTATCCAACTTCTATGTTATCTGTTTTTTTTCCCCTTTTTTTTCTTCTTTCTCTTATTTGAAAAATGTAAGAGACTCACTTATACCCTCTGGTTAATTGTAGGTTAGTTTTTTTTTAGTAGTTAATTGAGTTTTACTTTTTTTTTCTCGGTATTTTTCTGTTGTTAAATTTTGGTTATTATATATTTAAGATTTATTTGTATATCAATGTTTGTACTTGAGAGTTTTGTTTATTTTTGTAAACTTGTTAAAATGTTAAATTTCTAATAAAAATATCTATAAAATAAAAACTTCAGTTAGGCCATATTTGAAATACTGTGCACAGTTCTAGTTGCCACATTATGGGAAGGGTGTGGAGGCTTCGCCGAGGGTATAAAACAGATTTACCAGGATATTGCCTAGATTTAAGAGTATGAAGTATAAGGGGAGGTTGGACAAACCTGAATTATTTTGGCTAAAGTATCAGAGACTGGGGAGTGATCTGATGTCTGTTCCTTGAAAGTAGAGTCCCAGGTGGACAGGATAGTGAAAAAGTCATGTGGTATGCTTGCCTTTATCGATTAGTGCATTGAGTAGAGGAGTTGGGAGATCATGTTCAGTTCATTGGTTAGGCCACTTCTGGAATAGTGTGTGTAATTCTGGTTTTCCTGCTCTAGGAATTATGTTATGAAACTTGAAATGATTCAGAAAAGATTTACAAGGATGTTGCCAGGGTTGGAGGATTTCAGCTATAGGGAGAGGCTGAATAGGCTGGGGCTGTTTTCCCTGGAGCATCGAAGGCTTAGGGGTGACCTTATAGAGGTTTACAAAATCATTAGGGGCAACTCCGGAAATCGCCAACCGTCAATATAAAAAAGTCCAATTTCACTTATTCCTCCCCCTCTTTTTAAATAAGGTCCCCTGATCTATCCTTGATAAGACCGATCTTTTCGGGCTGAACTAGAAAATAGATGGGGAGGGTGGTCAGGTCGGACACAACTTGAATGAGAGGAAAACCAAACGTATATAAAACACTCACGTCTGGCCGGCTGAATTCCTCAACACTCAGTAGTGAAGGACTTCAAGGCTCTTCCACCGCTGTCCACGATCCATCCATGCCGAACCAAGAGACACGGTATCAAATGAAAATCTGAATCCCCAGGAGGGACCTCTCAGTTTCGCGATCAAGCAAAAGAATCACTCGGAATGCAGTCTGTTTAAAACAAGGTTACCAGTTTAATAAAATAAGGCAGCCTGGTGCAGATTTGTCCAGTAACACCGAGGTTAAAAGCTTCTGTGTTCCATGGAGAAATCGCACAATTACATTTGAACTATAAGCAATTTTTATATGTTTTTAAGACAGCACAGCCTTAATTACAAGGAAAGACCAATCAAATGTAATAAGGTGCTTTTCCTTCGGACATCTTCCTCCAGAAGTGTTTCAACCCTTCAGTAAGCAGTCATGGTCCCAAGTTGAAATGAAATGTTTTTGAACCCCCATTTCCACAAGAAGTGGCCAACCCCTGCTGATATTGATAACCGTGCTGCTGATTAGAGTAGATTAGATTACTTACAGTGTGGAAACAGGCCCTTCGGCCCAACAAGTCCACACCGACCCGTCAAAGCGCAACCCACCCATACCTCTACATATACCCCTTACCTAACACTACGGGCAATTTAGCATGGCCAATTCACCTGACCCGCACATCTTTGGACTGTGGGAGGAAACTGAAGCACCCGGAGGAAACCCACGCAGACACAGGGAGAACGTGCAAACTCCACACAGTCAGCCGCCTGAGGCAGGAATTGAACCCAGGTCCCTGGCGCTGTGAGGCAGCAGTGCTAACCACTGTGCCACCGTGCCGCCCAAAATGTAGCTACAAAACAAGCCGCTTGCAACCTTCTTATGATTGTGCCTAAAATGATGAGTCAGACTCAAAGCTCGGACAAGAGTGGGTCTACCTTGGATAAATTAATGCCAACCATTCAAGATGTTGTTACTTTACAGAGGGACGCCTCTGAATCTGAAAGGCAGTTGTGGTCCAAAGCCGGCTGTTGTTGTAATCCTGTTAGTAAACTATGGACCACTCCAGCTGGATAGATTTGTATGACTGATGATCTTGCATTCTGGGTCATTGATTGTCTTCATAATGCTACACACTGTGATGCTCACTCAACGTCTGGTCTACGTTTAAACACTTGGTGGCATCCACGCCTCCAACAGATGGCCCAACAAGTAATTGATGGATGCCTCACCTGCCAAGAACACAATCCGAGGAAGGGTATTCCTTGCCCTATGGAACAGACATCCCTTCCTGAGGGACCTTTTCAAACTCTTCAACTTGATTTAATTGAATTAGTAAAGTGTCAAAACTATAAGTATGTTTTGGTTGTTTTTTTCTAAATAGGTTGAAGCTTACCCTATTTCCAAGGCTACTGCCAAAACTGTTGTAAGTATCCTACTTACAGAGATTATTCCCTGCTTTGGTAGCCCCTTTGTCTATCTTCTGACAATGGTCCTCATTTTACTGGTGACATAAGTGAGGAATTATGCTCTCAATTCGGCATCCGCCATCAACTTCATTGTGCTTATCGCTCACAGGCTGCAGGTCCTGTGGAAAATTGTAACCAGACTCTGAAAACTAAACTCGCAAAATTAACTTGAGACAGGCCTTTTCTGGGTTAAACTATTGCATCTGGTTCTGTTTTACCTATGCTGCACTCCTGCTGGTAGAACTGGCTTATCCCTTGCCGAAATAGTTTATGGCCATGCCTTTTGCATACCTTGGAATGACAACACCATCTTTGTCCACTTTCACCACATGGCTGATGACATGTCCTATATCCTTTCCTTAACTAAAATTTTGCGAGGGCTGCATTCTCAAGTATGTGCTGCTCACGAGAAGCTCCCTTCCCTTCAATTTTGAGCCAGGCTCCTTTATCCTTATGAAGAATTGGACACGCCATGGCCTCCAACCTCAATGGGAAGGACCCTTTCAGGTCCTTCTCACCATATCAACTGCTGTTAAAATCACTGGGCGTTCCGCCTAAGTTCACACCCATCATTGTAAAGTCACTGGAAAAGCATCAAAAAAAGGGGGAGTTGATGGAGATGATGAGAATGAAAGGGAAGATGATGGAGATGATAAGAATGAAAGGGAACGGAGAAAAAAATCTGAACCAGACTATTAGGGTGTAGTTGCCTTTTTGAATAGTAATATTCCTTCTGTTTTAGATATCCTAACCCTTGCTTCAGAAAAGACTACCAGGATCAGGATCAATCTCACCCTGCTATATGGACTTGCCATTGCCAGCATTAGTGCACAAGAAAGGACCATCTATCTGTGTGATCTTGAATATCCAGAGACTGTATACCATTTATGCCAGGATAATGTTCTTGTATGCCAAGAAACTGACTCCTTTGATGTGTGGAATATTACTCAAGATGACTGTTGTAGTGGTCAACTACATCAACAAGATCAATTTACAGAACAAGCCCCAATGGTCTTTACCTTGCCAAGGTGTTATGTGCCAGTTTGATTTCAGTTGTACTAAGGGCAACCCCGGTAAGCCTTACCCCCATTCAAATAGAACATGCCGTAAAAGAGAAAAAGGGGAAATATGATCTTTCACTAACAATTTGTTTCCTGAAAGCCATAATAGAATATTTAGGAAGGATGAAGTGGTTTGTTATGCCCTTACTTCAGCAAAACACTCCTTGAGCCCTTTTATCCTCCCAAATCCTAACATGGGGCTATGGAATGGTTCTAAAGCATTTACGGGATATAATATTTCTTTCAATTGTTATCTGTCCCCACCCGCTACTTGATTATGGACTTCCTCTAATAAATCCAGGATAACCTATCCAAATTGTTACAATGGTAAGGGATGGGGGTGCACTTATGTAAAAGTGCCTAAACTATCCCCTGGGCTATGATCATACGTACCAGTCGTCACTGCTTCCTTGAAGGCCCTCGCATCTCATGCGTATGCCTGAAGGAGGAATGGGTCTCTATTACCACTGGTATTCAAACCCTTTGTGGGGTGGGTAATAACACCCACCTTCATTATGAAACCCCTAATGGCACCAATATCTTCACAATTATGGGATGGGTGGAAATATTCTGGGACAATAATCACGTCTCTTATCGAGAGACCCATCTCATTCAATAGGACAATTTTCACCTTCTATGTTTGGGATCAAACTATGTAATCATGGACTATCCACATACTCCAGGAAGTCACAAAGATAGGCTCGCTTCTTATTGGGAAGGTTCCTCCATTATCTATACTAAACTTTTTTTGTTTAGTTATAATAAAGCATCAAACTACTTTGTCTTGAATGAAGCAAGTACTCCTCATGATGTAGCTGTAGGAACACTTTTTCCAACTACTATTCCCTGTCCAATTACCTGGCAATAAGATTGGAATTCCCCTGTTAAACGTTCAGTCTCCCCTGAGTTTCGCGCAGAATGTTAGAATCCAAAGGCTCTACGAAACAGTAAAACTCACTCTTTGGGATATGCAGCTCTTAGTGTTTTTTTCTGCAGGAAGATCTTCAGGAGTTATTACTCATCAAAACCATAATTATCTCATTTGTGGTCTCATCCTTTTGGGTAATGAAACAATTGCTGCCCTATCAGAAATTAGAGACATGTTCAGAATTGCGCCTATTTACCTAACAAAACCGATATAGGCAAGTATTTTACCCAGAGGGTGGTCAGTGCCAGGAATGCATTGGTGGGGGTTGGGAGAAGTAGATACAATAGCAACATTTGAGGGGCATTTGGGCAAATATATGAACAGGCAAATATAGAGGGGTATGAACCACATGCAAGCAGTTGTGATTTGCTTAGACTGGCATCATGATCAGCGTGGACACAGTAGCCAAAGAGCCTGTTCCAAAGCTACCATATTCTATGTTCTATATTGTTTATGTATGTTGGGCCTAGGACACTAACTTGAGAAACCTATGTTGTGAGCAATTCCACAGAAGGCACACCAGCACATATATAATACTCAACCTACTTCAGAACAGTGATAGGCCAGTCCAGCTTCAGGAGGCTGGTTCACCATTCATCTTTTTCTAGAGTCCAGTGATTTGGATTGTCAGATGGACAATTTCATGCAGAGGTACAAAATGTCATTTGACAGAATGAGATAAAGTATAAACTAAATGGTATAATTTCCAAGATGGTTCAGAAAGAGAGATTTGGTGGTGTATTTATGAAAATCTTTGAAGGTGCTACGAAATATTGACAATGCTTCAAGGCGGCTTGGATGATACTTGGCTTTAATCATAGCGAGTTGAAAATGTGTTGCTGGTTAAAGCACAGCAGGTCAGGCAGCATCCAAGGAATAGGAAATTCGACGTTTCGGGCATAAGCCCTTCATCAGAAATGAGGAGAGGGTGCCAGGCAGGCTAAGATAAAAGGTAGGGAGGGGGGACTTGGGGGAGGGGCGATGGAGATGTGATAGGTGGGAGGAGGTCAAGGTGAGGGTGATAGGCCGGAGTGGGGTGGGGGCGGAGAGGTTAGGAAGAAGATTGCAGGTTAGGAGGGCAGTGCTGAGTTGAGGGAACCGACTGAGACAAGGTGGGGGGGGGGGGGAAATGAGGAAACTGGAGAAATCTGAGTTCATCCCTTGTGGTTGGAGGGTTCCCAGGCGGAAGATGAGGCGCTCTTCCTCCAACCGTCGTGTTGTTATGTTTTGCCGGTGGAGGAGTCCAAGGACCTGCATGCCTTCGGTGGAGTGGGAGGGAGAGTTAAAGTGTTGAGCCACGGGGTGGTTGGGTTGGTTGGTCCGGGCGTCCCTGAGGTGTTCTCTGAAGCGTTCCGCAAGTAAGCGGCCCGTCTCCCCAATGTAGAGGAGGCCACATCGGGTGCAGCGGATGCAATAGATGATGTGTGTGGAGGTATAGGTGAACTTGTGGCGGATATGGAAGGATCCCTTGGGGCCTTGGAGGGAAGTGAGGGAGGAGGTGTGGGCGCAAGTCATAGCAATTTGAGTGCAAAAACAATGAAGTTAACTAGATTTTAAAAAAATTAATGTTAGTGGGCACCATAGGGAGGACATTCAAATACTTCAAGGTAGTGCCAAAGAAGCTTTCTAAAGAAGTAAGAAGGACGAGAGACCAAAAGAACTGCATATGCGGCAAATCAAATAAAAACAGAAGCTGCTAGAAAAGCTCAGCAAGTCTGACAGCATCTGTGAAGAGGAGTTGATAACAATCCAGTTGGGAGGGTTAATAGTTGTTAATAGAGACTGTTAATGCCCATTGTTAGCCACTTACAGCCTCCATTAATAGCTATTCACCCCCCCAGCCAGATGACCATCTACTCCTTTGTTCAACTGTTGTTCTCTCTCATTGGGCTCAACCCCTACCTATTGTTTACTCCTTATTCTCTCCCCCACCCTGTGTTCTACATATAATCAAACATTTTTCAAGCTACCACCAGTTCTGAGTAGTCACTGGCCTCGAAACATTAACTTTGATTTCCCTTCACAGATGCTGCCAGACCTGCTGATATTTTCCAGCAACTTCTGTTTTTGTGCCAGGGAGGAGACATCTAGGGGTGGGTTTTGCAATTGTCATTGGAGTGTTTGAAATGGTGTGAGATTGAGAGTAAATAAGGAGTAACTAAGGCAATAAGCCCAGGTCAGAGGCTGGAAATTCTGCAGCGACACAGTTAACGTTTCAGGTCCGTTAATTCACCCCCTGATTGCACAAAGCCAGCTATCTGCAAGACACAAGCACAAGTCAGGAGTGTGTTGACATTCTAAGCTTGAGTTCAGATCCAACAACACTCAAAGAGGCTAGACATTCATCCATGATAAAACACTTGTTTAACTGCCACCTCATCCACCACCAAATGAACATTCACAATCTCCATCAATGTACAGTGGCAATATTCTATCCTGTCTGCAAGATGCATTCCTGCAACTTACTAAACCTCTTTCAACAGCACCATCTAAACCCAGAGATTCTACCATCTAAAAGCAGCAGATACATGGGAACACAATGGTCTCCAAGTTTACTGACCAGGAACTGTATTGCCATTTCTTTTTAGTGGCCAAGTCAAAACATCTTTTTTAAGAATGTAAAAGTTACAACAGAAATCTACATGTCTCCATACCACAAGCACTGCAGCAGTTCATTAAAGTTCACTGTCCTTTTTCCCTCCCTTAATCTCTCCCTCCATGCAAACACTCATATGATTGGGTTCATCTGGGTGGGACAACACTAACCAATTTGAATACAACCAAACTCTCAGCATCTCTCAATTATTGTTAAAATTGTCAAGCTTATTTCTTTGGAAAAAATGAGGACTGCAGATGCTGGAGATCAGAGCTGAAAAACGTGTTGCTGGAAAAGCGCAGCAGGAGAATAGACGTTTTGGGCATAAACCCTTCTTCAGGAATGAGGAAGGTGTGCCAAGCAGGCTAAGATAAAAGGTAGGGAGGAGGGACTTGGGGGAAGGGCGTTGGGAATGCGATAGGTGGAAGAAGGTTAAGGCGAGGGTGATAAGGAGAAGGCGTGGGGACGGAGAGGTCAGGAAGCAGATTGCAGGTCAACAAGGCGGTGCTGAATCCAAGGGGTGGGACAGAGATAAGGTGGGGGGAGGGGAAAATGAGGAAGCTGGAGAAATCTGCATTTATCCTTTGTGGTTGGAGAGTTCCTAGGCGGAAGATGAAGTACTCTTCCTCAAGGTGTGGTGTTGCCATGGTCTGGCGATGGAGGAGGAACTCATTTCTTTTCCAAGATCATAGTGTTCATGGTTTCTTTCAAGCTTGACATTTTTTTCCTCCTCTATTTCCAAGTTGTTGAATTACATGCATATACATACATATATATATAAAATTTGTGTGCATTTGTTCTGTTGCTCATAAAAAATGGCATCTGCTCAAAGCTTCCTTTTCCAAGAGTTGACTTCAGAGGCCACATGACTATGACAATTCACAGTACATTGCCTGCACTATACCTTCTAATTGCAAGTTGGCCATATGCAGTCAAAAAACAAGTTGTCATGCATGGGCAGAAAACAGTTAATTCTAGTCTGTCCCACTCAGGCATCATATGCAATCTTTATATCATTAGAAAATCTGAATGCTGTGTCTGTAGGCTGTTGGTTTTCATTTGGAGTCCCTGGGGTGATAGTAACTTTCTAATTGTTCTAGCAAGTTTTACTGCAAATACATTGCATTTGTTAGGGAGCAGTCCTCAAAGTCTGATGATCTATCCATTCCATGTTCAGTTAGCGAAATGAAATCTTCCTTATCAGTGCCAGATGTGAAAGAACAACTTCTTTGGTTACAAAAACAAAAATTACTGGAGATCGCCCAGCAGGTAGTTGAATGTTGTGTTCTTCATTTGGCCCATCAGACAAGTCATTTTCTGGAATATAACTGCATCCAATCTTACCTTCAGTGGCAGGCGACATACCAATAAGTGTGCGTTTAGGTTGTACACACCTGTAAATATATTTAACATTAAAACAGGTAAATGGACACTATTCAGTAAAGTTTGTAGAAATAGAGGTTTCTTTTGCATTACATATTGAGATGATCCTTGAGCAGTTTCACTTCTTGTGAATGTACATTACCAGTTACTACTTAAGCTTCTGATTTATTATAATTAATATTAATGCAGTTACTGACCAAGATATGGTTCTAAATTCAATGATGCATTTGAACAGGAATCTTAACCAGATTTTTTTGGGGGGTGGGGCAAGTTTAGCTCAATGATTCCTTGGAAACCTACTGATCTGTTCTAGTCAAATGTCCCAAAACAGACAATACACAACAGTTTTAATATGCCAGATTAATGTACATATGTTTTTCATAAACTGTAAATTATCAATTTAATCCTGCGTATTTTGATTTGATGAATCCAGTAAATAATCCTTTATAGCTAAGCATGGTTCATTTCACATTATGGCCAACCAACAGATTATTCTTAACCAGTAGATGCAAAGTACAATATAGTAAATGATATGTTGGTTTTTTCCATCAAGTCGTCATCTGGTGATAGCTACTATCAGTTCTGAAGGAGGATCACTGGACTCAAAACAATAACTGTTTTCTTTTCACAGATGCTGCCAGACCTGATGAGTTCTCCACCAATTTTTGTTTCAGATTTCCAGCACCAGCAGTTCTTTGCTTTATTTTATCACCATGTGGTGTGAAATCTAGGAATGTAATCACAACAGAATGCAAATACTTTAAATTTCTTCAGTAAGCTTAAAACTCAAATTTTAAGATGACCGAAATCATTGACTGCATTTTAATACTAGATAAATACATTGCATTCACTGGAGTAGGTAAGCAAGGGGTACAAATCCACAAACTAAAAACAGATTAACAAAGCCAATTAAATACCAAATTATTCATTGGGAGTTATGTCTAGAGGAACTGGGAGAGAAATTGATTAGGTGACATTTGATCATTGCATATAGTTGTTCTACATAACACAAAAATGGAATGTAGGGACAGTGTAAAAAATGTTTACAACCATGATAACCACATTTGGAGATTGAACATGCATGAAAAAAATTATTAAAGGCAGTGACCCAACAGTTCTTTAAAATTCTGAAGAGGGAGAATTAGAAATTTATGGCAGTGCCTAAACACGGGTTACAAATATGGAAGTCAATATTTGCAAAAAGAAATTTAGATATACTTATTTTTAACTGGAGGGTAGAATGTGAATTCACTATTGAACAATGGAGGTGAACAGCAGAAGATGTCGGAGGATATGTTGAGGAATGAAGAAACAGAAGGAAGTGCTGATCAGCTGAATGGAAGCAGGGGTAGGAGGCAACTGGTGTGAATACAAGTACCTATTATAGGTAAGGTGGGCTAAATGGTCTGTTTTAGTATCGCTAATCTTAGTAATGCATTCCGCACAATAGTAATATTACACCAATGAAAATGATGGAGTAAATTGCATTTTAAGTTGTAGCATCATCCAAAGTAAAAGATCTAATTCAATGTGTTGTAAATACTGTAGCAAATGTAGTTCACAACTGATGGATAAATGTCAGCTATGTTAAAACACCTCCAAAATTTGATAGTGTCAGTGAAACAATTGAGAAATTCAGGTGAATTTTATTATTTTGGAGAACAAAAACAAGCAATATCAAAATCAGAAGTCAGATTTTAAATGTAAACCAAATTTATTTTGCTCTTAAGTAGTGTTCTTGAAGCACTACAGCATGGTAAACAATGTAAATTAGTACAAGTCATTTCAAAAGCCATCAGTATTTCCATGAGCTGTTTATAAAGATGCAGCCTATGCTAACTCGATAAATATTTAACCACTTTCACTTAGAATTAATGAAAGCTCACAAATGAGCAACACTCCTCATTGAGGAAAACAAAAAGCTGTTGTCGACAAAGCGACAGCACATACATAGACAAAAAAAATTCATAAAAAATAACCAAGTGTACTGTGTTCCCAAGTCATTCAAGATGCTTTACACTGGGATGATATGCACATGATCTTGCCGCAAACCCATCTGGCTAGAATTGCATTAATTCAAGTCAAGCATTACCATTTCTTCCAACTACCCATGGATACAATTGATAAGCAGCACTGGGACATGCCTGACAGACAACCCTTTTGAACATTGCTTCCCCCCATAGATCACTTTAATTCCTAGGCTGCAAAACGAAAAGAAAGGCTACACTACAACAAAGTAACACACACCTAATTAAAGAAATTGGTGATCATTTCCAGAAAATAATTCCTATATCTGTTGTACACTTTGCAAACAGAGGCACAGGCAAAGTCCACTTCTCAGCTGTCCTCTGACCCCCTCGCAAAACCATAAAATGGGGCACAAGTGATCTTTAAAAAGTGATTTAATTCATACAACTGCATGCAAATCTAAACAAAGATGACAAAACTTTTAATTTATAACAATGGAAAAAAGGTATTACACAAGAAAACTGCTTATAGAAATTGCATACTAAGTAAAAAGAGCTACCAGGTGACAAAGGGTTTAATATACATATATTGGCATTGTTTTTGGTCAACACACATAGATGTGCAATTACCTTCTGCAAAGCTACATTAATGGTGGCTGAACAGAAGAAATAGCACAACTTGGTTTACTCCATATATTTCAATCAACCATTTCCTCTGGAATTTCATGTGGGTTAAGAATACCAGGAACAGACATCTGAAGTTTATGTTTTTCTTCTTGGGCCTGTCGTAAAGCAGCTTCTCTCTCTTCCAAGAACAAGTCAGCACTATCTTCTCCAGCAAATTCCTGCAGACAGAAACATTGTTAACAGGCAAAAATAAAAGAATCCAGTTTTTGAAATTAGACTAATTCCATTCTTCTGCTGCAAAAATAGCAATCTCAGTGCCCATTATATCATATTGACTTGTGCCAATATAAAAGTAATCCTAAAAACCTACTCTGCCTATGTTGAGCTGCAAAGTGGTGTTCTTTCAGAATAATGCAGTAACCTTTAGTATATTACACCCTGAAAATTGCGATTTTATATGAATCACAATTTCTCATTGGAATCAATGTTAAAACAGTTATTACTGCACAAGGTATATTTAAATAACCTATGTACAGGTTGAAATATTGTACCCTCTGTGCATTCTTTGCTGAAATACCTTACAAAATAAATACTGTAATTTTGTAGATTGACTTTTCTGAAGGTTCAAATTGAAAAGCTGTACCTTCCTAAATATCCTTGTAATATTAATGTAAATAAAAATTTAAATGCTGTAAGTGTTTAAAAAAATTGCAAACTTAATATTGTTTTACGCTAAGTATTATCTAGTGGCAGATTGGTTGACTCAGGGAGGAGTCAACTGAATCCCAGGTCTATCTGCACTAACCGACTTTTGCCAATAGTTGGCACCCAAGAACTGAGCACAAATTTAGAACAGAAGCCAAGAGCCAGAAAATGAGCAAGCTACAAGTGGTACCAGAGGTGGACAAAAAAAATGGTCAATAGGAACAGGAGTCAGATTAAAGGGAAACAAATATGGGCTTCAGATTGGAGGGCAAGAGCAAGTGAAGTATTGAGAAAGTGTGTCGTCATGTGTGCATTTCAGGTCACAGCACAGAAGTCTGTGGCAAGCAATATTAAAAAGTGAAACTCTCAAAATTAAATGGATGTACTAATACTGTTAACAATGTTGCCTATTTACACTTCCGTGGTTACTACTTCCAGTATTTGGCTGAGATGGGCAAAACTACAAATTGAGTACTTTCTTTAAATGGGCATTCATGTGCTTGCTTATCCAGTAGGTACTCGATGTCATTTTTAGAAACGGCCGTCATTTTTAAAACACAAATTAGAGTCAGGCATGAGTAGGAACCCTGGCCCACCCCAAAATCAGGCTACAATTTGCTGTTAGCAAAAACTAAACTTAGTTACAAAAAGTTTCAGATTTGAACAAACTACTAGGAATGTAGTTAAAACACACTCTGTAGTATAGCTCCAAGTCAAATGTGAGAAACCTTGTACAGTGTTGAATTAATGTTGGGCAGGCAAGCTTTAATGAAGGTATTCATTTAGAGGATAACCACACAAGTTAAAATCCGCATACAACTTTGTTAAGAAAAGAAAACGTCTTCGCCTTTTCTATAAATAGCTCACATCATAAAATTCTATTTGCTCAAATATTTGGAAAGCCAAATTTTCTTTTTCACAAAACTACAAATGGATCAGGAATGAGTCTTGGTTTCTTAATCAGATACAGAACAATAATTCTGGAAACAGATCAATGTAACTGGACTGGTTTTGTTACACAGAATAAAATCTCTATGGTAGAACAATCTGCATTCATACAAATAGATTCTGCAAGCAACAACTCAAATTTGTGAAAAGTGACTGGAGAACAATGATAAGTTAGAAACTATTAGAAAATTACCTATACTGACTCTCAACCAACAATAATGAGGCCCACTATACACAAGGAGCAGCATTAATTTTACAGTCATAGAGCTTTACAGCACGAAAACAGACTCTTTGGTCCAACTCATCCATGCTGACTAGATATCCTAACCTAATCTAGTTCCATTTGCCAGCTTTGGTCCATATCCTTCTAAATCCTTCCTATTCTTATACCCATCCAGATGTCTTTTAAATATTGTAATTGTACCAGCCTCCATCACTTCCTCTAGCAGCTCATCCATTACACACACCACCCTCTGCGTAAAAAGGTTGCCCCTTGGGTTCATTTTAAATCTTTCCCCATCCCATGCCCTATGCCTTCTAGTTTTGGACTCCACCCCCTGCTCTCCATGGAGAAAAGACCGTGATTATTCACCCTATCTATGCTCTTCATAATTTTATAACGTCTATAAGGTCACCCTCAGCCTTCGACACTCCAGGGAAAACAGCCCCAGCCTATTCAGCCTCTCCCTACAGTTGAAATCCTCCATCCCTAGTAACATCCTTGTAAATCTTTTCTGAACCATTTCAAGTTTCACAACATTCCTAGAGCAGGGAGACCAGAATTACACATACTATTCCAGAAGTGGCCTAACCAATGTCCTGTACAGCCACAACATTATCTCCCATCTCCTATATTCAATGCACTAATCAATAAAGACAAGCATACCATATGACTTCTTCATTATCTTGTCGACCTGGGACTCTACTTTCAAGGAACCATGAACCTACACTCCAAGGTGTCTCTGTTCAGCCACACTCCCTGGGCCTTACCATTAAGTGTATAAGTCCTGTTCTTTCCAAAATTCAGCATTGCACTTTTATCCACTCCTTGGCCCACTGGCACATCTGATCAAGGTCCTGTTATACTCTGAGGTACGACAAAGGTTGTTGTTGGCTGTCCACTACACATCCAATTTTGGTGTCATCAGCAAATTTATTAACTATACCTCCTATACTCACATCCAAACCATTTATATAAATGACAAAACACAGTGGACCCAGCACTGATCCTCGTGGCACACCGCTAGTCATAGGCCTTCAGTCTGAAAAGCAAAGCTCCACCACCCTGTCTCCTAACTTTGAGCCAGTTCCTTTTTCAAATGGCTAGTTCTCTCTGCATTCCATGTGATCTAACCTTATTAGCCAGTCTACCATGCAGAAGCTTGTCAAATGCCTTACTGAATTCCATTAGATTACATCCACCGTACTGCCTTCATCAATTCTCTTTATTACTTCTTCAAAAAACTCAACTATGTTAGCAAGGCATGATTTCCCATGCAAAGCCATTTTGACTATCCCTAATCAGTCCTTGCCTTTCCAAATGTGTAAATCAGTCCCTCAGGATTCCCTCCAATAAAATGCCCATCACCGATGTCAGGCTCGCTTGTCTTTTCCTCATCACCTTTCACAAATAATGGTATTAGGCAAGAACTTTCAAAAATTGATTGGGGTCAGATATTTGGAGGTAAAGAGATGGCTGGGGAATTGGAAGCCTTCAAAAATGAGGTAAAACGTTAGCCAACCTTCAGTCTTCTCATTTATGGCAATTTGTGATACAAATATCTCAGCAAGGGACACAGTAATCACTTGCCTAGCTTCCCACAGTTCTAGGGTACATCCAATCAGGTCTTGAGGATCTCGCCCCCTATCCTTCCTGTAGGATCTATACTCTGGAACATTAAGCTACTGTCCTGTCCATCCCTTAGCCTTGTTTCTGTAATTGCTATAGCATCCCAGTCCTATGTTCCCAACCATGCCCTGAGTTCAGCTGCATTACCCATCAGGTCTTTCGCACTGAAATGCAGTTTAAATTTATCAGTCCTACCTCATTTTCTGCTTTGTTCCTGCCTGCCTTGACTATTTTACTCTTAGCCCACTTTCCTGTTAGTAAAATCAGCTCAGGGTCAAACAGGTAACACATCTCATCTTTCTTTATTTGTTCATGAATACCATTCAATGAAACCTGGAATTCTTATAACATTTTCATGTAGCTAAAACTTGGTAGACAATTTCACAAAATTCCAATATTTGATTATTCTTAATTTTCTTTACCTTGATTTGAACGAGAAAATCTCTCAAATGCTCTTTAAAAGCTGCAATATCCTGATTTAAACTGAAAAGGCCCGTTACAAATAATTTCACTTGTGCCCTGTTTGGAAAAAAAGAAAATTCAGATTAGGAAGTAAAGTAACAACTAATTAAAGCAAGCTTTTTAAAATCAAGACCAACATACTCTTGTAGATGTGGAAAAGCAGATTTCAGCAGATTGGCCACATAATCCTGAATGAATACATGATTAGTGACAGGATTTGTCGGGTTAAGAGGCACTGATATTTTTCCTTCCTCCACCAGGTTAAACATGTATGCAAGTATTGATGCATGCATTGTCAAACCTACAAAAAAAAATAGAATGTCAAAAACTAATTTTCACATGAACATAGACTTCTAGATGCAATTATGCAAACATTTATCTACAACCCTGAATTTCACAGATAGATTGGTGAAAATTAAAATCAGTTACAAGCAATCAAAATTGCAGTATATCATACTCTCTAATGGCAGAAATAATGACTGCAGCATTCAGATTTTACTATTATATCCAGTACCAATTTCTAATCAACTATCATCTCTCAAAGCTTAATTCTGAAGTTAAAATTCTTCCATGGCTTTATCCCTACTTTTCTCTTTAACATTGTCCATCTCTAGTTTTGTTCGTATTCCTTAGTTATAAGTTTTGCCTCTTATTAAAAGTAGCATTTTCCATTAAATATATTACAAACCTGTACGTTTACACTATAAAGACAAGTTGTTGATTTCTTTGCAGTTAAGCATATGACAACCAACCTAACTAGAAGACGGAACCAAGAGTTGAAACATTAAGGAGATATTGAGGGGATCTGGTGGTATATTGATGTTGTCACAGGACTCAAAACTCAGACTCTGGCTAATGCTCAAAGCATGTAGATGGATTTTATTTCAATTATTTGTATCCATTACTGAAATCTAGCCTCAGTAATAGTGACCATAAGATTTACTTTGATTGTTGGAAAAAATCCATCTGGTTCACTAATGTCCTTTAGCAAAGGACATCTGTCACCCTTGACCGATCTAACCCATACATAACATTCATGCCATTTCAGAGGATAGGTCATTTCTAGGACAAAAAAGGATTGCCAGCAATACCCACATTCTGTGAAACATTACATTTTTTAAACGTCTGAAGTATCTTTTGTTTTACAACACTGGAAACAGTGTAAATTGTATCTTAGAAAGGTGACAACTTTACTGCTTAGGAAATAGCATAACAGTTTAGTGTTTACTAATATATCCTCACTTATAATGCCAAAGTAGAGAACAGTTTTTTGTATCAATAACTTCATAAGCAACTTCACAAAAACTAGCTAAGATTTGTCAACCCTCAACTTTGTGTTGAATTTACTTTCAATCCTACATCACAGAAACTGAAACACAGGCCACTTCAACTTGTGAGACAGTATGAACTTGCAGTAGCATGACCTGATTCCAACAACCCTTAACGTTAAAGGTAACCCTACTTGCCTTGAAGACAGACTTCTGATTACACGGCACCAATTAAACCTCTCAGACAGACCAAACTACTTTACATTTCAGAAGAACATTATCTGGTATTATCACTACTGTAAACTAAGACAGTCAGGAGTCAAAATTGCTCAAAGTCAAACAACCTTCATGTTTCTGTTATAACGCGGTAGTTCTGTTCTCACACAATCCCATGTTATAAGAAAATTGTGTAATAGCAGCACCATTTAAATTAAATGTTATAACCAATACACACTTTAAAAATTCCCTGTTTAGAAAGTGTCCCCAATTCATCAATCGCATCACAGTAAATTTGCATTACCGAAACGTGTGTTATAGCAGAACAACCCGAGTTAATTTTAGATCTGCTTCCTTTCATTACTCAGTAAATCAATGAGTTGCAATTTTATATTGTTGACATCTATTGGATCTATCCTTAACCTTTACTGCCCCAAATTTCAAAATTATCACATCTTCAATGTTATCTTTGTGAATCTACATTTCTTTTTCATGACCCCAATAAGTTTATCCAAAATGCCAGGATTCTAGAGGCATCAAAACCATTAGTCTTAAACCATACTTACTGTATAATGTTGTTAGAATGAACTAATGGTTTCAAAATTTTTGGTTCATTTCACAAATTATTAATTTGCATGAACAAAACACAAAAAAAGGAAATCTTATGAAAGATTAAATTAATGCAGAAGTGGTCTATAGAATCAAACAGCAAATTGACGAGCAAATTGCTACTTGCATAATTACAATTGTAAAGGTTCAGCGTTTTGCAGAGTCTTATAAAGAAAGATGCTGTACAAAAACCATAAATATGAGAATACCTAACCTTTGATTCCTGGATTATTTTAAATCAATTTTAAACAGACAATTGTTGGGAAGCTGCAGTGAAACAAATTAGTAATTAGGAAGGAAACAAAGAATAATTTACTCAACGCAGACATTAATTACATCACCAATCAGAAAGTTTCCCAATTCCCCATGCAAATTACTTTTCATATCAAACTTCTCTACCAATCTGGAATAAATATTTAGTTAGTTGTAACCAAATTCTAAAACAGTGAACAGAAATAATCATTGCTACTTATGCAATGTGCTTACCAGCAGTATGAGATGTATCTGTGACAACAGAAAATATATGCTGAAGAATATCACAAAAGTATGTCTGATAGAAACTTTGGGCAGCTGCCTCTTCTTGGGCAACATTTTGTAGCAGAGTATAGAGGATTTGCAGACCTATTATATAAAACATGGTTGCAAAAAGTCAATGGTCAGAAACAGAATTATACATAGGAAATTTGATTTAAAAAAGTTAAACAAACCTGTATCAGCAACATTTCTCATTGTGTGCTTAAAAGCCCATATTATAGAATCCAAAACTAGCTTAAATTGTGCTGGAGGAATGGCTAGGAATGCTGGGAAACAATGTGAATTTACAGCTTGTAAAAGTAAGAAGAAATTTGTTCGATGTTCAGGATATTCCTCGAAGTCCTGAAATTAAAAAAAAATAAATAGTTGAGACATTACGTGAATCTTAGAAGAATTCAATTGAAAAGAACACAAACATTTGAATCTGTACAGCACCAAGAAGTAAAATGCCACTGTACACATGAAAATTCCTGATTATGGTTGCATTCCTTTCAATTAAAATAGTTTTTATTTTGAAAGTGTTAGCCCTTGGACACAATAGTATGCAGTCATGCCACTTTCCACCTGGAAATAGGCTAAGTTTGCAAACCGATTCTGCACGGCCAAGACAAATGTGGGACAAAAGAAAAAGCAGTTCATAAATTTAGATATTAAATACAAAATGAAGGAAAATATCACTTCCTGATGATGCACAGCTTAAAAGCCTACAAATACATTAAACTAGTTTTGAAGATCTTTTCAACCCTACTTCACACTGCAACATTCTCATGTAAGTAGCATCCCTAGCCTCGAACAAGTGATTTTTCTTTAGGAAAATACCCAGAATGCCGGAACAAGCGGTCACATTTTGTCCCATGTATCCACTCATGACAGCAGGGAAAGTCAGTGTGTGGGAGTTAGACAATTTACCTGTCGCCCACAACTTTTTGGGACAGTGTAGATGAACTCCAATACAGCATCCTAATATGCATTTAGAATAGAAAAAGCCAAAGACAAAATGTTGCTCTTAATATCCCTTAATATGCAATAAACAATTAGTTTAATTTTGGTCATCTTTGCTTTCAAACTAGAAATCCTAAGTGGATTCAAACCAGAAGTCCTTACTGAACAATTATTCTCATTCCTTATGGAGGTCGGAGGATCCTGTGGTAGCAGCAGAACCATGCACTTTGAAGCTTACTGTATCAGTTTAGAACTGAAAGGATGGACTTTGGGGGCAGCTTTATCTTGCTCAAAATGTTTACAACTTCTCACCTCACGACACTAGCTCAGATTTTGCAACCAATGGCAAAATGACATGGCCCACCAAAACAGGAAACTGCCCATCAAACTCTTTAATTTTCTATTAATGTAGGCAGCCAGTTGGTTCTACCATGCTATTCTCCTTCAAAGTGCTGCACTGCCATGAAACTGGAAAGGAACATGGCTCGTGAACAAATTTGTTGTGTGCGTGGCATTTTCCTTATTGCTGTGCAATCACACAACTTTGAGAAGCTTGGTCTCTTCAAACATTGAGTGATTTGTGTAGCATTAGTTTCCTTTTTCCCAACATGAGTTTAACTCAAATAAAAAAGCTGTCCAGATGCCCAGCTAAAGTGTAACGAATAAACAGGATAACAACCAAAGTTCTCAGACAGCAAATTAGGAATTAAATAGACTGCCTATTTTTTACTTTCACATTTTAGAGATCAAAATAAATGATCAGCACATACCTTAATAAAATCTAAAATTAAAAATGTGCAAATCACAAATGGAAAAATTATGAAGTCTACTCCATTTATAAATCCAGTTACATTGCATTGAAAGCCTCCAACACTCCAGGGAAAAATCACCCCAGCATATTCAGCCTCTTGGTATAATTCAAGCTCTCCAACCCTGTAAAGTCTTGGCTGAATCCTTTCAAGTTTCACAACATCTTTGCTATAACAGGGAGAACAGAATGTACTAAGTATTCCAAAAAGTGGCTTAACCAAAGTACTGTACACCCACAACATGACATCCCAATTCCTATACTTAATGCACAAACTAATAAAGGCAAGCACACCAAATATAGTAGCACCTCGACATTTGAACGGCCCCGTTCACAAACAAATCGGTTTACAAACAGGATTGTACATAAAGTTTTGCTTCAACGTATGTATGAAACTCACGGTACGAACACAAAAAGCCCATGTGCAACCATGTGGTTTCAATGTTCTGCTTTGCTACATGCTTGTTGAATGCTTAAGCTCTCAGGCCCTGCATGATCTCATTCAGTTAGTCTTTGACACGTGCGCGGTGAACAGCGCTCGTTGCTATGTCCAAGCATTCTTACGCTATCCAAACAATGGGAAAAATTGATTCAGTTCGTGAATTTTTCGGTTCCCGAACAGATTAAGTTCGTAAGTCGAGGCACTACTGTATCTTTTTCACTAACTTTTCTACTGTGACTCCACTCAAGGAACTATAAACCTACATTCCAAGGTCTCTTTGTTCAGCAACACTCCCCAGACCTTACCATTAAAGTACATTAGTCCTGCCCTGATTTGCTTGTGCAAAATGCAGCACTTCATATTTATCAAAATTAAACTCTACCTGCCACTCCTCAGCCCAATGGCCCACCTGATCAAGGTTCTGTTGTACTCCAAGGTAACCTTCTTTGTTGTCGGCTACACCTTCAATTTTGATGTCATCTGCAAACTTACTAACCATATGTTCACATCCAAATCATTTATATAAATGACAGAAAAGCAGTGGATCCAGCACGGATCCTTGTGGCATACCAATGGTCACAGGCCTCCAACCTGAGAAGTAACGCTACACCACCATCTTCTACCTTCTCCCTGCCTTCCATGTGATCTAACCTTGCTAACCAGTCTACCTAATGACAAAGTTGAAAATGTGTTGCTGGTTAAAGCACAGCAGGTCAGGCAGCATCCAAGGAATAGGAAATTCGACGTTTCGGGCATAAGCCCTTCATCAGGAATGAGGAGAGGGTGCCAGGCAGGCTAAGATAAAAGGTAGGGAGGAGGGACTTGGGGGAGGGGCGATGGAGATGTGATAGGTGGGAGGAGGTCAAGGTGAGGGTGATAGGCCGGAGTGGGGTGGGGGCGGAGAGGTTAGGAAGAAGATTGCAGGTTAGGAGGGCGGTGCTGAGTTGAGGGAACCGACTGAGACAAGGTGGGGGGAGGGGAAATGAGGAAACTGGAGAAATCTGAGTTCATCCCTTGTGGTTGGAGGGTTCCCAGGCGGAAGATGAGGCGTTCTTCCTCCAACCGTCGTGTTGTTATGTTTTGCCGGTGGAGGAGTCCAAGGACCTGCATGCAGGCCCTTGGGCTCCTCCACCGGCAAAACATAACCATGCAGGTCCTTGGACTCCTCCACCGGCAAAACGTAACCATGCAGGTCCTTGGACTCCTTCACCGGCAAAACATAACCATGCAGGTCCTTGGGCTCCTCCACCGGCAAAACGTAACCATGCAGGTCCTTGGACTCCTTCACCGGCAAAACATAACCATGCAGGTCCTTGGACTCCTTCACCGGCAAAACATAACCATGCAGGTCCTTGGGCTCCTCCACCGGCAAAACGTAACCATGCAGGTCCTTGGACTCCTCCACCGGCAAAACATAACCATGCAGGTCCTTGGACTCCTTCACCGGCAAAACATAACAACATGACAGTTGGAGGAAGAACGCCTTATCTTCCGCCTGGGAACCCTCCAACCACAAGGGATGAACTCAGATTTCTCCAGTTTCCTCATTTCCCCTCCCCCCACCTTGTCTCAGTCGGTTCCCTCAACTCAGCACCGCCCTCCTAACCTGCAATCTTCTTCCTAACCTCTCCGCCCCCCCACCCCACTCCGGCCTATCACCCTCACCTTGACCTCCTTCCACCTATCACATCTCCATCACCCCTCCCCCAAGTCCCTCCTCCCTACCTTTTATCTTAGCCTGCCTGGCACCCTCTCCTCATTCCTGATGAAGGGCTTATGCCTGAAACGTCGAATTTCCTATTCCTTGGATGCTGCCTGACTTGCTGTGCTTTAACCAGCAACACATTTTCAACTGTGATCGCCAGCATCTGCAGACCTCATTTTTTACCTAATGACAAACCTTGGTGACTGTCTTAAATGAGGTCCACGTAGATCACACCCACTGCTCTGCCCTCAATGCTCTGTTACTTTTGCTCATTTTCCCAATTTCATCAGTCTCAAACAGATCTCTTTCCTCACTGTCTCCCTGGGTCCCTCCCAACACTCCCTTCTTAGTTTAAATCCTGAGTAGCTCTGGCAAGTCTCTCCATCAGTACACTAATCCCCTTCCAATTTAGGTGCAATCCGTCCTTTTTATACAGGTCACTTCTACTCCAGAAGAGATTCCAATGATCCAAAAAGTGAGAGTCCTTCTTTGCATCAGTTCCTCAAACACATTCAGCTGCTCTACTCTCATTAGCTCGTGGCGCGGGGAGCAGATATTACTACCCTTGAGGTACTACTTTTAAAATTCCAGCCTAACTTCCAATATTCTCCCCAGAATCTTGTAGTTTTCTTTTCCTATGTTGTTAGTTCCAACGTGTGCATTGTCCTCCTGCTGGTCCTTCTCCCCTTTGAGAATATTCTGCACCCTGTTCATGATATCCTTGAACCTGGGACCAGATAGGCAACAAACCTGAGGTCTCATTGTCAGCCACAGAAATGTTTGTCTTTGCTTCTGAATAGAGTCCCCTTTCATAATCGCTTGACTGGAATGTGACATACCCTTTGTTATAGTAGAAACCTGGCCGTCAGTGTTCCATTCCCCCTCATTCCCTACATTTTCAAAAGCAGCATTCTTGTTTGAGACACCAGCACTTGCTGACTATCCCTTCTACCTTGCACATGTGTGGGTTTAATGTTTCAAAGAGCAACAATGGTGAAAGCCAATTGTTTTAAGTTATTACTACTGGCTCATGTATACTTTTTAATGAATAAATTTATCATAGGTCATCACATAAAAATGACTTTTTTTTAAAAACCACAATATTTCTGAATACACTCAGCATAAGTCAAGCACTTTTCAGCCATGATATGCTACACTCATTAGTAGTCAGCCTTAACTTTTTAAGCCAAATAGCTGCTTTACTTCCCAGCACCTTGGAATGAATGGGATCAAGAAAGCCATGTTTCAGGTTTTTTTTCTAAGAAGAAATATCCTCACATGGTGAATAACAAAGATGGAGACCATCTACACCAAGCATTCACTCTTCAACATACAAGATCGCTCAATTTTGAAGGGATTCTGAGATTTCAAAAGGTTGACTTATATGACAACATCCAAAGTTATAATAGACATCTACTTTCTTCACATTTGTTTTCCTCTGCTGAAACTGTTACCTGACAACTGCAATTTTAACTCATGAAGAAATTGTTTTGTGATTCCCAACAATCAGAACTATGACTATTCCTATAATTCGAAGGCTGGATGAAATTTTAGAACCTGTTCAAACACCTAATACTGAAGTAAATCTTAGCAGAGTTTTTTGCTTTTTTAAAAACTGCAATCATCAAATTATTTATAGCACACCATCACTTCCCCAAAGCTCCTATCAATTACCATGCACACCAGTCTCCAATTGCTTTCTCTTTTCATCTTAACCATTTTATTTTAATTAATATGGTTCATCTTGGCTTAAAGGTGTCAGTTACTAATCAATATTAAAATTATCTGATTGCATAGCTTCTCATTGCCTCAATGTTATATATTTCAGCATCAAGCATTAATAAATGCTTGGGGGCGGCACGGTGGCACATTGGTTAGCACTGCTGCCTCACAGTGCCCGAGACCCGGGTTCAATTCCCGACTCAGGCAACTGACTGTGTGGAGTTTGCACGTTCTCCCCGTGTCGGCGTGGGTTTCCTCCGGGTGCTCCAGTTTCCTCCCACAGTCCAAAGAGGTGCGGGTCAGGTGAATTGGCCATGCTAAATTGCCCGTAGCGTTAGGTAAGGGGTAAATGTAGGGGTATGGGTGGGTTGCGCTTTGGCGGGGTCGGTGTGGACTTGTTGGGCCGAAGGGCCTGTTTCCACACTATGAGTAATCTAATCTAAATGTAGCTTTCAATGCAATTCCCAAAGAAAAAAGCAATGGTAACAATACAATCACAATTGTTACAACACAAAAGGAATGCATTCATTCAATCACTGCACCAGCTCCCCAAATGAGCTATTCACTTAGTGTCATTCCCCTGCCTTATCTCCACAACCCTGCACATGTTCTTTTTCAGATAATAATCCAGTTCCGTTGTGAATGTCTCTGTCACATTCCAGATCCCAGCTACCTATTGCATGAAAAAGTTTCTCATGCCTCAATTAATCACCTTAAATCTGTGCCCAGGCTTTTGATGTTCTTACCAATTTTTTAGATTAACACATTACTCTTTAATCTCAAGTACATGCTTCATATCCAGATATAAAGCAGATTATCTCCTTCGTGACTGTCTGCATTGATCTTACAGGGGCATTCTTTCTGCATACACTGAGATAATCTATAGTTCAATTTTGGAAATAACTTTCAGTTTAATGAGACAATTGAAATCATCACCTCTTCAAAGTTAGGGTTTGTGCAAGTTCTAGTAAATGTCAATTACCAGTTCATCCCAATGGAATCTGTCTTAAATATTTAGGATAAACTGTAAAATTGACCTTTTCACTTGCATTTTCAGATGACTATCAAAATAGAAGGCTGAAATATCTGCAAGTGCCTTCAGTAACAATAATCAAAAAGGATACTATTGTGCCTTCTCCCAAAGTCTGCACTACATATCCTGCCAACCAAGATAAGCATTCTCCAAATAAAAAAAAGGGTATAGACCTGAGTATCTTGATTAATGTTAAATAACTCCACACCAAAACAAACGAACCCCAAAAGAGTGTTTTCTGTACAACTATGACAGTAGCATCTACTCGAGTGTGGAAGATCATAAGAAATAAGAGTAGGATTTAGCCAATCTGTCCAAATCCACTCCACTGTCTAATTGAATCACAGCTGTTCTCATTATGACCTTAATGCCATGCTCTTGTGCCCTGCACTCCCCCAATCCAAAAACCCTCAATTCTCATGTCAAGCAAAAAAAAGTCCAAGTCAGCCTTAAATATTTTTAATCACCTGGCCTTCATTGCTCTCTGAGGAAGAGCCTAAGAATGACTCTCATCTCTATCTTAAAAGGGAGGCTCTTATTTTTAAGACGATACTCCCTAGATCTAGACTCCTTTACCAATGAGAAACATAGTCTTTATCCTCCTCCAGATTGAATGTTTCCTCAAAAGTAAACACGTTTACCCCAGATATAAGCCTTGAGAAGCTTCTGTGAACAACTTCCAAAAGCAAGTATATCCTTTCCTCAAGTTAAACCAGCAAAACTGGACATAGTACACCCCCAGATATAATCTCACCAATGCTGTACAGTTTTAGCAAGAGCACCTTACTTTTAAACTCTATCCTTATACTTTCAGGGCAACATTTTGTTGTAGCACACTGGAAATTCAGCTGTCCTATTCCTGGGGTCATCAGAAAAGTTAATAGATTTTATATAAAATGCAGAATTCCTTATTTTCTGTCTTTTAAACTCAGGTTGACAGAAAGCAGGGACCAGGTTTCCGCACTCAAGAACTTCTATTACAAAAATTCAAGTTTTTAACTACAGATAAACAATTATGAAACATCAGCATATGACTCTAACCCCTTAAAAACCTCAATTTACACACACACTCAGGAGATATGAACTGGTGTTATGGGCTAAAGCTATAACTGGGAAGGCAGTTCAACAGACCCTGGCTAGATTTGCCAAGATGTTCCCTTTGCCAAACAGAATGCTGCTTCTTGATCTTTCTTTTCCAGATACTTTTACTTGCTTGCAGGAGATTTAGTGGCAGAAGCCAAACATGGCAGTGGATGGCTGTTTGAGAGACTGGAGGCTGTTGTCTATAGTGCATAGGATGTAACAGCAGGGAGATTATGTTGGAGTTGTACAAAACCTTGGTCAGGCCATAGCTGGAGTTGTGTGCACACATTTCTGGTCACTACACTATAGGAAGGATGCAATTACACTGGAGGATACAGCGGAGATTCACTATGGCATGCCTGGAATGCATTTTAGCCATGAACACAGGTTGGGTATGCTCAGGTTGTTTTCTTTAGAGCAAACGTGGAGCGGGGACCTCAGAGATATTTAAGATTACAATGGGCATGGACAAGGTGGATTAGAATCAGGTGTTGCCTGTAGGTAAAGGATCAATAACAACATGCATACTTTAAGGTGAATGACAGGAGATTTAGCGGAGATTTGAGGAATATATTTTTATCCTTAATTTTAAATGCATTGCCTAGAAGGTAGCACAGGCAAGAAATCTCAACTTTTAAAAAAGGACATGGGTGTACACTTGAAATGTCATAATCTTCAAGGCTATGGACCAAGAGCTGTAAAGTAGGATTTATGACTCATCAAGTCTGCACTGACTTTAGAGCCTCTCCTGACTTGTCTGAGGCACAGGTACACTTTTTATAAAGGTTAATTAACTAGTTAATTAGAAGTCACTGCTGAAATCAACAGATGATGGGAAAAACTGGGTTTCAGGCCTGAAATGCTTTCAACCACAGATGAAAGTAAGCACCTTCTCTTCCAAGGTATGGCTTCTACCCTGAATATTCGCATCCCCAGCTGTTCCGCTGTCTGGGAGCTAATCATATGGTTGCTGGCAGGCAAGGTAACTAAGTGGTCATTGATAACTTGTCACCATTTCATTGAACAATCAGCTACTTGATGCCAGCCAAATATCTCTGGACTCCATCTGCAACTAGTGCCTCCCACCAACGTTTGTATAAAGTAGCAATGCAAGCAGCACTTGAGTGTCAGGAAACATGCTTTTATAAAAGTAAGAAATCCTTCAAAAATCCATGATCTTTAAATCAGTTATTTTCCCATTTAAGTCTGCAATCAAGAATATAGTAAAAGAAAGAGGTATGGACGTTACAATATTATTTGCCTTCTAAATTACTGGAGGAAAATTACCCTACCCATACTTTGCACACAAATCTAATCTGAGTTTTAATCAACCTCAGGGAATTAAGACAACTGTGGTATTCATCAAATAGTGTCATTAAATGACACCTCAGTCATCATCTGCTCAATTTAGGTATCAGGATAACAACTGTTTTATACCTTATTACAGCCTTGAACCATACACAAGAGCGGAGGGGTGACACAAGGTAGGTGGCCTCAATGCAAAAGTAATTTGATTGAGTATGGTAAAGAACCTCAGAAAAGTTGAGGTCAATTGGAATCAAGAGGGAATTCCTCAAATTGTTGGACAGATACTTGGCAAAGGCAGGAAATGAGTCAAATCAATCACAGCCCATCATATAAGCAAAAGAATTCCCAGAAGACTACTTAGCCCAAACTTTGTGAGCTGCTTAAGGATCTGTATTTGTCAGAACAAAGCTCAGAATTGCTTATTCCCTGAATTTCAGTATTAACTCACTTTCAACAATCTGGACACAGATGGGGTCACTTTTGGACCATTAAAGGAAAAGTGAGGACTGCAGATGCTGGAGATCAGAGTTGAAAATTGTGGCACTGGAAAAGTGCACGTCAGGCAGCATCTGAGGAGCAGGCGAATCAACATTTTGGGCATAAGTCCTTCATCAGCCACATTCCTGATGAAGAGAGTTTATTGCCCAAAGCGTTGATTCTCCTGTTCCTCAGATGCTGCCTGACCTGCTGTGCTTTTCCAGCACCACACTTTTCGATTCAGAACATTAGCCTTGTTAATGAGGCTTTAAATGTGGATAAGTATTTCATCTTCCAAGAAACTCAAAATCAGCAATATTGTGGCTGTAGGATGTATAATAACAATCACCAAACCTCAATAATCAAACAGAGGCAGAGGCAATATCACCTCTAAGTTCTTTGATCACTGATACAAAATCTAAAAGCATCAAGGCGGCATCTTTCTGATATTTGTGGATACTTTCAGAGCATCAATGGATGGACAATAAATGTGGACATGAATCTCATTCTGGGAGTAGAGTATGAGAAGTGACAAGCTGTCAAAACCTCAACAGTACCAAATTTTAATTTAAAAACCTTTTATTTCCAACTTAAAATCCATGCATGAATTTTGTAATTCCCGTAGCTCAACACGTCTGCTATTTTCTACCTATTTTTCCAAGTCTGTTAATACAGGATCCTTGTATCCAATGACCCGTTTACCTTACCTTGTTAATCATATTTAAAGTGCATTCGAAGACAGCATCAAATATCTGAGGAATTTCAGAAGTGATATGTCCACCCAGTTTATTCACAATGGTTGCCATGGTGCTAAGTACTTCTGGTTCTCTAGCAGCTGGCACATTCCTCTGGTAATCAATAAGCACTGCATCCAGCAATGGAGGAACAAAATTTTCGCCTACCTACAATGATCAACATTGTAAAAATTAACTTTTTGCACAAGAATAGGACAGTTTAAACAGTAATAATTCTTGAAAAGAATCAGTAGTCAAGTCTTATCTCCACCCTAGTTTTTCAAATAAACAATTTTTTTGTTAGGATTTTTCTCTAAAGTAAGAATCATATGAAATTGCAAAAAAACCTCAGTATGGCATTGAAAACGTTTACATCAACCTCCTCCAATGGAAGATCCAATGTTAAATATCCACATTTAACCTCTAAACACTTATAATGTTAAATGTACTGCAGCATACTTCTTCTATAATACCATAGATGTTGACATCAATCTGTTACATTAGGCCATAAAGGCTGGACAAACTCAAAGTCTGTAACTGTGTACACACTATTAACTACCAAATGCTGCTGTAGAGGTATTCTGAGATTCTCCACCACCGAAGCCTGTCAACCATTTATATGAATGAAGTGATTAGCATGATATACATGCATGGCAATACCAGCTACTTTTGATAGATGTCCCTGAGCCAAAATGAATTTGCACATGTGTGGCTGATTTCACTATGTTCTGTGCAATAATCTCACATTGGTTGTTTATGTACACCTCCTGAGGTTCAAATTCTGAGTGCACCAACTGTTTAGCTGAGGACAGACAGTATAGGCTCAATTTGAATTGGGGAAGTAAGAAGGGGCAGGGAGTGCTAACAGCACCGAGGACTTTTCACCAATCTGGCATTCAGCGATCACTGTTTCACTGAATGCCAGAAGGTTGGTTAAATAGTCCAGTCCTGTTGACGGAATGCATCAGTCACTCGGTAATGGCATAGAACTGCCACGTAGAATTTCTGTCTGCGCTCCTTTCACCACCTAGAAGCTGGGTTCTCTTAGCACCAGCTTACACCTCTCACTTCAGCTATCCTGGCTGATTAAATTCCCCTCCTGGCTGTTTCTTGAGTTTCGTACAGTTCCTCATTACAGCCAAGCTTCAATTAAAACTTGGCTAACGGTAACAATTCCTGCATCATTACTGAAAATATAACAGAAACACAAGTTTCACAACCACTCCTGCACCGCATGTGAAAAGTGATCAGCTTTCCTTTGTATCTGAATTGTAAGTGAATATCAATACCCAATCATGCGCAACTTGAAAAGACAATGCACAATTTAAAAAAAAATTCAGGATTAAGATAATCAGATTTTGAGTCACAGTCCCAAAGAAATGAGGGGTGATTTGTTGTTGACAAGAAACTAGTTGCAGTTGGAGATGCAAAGGGAGTGTAATCATAGCCAAGTCAAGCTTAAACAATGCACACATTTTCAACTTTACTGACATTTGAGACATATGAAGAGGCCAAACCAAAAAGGTTCACTCAAATCTCAAGACTTTTATGGCCAAAGTTAAAAAAAAGAATAAAATAACATTACGCTGACCAATAATCCTAAGCATTCCCGGTCACTCCCACCATCCTGATCAGCTGAAATTTGCAGCCTGAAATTTCACTCCTTGAATCAAAGAACTGATTCAAGCTCAAGCCCAGCATTCGTCACTGCCCTCAAAATGATACCCAGACTCAGGCTGAGACCCAAACAACTCTTGCCTCAACTTGGCTAAATCATGGGCCCAGTCCTAACTGACACGTTCCTCACTAAAGTGAGCAGAGTAATAGCTTCTCAGAACCTGCTTCATCATAGTCATATTCTCCTTCATGCTGCGGGACAGGCCAGAAATACAGATTTCCTCTGCCCCACTCTTGGCCTATTCAATCATTGATTTTGTCTCAACGGGTAGCAAAACTGGGAGAGGGAAACTGCGGATGGAGGAACAGCTCTTCTCAGATTCTGCTCATGTGCAGGGACCTATTGCTCTGATTGGTTATCCTCATGATTCATATCATAGAACAATACAGTGCAGAACAGGCCCTTCGGCACTCAATGTTGCACCGACCTGTGAACTATTCTCAGCTCCTCCCCCTACACTATCCTAAAATCATCCATGTGCTTATCTAAGGATTATTTAAATCTCCCTAATGTGGCTAAGTTAACTACATTAGCAGGTAGGACATTCCATGCCCTTTACCACTCTGCATAAAGAACCTGCCTCTGATATCTGTTTTAAATCTATCACCCCTCAATTTGTAGTTATGCCCCCTCGTACAAGCTGACGTAGTCATCCTAGGAAAGACGCTTTCAATGTCTACCCTATATAATCCTATGATCATCTTGTATGTCTCTATCAAACCCCCTCTTAGCCACCTTCTTTCCAATGAGAACAGACCCAAGTGTCTCAGCCTTTCCTCCTAAGACCTTCCCTCCAGACCAGGCAACATCCTGGTAAATCTCCTCTGCACCTTTTCCAATACTTCCACATCCTTCCCAAAATATGGGGACTAGAACTGTATACTTTATTCCAAGTGTGGCCGTACCAGCATTTTGTATAGTCGCAGCATGATTTTGCGGCTCCGGAACTCAATCCCTCTACGAATGAAACCTAACACATCATATGCCTTTTTAACAGCACTATCTACCTGAGTGGCAACTTTCAGGGATCTATGTATATGGACTCCAAGACCCCTCTGCACATCCATACTGCCAAGAATCCTTCCATTGACTCAGTACTCTGCCTTCCTGTTATTCTTCCCAAAGTGCACCATCTCACATTTAGCTGCATTGAACTCCATTTGCCACCTCTCAGCCCAAGTTGGCAGATTATCTAAGTCCCCCTGCAACCTGTAACATTCTTCCAAACTGTCCACTACTCCACCGTCTTTAGTGTTGTCTGCAAATTTACTAACCCATTCACCTATGCCTGTTTCTAAGTCATTTATAAAAATGACAAACAGCAGTGGTCCCAAAACAGATCCTTGTGGCACACCACTTGTAACCGGACTCCACACTGAATATTTTCCATCAACCACCACTCGCTGCCTTCTTTCAGAAAGCCAGTTTCTAATCCAAACTGCTAAATCATCCTCAATTCCATGCATGCCTCTGCATTTTCTCCATCAGCCTACCATGTGGAACCTTATCAAAAGGATTTACTGAAATCCATGTATATCACGTCAACTGCCCTCCCTCATCTACATGTTTGGTCACCTTCTCAAAAAACTCAATGAGGTTTGTGATACACGACCTGCCCTTGACGAAACCATGTTGACTATTTGAAATCAAATTGCCGCTTGCTCGATGATTGTAAGTCTCATCTCTTACTTTTGTTGTTGGAAAGGATTGTAAGGCTCACTGGTCTATAATTACCTGGGTCACCTCTACTGCCCTTCTTGAAGGGCACAACATTTGCAATCCTCCAGTCCTCTGGTACTAAATCTGTAGACAACAACGACTCAAATATCAAAGCCAAAGGCTCTGCTATCACCTCCCTAACTTCCCAGAGAATACTCTGATAAATCCCATCCAGCCCAGGGGACTTGTCTACTTTCACTCCTTCTAGAATTGATAACACCTGTTTGTAACTAACCTCTATCCTTTCTCGTCTAATATCCTGTACCCATTCTTCTCCTCTACAATATTCTCCTGTTCCTGAGCGAAAACTGATGAGAAACGTTCATTTAGCATCGCTCAGATCTCCACAAGATCCACACTCAACTTCCCACTTGTCTTTGATTGGTCCGATTCCCATCACCCTAATCATCCTTTTATTCCTCACATACCTATAGAAAGCTTTAGGGTTCTTCTTTATTCTATTTGCTAAAGACTGCTCGTGTCCTCCCTTTGCTCTTAACTCTCTTTAAATCTTTCCTAGATGATCTGTAACTCTCCATCGCCTCATCTGAACCATCTTACCTTATCAACACATAAGCAGAAATTCTTCTTAACATGAGATGCAATTTCTGGAGTAAATCACGGTTTCCTTACCTTATCACTTCCTCCCTGCCTGACAGGGACATACCTATCAAGGACACAATATCTGTTCCTTAAACCAGCTCCACATTACCATTGTCTGCATCCCCTGCATTTTGCTACCCTATTCTATGCATCCTAATTCTTGCCTAATCGCATTATAATTGCCCTTGCCCCATCGATGACTCTTGACCTGTAGCATGTACCTATTCCTTTCCATCGCTAAACTAAACGTAAGTGAATTATGGTCACTCTCTCCAAAGTGCTCACCTACAACTAAATCAACACCTGGCCTGGTTCATTACCAAGCACCACATCCAGTGTGGCCTCCCCTCTTGTCAGCCCTTCGACATATTGTGTCAGGAAACCCTCCTGTACACATTGGACAAAAACTGATCCATCTGACATACTACAGTTATAGCGCTTCCAGTCAATGTTGGGGAAATTAAAGTCCTCAATAATGATCACCCTGTTCCTTTCACTCTTACCCAGAATAAATTTTGCTAACCCTCTCTTCCACCTCCCTGGAACTCTGCGGAGGCCTATAAAAACTCCAAATAGTGTGACCTCTTCTCTCCGGTTTCTAACCTCAGCCCACACTACCTCAGTAGATGAGTCCTCAAACGTTCTCTCAGCCATCATTACATTATCCTTGACTAACAATAAAGATCTAAACCTTGGAACCTGCAAAATCCATTCCTCACCCTGCTCTATCCATGTCTCCGAAATGGCCATAATATCGAAGTCCCAGGTACCTATCCATGCGGCAATCCTCGCCTCCTGCCCCATCCCAGGGTTTTCAGGAAAAGCATTCATCTGTCACCACAATGTATTTTGATACTTGCCCCCCCAACACAATTTTAGTCTGCTTGCCCTTGAAACTAAAATTGCTATTGTCAAAGTATTTTCATGACAAAAATTGGAAATGTGATTAATTGATTCGGTTTACAGACAACATAGAAATAGTTGGCAGATGAAATGGATGATGAAAGAACGAGGTGAGGGAGATGTATAGCAAGTGGATTTATATATATTTTAATATCACACTGTAGAATTAGAATTTTGAAGTAGATTTGAACTAGATTTTAGTCCGTGCATATAAAAAGGGGATGAAGTAGAGGTGGGGGTGGGAGGATAGGGCTAGAGCAAGAGCTGAGCCCATGGTGGTGGTGAGTGGGTGGAAGAAGAAAGTTTATTTGCAATGCAGAGGTTTCTATGAGCTGACAGAATAAACATCAAACAGGATAATCTTGCTTTCAGTTAGAACGATATGGATTTTTTTTGCTGTGGCTGGAGGGAAACCCATAGCTTGGGAAAGGATTTCAGCTGGGAAAAGTACTGGTTGGCATTAGATGCAAGAAATAGTTTTCCAACCAGAGTTAAGTCATACAAGTTAAGAAATGGGTTACCCCAGTGTAAGAAGTACAGTTGGCAAGTTCCAGATCAGAAAATGTTTGGTTAGAGGGGTTATTTGGAGCTGGAAAAACAAACCTCAGCTCAGTTGTATGAAACTCTAGAGGCTATCTTACTTTCAAGACTAGGAATTTAAAACAATAGTTAAATCAAAACTACAGATACAATAGGAAAAAGACTTTTTTTTCATCATATTATGAGAATTGTAAAAGGATGCTATTGGGGGTAGATGGGATATTATATTTTTAAACTATTTTGAAATCTTTCAAATTGTGCTGCAGGTAAACAGCTAGATTACATTTAATACTTTCCTCTGCATATAAAACCATTCTTCAGGTAATAACATACCTTCCTGTTCTTGCTACCAAAGTGGATAACCTCATGTTTACCCACACTTTCACTACATTTTCCCATTCATTCAACTTGTGAGTCACACTGGAATATCTCTGCACCCTCCTCACAGCTCAGTTTTCCACCCTGCTTTTGTCATCTACAAACTCGTCTAAATTATTAATATATATTGAGAATAGCTGGGGTGCAAGCACTGTTCCCTATGATATTCCAGCTAGTCCCTGGTCACCACTGAGAAAAAGATCTTTGTATGCCTACTCTTTTTCAGTCTGCCAACCATTTCTCTATCCAATGTTCAGTACACCATTCCCAAAGCCACGTGCTTTAATTTTACTTGCCAACCTCTTAAGTGGGACTTAATCAAAAGCTTTTTTAAAGTCACAAGTAAACAACATCCATTGGCTCCCCGTATCAACTTTCCTACTTATAGCCTCGAAAACTTCCAGTAGATTTGTCAAGTATGATTTCCTTTTATTAAATCCATGCTGACTTTGTCCAATCCTGTCAGTGTTTTGCATTGAAACCTTTGGCCCCACTACCGATTATGTCTGGACAATCGACTTACAATTCCACTTGCTCTCTATCGTCTTTTTGAAATAGTGGGGTTAAATTAGCTGTCCTTCAAAGAGTCAGAATCTACAAATTAGCTGTTTTTCTATACAGATGCTGCCAGGTTTGTTGAATATTTCTAATAGGGACTATTTCGTTCTTTCACAGCAAAGGGAAAAAAAAAATTTAGCATTAGTTGAAATAAAAACTAAGTCCCAAAACTATCAGACAAAATTATCAGAATTATGTATAAATGTAAAAAGCTAGGAGCTGATTAGAACACGTTAACATGTTTCTGTAAAAAGCAGATAATATATAATCAAAAGGCAAGGGAGAAATAATGTCTAGTAAGCTCAGAGCATAACAAGGTCAACAATATAAATTCCAAATGAATTATGTGGGCTAATGCACAGTCGTTCAAGTTCAAAAGGTTGAGACTGCAAATGGAGGATAGGTGAACAAAGGAATTTAGGTATTTAATATTTATTAAGTTTAGAAAGTGGAAGCATGGCCATCACAGAGGTATGATGTTTCCTCATGTGGGGAATCTAAAACAGGAGGCAATTGTTTTAAATCTGCTACCCATTATCCTAGAACTGAGATGAGGAGAAATTACTTCTTACAAAGAATCGTGCATATGTGGAAATCACTATCCTAAAGTGTGATGGATGCTGGGACATGGAGTATATCTGAGTTGATGGGCAGATTTTTTAATTCTTAAGGGGTTGAAAGGTTATGGAGAGTGATGGTGGTGCCTAGAGGAGATCAACCATTACTGTACCAAATGGCGGAGCTGGCATGAGGGTCTGAACTGTCTCCTAGTTCTTATGAAAAGAAAGGCAAGGATGAGGAGCGTCAAAAGGTGTGGCGGTAGAAAAGCACAGCCAGTCAGGCAGCAGCCCACAAGCAGGACAGTCAACGTTTCAAGCATAAGCTTGAAGAGGAGCTTGAACTCGAAACATCAACTCCCCTGCTCCTCAGATACGGCCTGACTAGCTGTGCTTTTCCAGCGCCACACATTTTGACTGATGCCAGCATCTGCAGTCCTCACTTTCTCTAGAGAGTGGTAGAAGGAAGGAAGAATGGAACAATCGAGGCAAGAAAAATACTCGGGATTTACAGCATCTTCCCATAATGGTCACACATCCCAAGGTGCTTTAAAGCTGATGAATTTAGAAGCACCGTTGCATAAGTTAGGGAAACATGACAGCCAACTTTTTGCTGCAAAAGCCTACCAACAGCAATAATAACTGGACGATACTGTTTTAGCAAAAGTCAGAGAATAAATGGTGTTCGGGATATAGAAGTATTACCGACACTATACAGAATAATAGCTCAACCACTGACAATTGGTTTTGAGTACTTTTAGAAAAAGACCAACAGGTTGGCAGAGGTCAAATCTGAAATCAATTACAGCTACTCACAATAAAGGAAATTAGCTACAAGAAACTGGATAACTTTGGAGAATATTCCCTTCAAATTTGAGAGAGTTGAAGGCAAATCTAGAAAACAATGCTAAAATGAGACAACGTAGTTGGAAGTCAACATTTCAAGGAATGGTACTTTAACATAAAAGACAAATCTCTTCAGACTAGAATGAGATACCCCATAAACACAGATGCACAATCAACAGCAACCCTAATAAAACTTGCAAAAGTATGGGCTTTAAAAAAAGGACAGGGACGTAGAGATATGGTCGATGAATAGAGTAGATAGGCTTAACTGGCAACAATCAAATTTGAAATAAGGTGGTTTGAAAATATCAAATAAGAAAGATCGCTTGCTCAAGAATGCTACAAAATGAACAAATGGAGTCAAAGCTCAGTAACATACAAAATCAGTTCCAGACAGTCAACACCTCATCGGGAATCATGTGATCACTTGCTAACTTATAGTAGCCAAAAGTAAAACCACAGCAGGATTACAATTGTAACACTTGCAGAGGATAAAAATAGAAATTGCCAGGAAGGCTCAGCAGGTCTGGCAGCATCTATAAAGAGACAGAGTTAATGTTTCAGATCAAGTGACCCTTCTTCAGAAGGAGATCATCCCTTCAGCTTTAAAAATTAGGACTGGCATTCGGATAAAATGAAGTGCTAAAGCATTTAACAGTCTACTACAACTATACAGTTCTGAACAAGTGTCTTTTGAATTGGAAAGATTTACTCCATTTCTGCCCTCACAGATGTTTTCAGAACAGAGTTTCTCCAACACTGTTTTATATCAGATCTCCTGCAGTACTTTGCTCTTTTGCTACAAAATACCATTGCGTAGTACCAAACTTGTCTCTCTTGGTCATGAGCCAAAATAAAATCAATATTTTTCTACACCACCCCCACCACTATTCCTCAGGTGGAAGATAGAATGCCGAGTATAGAAAATTTTGTTCTGGGTGTTAAGAGTAGAAGATGCACATAACATGATAGAGTAGAGATTTAATCAGGCATTCTTGATCAGTTCAAGAAAACCCTGGACAATCCAACACAAACTCTGCATCAAAAAAGAAATTAACACTTTATTCCTCCACATTCAAGTTCCTATTTATCCATCACTTACCATCTGTGGATCATTGGATCGGCTCACCCAACCGGAAATAAGCTTCAGGGTTTCCCTTTTTACTGTGCGCATACTTCTGATCAGGGGCTGTTTTGTAACCACATCACCTACAATAGAACAGATATCAATGAAAATATAACAGACCTTGCTGAGAGCCATTTGTTTTTCCAACCAACACACCTAGTTTGTAATGAATTTTCACATGACATTTCTATTCAGGGTGAAATCACAATTGTAAGTTCCCCAACAAAATCTAATAAAAAACAAACCAAAATGTACAAACTCTGATCATTCGATTGAAATTGTACCAACATATATTTAATTCACATTGGAGATTATTAAATTTCAAGAATCAGAGATAACATACTTCATCAGAGTAATACAGCATGGAAAGGGGCTCTTTGGCCTAAAAGGGTTCATGCTGACCATGGTACCCACTCAGCTAATTCCAAATGCCTGCATTTGGTCCATATCACACTAAACCCTTCTCATCCATGTACCGATCCACATTTTAAACAAAATGTTGCTATTGTACCTGTCTCAACCATTTTCTCTGGCAGCCCATTCCATTTACCATATGCACCACCCTGCGTGAAGTTGCCGCCCTTCAGGTCCTCCTTAAATCTTTCCCCTCACTCTAAATCTATGCCCTCTAGTTTTCCATTCTGTGCGCCTGGGAAAACTTTTATATGCATTCATTCTATGCTACTTGTAATTTTGTACCCCTCAATTTGGTCACCCCTCATTCTCCCATGTTCAATGGAATCTAGTCCTACCCTGGCCAACCTCTCCTTCTAACTCAGGCCTACTAGGCCAGGCAACATCCTTGTAAATCTTCTTTGCACTCCTTCCAGTTTAAGTCTTTCCTATAACAGGATGATCAAAACTGTACACAATGCTCCAAGTGCAGCCTCAACAACTTATATAACTGTAACAGAACATCCCAACTCCTATACTCAATGCCTTGACCAATAAAGGTTAGCACGCTTCTTCACCACCCTGTCTACCTGTGACGCCGCTTTCGAAGAACTATGTACTTGTACTCCTAGGTCCCTGTTCCACAACACTCCTCAGGACCGTATGCTTTACTGTACAAGTCTTAGCTTAGTTTGACTTTCCAAAAAATGTAACACCTCACACTTATCTATATTGAATTGCATTTGCCAATCCTCAGCTCACTTCCCCATCTGATCAAGATCTCTTCGTACTATTTGATCTTCCTCATGACCAATGACACTTCCTAATTTTATATCATCCGCAAACTTACTAATCATACCTTGTACATTCACATCCAGATCACTTAAGTAATAAGTAACAAAGATCCCAGCACTGACCCTTATGGCACATCACTAGTTACAGGCTTTCGGTCCAAGAAATAACCTTCAACCATCACGCCAATTTTGAATCCCATTAGCTAGCTCTCCCTGGATCCCATGCAACCTAACCTTCATGGCCAGCTGCTATGTGGGATCTTGTCAAAGGACTTACTGAAGTCCATATAGACAACATCCCCTACCTTACCTTCATTTATCCTCTTACTTACCTCTTCAAAAAACCCCAAGATTTGTCAGACATGACTTCCCACGCACAAATCCATGCTGACTACCCCTAATCAGACCTTGACTATCCAAATGTACTTCTACAAACAAAATGCCTGATCATCCTCTCAGAACATTAAAGTTTGGAAAGCATTGTATTCTTGGCACTGGATCTTAATTAGTATTAACACTTGTTGACAGAAATTTAAATTGCAATCTTCCTTTTAAGAGTAAACAATTCCAATATTCTGATAAACATTTAAAAAGCAACCAACAAAGCCTTTAAGAAATCAAGCAATTTTCTCATTCATGCTCATTTAACTTGTAAAACAATTTATTTTACTATGAATCCATAATTTCATATTAAACAAGCTTGTTTTAGAAACACAAAATATTCAACCAACCATTTGTTTGAATTGCTGCTGAAATATTTTCACTCAGGCACTTGTATACATTCAACATATCCAGATATATTCGACCAAGCTGGATGACAAATGGGTGACCAACTGCTTTGCAGGCTCGAACATTAGTTTTCAGAATACTGCCAAGCTGTTTTACAGTTTCAGGATCCTTGAGAATGTCAACATTCTACAACAGAAGGGAGAAAAAAGAAATCAACCAATTGGTTTGTTCACTGGAGAAGTTCAGAAAGGAGATGCACCATATTCATTTTTTTTGTTAAAGGCAAAAAGCTGCTAGATCATTGCAATGCACAGAGAACAAAAAACTAGAGAATTTAAACAAGGTTGAGTAATACATAAATGCTTCTAAATAATCAACACAATGGTCAAAAAACAATTTTGAAACAGAATTAGTCTGAAGGTTAATATATTCCTTAGAACTTATTCCTTCTTATAGAACACTGTTCTAATGAATAATTCTGGAAGATGAAGTTAGTTCCCATTATGGTGGCTGTAAAACTATCAAACATTGTAAAAACCCATTTGGTTTATTCATGTCCTTCAGGGAAAGCAATTTGCTACATGCAACTCAAGACAACTCAACTACCCTCTGAAATGGTATTGTGAGCCACTCAAATCGAAGGGTAATCAGGGACAGACAACAAATGCCAGTGATACCCACATTCACAACCAAATAAAATAAATGCTAAATGACCTCACCAATGCCCTGCCCAGCCACATGACATCCCAACTCCTATACTCAACGCGGTGACGAATGAAGGCAAGCTTGCCAAGTCTCCTTCACCACCCCCTATCTACCTGTAATACCACTTTCAAGGAACTATGCACCTGCATCCCTACATGTCTTTGTTCAGCAATAGTGTCCAGGGCCCTACCATTAGAAGTACAAGTCCTGCCCTGCTCTGCCTTACCAAAATGCAACAACTCACATTTATCTAAGTAAATTCCATCTGCCAATCCTCAGCCCATGTGATCAAGATCCTGTTGTACTGAGATAATCTTCTTCACTATCCACTACACTACTAATTTTGGTGTCATCTGCAAACTCACTGACATAACGTCTATATTCACAAAGCAGAGTCTTTGGACTATGGAAGGAAAGTGGAGCACCTGGAGGAAACCCATACAGACACAGAATCTGCAAACTCCAGACAGAATGTGACCCAAGGTCAGAACTGAACCTGGGCCCCTGTCACGGTGAAGCTGCAGTAATGACCAGTAAGCCGCCGTACCATCTACTGTGTGCCACTTCCATGAAGACATATCTAATGGCACATAGACCACACTGATCACAACTGGTTTACAATAATAAATCAATGGTTGATATCTGAGTCTAGAAATACATGAGTTCCACAAAAGATAATTCAGTACAGAGGGCAGAAAAGAGAAATAGTTCCAGTCTTTGTTGTTTTAGCAGTTCTAATAACACTTTTCCATAAACTTCTTTCTAACATCCATAACATTTGGTAGGGGGTCAAAATTGTTGTCAGGGACTCATGAGGAAAGCTCAATACAGAGGAACCTCGATTATCCAGCATTCAATTACCCGAATATTGGATTATCCAGCAAGATTGCAAGGTCCCGATGCTTGGCTAAACTATGTAATCCAGTATTCAATTATCTAGAATTTGATTAGCTGAACGAAATACTCCCCGCCCACATCCTTCGGATAATCAACGTTCCTCTGTAAATACAATTAGTAAAAGGAAAATGCAGTAACGGTAGGGTGGAAAAAAAAGGGAAACACTTTTTAAAATTTATGCAGCATCAAGTATGCCAATTACTCTGGTTTAAAAATGCAACTGGATTTCAAACAAAATCACACTTCCATGGCAAGAATTAAAGTGAGAAATTAAATAAACGATTATAAACTTTCCAATATTTAAACAAAAATACCATTACTTACTTTAGTTGCCTGCTGAATTATACTGTCCCAGACCTGATTTGGCAGCATCATGTATTTCTCTATTAAATGTTCTTGAACGGCCTGGTCAGTCTGAGCACCTATCATATAACCAACTGCCTCATAAAACGTGTGAACCTATCGACAATGAAAATATAAACATTTAAAAACACTATTAAACCAACGTATTCTAAAAAACTAATTTGCATGTTAGCCTTTCAGTCAACAGCTAAACTTATTTTTTATTTTCAAAACATTTTGTAGTCTTACCTGTTGTGGCTGAAGATCACAAATTATAGTATTTATATTATTCAGGATCTCATCAATGAATGGCATTACTTCACCAACTTGGACCTGAACAAAGTGTCGACGACATTTTTGTGCAATTTTAATGAAAGTATCACAAGCCATATCTTGAACTCCATCATGGGTTTCTAAATTCATAAGGTAAAATGAACGTACTTTTAAAAAACTCACTGTCTGACCCAAGGATTTTTTTTATTAAAAACCATAAAAAGGCTCAAGTCTCAAAATTCAAATGCAATTTATTCAGGAACAGATCATTCTTAATATTGCATTAATAGAAAAACTACAATATTACAACAGAAACAGATAAAGCACATGAAATGTCACCTTGTCCAGGTGAGTATCATCTCAGAACCAAAAATGTTGTCGAGGTTTAAATCCTATCTTGGACATGATGCCGTTACATAAGTTAACTTTAAACTTAAGACTAATGGAGCCGTCAAATCAAGAGGTTAGCTGTTTAGTCAGCACTTAAAAATAATGTTATAAAACAAAGTTGAGATGTTATTGCTGTAGTTTGGAACTTGTGATACATACAACAGCGTTAAGTTCACCTGAAAATCAACAGCTGCTCTGCCTCAAAGTAATCATTAATACAAGAAGCATTCAACACATTTGTGCTGAAGCAAAAACAGAAATTGCTATAAAAGCTCAGCAGATCTGGCAGTAAGTGTAGAGAGAAATCAAGAGTTAACATTTAAGGCCCTTCCTCAGATTCCTGGGATGGCAGGACTGAGGTAAGACGACAGGCTGATTCAGTGAGGACTACAAGATCATTTCAGTTTAGAAGAATGTATGCGCGCGCATTTTTGTGGGGGGGTGCTGGAGATCTTATGGAAACAAAATTCTAACAGGACTACACAGTAAATGCAGGAAAGATGTTCCCGATGACCAGTGAGCCCAGAACCAGGGTCACAGTTTAAGAATACAGGGCAGGCCATTTTGGTCTGTGAAGCAAAGAGATTTCTTCAACCAGAGAGTGGCCAGCCAATGGAATTCTCTGTCACAGAAAGCAGCAGAGGTCAAAACACAATGTATTCAAGGAGAAGGATATAGTTCTTCAGGCTGCAGGGATCAAAAATGTATGGGGAGAAAGCAGGAACATGGCACTGAATTGAATAATCAGCCATAATAATGAATGGTGGATTAGCCTGTACCTTTTCATACTCACTATGTTTCTATCACTGATTTAGTTTTTATGAAATGATTATGCTAAATAGTTCGGTATATTTGTGAAATGACGACACCAGTCACAGCAAATAGTTCATTTCTTTTGCCAAAAAACTTTTCTTCTTGTTTCAAATAGTGCATAAATAGAAACCACAATTTTCCTGACATATAGGTTGTTCCCTTAATTTACATCTTCAAACAATATCATGAACACAACTTTGAAAAGTACGATTTAGATGGAATCAATGACTTTATCATATAGTTGGAGAAAAACAGCTGACCATTAATAGATTCGAAGAACTGAAACATTCTGAAACTTTTGTACAAAATTCAGTGTTCAGATTAAACACACAAAAAATGTATTCTACACAATTTTCACAAGCCAAATTTCTGGTTCTACAAGTATTTTTAAATAATAATGCCTACAAAGTCCCTTCACATTCGTTTCTAAGCAAAGGATCCAAATTCTAAGAATGCTGACTGTCAGCAATTTATTTTAAATATGCACTTAAAAAAAAACTGGTTTCTTCTTTTTCCAATCTAATAAACTTACCATGCATAAATTCAAAGAGTTTATTAACAACAGTCTTTAAAAACTTCCAGTGGGCTCTCAAGAAACGTGGGTACTGACCCACAATATACATGATATTTGAAGCAATGATGGCTTTGTTGTCTTTACCCCTTTTCTGCTCACACAGTCCTAAAAGATCCTGTGAAGTTAACAAGAATACATATCACAATTTGAACCCAAACAAAATCTGAGAGAATTAGGCACTAAATTCAAAAATTGTGTTTGGGAGAGAAAAATAAAACAGAAGATATACAGCAAGTAACAACTTTTTTCATCAGTGGATAGTTGAGAAAGCACTGTCTTCTAATTGGTTTTATTTATTCTTGGGATATGGACATCACTGACTGGGCCAGCAATTGTGCCCATCCCTAGATCCCCTTGAGATGGTGGTGATGAGGCTGCCTTCTTAAAAACGCTGGAACTGATTTGCTGAAGACCCCTCCAACACTGACAGGGAGGGAGTTCTAGGATTTTGACACAGCTACAATAAAGATACAGCAATATACTTTCATGTCAGGACACAGTGACTTGTTGGGGATCTTGCAGGTGTTCACATGTATTTACTGCCCATATCCCTCTAAATGGAAGTGATTTTAGATTGGTAAGTGCTGTCTAATACAATACAACCCTACTGTTAAGTAAAATTGCTTCAAAATGTTAAGTAGATCATTAGAGTGAGGACAGAAGGAGAAATAACATGTTTAATTATTTTCTCCAAAGAATTGCTTTTAATTGTTATAATTGTCCTTGTATATGAATCACCCAGTTAGGACCTATTGCTGGATACTGTAAATCAGAGACAAAAATAGATATTGCTGGAAAAGCTCAGCAGATCTGGCAGCATCTGTGGAGAGAAATCAGAGTTAGCATGAGCTCAGTTGGCTGTACAGCTGGTTTGCAGATGCAAAGTGACAACAATGGAGGTTCAAGTCCCACACCAACTGAGGTTACTATGAAGGCCCCGTTTTCTCAACTTTGCCCCTCACCTGTGGCATTGTGACTCTCAAGTAAATCTCACCCACAGTCACCTCTGAGACTATGGCAACTTTATGTTTTACTCAGGAAAAAATAGGAAGTCAAACTTTTGAGGAAGTACTACAAACAACCATGGTTACCCAATCGAGATGGGCGGGGATTATTTTGTTCAGATAATAGATAACATTTTTACAGAACCTTGAAATCTTGTTCAGATAATCCGAAATTCAGATAATTGATGTTTGGATATCCGAGGTTGCTCTGTATAAATTTACAGAGAGACAGATAGAGTAAGTACCCAATTGAATCTTGGAGAAGTGAAAAAACTGTAGGATTTTGAGTATCCCAATATTAACTGAGATCGTTTTAGATTTAAAGGAATTGGCAGAGAACATTGTCCTTAATGCATGACAAGCAATCTATTTAGCGTACCGTAAGACCAATAACAAAAAAAAGCACAGGCAGTTCTGAAGGGTCACTGGTCTCAAAAATGTTAACACTGCTTTCTCTCCAAACCTGCTGAGTTTGTTTCAGATCTTCAGCATCTGCAGTTCTTTATTTTGGTTAAGAGAAGTTTAGGACTTAGTTTTAGGAAATGACTGAGCAGATCAAAAGACTTGCCAGCGTGAGCATTTTAGTGGTAGTCCTCAAAATCCAGGTACCTTTCACATGACTACAAAAAAAGGACACATAGATCAGGAGAGAGTTCTAAACTGGGGCAACATCAATTTTATTAAGCTGAATAACTTAGCAAGAGTTGACTGGCAACAGCTACGTGAGGTAAATCAGTGTTAGAGTAATGGGGGTGGGGGGGGCACACAAATGATGTCACACTGAAAGTATTAATGTGACCAGGCTTTCAGAAAGAAAAAAATCGAGATGGCCAAATCCAGAGACCCCTAGACGTGAAGAAATTTAAAAGGCAGAGAAGGAACGCCTATGTTTAACCACAGAACCTGATAATAGAAAAGGCTGCAAGTGCAGCATGTGGACAAGGGAAATCGAACAGCAAATTAAAGGTAGCAAAAAAATAAAAACCACAGGAAAAGACATTAGCAAGCAAATCAAAGGTAAACTCAGTAGAGGAAAACAAAAGGGAACTACAGGCCAAAAAGACTACCTTTATAAAGAAGCAGACATTGCATAGTGCTTAATGAAAAGTTTGTATTGTCTTCACAAAAGGTGGGACCATGCAGTTAGTTCTCAGTTCTGGAGGAGTGAGAAGTATTTGACACAATAAACATAGGGCGTGAGGAAGAATAAATGGGATGCGCATGCACTGAAGTGGTAAATCATGGGTTCGAATGAAATGTACCCTGATCGTTAAAAGAAGTCAGAGAGAAAATAGCGAAAGGTCTAACCCTTTTCCAATCCTCATTGGATACAGGTGTGGTGTCAGAGTTTTGGAGGACTGAGTTTGTACCTTTGTTTAAAAAGGAAGCAAGGGATAGACCCAAGTACAAATTAGTCAGTCTAAACTTAGTATTGGGCAAATTGTTGGAATCAATTAAGAGGGCAGATAAACTGTCATTTAGAAAGAATCAAGGATAGTCAGCTTGAACTTGACAAGGGAAGAACATATCTGCCTAACAACTGTTGTGAAGAGGTAACAAGCAGGATTGAGGAGGTAGCGCCATTTACATAGTCCGTAAAGATTACACCAAGGCTTTTGATAAGGTCCCACATGGCAGACAAGTTGAAAAGAATGCTGGGGAATGCAGCAAACTGAATACAAAACTGTCTCAGTGGTAGGAACAAAGGATGATGGAGAAGATCAATTTTGCAGACAACAAGAAATTCACTACGTGGCTGATAGCAAGGAGGGTAGCTGCAGATTGCAGGAAGATATCAGCAGATCACTTAGGTAGACAGAAGTGGCAGATGAAATTAAACCTAAAAATGAAAGATGATGCATTTGGGGTAGTCAGATAAGGCAAGATAATGTATAACTAGTGGGGAAATATTGAGAAGTGGAGAAAACGTTAGGAATTTCAGATTAAGTGTCCATTAACACCTGAAGGTAGCAGAACAGGTTAATAGATTGGTTAAAGGTGGAATTAGAAATTCCTTCTTTTATCAGATGAGGTACAGAATACCCAAGTGAAGGGAGGTTATGCTGGAACTGTATATATTATTAGTTGGGCCAAACAGGAGGACTGTGCACAGTTCCAGTAACCCCATTACATGTAATTGCACTCCAGAAAATACAGACTAAATTTACATAAGTGGTGGCATGAAGACTAGAAAAACGCAGTTATGGGGGAAGAGATCGGACAGACTGAGATTGTTTCTCCTTAGCACAAAAGGAGGTTGAGAGGTGATCTAATTGAGGTGTACAAAACCTAAGGAAGCTGGACAGGGTGGACAAGAATGAACTACTTACCTTAGCACAGAGGTCAGTGACTAGTAAGTGTTGATTTAAACTGAGTGATAGAACGATTATAGGATAGATTAAGAAATGGGAAGGCAATGGCCTAGTGGTATTACTGCCAGACTATAAATCCAGAGATCTAAATGTCTGGGGACCCAGGTATGAATCCCGCCACAGCAGATGGTGGAATTTGAACTCAAAAAGAAAATCTGGAAGTAAGAATCCACCGACCATGAAATCATTGATGACTGTCAGAAAAACACATCTGGTTCACTAATGTCCTTCAGGGAAGGAAATCTGCCATCCTCACCAGGTCTGGTCTACATGTGACTTCAGACCCACAGCAATGTGGCTGCCTCTCTATTGCCATCTAAAACTGCCTACCAAGCCATTTCAGTTGTACCAATTGCTACAAAGTCTCAAAGAAATGAAACTGTATGCATTACCTGGCATTTACTGAGACAGTAGAAAACACAATGGCAGAAACAGGGCTGTCAACCTTGCAAACTCCTCCTCACTAACATTTGGGCTGACAGTTCTACACCCCCCCCCCCCCCCCCCCCCCCACACACACACACACACACACCAGTGATGTCTTGTCTCACTGGTAGGACAGATCCAGCAGAGGTGGCGGCACGGTGGTATACAGTCAGGCAAGTATTGCCTCTGGGAGTCCTCAACACTGATTCTGGACCCATTAAGTCTCATGACTTCAAAAGAAAAGGAAACAAAGGCAAGGAAACCTCTCCTGAATAACACATTCCGCCCTCCCTCAGCTAATGAATCAGTATTCCATGTTGAACAAAACTTACAGAAAGCATAGAGGCTGGCAAGGGCACAAAATGCACTCTGGGTGGGGATTTTAATGCCCACCAAGAGAGGCTCAACAGCAGCACAACCGATTGAGCTGGTCGAGTCCTAAAGGACATAGCCGCTAGATTGGGTCGGTGGCAGGTGGTGAAGGAACCAAGAGGGCAAAACATACTTGACCTCACCCTTACTAATCTGCCAGCTGCAAATGCATCTGTCCATGACAGTATTGATAAGGGTGACTACTGAACACAGTCCTTGTGAAACAAAGTCCTGCTTTCACATTGAAAATAACCTCCATTGTGTTGTGTGGCACTATCACTGCACAAAATGGAACAGACTTCAAACAGATCTAGCAACTCAAGACTGGGCATCCATGAGGCACTGTGGGCCACTAACAGCAGCAAAATTGCACTCTAGCACAACCTGTAACCATATCCCCCACTCAACCGTTACCATCAAGCCAGGAGATCAACCCTGATCCAGGAGGGAATGCCAAGAGATGCACCAGGCATACCCGAAGATGAGATGTCAACCTGGTGAAGCCACCAAACAGGACTAGTTGCATGCCAAACATCATGAGCAGCAAGTGATAGACACATCTAAGCAATCCTATAACCAATGGATCAAATCTAAGCTCCGCAGTCTGCCACATCCAGTTGTGAATGGTAATGGACGATTGAACAACCCACTGAATCTGGCGGCTCCACGAATATCTCCATCCTCAATGATTTGCTGGGCCTCTGCATCAATGTAGAAAATGAGGCTGAAGCTTTTGCAGCAATCTTCAGCCAAGTGTTGAATGGATGTTCCAACTCGGCCTCCTCCAGGTGTCCCCAGCATTACAGATATCAGTTGAATCCACATATCAAGAAACAGTTGGAAGCACTGGATACTTAAAAGACAATGGGCCCTGATAATAGTCCAGCAATAGTACCGAGGACTTGTGCTCCAGAACTTGCCGCTCCCCTAGCCAAACTGTTCCAGTATAGTTACAACAGGCATCTACCCAACAATGTGGAAAATTGCCCAAATATGTCCTGCACATAAAAAGCAAGACAAATCCAACCTAGCCAATTACTGCCCAATTAGACCACTCTCGCTCATCAGTAAAGTGATGGAAGGTGGCATCAGTGCTATCAAGCAGTACCTGCTCAGCAATAACATATTCGGAGACGTCCAATTTGCGCTTTGCCATGGCCACTCAGATCCTCGCCTCACTACAGCTTAGGTTCAAACATGGATAAAAGCTGAATTCCAGAGGAGAGTGTGACAGCCCTTGACATTAAGGCTGCAATCAACCAAGTGTGGCATCAAGGAGCCTCAGCAAAACTGCGATCAACGGATATCGGGGGCACTCTCCGGTGGTTAGAGTCATACCTGACACATAGGAAGATGGTAGTGGTTATTGAAGGTCAATCATTCCCAGTTCCAGGACATTCTCATGGTAGTGTCCTAGGCCCAAACATCTTCAGCTGCTTCATCAATGACCTTCCCTCCATCATAAAGTTAGAATGGGAATGTTCGTCGATGATTGCATCATGTTCAGCAGCATTCGCAATTCCTCAGAACTGAAGCAGTCTGTGTCCAAAAGCAACAAGATGTGGACAATATCTTGGCTTGAGCTGACAAGGGGCAAGTAACATTCAAGACACACAAATGCCAGGCTATGACCATCACCAACAAGAGACAATCTATCTACCGCCCCACGAATCCCACGGTGTTACAATCACTGAATCTCACATTATCAAAATCCTGAGAGTTATCACTGATCAGAAGCTCAACTGGATTCACCCCACAAAAATGGAGTGGCTACAAGAACAGGTCATAGGCTAGAAATGCTGCAGTGAGTAACTCACCTCCTGACTCCTCAAAACCTGTCCATCATTTACAAGGCACAAGTCAGGAATTGAAGGGATACTCTACACTTGCCCTGGACGAGTGCAGCGCCAACAACACAAGAAGCTTGACACCATCAAGGATGAAGCAGCCCACTTGACTGGCACCACATCCACTCCCTGCACTACTGATGCTCAGTAGCAGTGTATACTCTCTCTGATGCACTGCAGAAATTCACCAAAAGTTCTCAGACAGCACCTTCGAAGCTCACAACCACTTCCCTCTACACAGCAGATATACAGGAACATCACCACTTTTAAGTTTGCCTCTAAGACACTCACAATACTGACTTGGAATTATAACACTGTTGTTTCACGATCACTGGGTCAAAATCCTGGAATTCTCTCCCCAATGGCATTTTGGATCAATCTTGGTGGACTGCAGTGATTCAGAAAGGCAGCTCACCACGACATTCTCAAGGGCAACAAAGGATGGGCAATAAATGTTGGCCAGCCAGCGACACCCACAGCCCAAAAAATGAATAAATAAAAAATATATTTTATCCAAAAGGGTGACAGACATCTGAAACCTACTGCCTGAAAAGCAGATGAAGAACTCTTAAGCCTTTAAAAATGATGCCGTAACCTGCAGGATTATGTACTAAAAAACTGGAATGTGGGATTAGGCTGGGTGATTCATTTTTTTCAGCTGGTACAATCACTACAGAATGGGAGTAAACTGACTATAATTTTCAGGGTTTTTACAACAGTTCAGGGCATTGATAAGAAAGCACTGAGAATTGTGTGGTTTTGGTAATCTTGCTCAAGAAAGGATAAATGCTCATTGAAAACAGTTGGATAGTGGTTGACTTCACTGCTTCGTGGGATGAAGAGTTTTGCCGTATGAGAAAAGTTGGAGCCTATGGTTCATTGTACTTTAGAAGAACCAGAGGTAATCTGACTGAAACAAAATTTCATTGGGACATTTTCAGGGTGCAATTTTGGGGGGGTGGGGGAAGACGAGACCAAATTCCTGTTGTCAATATAAATAAAAAACGTTTCAATACCAATTACACAACTCCAACCACCTTGGGTTTACTTGTACTGCTTCCTTTAGACATCTATGTATTTGTTCTATCATTCTGTGCAGTGAGCACCATCAGCAAAGTCTCTGCATCAAACATGCTTTTTTAACACATACTAAGGGGCATTGCTCTCAAATTCAAGTTTCTTTTCTCAAGCAACACATTGCTGACACTTCCGGAACATACACACTACTATTCAAAACTATCCATTCTGTGGACATCACAATTGAAGTATCAACACATGAATCAGTATTCTGCTCAACCAATACAAATACACTGAGCATTCTGATTGGTGCTCCATGCATTAGATCTGGCAAATTTACTGGAAATAGATTGTCACAGTATTTTGCAATCCTCACTTTATTGACATGTACGCAATTGTGTTACCCAACAAAAACAAATTTCCAACTTTCTAAATAAAGTCATTAGAAATATAACACTTACTTTTATTACAGTCACCAGAAATCTCTTCTCATCTTCCTCATGCATAGCGCCGCTAATTGAGCCAATAGCCCAACAGAGGGTGTTCAAATTTTTCCATGACCATTCAGTACCATTTACCTGGTTGTGAAGTTTGTCAGTCATAATACGTTCTGTATCTGCATAATCCAAATGAGTAAGGTATACTGCAAACAAAAAAAAATTCTAGAAGTTTATTCTCCTTGCAGATCCACTATGAAGATGGTTATACAAGTCTATAGCTTATATTTTGCTAAAAGCAACTTACAGGAATGTATGGATAGAAATACACCACTTATGTTCAACGCTGATCTACCATTCAATGAGATCATGGTCAATGTGCAAAATAATTTAACCTGCCCAACCTTTTCTTATATCCCTTAGCATCTTTACAGTCAACAACCCATCAACCTCAATTTCAAAACTGACCGACTTGGCACTAACTTCCACTTGCAGAAGAGTTCTAAACTTCTACCAGACTTTGCCTGGAGGAAATTATTTCTAACTTTACTCAAAAGGTTTGCATCGAATATTTAAGCTATGCCCCCAGATCCCAGACTCCCCACGCAGCAGAAAGTGTTTTGGTCCATTGAAAAATGTTGATACTTCATTTAAACCTTGTATAGTAAGAACTTCAACAAACAAAAAGAGGAAGTACTTCAAATTCTAAAATAGCTGATAAAAATGCACACTAGATGCACAGACAGGGCTAGTGACAGCTACTCATTACAAGCCTCAAGATGCATTCATGCATGCACCCTGGGTGTCACATGCTGGATACAATGATGTTAGCATCAGCACATGCACAAATTGCTCCAATCTTATTTCATATTAGCTTTTATAAGTGATGACCAATCCTATATACTGCCTCTGCTTCCACTTGCATTCTCTTACATCTCCTTGAGCCACTTCAAATTGTGGCAGGAGCAGCGCTAGTTGATCCCACAAGACTGGTATTTGTCCCCATGTGGCACGTTTTCCTCCTGGCTAAATATTTAAAGTTAGTTATTTAACTCTAATACAGCCTTAGTGAACAGTCTCTGTTGAACTTAGCAGTTATCAACCTTTATTCTTTCCACAGTAATTTCCAGAATACTACCTAAAAATGTAAAAAAACATACTGGGGACAGTAACACTGGCCAGTTTCCAACTTAATTTAATTTTTTATTCCCACTCATTACAGTTATTCTGAAAATTTCCATTGCTTCCAACTACTGTCATCTTCCTTTGTGCATGTGTGCTCTTTCTTCCACCTAGGCATAATTTGAACTAGTCGCAGCAATACTAAAACATAAGTTCAGCCACAGCGAGAGTGTCAGTCTGTTGGAGAGTGATACGGAGAAGTTAATAATCAGAAGAGGCAAAGAGACCAAAACTGTACATAACACTTCAGTGACATATAACCAGGGCTCCATATAATTGTAGTAAGATATCTTATAAGCACAATTTCTCTTGAAAGCCAGTATATCATTTGGATGAAATGCTTATTATGCTTGCATGTTAATGTTCATTAACTAATGAACAAGGACCTCAACTCTCTTTGGAGGATCAAGCCCTCTTAGTCTCGCACCATTTAAAAAACATTACTTCCATTTTTGCCAAAGTCAATGACTTCACATTTCTCCATACGGTATTGTGTGTCAATTTGAGGCCCATTCACCTAGTCTCTCCAAAGCCCCTTGAAGTGTCCTTGCATCTTTTAACTCTCACTTCCATCTATTTTTGCTGTCATCCACAAATGTGAACTGTTAGTTTTTAAATTATTCCCAAATATTTGACAGACATTATAAATAATTGGGGATTAAGCACCAATTCTTGTAGTACCTCACTAACACGTTAACCAGAAAGTGATCCATTCGCTCTTATTAGGCTTTTTGTCCGATGACCAGTTTTCAATATGTAAATATATTCTCCCAATCTCCACCTGTACTAATTTTGCTTACTAATCTTATGTGGGACTTTATAAAAAGCTTTCTGAAAATCTAATGTATCATATCCACTAGTTCTCCCTTGTCAATCCTTCAAGTTACATCCTAAAGAACTCCAAAAGGTTTATGAAACATGATTTCAATTTTATAAATCCATGTTGACTGTCTAATCCTAACACTGTGTCCTGTTTTCACATCCCAATTACAAATTCTAGTATTTACTTTATGATTGATGTGAGGCATTAGTTCAGTTTTCTCTCTCCCTCCTTTCTTAAAGAGAGTGGGAAAGGCATCACAAAAAAATCTTACTACTCAAGGTAAGACCTCATGGATAGTGACTGGTTCACCAACAGGAAGCAGTGAGTCAGGATAAATGAGTCATAAAGCTGTACAGCACGAAAACAGGCCCTTCAGTCCAACTTGTCCAGGCAGACCTGATATCCTAGATTAATCTGGTCCCACTTGCCAGTATTTGGGCATATCCCTTTAAACCTTTCCTATTCATATACCCATCCAGATGGGTTTCAAATGTTCTAATTGTGCTAGTCTCTACCACTTCCTCTTGCAGCTCATTCCATACACGCACCACCCTCTGCATGTTAAAGTTGCCCTTTAGGTCCCTTTTAAATCTTTTCCCTCTCACGCTAAATCTATGCCATCTCGTTTTGGACTCCATCCCCCATCCCCAGTAAAGCCAAGCATACCAAACACCACCTTCACTATAGTGTCTACCAGCAACACTACTTTCAAGGATCTACGAATCTGCATTCCAAGGTCTCTTTGTTCATCAACACACCCCAGGACCTGACCATTAAATGTATAAATCCAGCCCGATTTGCCTTTCCAAAATGCAGCACCTCACATTTATCCACTCTTCGGCTCAATGATTATCTGATCAAGATCCCATGGCATTGAGATAACATTCTTTGCTGTCCACTACATAATCAATTTTGGTGTCATCAGCAAACTTACTAACCATACTTCCAACATTCACAACTAAATCATTTATATATATGACAAATAGCAGCGGACCCACCACCAATCCTTGTGGCACATTGCTAGTTGCAGACCTCAGTCTGAAAAGCAACCTTCCACCACCAGCCTCCCTCTTGTAACTTCGAGCCAGTTCTGTATTCAAATGGATAATTCTCCCTGTATTCCATGTGATTTAACTTTCCTACCCAGTCTACCATGCAGAATCATGTCAAATGTCTTGGTGAGATCTGTATAGATCTTACCCAAAACGGAGTCATTTTCAAACTGAAGAATTGTGACTCGTAGAATTACAGATAGATTTACGAGGAGGCCTCAACTACCTACAATCAAAATACCAAATCTGCAAAGGAACAACCTATTTGCTGATGCTCAACTTTTGAGTTCTGACTAAATTACAAGCATGTACAAAAAAAAAGGCGAACTCCTGAGGTGGTGAGAGTGACTGTCCTTCATCTCAAGGTCTCATGTGACTGCATGTGTCATCAAGGAGTCCTACGAGAACTGAGCTCATGGAGATCAAGGGACAACTCTGCTGGGTGGAAGTCATATGAAGACAATTGTGGTTGCTGGAAGTCAATAGTCTCAGCCCCGGGAATTCCTCCAAGAAGTGTCCTAGAACCATATATTAGCTACTTCATCAAATTATCCTCCCTCCAACCTAAGAGTGGATATTTGCATAACATTCAGCTTATTCACATTTGTGATGTTGAAAATGTCTATATCGATTTTCAGGAAGACCTGGACAACATCCAGGCTTGGTGCGATTACTGTCAAGTAACATACTTGTCGAGTTCATGCAACAACTATTTCCAAAAAAAGAAACTATCATTCCTGGGCGTCCAATGGCATTATCATTGATGAATTCCTCATTATCAATATCCTAAGGGGTTTTTAACATGGTAATGACAAAGACGTGACAGAGGAGTGGCCAGGTGCTTGGAATGGAAGTCTACCAGATAAGACAGTGGAATAGCTATGATGGAGCTTCTGGAGGTAATTCAGGAGGCACAGCAAAAATGCATCCAAGGAAGAAGAAATGCACAAGGCAACAAAGGCTGACAAGGAAAAGTCAGTAAAGGCATACAATATGCTGAATCTTAGTAAAGTTAGAGTCTTAAAAAAAAGACTAGCAGAGGATAATTCACAAAGCAATAAGGGGAGAGAAGACAAAACCTGAGAGTGAGCTAGTTAGTAATACAAAGGAAGATTGCAATAGTTTTTTTTAAGGTATCTAAAAAGTAATAGAGAGGCAAGAATGGTCAATGGACTGATGGAAAATGAAGCCAGAGTAGTAATAGGAAATAAAATGGCAGAGTGTCAGAACAGGTACTTTGTTTCAGTTTTCACAGTGGAAGTCACTAGCAGCTTATCGTACTTCAAGCAAGCCGCGGCAGAGGCGAGTATAGCGGCCATCGCTAAGGAGAAGGTTCTGGGGAAGCTGAAAAGTCTAAAGGTGGATACATCACCCGGACCAGATGGACTACACCCCAGTGTTCTGAAGGAGACAGCTGAGGAGATTGCAAATGCACCTTTCAGGAATCACTGGAGTGAGTGAGGGTATCAGAGGACTGAAAATAGTTAATGTAACACCCCAGTTTATGGGAGGGAGGCAGAAGACAGGAAATCACAGGCCGGTTAGCCTAACCTGTCATTGGTAAGATTTTAAGAGTCGATTACTAAGGATGAGATTGCAGAGTACTTGCATGTGTGAGACAAAATAGGTCTGAGTTTGCATGGCTTCATCAAGGGGAGGTCAAGCCGAACAAATCTGATGGAATTCTGAAGAGGTTAGACAAGTTAGACAACTAACAGCCAGTGAACACGCTCTATTTGGATTTCAAGGCCTTTGACGAGGAGCTGCCATGAGGACACTAAATAAGAGCTCATGGTGTTAGGGACAAGTATTGGCCTTGATGGGGGATTGGCTGACTGGCAGAAGGCAGAGAGTACGAAGAAAGGGGTCCTTATCAGGATGATAGCCAGTGACGAGTGAAGTTGCATAGGGGTCAGTGTTGGGACCATAGCTGTTCATGTTATAAATTAACTATCTGGACAAAGGAACAAAGGCAGTGTTGCCAAGTTTGCAGATGACACAAAAGATATGTGGAAGAATGAGCAGGGCTGAGGAAGAGGAAAGGCTGCAAAAAAAGACTTGCTCATGTTAGGAGAGCAGGCAAAGCAGTTACAAATGAATACTTATGGTAAAGTGCAAAGTTAAGTGACTTAGGTGAATCCTGAACTAGGACCTCCAAGGTTAACATGCAGGTTCAGTTGAGTTAGGAAGGCAAATGTAATGTTCACATTCATTTCAAGAGGGCTCGAGCAGAGATGTACTGTTGAGGCTGTATCAGGCTCTAGTCAGCCTGTATTTGGAATATTGAGAGCAGTTTGGACCCAGTACTGAAGGCAAGAAGTGCTGGTGCTGGAGGGGGTCCAGAGGTGGTTTAGGAGAATGATCTCAGGGATGAAGAGCTTGTCATACGAGCAGTTGAGGAGTCTCGCTCTATACTCAATGGAGTTTAGAAGGATGTGGAAGGGGTATCTGATTGAAGCTTACAGAATACCGACAGGCATGGATTGAGCGAACGATGTTTCCACTTGTAGGAGACTAGGACCAGAGGGCAAAGCCATAGATTGAAGGATGGAGGTGGAATCTCTTCAGCCAGAGGATGGTTAATCTGCGGAACTTACTGAGCGCTATGGAGGCCAACACACTGACTATACCAGGCAGATAGATAGGTTCTTGACTGGAAAGTGGATAATGGGTACAGGGAGAAGGCTGGAGAATGGGGAGCTTGAAACACATCAGCCATGATCTAATGGCTGAGCAATTTCTGCCGAATGGTCTAATCCTGCTCCTATGTCTTATGGTCAGTGACTAGAAACTGAACTGTGCCATCCATATCAATCCTGTGGCTCCAAGAGCAGGTCAAAGGCTGGAAATTCTGTGACATGTAATTCACCTCAGTATCCCATCCTGTCTACCATCTGCATGATTGGAAGTCACACCACCAGGTTACAATCTAACAGGTTTATTTGAAATCACACACTTTCAGAATGCTATTACTTTGTCAGGTCACCTTAAGTTGCAACACTTTGAAAGTTTGTGATTTCAAATAAACCTGGTGTCGTGTGACTTCTGACCTAGTCAACCCCAGTCCAATACTGACACCTCCACATCATGGCAACGATCTACAAGGCACTGGTTAGGAGTATGATGAAATACTCTCCACCTGTCTAATTAAGTGCAGCTCCAACAACAGTCAAGTTTGACACTATTCCCAATAGAACAATCTCCTGCTCCGTCACCTTCAAAATTTTATTCCCTTCGTCAGCAATGTACGAAGACAGTGTGTACTATCTACAAGACACACTGCAATAATTCAGAGGTCTTTTTCTCACAGCACCTCCCAAACACTCAAGCTCTACTACCTAGACAAAGGCGACAGATGCATGGGAACACCATGGTCCACAAGCTTCCTTTCAAGCCCCCCACCCATTGACTTGGAAATAGACCCTTATTCCTTCAGTGTGGCTAGGTAAAAATCCTGAACTCCCTTCCCAACAGAACTGTGGGTGTGTTGCACCCCAAACACTACAGCTCTACAAAGCGACAGCTCACCGCTATCTTTTTCAGGGCAATCAAGGATAAGCAGTTATTGCAAACCTATTCAATGGCACTCATATACCCTGACCAAATACAGAGAAACCTCAAATACCCAAATTTCAGATTATCCAGCAAGATGGCAAGGTCCTGATGCTTTGCAAAACTATGCTATCCAGCATTCGATTAACGAATGAAATATTGCCCGCCCGTGTCCTTCGGATAGTCAAGGCTTCTCTGTAAAAACGATATTGATAACTTGAATGAAGGGAATGAGCGTACAGTAGCCAAGTTTGCTGATGACAAATATCAGTAGGAAAGCAAGTTGTGAAGGGGACATAATCTGCACGGGATAGATAGGCTATGGACAAAAATTTGGCGGATGAACTATGACAAAACACACTGCCCACTTTGACAATGGAAAAGTTGGATATTACTTAAGGGAGACAGCAGAAATCTGTGGTGCAGAGATTTTGAATCTCAAAAATCTAGAATGCAAGCACAGGCAATTAATGGTAAGATCACAAGAAGATTATCAATTATCACAATATAAGACAAGGTGGTGCTACAGTTATACACAAGGTCCAAATGACAGCAACTCATAATACTGCATGATTTTCTTCCCTCTGCTCGAGAGGTATATAATTGCATTCAAAGCATTTCAGTGAAGCTTCATTCACTTAATTTCTAGTGTGAACCACTTGCCTTACAAAGGTTCAGCAGGTTAGGTCTATACACACTGCTATTTAGAAGATGGTTTTATTGAAGCATGTCAGATTCTAAGGGGACTTAGAGTCGATGCTAGAATGATGTTTGTCCACATGGGGCAGTCTGGAACAAGGGCCCACCGTTTAAAAAGATATAGATCTCAAATTAAGAAGAAATGGAGAGGGACTCTTCTTTGAGGGTCTTTGGAATCTTCAGAAAGCAACAGCATTTGGGTAAATACATTTGTCGATTTTTGATTGACAAAGCAGTCCGAGCTTTTGGGCTATGCAAGAAAGTGACAGCAAAACCAATATCAGAACAGCCATGATGTTACTGAATGGACTGCCCCCATGAATTGTCCTACCTGCCTATCTTCTTTTCCACCTATCCACTCCACCCTACCCCCTCCCCCCACTCCCACCTATCACTTTCATCCCATCCCCTACTCACCTATTGTACTCTATGCTACTTTCTCCCCACCCCCTCTAACTTATCTCTCCACCCTTCAGGCTCTCTGCCTGTATTCCTGATGAAGGGCTTTTGCCCAAAACGTTGATTTTACTGCTCCTCGGATGCTGCCTGAACTGCTGGGCAATTCCAGCACCACTAATCCAGAATCTGGTTTCCAGCATATGCAGTCATTGTTTTTACTTATCGAATGGAAGGTTACTCCTACTTGTGTTTAAGTTGATAAACGTCTACAGGCATGGAAACATGGAGTGCTACTGTGACCATCAACTTGCTTATTTTAGCCATGTTTATAAATACCCCAGTTGGTGGAATGGAAAACCTTACCAAGAGTTTCTCTCATATTTTTATACAAGTTGATAGAGTCTGTATCCTTCATGAACTCTCGTACAACCTCGCCTTGGTCATTTTCCACCACAAGTACTTCTTCTGGTTTAGCCATGCGACTGACCATTAGAAGGCGCACCTTTGAGGAATATTTTATAGTTATATATCATCAATCTCACATACAGCAAATCAAGCAACCATGCTAGAATATCATGATTTGGACGTGTCTGTGTTGGACTGGGGTGTACAAAAGTTAAAAATCATGCAACACCAGGTTATAGTCCAACAGATTTATTTGGAAGCATTAGCTTTCGAAGCATTGCTCCTTCATCAGGTGGTTGTGGAGTATCACAATATAAATATGCAAATAGCAAATCCAATAAACTGTCAGTTACTTTCAAAGAACTTCAAAGACTGTTTCTAATGAAAGTGAACTAAAATGTTGCTCCAATAAGCACTTACATACAACGAAGTTGGAAAACATTTTGATCTGAACATTAAAGCAAAGGAATGATAGACATTTTATTCACAAAGGACAAAGAATTTAAATGGTGTGATTCCCTCCACAGCAGTACATCTCAGAAGAACAATGCAATGGTTATGTCCAGTGATTAAATTTTACTGAAGCAATAGGATAGATTTCTATTAACTCACTGAATGCTTACCTTCGATAACACTGGCAAATAAAGTTGTCTTCTCGGAGGAACATCAAAATGTTGACTTCCAGAAAGCACAGGCGATGCAGGTGTTGAAAATGGACTTTCCCTATAGAGTTCAGAAGCCAAGTGGTTCCAATACTCGAGGCAAATTTTGAATATCTCCGTTTCCTCCACTTCTGACACAAGCAGCATATAGTGAAGAGCCTACAGAATATTCAAAAGATTTAAACTGAATTATTCTTTCCTCAGTTGTGCACAATAATTTATGACAGCATTATAAAGAAAGATTTGCTAAAACTCTTACCTCCATAAGTGTTTCTCTCAAATTCAATCGTTTTTCAATAAGTTGCCCATGTTCTTTCAGAAATGTACAAAGAAATAGGCTCAAATTCTGGATGAAATTCTGTTCATCATCTTTTCCATTAGCATAAGCCACTCTAATATTGGTGTTCAAAGGAAGCATCTAATAGTAAGTTAAGAAAAAAAGTATTACTCCCACACTGAATTGCCTACAGCCACAGTTCAACTGCTACAAACAAGCTCTTATCTGATCAAATCTAATGGCTATTATTCTTTTATAGATAGGAGATCATTTGCATAATTCCACAGAAGAACTTAAAGTTAGATGTTTTTTAAACTGTCATCTTGAATAATATATTTAAATCTCAATGAAGATTGCAAGGGTGTGGGAAATGAGTACATAGAAAACAAAATAAAAAGCTGTTGCAAAATGGCAATTAAGTTTGTTTTCAAATTCACTTAGAAGGATTAGAATTACTGACTACTGTTGTGATACAATTCTCAACTATGCCTTTTGACACACTGCAATTATTTACCAATGTCTGCATATTAACAACCCAGTGCTTACAGGACAAAGCTGTACTAAGTTTTGGATTTACTGCATAACATTATTAGTCATAGAGATGTACAGCACAAAAACAGACCCTTCAGTCCAACTCACCCATGCAGAGCAGATATCCTAACCTAACCTAGTCCCATTTGCCAGCACTTGGCCCATGTCCCTCCAAACCCTTCCTATTCATATACCCATCCAGATGCCTTTTAAATGTTGCATTTGTCCTAGCCTCCACCACTTCCTCTGGCAACTCATTCCATACACGCACAATCTTCCGTGTAAAAATTGTCCCTTTTAAATCTTTCCCCTCTCACCATAAAGCAGTGTCCTCCAGTTCTGGATTCCCCACCCCAGGGGAAAGACCTTGTCTGTTTACTTTATCCACACCCCTCATGATTTTATAAACCTCTATAAGGTCACCTCTCAGCCTTTGACGCTCCAGGGAAAACAGTACCAGCCTATTCAGCCTCTACCTACAGCTCAAATCCTCGAACCCTGGCAACATCTTATAAATCTTTTCCGAACCCTTTCAGGTTTCACAGCATCCTTCCAATAAGAAAGGAGACCAGAACTGCACACAATATTCCAACAGCGGTCTAACCAATGTCCTGTACAACCGCAACATGACCTCCCCACTCCTATACTCAATGCACTGACCAATAAAGGCAAGCATACCAAACGCCTTCTTCACTATCCTATCCACCTGCGATACCACTTTCAAGGAACTATGAACCTGCACTCCAAAGTCTCTGTTTAGTCACACTCCCCAGGACCTTACCATTAAGTGTACAAATCCTGCTCCGATTTGCTTTCCCAAAATGCAGCACCTCACATTTATGAAATTAAACTCCAGCTGCCACTTTTTAGCCTATTGGCCCATCTAATCAAGATCCTGCTGGACTGTGAGGCAATCTTCTTTGCTGTCCACTACATCTCGAATTTTGGTGCCATCTGCAAACTTATTAACTACACTTCCTATGTTCACATCTAAATCATTTTATATAAAATGACAAAAAGCAGTGGACCCAACACCAATCCTTGTGACACACCACTGGTCACATGTCTCCAGTCTGAAAAGCAACCACCCATCACCATTCTCTGTCTTCTACTTTTGAACCAGTTCCGTAGCCAAATGACTATTCTCCCTGTATTCCACGAGATGTAACCTTGCTAACCAGTCTCCCACGAGGAACCTTGTTGAATGCCTACTGAAGTCCATAGACATCACGTCCACTGCTCTGCCCTCAATCCTCTTTGTTATTTCTTCAAAAAACTCAATCAAGTTCATGAGACATGATTTCCCATGTACAAAGCCATGCTGCATATCTCTGATCAGTCCATGCCATTTCAAATACATGTAAATCCTTAGGATTCCCAACCAACAACTCGCCCACCAGACATCAGACTCACCAGTCTATGGCTCCCTGGCTTTTCCTTACCACCTTTCTTAAAATAGTGACACCATGTTAGCCAAACCAGAATCTTTCAGCATCTCACCTGTGACTATAAAGTAGTATACATAAGAGGGAAATTGGGGACATGAGATAGTTTTAGCAAATAGGATTAAGGAGAATCCAAAGGGATGTTATAAATACATTAAAGGACAAAAGGGTAATTAGGGATAAAATAGAGCCCCTCAAAGATCAGCAAGGCAGCCTGTGTGGGGAGCCCCGGGGAGATATTAAGTAAGTATTTTGCATCAGTGTTTGCTGTGGAGAAGGACATGGAAGATATAAAATATGGGGAAATAGATGGTATTCTTTCAATTCATGTGATCAAATGTTATTGGACTTTCCACCCAGCTTCAGAAACCAAAGTAGCAAAATAGACCATTTCCCTGATGTACCGAAGAACCACACACAGCCACATCTTTGTCACCAAAAACACTGATGTTACCCTGCTTAAGCGCATAATTGAAAAGTTCTTTCCATTTCAAAAAGTCATTAGTGTGGCTTTGGCAGGCCTGAGCTCCCATCATGTACTTCCACAAAATACAATTAATTACATAAGCCTGAAACATTAAAAGTATTCCCATGCAATTTCTTGTATTTACTAATGACGTTCCTGAACCATTTTCTTACTGAAGTAGATATATTTGCTTAGGTGAGTCCAGAAGCCTCATACAGGAGATGTTACATCAAGTTTGAAAATATAAAATAGTTTAGAATAATATGCCCCTCAATCCTGATCTGCCATTTAATCATTAGAGCTTAATTTCTGCCAAAATCCACTTCTATATTCATTTTTTAAAAAATCATAATCACCATGGTCACTGTTGGGCTAGCGGTTTATTCCAGATTTTTACCGAGTTCACATTTCACCATTCCCCAAGGTGCAATTCGAATCCATATCCCAGGGTATTACCAGCCCAATTACATTTCTACTATGTCACTGCATCCCTTTGCTTTACAAATGTTCCTGTGAAGCCGCTAGGTCACATCCAGTACTTTAAAGAGGCACAATATAGTTGGCCAACTATCTTTTGAGAAGCTTACACATTCCACTTCTATTCGCTCCCCTTTATCTGCCTTACTCGATACATTTGCCTTTGTTAAATTATCTTGGTTTTTGATCATACTATGACTTTTTAAAGTGAATCACAACTTTCTTAATTATAATTTCAGCAAATTCTGATGTTTACTTTCAGGGTAATTGGTCTATACTTCCCTGATTTCTCTCGTTTTTTTTAAATTAGAAGTGTTTAACATAATTGCTTTTAAAACAACTGGGCCTTTCAGCAACCTTGGGGAATCAGACCAGTGCATCCACTAATCACAGCAACTCACTCTTAAAGAATCTTAGGACATGTGTCAACAAGTCCATGTGATGTGTCAGATTTTAATGTTCAGATTTCTCTCTCCTATCAGCTCCATGGTTACCTTCTTGATCTGGGTATGAAATTTCTGTCTTCTAAAATAACAAAATATAGGTTCAACATGTCTGACATTATTTACCTTGCCTCCTGTTGTGAAAAAACAGATACACTCACACAATGTGCGTGTATATTCCAGACTAGTTTGCTCTTGATACATGTCCACCCAAAGCCCACATGACCAGAACAATTTAAAAATTTTTAAAAACCTAAGCCTCTTTTGATATATCATCCTTGAGAAGACAGAAAGAGAAGAGGGGATTAACATACCTGTTTCAGTTGTATCATTGTTAGTGTAAACAGAGTAACAAATTGCTCTTCATACTGACTGACACTCACTCCAGCAATCTCTGTCAGGCACTTCAGAGTCACATTCCTGAACATGGGCACATTCAAAAACTAAAACACAAAAGCCATATGTTATTTAAATGTTCTTACCTAGACTAGCTTAAAAGAGGTTTTCTACAGATCTTGAAAATAAAGAATGCACATACCTTATATATCAGTGTACTGATCAATTTTGTTTCAAAGATATATCCAAGTGGAATCCAGTTCAAGAATCTCAACAATGTTTCCAAGGTAGCTTGAACAAGTGGAGCATTTTGAGAGTTTTCCTATAATGAAAAATAGTTTGTTGAAATCTATCTAAATTAGCAAAACTGCCAGATTTAAAAATTAAATGACTTATTTACCATGACAAACTGGCACAGCTGGAATATCTGAGAGAATTCATTGCACATGCTGCAAAGAAAGAAGAAGTTATATTTATGTATGAGAATAAGTTAAGATGATTATTGGATCAAAGTTGACTTAAATGAAGTACAAGTCCAGATTATACCTGTCCTTCAAATGCTTTGCTTTAACCTGGGTCATCTGTCCACTGGAGAAATCAAACACTTCCTCACTCAGCAATTTAAGAATAATCATGTTGTTCTGGCACAAGCTCTCACTAGTTCTACTTGCACCAACAATGTCACTGATGAACGTGGGCCAATGTTTTGGCCACTCCTGTTTCAGTATCTGTGTAAATAATGATACAAAATTATGCATTTACTGCAAACTTAAACATTGAAAAGAAGGACAGTTAACATTTTCCTCTATCAGCTAATACAGCCAGTCAACCTGAAGACAATAAAAAGATAGACATTCTTTAGGTTATAATTCTGATCAAATTGTCGTCTGTCTACAAGTGCAGAATCCTCATTAACAGGGAGTTTAAAAAAAGCTACATAGCTTCGCTATCCCTCGAAATCATTGGCCTCCACTCAAATCTCAGGAGAAGCTAGCTTTAATGTCATTTAAACACTAACCAATTTAGCTTAGATTACATTCCCTAGTGCAGAAACAGGCCCTTTGGCCCAACTAGCCTGCACGAACCCATTTCCCTCTGAATGATGCATCTAGCACCATGGGCAATTTAGCATGTCCAATTAATTTAGCGTGGTTTTTTTTGGAAGTTCTTGTACTAATATCTCCACTCAGTACGGATAATGCAATCTATTCCAGAAGTAAAATAAGTCTATATTGAAAAATCTAGACAGTGCAAAGATTTTGGTATGTTAAAAGATTGCATTGCATGTGAATACAATTTTTATTGCTGCCTTGTTTTATTTCTAACAAAACAGCTGAATTTGTTTTGAAAGAAGAGAATCTGGATGGGTCTCCTGTGAACTGAATCCACAGCCAGTTGTCACCTAGACATCATCTTCAGAAACTGCAACACTGAAAAAAAATGTACTACTCCAGGTGAGAGTGTAACCTGAATTCTAGTGTGTTTTGATAACATTTCATGTGCCAAGTTTCCAACTATAAAATTTGAAGATACATTTTTGGCAATATAGTTTCCTTTCACACCCTAATTTTTGTTTAGTGTGACCACTGCAAATACACAATAGACAATAGGTGCAGGAGTAGGCCATTCCGCCCTTCGAGCCTGCACCACACAAATTGACTTCTATTCCATAAACTTTAAATATTCAGGGTGATTTGATCTAATTTTTCAAGATAACACTGTGAACTGTTCAAGTTAATTGGTAGAAACTATTTCTGATTGGGACATCAACAAGGAGAGCATAGCCTAAAATTTAGAACCAGACCTTTCAGGTGAATTTAGGAAGCATTTCCAAATGCCGTGATTGAGGTTTGGAATTCTTGCTTACAGATAACAGTTGATACAAAGTCAATTGTTAATTTTTAAGTCAGAGTTGATTTTTGTTAAGAAAAGGATTAGGGAAATTGTGAGTATATGGAGTTCGGTTACAGATCGGCCATTGATTTCACTGGAATTAAAGGGATTAACTGGCTTACTCCACTTCAAGCGTTCTTTAAAATGTCACAGGTATTCAGAAATTAACGAGATGCAGGGTCAGAATTAAATGTATGGTTTGGTTACTGCTCATGCATTTCAGCTGATTCCTAATGCAACTTGCCAAACTGGTGGTTTGGGTAAATTCTACATCAGCATTTGTTCTTCATGTCAAAGAACAGCTAAATTCCCACATTTACAACATTTAAAAGGCATTTGGATAAATACATGGAGAGGAAAGGTTAAGAAGGTATGGGCTAATTGCGGAGAAATGGGGTTAGTGTGGCTGAGCACTTTGGTCGACATGGACCAGTTTGGGCCAACAGGGCCTGTTTCCATGCTGCAGGACTCTGAGTCAGATATTTAGCAGACAGTATATTCACTAAAGGTCAACACATATAGTGTGTTAACACTAAGTTCGCCTTTCAAGAAACACCATTCTGGTTATAAGGAACGAGACCCCAATTAAATATATATTAGAGTTAGAGAACAGTCTGCTGCTCACCCTTCTTTTTAGATTGTAAAGTCAGGGTAGAGAGTTTCCAACCAGCAATGTGCAGATACTTATTATTCAATTGTACATTACACCCACTTCCCCCCATTTTGACAAAAAAGTTCAATTCTATGTGGGAAGAGATGTCTTTGTTTTGCACCAATCCGAAAAGATTCAACAGGAAAATAAAACCACCAATTTACAATCAGAACAAATTCAAATTTTTAATTTCAGAGTACAGAACCTTCTTGCCCCCTGGTAAAAACATTCAAAACCCAAGAGATAGTTGTACCCGAGAGCAAAATAATTCTTGACATCTCTCTTGGGGTACGGAGCACAAAAAGGACAGAATGATCAAGATAGTGTGTTCAATTTGTTGCCTAGGTTTACAACTTATGAACATGAAGGGCGTTGAACAAACAATATCCCGTGCCCTAGTATAACTCCAGAATCTTATGCTAAAGTAAAAAATAAATTAGAAATCAATTGAGAAATAAAATAAGCTAACAAGTTTATTTTCAATAAAAACTGATACAAATTTAGAAATACAAACACACCAAAAAGAACTAAGTGAATCTACTCACAAACCATCTTGAATCTCACCTGAACCAAAATCATATTTAGTTTTCCAATGTAAACCTTCTCCTTCTAAAACAAAAAGAAACAACTCAGTAAACAATTATGGACAGAATTCAGAAAATCTGCATAATACAATTTAGTGAGAACTTACCTCAATGTTAACAGGATCAGATGAAGTTTTTATAATCAATCCAACAACGTATTTTTTAATGCCTAGATACAATGGAAAAGGAACAGTAAAGTCGATAAGTGACATAGGTGGTTCATTTATTAGTAGCAAGTATATTTGACTTTAAAAGATGAAAATATTAAACACCTAATCAACATACTGTTCCTTAAAAGCTGCCATGTAAAACATCCTATATACAAGAGCTCTAATTTGCAACACAACAGTGGTCCATTTTCACATGCTTAGCACCAATTAGAGCTGGGAAGAGAAATAATGCTGGAGTAACTCAGCAGGACTGGCAGCCGCTGTGGAGAGAGAAACAGGGTTAACACTGCAAGTCAAGTATGACTCTTCTTTAGAACAGGGGAGACTTTACTTCCATAAAATTGGACATTGGAGTAAACAAATTACTCAAATAAAAATACACTATTTAATAGAATAAACTGATTTTATTCTGTTTTTTTTGCCTGAGTCATAGAGGTGTACTGCATGGAAACAGACCCTTCAGTCCAACCTGTCCATGCCGACCAGATATCCCAACCCAATCTAGTCCCACCGGCCAGCACCTGGCCCATATCTCTCCAAACCCTTCCTATTCTTGGGTACACCTGATCAGGTCCTGGGGATTTATCCACCTTTAACCGTTTCAATACATCCAGCACTTCCTCCTCTGTAATCTGGACATTTTGCAAAATGTCACTATTTATTTCCCTACAGTCTATATCTTCCATATCCTTTTCCACAGTAAATACGGATGCAAAATATTCATTTAGTATCTCCCCCATTTTCTGTGGCTCCACACAAAGGCCACCTTGCTGATCTTTGAGGGACCCTATTCTCTTCCCTAATTACCCTTTTGTCTTTAATATATTTGTAAAAACCCTTTGGATTCTCCTTAATTCTATTTGCCAAAGCTCATCTCATATCCACGTTTTTGCCCTCCTGATTTCCCTCTTAAGCATACTCCTACTTTCTTTATACTCTAAGGATTCACTCGATCTATCCTGTCTATACCTGACATATGCTTCCTTCTTTTTCTTAACCAAAGCCTCAATTTCTTTAGTCATCCAGCATTCCCTATACCTACCAGCATTCCCTTTCACCCTGACAGGGTCCTAAGTATTAACTCAAGACATACTACTATTACAGATACGTAACAGAGGAGATTGATTTGAACATGCATTTCCACTACGCTGTTTCAGGTCAATGCTATTACACTTATACAACTTTCTTTAGATTTTTTTTCCCCCTGCCTGGTTGATACTATGAAACTACAATACTAAAAATAATCTTGTTTTGTTAAGAGCTTCCAGCTCTCAGAGGTAGCTTCAGGCCAATCCAAATCCAACATAATCATATTTGATAGCTATGAAAAATTGCACTACAGGAAATGAGACAACCCACAACATCCTTAAAGAAAAAGTCAACTCCCCCTCTTGATGTTAGTGAATCCTTTAAAAATTACCAAATCCACAGCTTTACTAAAACAAATCAGTTCTGCCTTGAGTCACACCAGGTGTACCCAGTTTTGTTGAAATCTATCTGTAAGGTATATATTGAGATATATACAAACTGGTTAACAAACAAGGGCAAAAACATTACCTCTGCCCACTTTCAGTGGTGAGGGAGGTGGATAGCATACCATATTCTCAGCATTTTACAGCATTCTGAACTTTGGATCCATCGATCTTCATACTTTAGACAAATTTAACAATCACCTTAACAGGTCATAGCTAAGAATGACATCTACCTATGTGAAGCTGCATATTTAATTTCAAGCAGTGCATTCCATCCTGGCATATATTTAGAACCTCTTACAATAAACATATTTACAGTACAGAGAATGCAGTTCATACTCCCAATAGGTACATGGAAACATAAATAAGATTAGCATTGCTAAGGTTTTACAAACTCACAAAACAAACTAATTGCATAATAGTATACCTTTACTAATGGATTAAAATCAGGGGATTTCCTACCAAAATCATGGATGCATCCTTAGCATACCAGTAGCAGCTCAAGGCGGCTCACCATCGCCTTTAAAGGGCAATAATGAATTGCCAATAAGACATGGTTTGACACTGTCACCCACATATCAAGACCGATTAAAACAAAAATTCATTTGATTCCATTTTGACAAGTACATTTTTCAGTTTCCTCTGATGTCAGGGTGACTGCTCAGTTGACATTACCAGTGTTGCTCAAACCAAACAGCACCATAATTCATGGCTGAGGCGCTAGGTGCTCGGCTGAGCAAAATGATCTCAGTTACAATTTTCATGCAGTGCTAGATTATCTGGTCCTGAAAAGCTTTGCACAGCTGTAGGCAAATGAAAGGATTAAATGGATAGCTATTGCTAAGAGGAATCCTTCTCAGTTTTCATTCAATTAAAGCATGACAATGGAATTCAGAAAGACTAACTACAATGAACTTCTACTGGATATTAGATGCTGTAAATTAAGGCCAAATGATGCAACTTGGGATTGGTAACCTCCTGGACTCCACAGTTTGCATCCAGTGTATGTTAAGATACAGAGAGAAAATTGTTTAAGTGTTAGCTGGACCATAACCCTCTTTAACATTCTAAGCTTACTTTGTGCCATTTCACAGCAAAATTATTCAAATATCTGGAAGGGTGGGAGAGCATGCATCCAAGCAACTGTTGGCCAGTCAGTTCGTCAATTCTGTAGATGTAATTAGAATCTGTTAATGAGTAAGTTGTATCTGGAAAATAGGCTACTGAACACCAAAGAGATTTAGGACTCTTTGGCACATGCAATAAGCTTAACCAAAAGGCTTTTACTTCAAAAGGGCTGCACTACAAAGAGGGAGGAAAAGGCAGTATGGATTGCCAAATCTACTGGAGCTTCATTCAGCTGTCATGTGAGCCTCAAGAGATATTGACCTAACAAAATAACATTAAGTAGAATAACACCATACTTAGAGAGTTAGATGCATATAGTTGCATAAATTTGGCTAGCATTCCCTTGAACATATACGATTAAGGAATGGTCTGATTGAGATAGCTAAAATGTTAAAGGGAGTCAGTATGTTAAACAAGAGAAAATATTCCCTGAAGAAAGAAATGCAGAGGGACAAAATTTGAAATCCACAACTCTACCCAAATAATACCGATTCTGGGACAAGCTGGGAGCTTTCAAAACTGAAGCCAACAAATTTTTATTAGGTGTCGATATCAATGAATATGGAGCTACAGCAGATAAATTGAGTGAGCTATACAAAAATGATGACTGAAAAGAACAGTAAACACAGGACAGTATATAGTTAAATTGTGTACTGTCCTCAAGTTAGGAAGGGGAAGTGGTTTTCATCTTAATGGAGATATTAATTACAGTAATTTACCTTCACATTGATTTCTGGGCAGAATCTTCCATCTGGTTTTTATTACATTTTCCAAGATTTGCAGGGCATAGTACTGTAATTAGATAAAGGCAGTATGAAAAAAAATTAAATTTTCACACATTTAAAAACAGTATCAACCACATTCTCAAAATGCTTGCTTTCCATTTCTAATTTCTAATGAAAGTCTTTTCTGTTAATGTAAAAAATCTAAAGCAGAATCTGATGTACTACAGTACTTTATGCTTGAGAATTAATATTTCATGCAATTGCTACAGCTATTTCATAAAGCTATAAATATTAAACTGTCAAGCAGTCCTGCTGTTGGTCAGGGCTCACACCAGCGAGAAATGCGGTAGTATAGCTCAGCAGTACCAAGTCCCACAGTCTGAAGTTTCCAACAGTTTGTAAACAAAGCGCTCACTTATCCCCCTGGTGTTGCTCTTCATGAACAGCAAGACAACCCACAGAGTTGTTTACACTGGAGATCTCAATTTCCCCAGATAACAGTACTAAGTTAGGATTCATAAACATTTAAATCTTAGTTATCAGTTAGTTTAAGTAACACCATATTTCAACCATAGGGATCAAATGTTTAGTGAAACAATGAAACAAGTACAAAATATCAAAAATGTTATATATTGCAATGCAAGTACAGCAATAGATTTGATTCTTTAAACATAAGCTTTTAAACAAAAAGCTGGACCAAGCATCAGCACGTTTTTGAATTACAGAATTAGCTCATCAGAAGCAAGTAATGTTAAATGATAAGATAATAGTTTTTAATAAGTCTCAAAATGTAAAATTTTCTGGACATTTCTCTAAGGCAGGCTAAGGTAGAAATTAAGATAGTTATATTAAGTTTCAAGTCTCATGGAGATTAATATAGTGCAACATACTAAATGATGGGGTAGCAGATAATGGTCCACCCCCCATATCACGATCAATTTGAGTCATGCAACCCAGAGGGAAGTGGGCCACCAAGCATCATTTACTGCAACATAGCCAAACATTCACCTGACCAAGTTCAATGAAGGAACAGTGCATGAGTGCAAGGAGAGAGATTTAAACTTAAATATCCATTTGAATTAAGAAAAAAAAACAGGATTATGTAATTGTATTTGAACTGCATTGAAATGTGGATATATTAATTTGAATTCAATGTTTGGTGTACTTCAATTGTACAGGTTGTATTCTCACAATCTAAATCTTAAAATTTGTCATACTGCCAAAATCACATTAGCAATCAAATTGGTTAGTAACTTGGCATCAGTTACAAACTGTGTGTGGTCTGGTTGCTTAATGTCAAGAATAAATCTATTGGCGAGTGAGTAAAAGAATAGCAGAAATAAATAAATAGGACTACTGATCCCTACAGGAGAAATAATACACATTTATTCCCTATCTACTAATTCCTTCCCTTAAAACAAAATAACTGATGAACAGAATGCAGTAAAAGGGAATCAAAAGGGGAGACCTTGTGGAGGCCTGCCGCCAAAGCCTAGCTGTGTCAGTTGCACAGGAAGACACCCCTTTTCTTCCTGTTACAATCAACATAATGGAATATTATGATTAATGTCAAATAACATTAACAATTTGTATAAAAATCTAAAAATAAAGTGACGCATAAAACTGAATAAAGCCAAATATCAGCGCATAAAATTTAGCAATGATTTTAATTTTAGGTATTCAAGAAATTCTTTACCTTCAGTTTTGTCTGTTCCTCTAATCATCTCATTTGTCACAAGATACAATTTTGAGAGTTTTACAAATACTGTTGACAAATCGGCTTAAAAATTAGTAATAACTGTCAGTAACAAAGCAACGTAACAGGCAAGAAAACAAGGCAAACACCTGCATTTCATTCAGACTGAACTTTGAGGAAGTCCTAGATGTATTCAACATCAAGCTTAACATTTTGCAAAAATATTAAATAAGAGTAGAATCCCTTATAATTTTTTATACATCTTTGCCAATTCATTTGACAGGTATTAAATTTAGATGATTTAAAAGTACTGTTTTGTGCTAGATCCCCATGAGCAAATCACACCAAAAAGTGAAATAAAAATAAAATGCTGGAAATACTCAATGGGTCCGGTAATATCACTTTTAGCTATGATTTCCAGCATCTGCACTATTTTTAGGGGAAAAAATGCATTTTTTGGGAAAATAAAATCAGTTAGTTCACTACAGATTACCCTGAAAATCAATAAGTGGTGGCGCTGTGCTTCCAAACAAGATAACTATTGGAATAGATGATCCAAAATAAGCCTACATTCCACTGGATTGTTTGGCAAGAGAGTGAAGATTTTTTTCAGAACCCACCCAAATTAACAGTTGTCCAGAATATTATCAATACAATAGCTAATTATACTTTAGGTTCACTTCATACCTGTACAGCCAGTTTTCTGAGTTCAGAAACTGAAACAAAATGTATCTTAGCTCGATGGTACTTTTTTAAAAAAAAATGGCTCATACAACTGCTATGCTGCCATGCAAACATCTAAACCCCTTCAAACCTAGTACAAAAATAGCTTAAAATTTGCTAAATTGTATTTCCCGAATGTTTACCAAATTCAAGATTTCTTAAACATATCACTTACTTTTGTGTTCATATTTTGTGAAAATTCCAAAATAGTGTCAACTCTAGTCCATGCATCAGGATGCTCCTTTAAATGAGTTAAGACCTCCTGTGCCATTCTTTGCTATTAGAAGAAAAAAATCCTACAATTACTTCGAATGAGGTTACAAAACAAAGTAATATAACAAGAAGTCATTAACCATAATTCCATACAGTTGTAAAGTCACTATAACCACATCAAATTAACAAAATATAACATTAGCAAATCCTGCAGAACAGATAACATAGCTTTGGATGTTGAAAGTCAGGGTAGCACTAATTACCATAGAAGAATTATTGGCCACTGCAAAAGTTCACAACACTGAAAACAATTTTTCTTTAAGAGCAACAATAATTACCTGAAAATTTATAATTCTATTTGGTGGGGTCTCTGACTCAAATAGCAGCTTGGACTGAAGGAGCAAGAAATTACCAAACAAACTTGAATTACCCAAAGTCTTTGAAAAAATTTGAAGTTACTGTCAAGAAAGACACTCTCACTTATTCAAGGTGTCAAACATTATATCAAACTGGTGAAACAGACTTCCAAACCAACATAGATTTGGAAGAAAAGCATTAACTGTCTGAACCTCGACTCTCAGCCATAAGATGCTCATGTTTAGCAAACTCTTATAATTCCTCCTTTACCAATTTCACCTATGTGGGTGGTTTAGCAACATCTCAAACAAACCTACCGAAAACATGGCAAATTTGTTTCAAAGTAGTGATTTCAAGATATTAGAATGTTTAGAGGAATGCACAATTCATTTACTGATCTTGCAGCTTTTGCTCATAATATGTAAAATATCATTCCTATGAATATCAATCCATTATCTACAAAATATCATTAAGACAGCCAATTTAATTTCCGCCAGGTTTCACTAGACATAGATCGAGTGGCCTGTTAATGAGGACTTTGTTAAATAATACTTAACTCTTTCATAAGATGGGCATGTGAGACATCCCCAATTGCTCTCAAATGGAGTGGCTTGCGGGGCTAATTCAGAGGATAGGAGAAAGTGATGGCTGCAGATGCTGGAGATCAGAGTTGAGAGCGTGGTGCTGGAAAAAGCACAGCAGGCCAGGCAGGATCCAAGGAGTAGAATTGACGTTTCCAGCAGGAGCCCTTCGGCTTCGATTCAGAAGAGAGTTGAATCAACCACATTGTTGTGGATCAAGAATCACATTTGAAGACGACCAGGTAAGGGTGACAGACTCCCTTCCTTAAAAGGGCATAGAGTTATACAGACCCTTCAGCCCAAGTCATCCATGCCCAATAGGTATCCCTACCCAATCTAATCCCACCCATCAGCACCTAGCCCTTCCCTCCAAACTCTTCCGATTCATACACCAATCTAGATGCCTTTTAAATGTGGGAATTGTATGAACCTCCACTACTTCCTCTGGCAGCTCATCCCATACACATACCACCCTCTGCGCGAAAAAGTTGCCCCTTAGGTCTCTTTTATATCTTTCCCCTTTCACCCTAAACCTATGCCTTCTGTTTCTAGTTTCCCGCTCTCCAGGGAAGAGACTTTGTCTATTTATCCTATCCATGCCCCTCATGATTTTATAAACCTCTGTAAGGTCACCCCTCAGCCTTCAATGCTCTAGGAAAAACAGCCCCAGCCTGTTCAACCTATCCCGATAGCTCAAAATATTCCAACCCCAGCAACATCTTTGCAAATCTTTTCTGAACCCTTTCAAGTTTCACAACATCCTTCCGATAGGAAGACCATAATTGCACGCCAATATTCCAACAGTGGCCTAACCAATGTCCTGTACAGCTGCAACATGACTTCCCAACTCCTGTACTCAATACTCTGACCAATAAAGGAAAGCATACCCAAAACCTTCTTCATTATCTTATCTACCGGTGACTCCACTTTCAAGGAGTGCAGGTTCATAGCTCCAAGATCTTTGTTCAGCAACACTTCCAAGACCTTACCATTAACTGTATAAGTCCTATTAAGAATTGCTTTCCTAAAACAGCAACTCACATTTATCTAAATTAAACTCCATCTACCACTTTTCAGCCCATTGGCCCATCTGATCAAGTTCCCATTGTAACTGAAGTAACCTTCTTCACTGTCCAGTACACTTGCAATTTTGGTGTCATCTACAAACTTATTAACTACACCTCTTAGGCTCACATACAAATCATTTATATAAAATGAAGAATAATAGTGGAGCCAGTGCCAATCCTTGTGGCACTCCACTGGTCACCTTGCTGATCTTGAGAGGGGCTCTATTCTCTCCCTAGTTACTCTTTTGTCCTTAATGTATTTGTAAAAACCCTTTGGATTCTCCTTAACTCTATTTGCCAAAGATATCTCATGTCCCCTTTTTGCCCTCCCGATTTCTCTTAAGGATATTCCCACTGCCATTAGACTCTAAGGATTCATTCAATCTATCTTGTTAAACCCGATATGCTTCCTACTTTTTCTTAATCAAACCCACAATTTCTTTTGTCATCTAGCATTCCCTACACTTACTAACCTTTCCTTTTATTCTAACAGGAATATATGGTCTCTGGATTCTCGTTATCTCATTACTGATGGCTTCCCATTTTCCAGCAGTCCCTTTACCTGGACTCCCCCACTGACACCTCAGTCACCTGCACTGTCTGACTTACCAAGAGCAGGTCAAGTATTGCATTCTCTCTACTAGGTACATTCAGGTATTGAATCAGAAAATTTTCTTGTACACATCTAAACCCTTAACACTATGGCAGTTCTCAGTCTATGTTTGGAACATTAAAATCCCCACCCTATTATTCTTACAGATAACGGAGATCTCCTTACAAATTTGTTTCTCAATTTCCCTCTGACTATTAGGGGGTCTATAATATAATCCTAATAAGGTGATCATCCCTTTCTTATTTCTCAGTTTAATCCAAATAACTTCTCTGGATGCATTTCCGGGAATATCCTCCCCCAGTACAGCTGTAATGCTATCCCTTATCAAAAAGGCCATTCCCCCTCCTCTTTTGCCTCCCTGTCAGTCCTTCCTGTAGCACTTGAATACTAGAACATTAAGTTGCCAGTCCTGTCCATCACTGAGCCACATTTCTGTAATTGCTATAATATCCCAGTCCCACGTTCGTAACCATGCCTTGAGTTCATGTGCCTTCCTTGTTAGGCCTCTTGCACTGAAATAAATGCAGTTTAATTTATCAGTCCTACCTTGTTCGGCGCTTTGTCCCTGCCTGCCCTGACGGTTTGACTCACTTCTTTTCTCAACTGTACCAGTCTTAGACCGATCTCTTTCCTCACTGCCTCCCCAAATTCAAACAACTGCTGCAATCAGATCTCAACCGATGTCCACACAGCAGAAGGGCCATTTGGATGACTAGACCAGTGGCATTGCCAGTATATCCCCTGACATAACAAATGTATTGGCGACACCGACATTTTAGACCGTAAGACACAGAAGCAGAAATTAGGCCATTCAATTGTGGCCGATAAGTTTCTCAACCCCATTCTCCTGCTTTCCCCCTGTAACCCTTGATCCTCAAGAACATATCTATCTCAGTCTTAAATGTACTCAATGACCTAGCCTCCATAACCTTCTATGGCAATGAATTTCATAGATGTACAACTCACTGGCTGAAAACATTTCTCCTTATTTCTGTTCTAAAAAGATCTACCTTTTACTCTAAGGTTGTGTCGGTCCTAGTCTCTCCTACCAATGGAAACATTTTCCCAACATCTACTGTATCCAGGTCATTCAGTATTCTGTATGTTTCAATTAAATTCCCCCTTTTCCTTCTAAACTCCATTGAGTACAGACTCAGAGTCCTCAAACTTTTTTTATATCCTTCAACCTGAGCAAATGCAAGGTCTTGCACTTTGGAAAAAAAAACAGGTATGGACTATTTTCTGAACAGTGAGAAAATTCATACACCCGAAGTATAAAGGGATCTGGGAGTGCTAGTCCAGGATTCTGTAAAAGGTTAACCTGCAAGTTAAGTCCATTATTAAGAAAGCAAATGTAATGTCATCTTTTATCTCAAGAGAGTTGGAACATAAAAGCTGTGATGTGCTTCTGGGACTTTATAAAGCTCTGGTTAGGCCCCATTTAGAACACTGTGCCAAACGTTGGGCCTCACGCCTCAGGATGGACATACTGGCACTGGAGCATGTCCAGCGGAGATTCACAAGATAATCCCTGGAATGTTAGGCCTAACCTACGATGAATGGATTAGGATCCTGGAATCGTATTCATTCGAGTTTAGAAGGTTGAGGGGAGATCTAATGGAAACTTAGAAGATGATGCACAGTTTAGAAAGGGTGGACACTCGGATGTTGTTTCCATTAGGCAAGGAGACAAGGACCAGTGAGCAAAGCCTTCGAATTAGAGGGGGTAAATTTAGAACAGAAATAAGGAACATTTCTTCAGCCAGAGAAGAAATGGGCCTGTGGAATTCATTGCCACAGAGCTCAGGACATTAAATATCTTCATGGCAGAGTTTGACAAATTCTTCATCTCGCAAGGAATTAAGGGCAATAGGGAGAGTGCGGGTAAGTGGAGCCATGATTAAGGGGTGGAGTCGATGGACTGAATGGCCTTACTTCCTCCCCTACATCTTATATGTCAAGCTTTCATTCCTGGGACCATTCTAATGAGCCTCCTCTAAGCATGCTCCAGGGCCAGTACATCCTTAGATATGAAGCCCAAAACTGTCCATGGCACTCCAAATGTGGTCTGACCAGAACGTTATAGAGCCGCAGAAGTACATCCCTGCTTTTATATTCAAGTCCTCAAAATAAATGCCATTGTTGCATTTACCACCCTAACTACTGAAGGTAAATTTACAGGTTGAGTCAGAGAATCTTGGACTGGAACTCCCGAATCTCGTTGCACTTCAGATTTCTGAATTTTCTCCCCATTTAGAAAATAGTCTGTGCCTCAATTGCCAAGTGCATGACCTTACACTTTGCCACATTCTACTCCATCTGCAACCTCTTTGCTCATTCTCCTAACCAGTCCAAATCCTTCTGCAGCCTCCCCAATACCTCAATGCTACTAGTTCCTCTACCTGTCTTTGTACTGTATACAAATGTAGCCAGAATACCTTCAGTTCTTTCATCTTAGATCGTTAATATATAAACTGAAAAGTTGTGTTCTGAACACAGCCTTGCAGAACACCACTTGTCACTAACTGCCACCCTGAGAAGGATCCTTTTATCCCCACTCTCTGCTTTCTGCCAGACAGACAAGCTTCTATCCACGTTAACACTTGCCTCTAAAACCATGGGCCCTTCTCTTACTCAGTAGCCTCCTGCAAGGCACCTTGTCAAAGGCCTTCTTGACATCCAGGTAGATAACATCCATTGGATCTTCTTGGTCTAACATGCTCATTACTTCCTCAAAGAATTCTAGCAGATTTGTCAGGCATGACCTCCCCTTGATGAAACCATGTTGACACTGCCCTATTTTACCATACACTTCCAAGTATTCAGAAATCTCAGCCATTACAATGGATTCCAAGATCTTACCCATAGCAAAGGTTAGGCTAATCAGTCTGTAATTTTCCATCTTTTGCCTCACTCTTTAAAACAGGGATGTCACGTTATTGGTTTTCTAGTCGTCTGGGACCCTCCCTGATTCTAGCGATTCCCAAAAGACCACCACTAATGCCTCTGTTATCTCTTCAGCTATCTCCCTTAGAACTCTGTGGTATAGTTCATCTGGTCCACGTGATTTATCCAACTTCAGACAATTCAGTTTTTCTAGCACCTTCTCCTTGGTGATGGTCACCATACTCAGATTTGCCTCCTCACTTGAATTTTTGGGATGTTACTCGTGTCTTCCACCATGAAGACTATTGTGAAGTAATTATTCAGTTCTTCAGTCATTTCCTTGTTCCCCACTATTTCTGTAGCATCATTATCCAGCAGCCAAAATATCCACTTTTTCCCTTTACAAATCTAAAGAAACTCTTAATCTTCCTTTATACAACTGGCTAGCTTACCCTCATATTTAATCTTCTGCCTCACTTTTTTTTGTAAGTTTCTTTGTGAGTTTCCCAATCCTCTAGTTTCCCACTGCCCTTAGCCACATTTTATGCTTTCTCTTTTGCTTTTATGCTGTCCCTGACTTCCCCAGTCAGCCATGATTGCCTCAATCTCCCTGTATTTTTCCCCATTGGGAGGAATCTCTGCTGTGTCTCCTGAATTACTCCCAGAAACTCCTGCCACTACTGCTCCACTGTCTTTCCTGTTCGGCTCCTTTCCCAGTCGATTATACCCAACTGCTCCATCATACCTCTGTAGATGCCTTTATTCAGCTTTAATACCATCACCTCTGATTCTATCTTCTCCCTCTCAAACTGCAGTGTAAATTCAATCATATTATGATCATAGCCTCCGAAGGGTTTCTTCACCTTAAGGTCCCTTATCAAGTCTGCCTCATTGCACAACACAAATCCAGTCTTGCCTGTTCTCTAATGGTGTCCACCAAAAGCTGCTCCAAAAAGCCACCTTGTAGGTGTTCCACAAATTCCTTTCCTTGCAATCGACTACCAACCTGATTTTCCCAGTCCACTTGCATATTGAAATCACATATTGTGATCACTGTAACTTTGCCTTTCCTATCTCCTTGTGCCCCAGCTCCTGATTACTGTTTGGAGGCCTAAAAATAACTCCAACTATGCTTTGCTTTACCTTTGCAGTTCCTCAATTCTACCCACACAGATCCTATACCATCTGACCCTACTTCGTTTGTTACTATTGATTTAATTTCATTTCTTACTAAGGCAACTCCACCCCCTCTGCCCACCAGCCTATCTTTTCAATAGTATGTATATCCTCCAATATTCTGCTCCCAATCCTGATCCCCTTACAGCCACGTCAGGATTGTCTTTTTTTGCCCCCATCATACCTGCCAATTTTGATCAATGCGCAAGCTCATTTATCTTATACTGTGTACATTCAGATATAACACCTCCAGTCCTGTATTAACAGCCCCTCTTCTCATAGTCCAATGTGCTTGAAGTTTAATTGCAAACCCTTTCCAAATACTGTCCTATTTTGCTGTCAAATCAGAGGTCCAGTAACATCAAGTAATAGAATTTTTAATTAAACTTTGTCATTTGTTCCAGTCTGCACATATGTGCAAAATTCTAAACAAAACGTTCACATATCTGTTAACAGTGATATTTCATTGCTCAACATATTTTTATAGTGGCCATGTGCACTGTGGCTACTGACTCCTTTACGGCATTGATTTATTTTAAGTCACCCATGGGATCTCAGTGTCACTGGCTGAGCCAATATTTACTGCCCATCCCTCGTTGCCTCTCAGAAGGTTGTGGTGAGCTGCTTTTTTGAACTGCTGCAATCTATTTGGCACTGGTACAACCACAAAGCCATTACAGGAGGACATTCTAGGATTCTGACCCAATGACACTGAAGGAATGGCAATTTTATTTTCTCAGCACGGTCCTACAAGACCATAGGGGTGCTCTCTCAAATCAACCTGATTAACCAGAGTGTCACTATCCCTCAGGCAAGGGGGAAGCTTGAAAGGGATAGCCCTTTAGAGTAACCTCAAATCAGTTTGAGAACTGAACCTGTGTTATTGGAACCACTCTGCATCATAAACCAACTGCCAAACTAAGAACCCTATTTCTAAGTTAGGATAGTATCTTGGAGGAGAACATGCAGGTGGTGACATTCCATTTTATCTGCTGCCCTTGTCTTTCTAGATTGTTGTTTGCCATGGGTTTGGAATGTGCTGTCTATGGAGCTTTAGTGAATTTCTGCATTGCATCTTCTGGTTGGTACACATTGGGTGCTACAGAGCATCAGTTGAGGAAATGAAAAATCACGCAACACCAGGTTATAGTCCAACAGGTTTAATTGGAAGCACACTAGCTTTCGGAGCGACGCTCCTTCATCAGGTGAGTGTGCTTCCAATTAAATCTGTTGGACTATAACCTGTTGTTGCGTGATTTTGAACTTTGTACATCCCAGTCCAACACTGGCATCTCCAAATCATGAATATTTGTGGACGCTGTGTAAATCAAGTAGACCACTTTTGGCGATAGCATTGTATGGGACATTGTTTGCAAGGAACAATTCTGAGAGTATGACTATGTTAGGCTGCAGCTTGGCCAGTCTGAGACAGCTCTCCCAATTTTGACATCAGCCAGCACCCCCCCCCCCCACTTTGCAGGACTGACAGGGCTGTTTGCCATTGTTGTTTCTGGTGCCTTAAGTCAATGCCAGGTTGTTCATCCAGTTTTATTTCTTTTGTCCTTTCCAGAGGTAAATGCAACTGGCTTGCTAGGCCTTTTGGGAGGGCAGTTAAGAGTCAACCTCATTCAATTGAGACTGGAGTCACACGTAGACCAGACAAGGCAAGGACATTTATGAACCAGGCGGGTTTTACGACAATGTAGAGTGTTTTCACGGTAATTTTTATTGGATTCAAATTCCACCATCTGTTGTGGGGAGATTCAAACCCAGGTCCCCAGCATATTAACTAGGCCCCTAGATTGCTGGTCTAGCAATAATATCACTGGATCATGCATCCCATTTTGCATTTTATAAAAGAACAAAATACTCTGCTCCTTTTGTACCACCTACCAAAATGAATAACCTCACAATTAACCTGCCCAAACACACAGCCTAACTTCCCTTGAAGCTTCTGCAACCTCCATACAACTCATTTTCAGATTTTATAAAACTTGGTGGAAACCTGAAAACAGTACATTCTACAATGAAATCATTGACATAGACCATGAAGACCTAGGAGTCCAAGTACTCATCCTTCTGGTATCCCACTATTCATATCTGGCCAATCAGAGAAAGCTTTCTGCCCGGTAACCAATCCTCAATTTATGCTAGTATACAACTCGCAGTCTAACGCAGTTTAATTTTGTTAACCAACCTCCCTTTATCTGAAAGTCCAAATACATCACATCAACCACTTTCCCTTATCCATTCTGCTAGTAATAAAAATTCTCCTTCATACTGTCCAATTAGACAATTATTATTTTTACATATTCTGTAATCACATCCTCTATAATCGCTTCTAGTATTTAACCTCTTGATATCACACTAGCAGATCTGTAGTTCCCAGTTCTCTCTCTCTTTTGTCTTAAACAATGGATTTGCATAAAGGAGATTTCTGACCAGCAAGACAGGATAATAAATCTCTCACAATGACTTTGTAGTTCCATCGCCAGCATAACCTCAGGACACCTTTAATTTGCATAGCAAATTAAAATTTTTGAAATGTTATCACAGCTACATAATGGAGTATCACAGTTATTTGTGCACAGCAAGGTGATAAATGACCAGATAATTTGTGCTTGTACTGTTGGCAGAAATGGAGTTAAATGGCTCTGTCCAACAAAGAAAAAGGCAATAGGCTTTCATGTTTAATAGCAGTAAATGCCAAGAGTCTTGCCATTATTTCTGCTCCAAAATTTCTATTACATAATTGAGAATAGGTTCTTCTGCCGTTCCTATTATCAACATTAACCCACCTGGTTTATAAATTCCAATACTTGTTCAAAATATGCTAACCTAAATTCTGGCACTATTCAACCTCTCTCTTTCCAAGCTACTATGAAATGCACTTGCCACATATTGCTAAAAAGGACAGATTATGACGTGCACTCATCAGGACAACTCAAGACTACCAATAAAAAAGGAACCCAGCATTTTTACCACATGGCACTGCTGATTGGTTGAAAGCGATATCGCCATTGAAATTTGTTGGCATTAATGCCAACTAATCAGCATTCTGATGATTAAGAGGGAGAGCAAGAGGGGGAAAAATAGCATGCAACTAAGCGAGTGTGAAATCTTCTACAGGTGTGTGAAGAGAAAAAGAACAGTCAATGTAAATGCAGGTACTCTACAGACAGAAGCAGAAGTGTAATAGGAAAGAAAGAGATAGCAGACCAATTAAACATATATTTTGGTTTGGTCTTCATAAAGGGAGATGAAAATACCATCCCAAAAATATTGTAATTAAGAGGAGGAACTGAGGGAAATCTGTATAGTGGGGAAACTACAGGGGTAAAATTGATGGGATTAAAGGCTGGTAAATCCCCAAAACCTAATAATCTCAATACCAAAGGAAATGGCTCGAGATATTGTGGAAGCCAAGTTTCAAGATTCTATACTCTCTGGAATAGTGCCTATGCACTGAACAACATGAAACAGGAATCATTCTTGACAAATCTACTGAAACTTTCTTGAGAATGAAACTATTCGAGTAGGTAAGAGGGAGCAGTGGTTGTGATTTATTTGAATCTTCATCCAAAAGGCTTTTAATAAGATGCCAGCATGTAGAAGTAAACAGCATGGGATTAGTGGTTATTCACTGTCTGAGATAGAAAACCGATTGGTAGTTAGGAAACAAAATAGGAATAACAGGGTTTTTCTCGAGTGGCAGGCAGTGACTACTGCGGTACTGCAAGGACTAGTGCTAGGACCCCAGCTGTTCACAGTATATATTAAATGATTTAGGTAAGTGAAATAAACACGATATCTCAAGAGTTTGAAAAAGACAACGCTGGGTGGGAGAATGAACTGAGAGAACGCAGAGAAGCTTCAGTTTCTCTGGTCAGGTTGACGAGTGGGCAAACGCATGACAGATGAAGTATAATGTGGATGAATCGGAGGTTATCCACTTCGATAGCAAAAAACAGGAACTCAGATTATCTGAATTACAGCAGAACGGGGAGGTGAAACTAGACCTGGGTATCATTGTACACCAGTTGCTGAAAGCGTGCAGATACAGCAGGTAGTGAAGAAGGTAAATGGTAAGTAGGATGTTGGCTGGCATAGCAAAAAGGATTCAAAAAGAAAAACAGCAATATCTTGGTGCACTTGTACTGGGCCTCAGTCAGACCACACCTGGAGTCACGAGTGCAGTTTTGGTCTCCTTATCTGAAGAAGGATTTTCTAGCTTAAGTGTGAGTGCAACAAAGGTTTATCAGTCTGATTCCTGGGACAACAGGACAGAGATATAGAGAAACTCAGTCAGTTAGGACAATATTAACTGAAGTCAAGAATTTTTCTTGATAGGGTGGGGAAAAGCTTGCAGAAACTTTTAAAATTCTAATATGACTAGACAAGATAAAAGGTAGGAAAAATGTTCCTGATGACTCAGTTTACTGCCACAAGTTACAGTTTAAGAATATGGGGTGGACCATTTAGGACTGAGATGAGGAAAAATTTCTTCAGAGTGATGAGCCTGTGGAATTCTCTACTCCAGAAATCTTAAACACTGAATGTTTTCAAGAAGGAACTAGATTTTGTTCTTAGGGCTGATGTAATCAAAAGCTATTGGAAGAAAGCAGGAACAGGTGATGAAGCTGGATGATCAGCCACAATCATACAGAATGGCATTGCAGGCTTGAAAGACTGAATGACTATTCCTGCTCCTATTTTCCACATTTTATGTCTTTGCATACAGCATAAATGTTCATTTCTCCCAATGAATTGGTATTCATAGAACTCCTAGTTTAGAAAGAGGTTGCTCAACCCATTGAGTCTGCACCGACCCTCTGGATACCATCCCATCCAAACCCAGATTCCCACCCTATCCTCGTAATCCCACATTCACCATAATTAATCTGTCCAGCCTGCACATCCCTAGACACTACGGACAATGTAGCATGTCCAATTCACCTAACTTGCGCATTTTTGGATTGTGGGAGGAAACCGGTGCACCCAGTAGAAAATCACACAAACTCCACAGTCATATGAATTTCGAATATTCTTGTGAATTATTCTGATAACTACAAGACTAAAAGCTTTAACAGTTTTTTTTCAGCAAAACTCAGGTTGCATTACTAAATGATTATTTATTCAAATAAACTGATATTAACTGGGTGAATTTTTTAATTTAAAATTGACTGGGTTACCTGTGCACCTTCTCCGTGATACAAGCAATTCACCACATTATCCAGAAGATTTATATCAAGCTTCTGAGTGAAGTCCAGCAGCTGGCGAGCTGCATGGTCTGCCAAAATTGTCATTATGGCTGGCATAGATTACTGCAAGAAATACCTTGATGCAATTCCTAAATAAATTAAAACAAAAACAGTTAAACATTTGTTGACAAACACACAGGTGACAGTCTTCAATCAGAAAGCAACAAAAGAAAAAAAACTTACAGAAACAAAGAAGCCAAGATGACAACAATACCAAACTTAAAATCAAAACGCAGCCAATCATTATCCTTTTAAACTGTATCACAAGACTCACCGTCTTGTTTAAAATGTACCATATTTGTATAGATTGCAAACCTACAGTCAAACTGGAGGCAGAAGAGATAAGAGTGAAGATAAACAAGAGTTTATCTTAGAATACTTTTTTTTAATACAGACATTAAACACAACATAGAACCAAGTTCCAAGTCACAAGCTGCCTTGGAAACTTTTGACTAATGACTGAACAACCGCCAGTCAAGAATTAAGTAATCTAATTCTTCCATCTGAACTACAATATCATTAGGTCACTTCTGGCCACCAGATACAGTTCATTAAGGATGGGAAGATGCCCTACTTGCAACCAACTAACTTTTCCCTCTATTTTTATAATGTCTACTTAAAAGTTTAAAAAATAAATTGGCATGCACAAGTGGGTAAACTCATGAACCAAATGTTCTTTTGAAGAGTTTCCACCTGCAGTTTACTAAATTACTTGATTTCAGATGAGGTTTTAACACTGTTTAAAACAAGCTAAAGGTCACTTCCCTGTTTTACAACTATCCCGGCATCCCAGGACAATAATAGGGAGAAAAGAGGACACAACAAAAACAAAACAAAAGGAGTCTCACTCCTGTCAAAGTGCAGTGACTCCGACTGGAATGTACACTGTGGATGTCAGGCAAGGACAGGACTGCATTCAGATGTGATACCCCACAGTGAAATAGCCTGCCAACACTCACTGTCTAGGCTGGCACTGAACAGTAGCCACTTGGGCAAGATACCAGAGGATGCCCAGCGCTGTGGAACAGTACCCCCAGTACGAGTCAACATCTTCAGGAAAAGGTGTAAACTGGAAAAAAACGTTGGCAAATGTACACATTTTAAATTAAGTTATGCACAAAGTTGAATTAACAAATATATTATTAGATAACAGGCTGCAAAATGACCCCCCAGCCCCGAATGGGATCGAGGGTGAGAAAAGTACTCAAAGTCTAAAAACCTAGCCATCTGCATTACAGTACTATGAAATTCAACATTCTGCTAGACACCAAGTCATCAATTCTGTACTTGAATGTGCAGAAACATGTTAAAGAAAGAACTCACATCTAACTTTCAAAGTGCTCCAATGTTTGAATTCTCCATTACTGCATCTTACTTTAGCCGGAGCATGGATCAACTCAAAGAAACAACCCCCCTTAAGTCAACTGAAGGCTTTGCGCATACAGAAGGAACTTTGGTTAAGATTTAATGTATGAAGCAAAAGATCAGCTTAAACGGCAAATATTCTGATATACACCATGTGCCATTGTCCGGTTTCTTGCTCCACTTAAATGGTTTTAAATGTAAGCAGTTATAAATTGACAATTTATAACGGCTTAAGAAATTTCTATACTAAACCGCTTACAAAGTACCTCAAGGCCTACCCATCTTACCTGAAAAGTGATGGCACTATCATGGTCGAGCTTGCTTTATAACTTGCTTTTTATTAATAATAAAAAGCATCCAGAACCTAGACTTGTCAATTAGTCAAGTGTGCTTTAAAAGGAAATTCGCAATATTAAAGACTCCAAAAACTGTTTACCAAAACACGGTATACGTATACACCGTAGTAATAATGCCTCTTAAAATAAACACACTTCCTAGGAGTCCCCTCCCTCAGAATCGGAGCACGGCGAGACCATCACGTGATTAGTAGGTGCAGTGATTCCGCAGCCGAACCTCGGCCGTTATTTCTGGAACGTTCCACTCCAGATCTCAAAAAAAACCAGTGCTCAGACGCACTCAGTAGGATTTAAATGTTTATAGTTATAGCGACATAAAGTGATGAACTCTCCATGCCAGTGTTTACTATCTCCTTCCCACCAGCCCCACTCCCCAATCCCATTCGACTTTTTTTTTGGTGGTCGCACAACCCCCACACAGCGGCTCCGTGTGGTAAACTCGGGTCGTGCAGGCCTTTCCCTCGGCACAGTTTGAGTTTGCAGCCAGGCCTCGGCGGCAGCACCAGCGCAGAAACAATCTTAAAACTTATTAACACTCACCCAAAATGGTTTTGATTTGGTTAAACTGCTAGCCTCCTTCAGTCTAAATGAACGAGCTTCCACCACACACCGACTCAGCAACCTTTTTTTAAAGATCTTACCCAACACACAGTAGTTCGGTTGAACAGGGGAGGGAAGGGGGCAAGACGAAAAAAAATCAAATGGCGGGAATTTAAAAAAAAATACAAGCACACGCTCAAGGTTCGCTCTTCCCTTTTTTGCTTCTCTTGGTCCAAACACGAAAAGCATAAAAAAGGAAAGTACTTGAGCTAATCAGCCACAATTTGGAACACTCACTCCTCTGCAAATTTGTTAAACTGTGCGAGTTAATAATTATAACAATTTAACAAAAATGAAAACAACCGCCATGCCCGATGCTTAATTTACTTTTTTTCAGAAAGATTTTTTATCTCTTCCGATTCATGTTTCGAGAGCGTTTTTGTAGCAGACCGTGTTCTACTAACAACCTCGAAAGCTTCTCTGGCAAAACTAGTAACTGGTTGTAACCGGTTCAGACTGGGAGATTCCATCTCGGTTTAGTTTTCTGCCGATAGGGCGTCAGTATCACAAACAGACCAGTCGCGCCGCGTCCTACGTAAGGACGCACAAGCGCTGTCAAACAGACGTTTAGGGGCATGAGCGTCCGCATGTACGCGAGATTACTGAAAAAACATTGTCCTCAGGTTGCTGCTTGAGAGCAGTTGTGTGCTGCGTTTTCGCTGGGAGTCGACCTCTGGAGTTGGAGTTTTTACTGAGCATTATTTGACTGAGCAAAGATGTGGACCTGGCAAATTCATGTTTAGGTTACCGGGAGAAGCATATGTTTATATCGTCACAAACGGAAACAGAAAGTGCTGGAGAAACTGAGCAGCTCTGGCAGCGTCTGTGAAGAGAGGAAAAAAACGATCAGATTTTCTCTTCACTAATGCTGCCAGTTTCTCCAGCACTTTCTGTTTTTGTTTCGGATTTCCAGCACCCGCAGTTCTTTATTTTTATTTTAATCGACATAATCAGTTGTGCGTGTCTATTTAGATGAGTAGCCAGTTCCCCCCTCCCCGTCCTGTTTTACTTTTTAAAAGCCTCAGTACTTTAGAGGTCTGTGCGCAAAAAAATTCAGCAATGCAAAGTTTGATTTTATTGGTATCTGTGTTTAGATATTGATGGTGAATAATGACACTGCCTTGGAAATAGAGTTCCCCGTAGTGTTTCTGTACCGTTTTGTGCATTTGATCTTGAATTGTTAGCTTGAATATATTATTTTTTCACATTCATTCCTTGAAGAGTAATATGACGTGTTGTCAGAATTTGCAGGCCGATTAACCAGTCCACGCATGTCTTTCTTTTCCTTCTCTACTATGGTTCCTCTTTTCCGAGGTCATCTTGTCCCGGAACTCTCCTATTCCCTTTATCCTATTCCCACTTGCTGCTGATCATGCATCTTTTGTCGCTAATCCCGATTTTAGCCAATATATCTCTTCACATGTTATCTTTTCGCCGTTAAATCAGGCTTTACCACACCACACCCTTCTCATGTTGATTCCACATCTTCAAATTACCGTCCAACATCCCTTCCCTATCCGTGTTAACCTCTCAAATGCTTGTCTAGCTTTCAAGGAACAAAGTTTGAATCGCTACAATTAGCTTTCGCCCCTGCTGCAGTTTCAAATGGTTCTTATCAAAGTCATAATTAGCAACCTATGTGACTGACAAAGATAACCTCTTCCTCCTTGTCATTCTTGACTTGTCTGCAAGTTTTGACATAATTTGCCAACATCTTCCTACAAGACCTCTTCACTGTTATCCAAGTAGATGAGAATACCCTCTCACTAGGTCCTATTCTAATCTATTCAATCATAGCCAGAGAATCACTTGCAATGTGCTTCATTCATGTTCCCTTGGTTTCTTCCAAGTATGTAACCTGTTTGTCATCTGCGCATTGCATGTCAATGGCACTTGATCTAATATCTCCTTATGTGGCTCAGTGTCATACTTTGTTATATCGTGCTCCTGTGACTTGAATCATTTATTACCATGTTGAGACTCAAGTAATGGTCAGACTCATGTAAAGGTTGACTTGGCCAAAACATGGTTAATTATTAATATGCCATGTTTAGAATTTTCAGCCAAAAATTCTAAGCTCTTTGTTCTTAAAATCTGCTGACTACTGAATTCAAACTTTTCCTGGTGCAAGCCTAGCTTTTTATATCATGGAATAGCATAGTATTGAAAGTGGCTAGTCAGCTCGCCATGTCTGTGCACATCAACATATGATGTACACACTATGTTCCTACCCATTTCACCCTTTAAAATGACAGTACGGTATCAAGTGTGGTAGATACTACATAGTTCAATTCAAAATTAAAGTCAGTGCAGACCAGATAAATAATTTTGCAGCAGGTAGTGAATTCAGTGTATTAGAGAAGGACATTGGAGTTTAGAGGAAGTTCTGACACAACTTATTCAGGTCACCTGAAATAAATGTGCAAAAAGTGGAAAGCCTAGTAAGTGATTACAGTTGTGAAACACATTTGCAAAAATAAAGCATTAAAATTCTCAGAATGATCCCTTAGTTTCTTGAAGATCTATTTGAATCTTTGCTCTGAAACAAACAAGGAAATCAGGCATTGCAGATTTCAAAGCCAGTCCTAAACGGAGTAACGGGTTTATGAAGACAAACAATGTTGTAATAGAAGATTTGGATTTCATAGTATTCTCTCAGGAGAATGTGACAACAGCTTTACTGCATTTTAGTGATTTATAACTGTTAGGAAGTCGAAAGGGTGTATGTTCACCTTAGGATGGGAAGTGTTTTCTGAATTTGAAAATAAATTTAAAGTACAGCCTCTGCTGCCAGAACAAAATAGCTAAGGGGTGGGCTTTTCCAAAAATAGAGACATGTGACAATTGGCTGTTAAATGGACTTTAGATTGCTGTTTTGACAACAATTCAAATTTAACCAATTTATTTAAATTGTGTCCAGGATCCTAAAATCTAACTGAGTTCGGACTTATTGTATTGACAACATAGGACCAATAAGAGGGAACGATATTGGGGGGGGGGTGTAAAACCAGGCATTTTGAAAATTTTCAGAGCAATTACCATAGACCTAACTGTCCATCCAAAATGAAAAGCTCCCAAAGAAACAGAAGGCACTATCTATCAAAAGGTATCTTTTTATGTAAAAAGATTTTGCAGTATAAAGAAAAAAGACCAAAGGAGAAGACAGCAGAATCAGAAGACCAGAAGGAAGTTAGCATACGAGACTTGAGATTAAGTTAACGTAATATTTAATAATTGCGCAATTGGACCAGCATATTGATGGAATTGTGTTCACTTAAGAAAACATGGTTACTTAGGGGAAAGAGTGTTTGGTTTGTTAATAAAAATAATCTGTTATTTTTGTTTAAATAGTGGCAATTAGGAGTTGTATTCACTGGCGCATATTTTAACAGATTCCGAGGTGAGCTTTTCTGGGTGTTTGGTTTTAATTATCAGAGGAGTTCGACCTCCGCATCGTAAAAATAACAAACATCAACAAAAGAGAGGATAGAGATTGGCCTATATTGGGAATATAGATGAGACTCCCATTTGACATGCAAGCCAGTCAAATGGTGAGCAAATTTGGTGAGAAAGTAGTATTAATGAAGATAATGGCCCATGAGAAGAGAAAATTCATAGTGTTATTGTCTGTGTCCAACAGGACAAAGATTAAATTGATGTTGATATTCAAGAGAAAAAAATCCAAAAACAGCAATTTTCAAAAGGACTAGTTGTTCATTTTCATGATAAAGGATGGATGAGTGAAGATGACTTCAAAAATGGTTGAGAAAAGTTTCAAGCTTCCAACCAGAAGGATTATGTGGAGAAAATGTCTTCTCATCTGGGACGTGTTCATAATCACACACATTGTTGATGCTGTTGCTGAGTTTGGCTCATAAAATGGTCACACTGCAGTGATTTATAGTGATCTAACCAACTTTAATCAACCATTGGATGTCTTTGTGTAGACAAACGCTTAAAAGATAATAGAATGACTAGATGATTGAAGGGTAATCAAAGGAGGCAAAATACTACCTCTGACATTATTAATCTGATATGAGTAGATTGTAAAGATCTGAAATGAAATCAGAACAGTAATTGTCAGCAATATTGAATGCACAGATGTAAATATTTTTGGAATAATATAGCTGATGATGACATGAATGCTGATGAATATGGTAACTGTTTTCACACTGTAGGGATTCTATGAAAAAATATGAAATATAATACTTGGAGTGCAGGTTCATAGCTCCTTGAAAGTGGAATCGCAGGTAGATAGGATAGTGAAGAAGGCATTTGGTATGCTTTTCTTTATTGGTCAGATTACTGAGTACAGGAGTTGGGAGGTCATGTTGCGGCTGTACAGGATATAGGTTAGACCACTGTTGGAATATTGCGTGCAATTCTGGTCTCCTTCCTGTCGGAAAGATGTTGTGAAACTTGAAAGGGTTCAGAAAAGATTTACAAGGATGTTGCCAGGGTTGGAGGATCTGAGCTACAGGAAGAGGCTGAACAGGCTGGAGCTGTTTTCCCTGGAGAGTCGGAGGCTGAGGGGTGATCTTATAGAGGTTTACAAAATTATGAGGGACATGGATAGGATAAATAGACAAAGTCTTTTCCCTGGGGTCAGGGAGTCCAGAACTAGAGGGCATGGGTTTAGGGTGAGAGGGGAAAGACATAAAAGAGACCTAAGGGGCAACTTTTTCACGCAGAGGGTGGTATGTGTCTGGAATGAGCTGCCAGAGGATGTGGTGGAAGCTGGTACAATTGCAGCATTTAAGAGGCATTTGGATGGGTATATGAATAAGAAGGGTTTGGAGGGATATGGGGCGGTTGCTGGCAGGTGGGATTAGATTGGGTTGGGATATCTGGTCGGCATGGACGGGTTGGACCAAGGGTCTGTTTCCATGCTGTACATCTCTATGACTATTTAAGAAGCAGGTTGAAAGAAGCCACTTAATTCTGAGAAAAAGTTGGTAATTTAATGTTTTTTAAAGCTGTTGAGTACATACTGTTCTAATAATTATTATTCTTTCCATGCTCACTAAGGTTCAAAATGCTCTGTTGTCTTTGCTGCAAAGTTTCAAACTCATATCTTCAGCTGCTTTTGGGAGGTGGTTTTAAAAGTAAACGTTTGATTGTAACTCCAACTAATAACTTATGCCATGGGTTGACTCAGTCCAAAAAAGATTACCCTTATGTGCCTTTATTCTCTCCACTCAAAGGTTACAAGATCATTTTAAAACTGCGAAACATTGGAAATTCCTTGTTCCTACTTAATTCAATGTGGACATATTGCCTGACCCTGATGGCATGTCTTCAGCCTTTTGAAAGAATGCAGTGTAGTGACACTGGCTTTGTTTACACTTTCTAGTGTTCCATAATGAATGTGCTCTTGGAGAGCCTGGATGTAAACACCTTTGTTAAAATATGAAGATTAACTTCATAACTGTACACAAATTAGTAATCAATTAGTATCAATTGTGAGCAAACTTTTGCAATCTCTATTTGAGATGAAATAACCTGGTATTAGAAATGAATAGGGTTGACAAAGACAGCTAACATTGATAAACAGAATTTGTGTTTTAGAGAAGTCAATGATTGAATAGTGTAATAAAATGCATATTTATTTTGAAGGCATTCCAGAAGAAGCCTCACAAAAGCTCATTAGAAAATACCTAAATATGTGAAGAAGTTTGGCAGTATGGATAGTTTTGCTTAATGATTTTCAGAAAAAGAGACACAAGCGGTTTGAGGTACATTGTGAGCTAGTTAAAAGGGATTACAACATAAGAAACTGCATAAATACCTTAGTGATGCTAAAGAACAGGACATTTTTTCAGCAGTGGTTAGAAATATATTGGTCCCTTCACCAATTTACCATCAAGACCACTTTGGCCTGAAAGAGAGAGAGTTTATTAAGATGTAGTTGGCAAATTATAAGTGTACCTATTAAATGTTGAAGGTGAAAGCTTTTATCAAATCAGATTGCTGACCTATCTGATCTGAGAAAAAAACAGTATATTGTCAATATTCCTACACGGTTCCACATTCATGCAGCAATTTATGTAAATGTTTGTAGATGCATAATACATTGACTAATGTGGAACTCTCTGAAGTACTATAGGTGTGCTACTTCCTGTTTAATTTATGTTGTTTGTGATCTCTGTTAAAGTAAGTTACAAAATGTGGAATCTTGTTTGGTAGTTTTTTCATTCATTTAGGTAAATGTGGTTATTTTGGTTTACAGTTCCACCAATTAGGATATCATAACATTGAATAGAAGGTTGTGTTAATAACATATCAACCCATTTGAAGGATTTTAAAATCTTCAAATAGATATCATAATTGGGAGTTTATTTCTGTATCACGTGCATGAGTGAGAGCCCTATTTGACTGTAGGAAGTTTTTCCTATTTCATTTCCCCCAGCACCTAAAGACTCCCTGCAGTAGATACTGGACACGTGGCATGGCAATATGAGGAATCATGGGGCTGTAAGGTGGGATGAGGCGTATGAGTTTGCATTGTGGTAACATATGAGTGTGTGCTTATGTGAATGGGGCATAGGGGTGGGGGGGGGTTGAGGTGTGAGGGCAAAAGGACTGAACAGACTTTTATGAAACTGGACCAAAGTCTTAGACAACTGAAGCTAGCCTTCTAACTATCCCAATAAAGACACCATATGCCTCCATGGCCACCTCTGAACTTCCTCTTTAAGTTTAACTCAACCATGCCATCAGCTCCCGCAAAGAACCATTTTGTGTAACAGGGCCTTTGCTATCAAAATTAGGGCAAAAACTGCTCTTGGAAAGACACAATATAATTTTAAATTCCTTACATTCTCTCTTCAAAGTTTGTGAGAAGATTTGTAGCTCGGGTGCTCGTTGTTGTGGTTCTGTTCGCCGAGCTGGGAGTTTTTGTTGCAAAGGTTTCGTCCCCTTTCTAGGTGACATCTTCAGTGCTTGGGAGCCTCCTGTGAAGCGCTTCTGTGCTGATTCCTCCGGCATTTATAGTGGTTTGAATCTGCCGCTTCCGGTTGTCAGTTGCTGTCCGCTGCAGTGGCCGGTATATAGGGTCTAGGTCGATGTGTCTGTTGATAGAATTAGTGGATGAGTGCCATGCCTCTAGGAATTCCTTGGCTGTTCTCTGTTTGGCCTGCCCTATAATAGTGGTGTTGTCCCAATCGAATTCATGTTGTTTGTCATCTGAGTGTATGGCTACTAGGGATAGCTGGTCATGTCGTTTCGTGGCTAGTTGGTGTTCATGGATGCGGGTTGTTAGTTGTCTTCCTGTTTGTCCTATGTAGTGTTTTATGCAGTCCTTGCATGGGATTTTGTACACTACGTTGGTTTTGCTCATGCTGGGTATCGGATCCTTTGTCCTGGTGAGTTGTTGTCTGAGAGTGGCTGTTGGTTTGTGTGCTGTTATGAGTCCTAGTGGTCGCAGCAGTCTGGCTGTCAGTTCAGAAATGCTCCTGATGTATGGGAGTGTGGCCAGTCCTTTGGGTTGTGGCATGTCCTCATTTCGTTGTCTTTCCCTTAGGCATCTGTTGATGAAATTGCGCGGGTATCCGTTTTTGGTGAATACCTTGTATAGGTGTTCTTCTTCCTCTTTTTGTAGTTCTGGTGTGCTGCAGTGTGTTGTGCCCCTTTTGAATAATGTCCTGATGCAACTTCGTTTGTGTGTGTTGGGGTGGTTGCTTTCATAGTTCAGGATTTGGTCTGTGTGTGTGGCTTTTCTGTATACCTTCGTGGTGAATTCTCCGTTCAGTGTTCTTTGTACCATCACGTCTAGGAATGGGAGCTGGTTGTCCTTTTCTTTCTCTCTCGTGAATCGGATTCCTGTGAGTGTGGCGTTGATGATCCGGTGTGTGTTCTCTTTTTCTGTGTTTTTAATGATTACAAAGGTGTTGTCCACGTATCTGACCCAGAGTTTCGGTTGTAATTGCGTTAAAACTGTTTTTTCTAACCTTTGCATTACTGCTTCTGCTATGAGTCCGGAGATCGGTGAGCCCATGGGTGTTCCGTTGATTTGTTCATATATCTGGTTGTTGAATGTGAAGTGTGTTGTGAGGCACAGGTCCAGTAGTTTAAGTATGCCGTCTTTGTTAATAGGTTCAGCATCCTGTTGTCTGTTATGTATGTCCAGCAGGTTGGATATTGTTTCTCAGGCTAGGGTTTTGTCGATAGGGGTGAACAGTGCAGTTACATCGAATGAGACCATGGTTTCTTCCTTGTCTATGTGTATATTTCTGATGATGTCCAAGAATTCTTGTGTGTCTGGATCCGCTGATTAGGTGTTTCAGTTTTTGTTGTAGCTCTTTAGCCAGTTTGTGTGATGGTGTTCCTGGTAGTGATACTATGGGTCTGAGTGAGATGTCTGGTTTGTGTATTTAGGTAATCCATAGAATCTGGGGGTGTTGTTGCTTTCCGGTTTCATTCTTTGTAGGTCAGTCCTGGTTATCTGTCCGTTTTTTTTGTAGATTCCTCAGTGTGTTGTTTATCCTATTGGTGAGCTGTGGAGTGGGGTCAAACTCCCTCTTTTGGTAGAAGTTAACCGTGCAATTTCATCAACAGATGCCTAAGGAAAAGACAACGAAATGAGGACATGCCACAACCCAAAGGACTGGCCACACTCCCATACATCAGGAGCATTTCTGAACTGACAGCCAGACTGCTGCGACCACTAGGACTCATAACAGCACACAAACCAACAGCCACTCTCAGACAACAACTCACCAGGACAAAGGACCCGATACCCAGCATGAGCAAAACCAACGTAGTGTACAAAATCCCATGCAAGGACTGCATAAAACACTACATAGGACAAACAGGAAGACAACTAACAACCCGCATCCATGAACACCAACTAGCCACGAAACGACATGACCAGCTATCCCTAGTAGCCATACACTCAGATGACAAACAACATGAATTCGATTGGGACAACACCACTATTATAGGGCAGGCCAAACAGAGAACAGCCAAGGAATTCCTAGAGGCATGGCACTCATCCACTAATTCTATCAACAGACACATCGACCTAGACCCTATATACCGGCCACTGCAGCGGACAGCAACTGACAACCGGAAGCAGCAGACTCAAACCACTATAAATGCCGGAGGAATCAGCACAGAAGCGCTTCGCAGGAGGCTCCCAAGCACTGAAGATGTCACCTAGAAAGGGGACAAAACGTTTGCAACAAAAACTCCCAGCTCGGCGAACAGAACCATTACATTCTCTCTAAATTACATTCTGTCTACAGGTGACATAGGTTTGGGGAATAGCTAGAAGTATGGGAAATACAACTCATTTAGATAAAAAAATGTAGTATCATGGAAAGTAAAAGAATCAGAGTATCAAAGAATGCAAGTACATACTTAATGAAAAGGACCGAAAAAATATAAATGAGGTGAAGACTTAGGACTTCAAATGCATAATCCATAAAAGTACAAATGCATGTAGATAAAGCCATAGAAAGGCTAACACAATTTTAGATTTATTGATATAGATGTGTGGACGGACATGATGAATTTATGATGGATTTTCCAAGATTGGACAATAACTAAGGAATACTGAGAAACTAAAGCAAGCCTTGATCAAAGTGATAGTGCTTGTAAACATGCTTAGAATCCAGAAAGGCTGCAACCACCATCAGACAGTTTGCAACCAACCTGGTAGCTGCAGACCCTACAATACACACTCCAATTTGGGTTTGAATGGAGTAAATGGAATGTCATCCCCAGGGTGATCGGAAACATGAAGGTGCATATCAGACATGGAGGTACCTCACATAATTATTTGGAGGAGTTTACGTACACCGAGCACCTCCAGGAATAGATGCTTAAGGACCACCCTGCCATCAACATGCCAAGGCCTGGTTGGGTCCAATCAATGAGGATGATTGAGCCTAATTGATCTATTGGAAGACATTAAAGACCCTCCCAAAAGGCAAGAAGATTTTGCAGTATAAGAATCATTGCAACACCACTCTCAGTGCAATAACTCGAGACCAACCACTGGGAAGGTACCCCTGAGATCAGTTAGAGAAGAAGACCAGACAATATCACCACATGCAGCATGGCCAAGTTCTAGTATGGTGGTATATGATCATCCAGAGTTAAGTTAAAGCATAAGATAGATTACAAGTGTAAATTGTTAATTTATAGTATATTTTGTTGTGATCGTATTAATTGTGTCAAATAAATGAGTATTATTAGATTACCTACAGTGTGGAAACAGGCCCTTTGGCCCAACAAGTCCACACCGACCCTCCGAAGAGAAACCCACCCCCCCTATATTTACCCCTGACTAATCCACCTAACACTATAGGCAATTTAGCATGGCCAATTCATCTAACATGCACATCTTTGGACTATGGGAGGAAACTAGAGCACCCGGAGGAAACCCACGCAGACACGGGGAGAATGTGCAAACTCCACACAGCAGTTGCCCGAAGCTGGAATTGAACCTGGGTCCCTGGTGCTGTGAGGCAGCAGTGTTAACCACTGAGACACTGTGAGTCAAGGGTTTACATATATTTGGATGGGCAAGGACTGATTAGAGATGGTCAACATGGCTTTGTGCGTGGGAAATCATTTCTGACTAACTTCATTAAGTTTTTTTAAGAAGTAACAAAGAGGATTGATGCAGGCAGAACAATGGATGTGATCTATATGGATTTCAGTTTTGGGTTCAACATGATTCCTCATGGTAGACTGGTTAGCAAGGTTAGATCACATGGAATACAAGGAGAACTAACCACTTGGATCCAGAACTGGCTCGAAGATAGAAGACAGTGGGTGATGATGGAGAGGTGCTTTTCAAACTAGAGACCTGTCACCAGTGATATGCTACAAGGATCAGTGCTGGGTCAATTGCTCTTTGTCATTTATATAAATGATTTGGATGTGAACATAGGAGTTATAGTTAGTAAGTTTGCAGATGACACCAAAATTGGAAGTGTAGTGAACAGCGCAGAAGGTTACCTCAGAGTACAATAGGATCTTGATCAGATGGGCCAATGGGCTGAGGAGTGGCAGGTGGAGTTTAATTTTGACAATGCAAATCAGGGCAGGAATTATACACTTAATGGTAAGGTCCTGGGGAGTGTTGCCAAACAAAGAGACCTTGGAGTACAGGTTCATAGTTCCTGGAAAGTGGACTCTCAGGTGGATAGGATGGTGTAGAAAATGTTTAGTAAGCTTTCCTTAATTGGTCAGAGCATTGGCTTTATGAGTTGGGACATCATGTTCCGGCTGTACAGGACATTGGTTAGGCCACTTTTCGAATATTGTGTGCAGTTCTGGTTTCCTTCCAATAGGAAGGATGTTGTGAAATTTGGAAGGGTTCAGAAAAGATGTACAAGGATGTTATGCAGAGTAGGAGGGTTTGAGCTATAGGGAGAGGCTGAATAGGCTGATGCTGTTTTCCCTGGAGCATTGGAGGCTGAGGGGTGACCTTACATTGAAACATTTCATAGATTGAAGAGGGAAATACTGTTTTTCTTGTTTTGGGAATCATTGACAAGTCATCATGAAAATTAATTGCTTGTTAAGAATAAGGGAAAAGCTTGCAAGAGTTTCTTGTTGGATTATTGGCATGTGAAATACTCTGCGATAGGAAGCTATTGAAAAATAGAATCAGAAAATTTACTGCACAAAAGGGGATTAATTAGTCCATCATACCTAAGTCAATCGAAAATGAGTTATCCAGCTTCTTCCTACTTTCTGCTTCTTAATGCACAGCTTAATGTGTTACAGCACTTCAAATGTATATCTAAGTATTTTGTAATGTCAAGAGATTTGCTTCGAGGCAGTGAGATACCAACACAGTTATCCACTGGGTGAAAACATTTTATCTCAATATCCCTCCAATCTCGAGACCAATTGCTTTAAATCTATGACTTCTGATTAATGATCTCTGCTAAAAGGAATAGGACCTTCCTATCCATTCTATCCAGGCCTATTACAATTTTATGTACCTTAATTAATCATCCCCTCATCCTTTACAATGATAAAGTCATGCAGCATGGAAGAGGCTCTTTCGCCCATTGAGTCTGTATCATCAAAAGTACCTACTACCTACACGAATCCTACTTTACCACACCAGGCCCACAGCCTTGATTGTTAAGACAATTCAAGTGCCTATCCAAGTACTTTTTAAACATTGTGAGATTTCCTGCCTCTATTGCCTTCCCAGGCAGTGAATTCCAGACCCCCACCGCACTCTGGGTGAAAAAAAGGTTTTCCTTAATTCTGTCTAAACCGGCTACCTTTCACTTTAAAATTATGCCCCATTGTTATTGACTCATTGAATACTGGGAACGGCTGCTTCTCATTCCCCTTGCCTGTGCCCCTCATTATCATATATGTTTCTGTCAGGTCCCTCTTCAATTTTCTGTGCTCCAGAGAAAACAACCCAAGCTCATCAAGACTTTCTTCATAACTGAAATGCTCCATCCCAGGGAATATCCTGGTAAATTTATTTGCAACAATCCAGTGCATTCATATCTTCCCTATAAGAAAGGTGACCAGAACTGTACACTGTACTCCGGCTGTGTACTAATCAAAGTTCTGTACAGCTCCAACATGATCTTCTATGAACTTGTTTCAAAGAAAACAATCCCAATTCCACTCTTTACAATCTTCCCTCATACATAGACTTCAAGGTAGCAGCATTGTAAAGCTGCTATATTCACTTTCTAATGCACTCACATCCTTCTTGTAATGTATTAGTTATAATCTAACTAATGTTTTACACTTTTTAATAAATCCCTGCTGCTAAATCCCTCAGCTAACAAAGAATTTATTCTGTTAGACTCAGGAATCTGTGGTTATGTACTCTTGGATCCCTCAGGTCTCAGGACAAGCAGGACAGATAAGGGAGGACCAGTAGATGTAATATATTAGAATTAAGTTTATTGTCATATGTACTCAAATACATAAATACAGGCGTACAGTGAAAAGTGTACAAAGTCACCATTCCCAGTGCCATCTTAGGTACAAGTATACCAAGGCACAAAATCTGAGGTACGAAATAGAAAAATAAAGAAATACAGTTGAAAGTTCAACATTACACTCCTATAACCTTGGGCTAGCAATCACCCCATGCTGGGCTTTCCCCACAAAACCACGCTCTCCCCCACGCTGGGCTGAGTCCCTCACCACCAACTGCCATCTGGACTTGCCAGCAACTTTGTCACGGACTGCCATCTGGGCTTGCCACTTGCTTCACCTCTAGCTGCTATCTGGACTCACCAGCCGCTCTGCCAGTGAATGACATCTGGGCTCGCCGGCTGCTCCTCTGCTAATCGCCAAAGTCCCCTGGCCCCAGCCACTGCCACACTCCAAACTCCAGAATCTGACACTGTTGCCACGCTGCCTCCATGACTCAGCTCTCTCCAGAAGGTATATAAAAAGCACAAACTAAAAAATTTAAAGAAAGAGAAAAAAGAAAAAATACAAGGAAAAGCAGATGGAATGGATGAGCTTTGGTCTCAAGAGACCAGATGCTGTCTACTCTGCCATTGTCATCTTAATCTTTTAATAGTTTGGATTTTCAAAAAACATTTGATAAGGTATTGCACATAAGGCTACATAATAGTATATTAGCATGTATAGAGGATTGACAGACAGGATAACAGATGTGTTTTCAGGATATTAGTTTGTGTCTGGTGGAGTGCCACATAAATAAATGCTGGGCACCACAAAATACTAATGATTTGGATGTCAGAATTGAATGTACTTTGTACTATTGCCTGGTTTGCAGATGATACAAAAATATGAGTGCAAGTGGTGAAGATCACTCAAAGTTTACAGAGAGGTATGCATAGGTTAAGTGAGTGGGCAAAACTTGACAAGTGGAATGTAATGTAAGAAAATTAAGTTTGGTAGGAAGAATAGAGGAGTTAAATATTATTGAAATGGGAAATAAACTGCAGAAAGCTTGCAATGGAATACGATTTTGGGATCATCATACATGATTCGCAAATAGTTCACCCAAGTTCTACAGGTAATAGGAAAGTCAAATCAAATGTTAGTCCTTAATTCAAAGGGAATGGAGTATAAAAATAGGGAAGAGTGGCTAGATCTATGCTATGCACCAGTCAGAATTCATTTGGAATACTGAGAGAAGCTTTGGTCCTGTTATCTCAGGAAAGATATACTGGCATTGGAGGTAGTCCGTAGAAGGTTCAGTAAATTAATCCCGGGTTTGGACTGATTTTCTCATGAGGAACAGTTGAATTAGAATTAGGTTTTACTGTCACATGTACTCAAGTACAGGGAAACAGGAATACAGTGAAAAGTTTACAATTAATGGTGCCATTTCAGGTACAAAATACATAGGTAGAAAATCATAGGTAGAAAGTAGATCAATAAAGAAATAAGTTAAAAGTTCGGCAATACAGTCTTTCTTAGTATAAAGTAGTAAATAAAGAAATAAAGTTAAAAGTTCAAAATTACAGTCTTTCTTCAGCCATGGATCTACAGTCATCTATGCTGGGCTTTCCCCAGACAGCTTGCACTCCCCATGAGGGATCAATCTCTCCCCACATTGAACTCAATCTTGCAAACCCCAAGTAACTGATTTTTTCCCCCATGCTGAGCTCAATCTCACACTCACCATGAGGGATTGATCTCTCTTCCTTGTGCTGGGTTCCATCTGTCTCTCTCTCTCTCTCTTGCATTGGGCTCCATCTCTCTCCTGCACTTGACTTGATCTCTCGAGCTCCGCGCCTCCAAGCTGCCATCTGGGCTCACCAGCCACCTCACCACAGACCGCTAGAGTCCTGCTCTGGTACTGTTCAAGGCCCCCAGCCACTTCCACTATCTAGGTCTTGAAGAAGCTGCAATGTTTTTGAGCGTCAGAGTTCTGTTCGGGCACACCAGCCACCTCATGGTTGACTGCCAAAGCCTACACTGTGGGCCCCCAGCTATTGCCCAGGCTATGCTCCCTCCAGAAGGTAAGTAGGGAAAAAAGCTAAACAAAAAAGAAAAAAGCAAGAAAAGAAGAAATAAAAGTGGTCTGAGTGGACGATCTGTGACTCAGGAGCCCTACTGTGCCACCACCTTGAACATGGAGTAAATTGGGCCTGTACTCAATGGAGTTTAGAAGAATGAGAGATGGCTTCAGTAAAACATAGAACAATCTTAGGGAGCTTAACAGGGAGCTGTTGAGAGGTTGTTTCTTCTTGTGGAAGAGTCTATGACCAAAGGGCATAATCTCAGAATAAGGGGTCACCCAATGAAGACAGAGATGAGGAGGAATATCTTCTCTCAGAGGATAGGGAATCTACGTAATTTCTTATTGTAGAGACCTGTTGAGGTTGGCTGAGTAAGAATATTTAAGAAACATTTTTAATCAGTAAGGTATGAGGTAAGGTATAATCACGAAGTATGAGGAAAAGGGTAGAAATTGGATTTGAGGATAATTAGATCAGCAATGATCTCTTTGAATGGTAGAGCAGACTCAATGAATGGCCTATTTCTGCTCCTATGTTTTATGATCTTATGTGGTGGAATCATAGGAATCTGAGTGATGTGGGCTGTGGTGTGTTTGTAGCCGAATCAGACAAGAAATCTGGCAAGGCCAAAAGCAGTAGCATCTTGCTCCACCTTTTGTACTTTTGCAAAGTGAGGAGATGAGTCTCTTCCTATGTGATGGCAAGTTGCCAATTAAAGAAATTATAGCTTGTTAAAAGCTTATTAATGTCACAACTTGCCTCATTAGTATTCTGCTTCCTATGTTACCAAACAGGCCAAACAAGATAGATGTTGAGAAATGGAAATCAAACTGGGCGCCTGGGGATTTCAGCTCACCATTGGCTGTAAGGAGTCTCCATATTGCTCAGCACCAAACAGTATCTCAGGGCATGATCCTTGGGCACCAGCTTGCACACACTTCTCATCCACAGACATTAACATCAAACATTTACTACTAACCCTTCATGGCACCTGTCCAATCCACCAGCAGGCAGTTTAAGAAACACTGATCAACATGACACATGGACAACTAGCATGGAGAGGCTGCTGCCAGGATGTTTTGCAAGCAGGGATAGGCATCTAACTCCGAGATTGGAGCCAGCTGCTTTCTTGCTCTCTAAGAGATTGTTCACCTAGTGGCATGCCTTGTCTTGCCTCTCATACCATGCTTATTGTCTCTTCAGTGAGTGTAAAAAAACTGTCAGTACTGTGACATTCTTGTGTTTTTTGTGCAGACGCACAGGTAGGCTGCTTGTCAGTAAACCAAAAGAAGGGATTTTTGGCAGTGACCTTCATTGTAATCAACACACACTAAGTATAGAGGAACAGGGATGGGCATCATTTCAGTGTAATGGAGGACAGAGTGATGGGTCGAAGAGGTAGATGGGTTAGTATGAAATAAAATGGGACATGGAGGCTCTGGGGAATATCAGGTAGCCAGCTGGAGCTCAGTGTCAATGGTGTCCACTGTGAACTACACTTCTTATCATGACTTTCCATTCTTTGGAAATGAAGTGTGACTAGAAAATGGTAGGGAGTGTGTTGAAGATGGGTACAGTTAGTGTCACTTTGGCAAAAACACAGGATCCACATCTGCTGGATAATAGGACACTGAAAGGACATATCTGGGGGCAATCCAAGATGGCAGTGACCTTGGACGATCACAATTGCTGGGCTCCATGCACAACATCGGCAGGACAGAACTAGAACCCATCCCATCCATGTTACTGTGAGTAAAAAACCAGAATAGAGTCATAGAGACGTACAGCATGGAAACAGACCTTCGATTCAACCTGTCTATGCCGACCAGATATCCCAACCCAATCTAGTCCCACCTGCCAGCACCCGCCCCATATCCTTCCAAACCCTTCCTATTCGTATGCCCATCCAAATGCCTCTTAAATTGTACCAGCCTCCACCACATCCTCTGGCAGCTCATTCCATATACATACCACCCTCTGCGTGAAAAGGTTGCCCCTTAGGTCTCTTTTATTTCTTTCCACTCTCACCCTAAACCCATGCCCTCTAGTTCTGGACTCCCCGACCCCAGGGAAAAGACTTTGTCTATTTATCCTATCCATGCCCCTCATAATTTTGTAAATCTCTGTAAGGTCACCCCTCAGCCTCCGACGCTCCAGGGAAAACAGCCCCAGCTTGTTCAACCTTTCCTGTAGCTCAGATCCTCCAACCCTGGCAACATCCTTGTAAATCTTTTCTGAACCCTTTCAAGTTTCACAACATCTTTCTGATAGGAAGGATACCAGAATTGCACGCAATATTCCAACAGTGGCCTAACCAATGTCCAGCCGCAACATGACCTCCCAACTCCTGTACTCAATACTCTGACCAATAAAGGAAAGCATACCGAACGCCTTCTTCACTATCCTATCCATTGCGACCCCACTTTCAAGGAGCTATGAACCTGCACTCCAAGGTCTGTTTGTTCAGCAACACTCCCTAGGACCTTACCATTAAGTGTATAAGTCCTGCTAAGATTTGCTTTCCCAAATGCAGCACCTCGCATTTATCTGAATTAAACTCCATCTGCCACTTCACAGCCCATTGGCCGATCTGGTCCAGATTCTGTTGTAATCTGAGGTAACCCTCTTTGCTGTCCAATACACCTCCAATTTTGGTGGCATCTGCAAACTTACTAACTGTACCTCTTGTGCTCGCATCCAAATCATTTATGTAAATGACAAAAAGTAGAGGACTCAGCACCGATTCTTGTGGCACTCCACTGGTCACAGGCCTTCAGTCTGAAAAACAACCCTCTACCACCACTCTCTGTCTTCCACCTTTGAGCCAGTTCTGTATCCAAATGGCTAGTTCTCCCTGTATTCCATGAGATCCAACCTTGCTAATCAGTCTCCCATGGGGAACCTTGTAGAACGCCTTACTGAAGTCCATATAGATCACATCCAGTGCTCTGCCCTCATCAATCTTCTTTGTTACTTCTTCAAAAAACTCAGTCAAGTTTGTGAGACATGATATCCCACGCACAAAGCCATGTTGACTATCCCTAATCAGTCCTTGCCTTTCCAAATACATGTACATCCTGTCCCTCAGGATTCCCTTCAACAACTTGCCCACCACTGAAGTCAGGTTCACCGGTCTATAGTTCCCTGGCTTGCCTTTACCGCCCTTTTTAAACAGTGACACCGTTTGCCAACCTCCAGTCTTCCGGCATCTCACCAGTGACTATTGATGATACAAATATCTCAGCAAGAGGCCCAGCAATCACTTCTCTAGCTTCCCACAGAGTTCTCGGGTACACCTGATCAGGTCCTGGGGATTTATCCACCTTTAACCGTTTCAAGATATCCAGCACTGCCTCCTTTGTAATCTGGGCATTTTGCAAGATGTCACCATCTATTTCCCTACAGTCTATATCTTCCATATCCTTTTCCACAGTAAATACTGATGCAAAATATTCATTTAGTATCTCCCCCATTTTCTGTGGCTCCACACAAAGGCCATCTTGCTGAGAAAATTTCATTTACCTTCCCTTTTGCTGCGGGAGAATGCCGAAGAAAGGAGGAAGCTTGTCCGGGGCCAGGGCCGCAGCTCAACCCACCGAGGCGGCAGGCTTGCTTACTTACCAGGCCCTGTTTGAGGAGCTTGCCAAATCTCTTGGGAAAGCAAATTGAAGAGAAAATTGAGAAAAAACTGGCTCCACTCTCTGCTATGCTGCAAGACCTGGGGAAAAGGACTGATGAGCTTGAATGCCGGGCCACGGGGTGGAGGCAGAGGCTGATTCATCCAAGATCAGATTGAATCTCTGGAAATAGAGTTCCATGGCTTGCTAGATCTGGTGGATGATCTTGAGAACGGGGCAGAAGAAAAAACATCTGTGTTGTTGGCGTGCCGGAGGTACGGAAGGTGAGTGGCCAGTGGAAGTTTTTGAGAGGTGGTTCCTGGATTTCCTTCATTTGGAGGCTGAAAAGGGAAGGACAAAGATTGAGAGAATTCACGAGATGGCAGCACGAAGGCGAGGAATGGACCAGCGCTCTCGCTGTTTTCCTGGTACGGTTCCATCATTACAAAGACAGAGAGTCATGGGAGCTTCCAGAGCCCAAGGGAAGGACCCAAGGACATTGGTTCAAGGGTTCCAAGGTCATGTTCTTCCAAGACATTTCAGCGGCAGTAATCCAGACAAAGAAGTCCTACGATGGCATCCAGAAGAAATTGAGAGAGCTTGGGATCCAGTACTCTCTAAGATATCTAGCGGTGTATCAGGTTCATTATGATGGATCTGTACATTTATTTGACCGTCCAGAGAAAATGAGGAACTCATGTGAACACGCTGACTTAATAGGCACAGACAACAGGGTTGTTCGAGTTTGTTCTTCTTTAGAGAGGACTTGGTGGAGTTTCCTTTTGTTGGTAATAAGTTGCATTAAATTATGCTCGGGATGGTTAGAATATTTACCTTTAATTTCTAAGTTATGTTATACCAAGGGATGGGTGACATATTTATTTTTAACTTACTTGTGTATATTACTAACCTTGTTTTTTTACCCCCAACTGGGTTGCTTATGTGTGTTGCGCAACCCTAACTGGTGTGAGTTAAGAGGGTGGTTGGGATGGTCAGTAAGGTTTTGGGATGTGTTGGTACCCCTTTTGAATGGGAGGTAAATTCCTCTAATCAGTGCCTTTGGCGCTTTCTTGTTTTCATTTTTGGTATACATAATTTTTGCAAGGTTTGTGGGTTTGTTTGTTGTAGCTGTTTTAGATTATGCAGTATTTGAGTTTTGTGGACTTTCTTGTACTCAAGCTCAGTGATTTGTAGTTTGAGCTCTCCCTCTCTAGAGTCTAAATGGTGCTGTAGAAGGTTATGGCTAAGGATGTGTTCAAGTGGTACTTGGAACATTAAGGGGAGTGACTCACCTGTCTAGAAGAAGAAGGTACTTTTCAGTCTTAAAAGGGATGTTGCCCTATTGCAAGATACGCACCTAAATGATGCAGAGCATCTGAAACTGCAACAGAATGGGTATAACCTGGTTTTATTTCTCATCTTTCAATACTAGGAGTAAGGGGGTGGCCATTCTGGTTAGGAAGAATCTCCCATTTAAGTTGTTACATTGTATTAAAGACACACACAGTAGATTTGTAATCCTTAAAGCTTTGATATATGCGGAAGAGTTCAGGATCTTAAATGCTTGGAGTCTGACAAGATAGGAGGAGTGCTAAATGAATATTTTTTGTTGGTATTCACACTGGGAAAAAAAAATGTTGTCAAGGAGAATACTGAGATACAAGCTTGAAGTTCACAAGGAGGATATGTTCGCAATTCTGAAGGTCGGCTAGAAGGGATTTGTCCTTGGATTTTCTGGGAAGCTGGGGAGGAGATTGCAGAGCCTTTAGCTTTGATCTTTATGTCATCATTGTCTGCAGGAATAGTGCCAGAAGACTGGAGGATAGCAACTGTTGTCCCCTTGTTCAAGAAGGCCTTTAATTATAGGTATGTGAGCCTTACTTCAGTTATGTGTAAAATGTTGGAAAAGGTTATAAGAGATAGGATTTTAAATCGTCTAGAAAGGAAGAAGTTGATTAGGGATAGTTAACACAGTTTTGTGAAGGGTAGGTCATGCCTCACAAACCCTATTGAATTCTTTGAGAAGGTGACCAAACAGGTGGATGAGGGTAAAGCAGTTGATTTGGTGTAAATGGATTTCAGTAAGGGGTTTGATAAGTTTCAGTAGGCTATTGCACAAAATACAGAGGCACAGGATTGTAGGTGCTTTTATGATTTGGATCAGAAATTGGCTAGCTAAAAGAAGACAGAGGGTAGTGGTTGACAGAAAATGTTCATCCTGGAGTTCAGTTACTTGTGATGTACCGCAAGGATCTGTTTTGTGTCCACTGCTGCTTGTCATTTTTATGAATGACCTGGATGAGGGCATAGAAGGATGGGTTAGTAAATTTGCGGATGCCACTAAGGTCAGTAGAATTGTGAACCATGCCGAAATATATTGTAGGTACAGGAGGATATAGATAGAGCTGGGCTGAGAAGTGGCAAATGGAGTTTTATGTGGAAAAGTGTGAGGTGATTCACTTTGGAAGGAGCAACAGGAATAAAGAGTACTGGGCTAATGGTAAGATTCTTGGCAGTGTAGATGAGCAGAGAGATCTCGATGTTCATGTCCATAGATCCCTGAAAATTGCCACCCAGGTTGATAAGGTTGTAAAGATGGCATACAGTCAGCTTTTACAGGTAGAGGGATTGAGTTTCGGAGCCACCAGGTCATGTTGCAGCTGTATGAAACTCTGGTGTAGCCACACTTAGATCACTGCCTACAGTTCTGGTCACTGCAATATAGGAAGGATGTGGAAGCTTTGGAAAGGGTTCAGACGAGATTTAATAGGATGTTACCTGGTATGGAGGGAAGGTCTTACGAGGAAAGGCCGAGGGACTTGAGGCTGTTTTTGTTAAAGAGACAAAGGTTGAGAGGTGACTTAATTGAGACATACAAGATAATCAGAGGGTTAGATAGCTTGGACAGTGAGAGCCTTTTTCCTCAGATGGTGATGGCTAGCATGAGAGGACATAGCTTTAAATTGAGGGGTGATAGATATAAGACAGATGACAGAGGCGGTTTCTTACTCAGAGAGTAGTAGGGGCGTGGAACACCCTGCCTGCAACAGTAGTAGACTCATCAACTTTAAGGGCATTTAAATGGCCATTGGATAAACATATGGATGAAAATTGAATAGTGTACAATAGGTAGGCTTCAGGTTGGTTCCACAGGTCAGTGCAGCATTGAGGGCTGAAGGGCTTGTACTGCAATTTATTGCTCTATGTTCTATGTTTATTGTCCTCCGGTCCACCCCCTCAAGATCTTGATAAACGCACTTTGTGGACTGGTTGACCTTGCATCTCAGCATATTATCATGGGGAGGATTTTAATTGTCTAATAGATCCTACGGTGGACAGATTGCCTAAAAGGTCCCGCAATATCTTTTTCACGATCTAAGCAATTAAGGGATTTGTGTGTTGAACTAGGATTGGTATATGTTTGGAGGCACCTTCACCCTACTGGCAGGGATTTAACATTTTTCTTGAATCCGCACAAAAGCCATACCAGGATTCATCTCTTCTTGACTCCCACAGTGTGTTTGGGTTGGTGGTGTCATGTACACTTGGCAATATCACTACTTATGGTTGCGCTCTAGTGCATCTAATGGTGAAGAGTAAGGATACTATAGTAGGTTCTAGGCATTGCTGACTGGATCCCTTCATCCTTAAGGATAGCAAATTTACTGAATCCTTTTCTACCGAATTCAGGACTTTTTTTAGACATTAATTCATGCTCGGTCAGTAACCCATCCCTTCTCTGGGAAACTGCTAAAGCCTATGCTAGGGTTTAGTAACTTCTTATTCTGCCAGTAAGAAATGGCAGAAGGATGAGCAGTAATGCTTCTTGAGACATGTTTGAAGGCAGCTGAAAAGGCATACTTTGATAGGCCCTCATTGGCTAAACTGCAGAGGATGACAGCACTTCGGTCCACACCGAACTCCATACTCACACAGACAGCAAAAAAGGGAGCTTCCATTTGCAAACCGAAGGCTTTTTGTGCATGGAAATAAACTGGGCAAGTACTTAGTGTATCTTGCCAGGAAAAGGAGTGCTGCCCAAGCCATTACCTCGATCAGGGAAGATACTGGAAATTTAACACATGATTCTAAAAGGATTAACACGGCTTTTCAGAAATTTTACTCTGAACTATACCATTCTGAAAGTTGTGATAGGCAGGTTAGGATGGAATCTTTTTTTAAGAATCTGGACCTCCCAGGAGTGACCTCTGAGCAAGAGTCTCTCCTTAGTGCCCTATTGTCAGTGCAAGAGGTGCAGAAGGCTGTGAGGCAGCTTCAGAATGGAAAGGCTCCTGACAGACTTGCCAGTGAGTTTTATAAGGAATTTATAAGTATACTATAAGGACTGATGCCTAGTATGTTTAACACTTCACATAGCCGTGGCCTCCTCCCGCCATCCTTAAGACAGGCAAACATCCCTCTGATTCTTAAAAAGGGAAGGCCTCGGAGGACTGTGCTTCCTATCGGCCCATTTCAATCCTGAATGTTGATTTCAAAATCCTATCTAAGATTCTTGCACTCGGACTAGAAACTGTGCTGCCCTCCATCATTAAGGAGAATCAGACGGGCTTTATAAAAGGTTGCTGGTCATCGAATAATGTCAGGAGGTTACTTAATATAATCCAAATATGTCAACAACAATTGGTATGGGGATTAGTGATCTCTTTAGATGCAGAGAAGGCATTTGACCGGGTCAAGTGGCCATATCTTTTTTTATATTTTAAAGCGGTTTGGCTTGGGAGAAGCCTTCATCAGATGGGTAAAGGTTTTGTATAGTGACCCTCTTGCTGCAGTCCTCACCAATGGTGTGCGGTCAAGCAATTTCAATATCCTGAGGGGCAGTCAACAGGGTTGTTCCTTATCACCATTGCATTTGACATTGGTGATTAAACTGCTGGAGGAGGCAATACATAGGGATCCCAATATATCCGCACCAGAAGTGGGGACAAAGTCACAGAAAATTGCATTGTATGCAGTTGATGTTCTTGTCTTTTTATCAAACCCAACAGTTTTGGTGCCTCACCTGATACAATGTATTAATTTGTTTGGCGGTTTTTTGGGTTACAAGATCAACTTTGCAAAATCAGAGGCCATGCCCATGGTGGAGTCTCCTGAAAATGCCTGGTCCTGAGGACAAATCTCAATTTTCATTTAGATGGTCACAGGAGGGCTTCCTGTACTTAGGTGTATTCATTTACTCCCGTCTTTGATCGGCTATTTAAAACCAATTACCCCCATTTGTTTGACAGAATCAAACAAGTCCTTTGAAATTGGGAGGCATTTCCGATCTCTTGGTTAGGTCAGATAGCCCTCATTAAAATAAACATTCTCTCCCGCCTGTTGTATCTATGCGAATGCTCCCTTTGCTTTTTACTAAGCAAACATTTAGAAGACTGAATGGTTGGTTTAGTTCCTTTATCTGGTATCGCAAGCAACCCCTTATTAAACTAACTAAACTACAGCTACCACACAGCCTGGGAAGAGTGGACCTCCCCTTTTATTAAAAACTATTGACTAAACCCGTTGCTATCTTACGTGAATGACTGGGCCCGGAGGGACTCTCATTCACTATGTGTGGACATCGAAGCATCTCAGGCAAGTTGCCCCCTTACTAGCTTGCTGTTCTTGGACAAAATGAGGACAGTTAGGTAATATTATCATAGCCTAATAGCTATTAATACTGTTAAGGCATGGAGGGCAATGTGTCAGAGTAAGGGCAATATTGCCAAATAGAGTCATAGAATCATAGAGATGTACAGCACAGAAACAGACCCTTCAGTCCAACTCATTCATGCTGATCAGATATTCCGACCCAATCTACTCCCACCTGTCAGCATCCAGCCCATATCCCACCAAATATTCATATACTCATCAAGATGGCTTTTAAATGATGCAATTGTACTAGTATCCACCACTTCCTCTGGCAGCTCATTCCATACTCGTACCGCCCACTGCGTGAAAAAGTTGTCCCTTAGGTCTCTTTTATATCTTTCCTCTCTCATCCTAAACCTATGCTCTCGGGTTCTGGACTTCCCCACCCACAGAAGAGACTTTGTCTATTTATCGTATCCATGCCCTCATGATTTTATAAACCTCTATAAGGTCACCCCTCAGCCTCCGACGCTTCAGGGAAAACAGCCCCAGCCTATTCAACTTCTCACTATCGCTCAAATCCTCCAACTCTGGCAACATTCTTGTAAATCTTTTCTGAACCCTTTCAAGTTTCACAATAAGTGGCACAGTGGTTAGCACTGCTGTCTCACAGTGCCAGAGACCCGGGTTCAATTCCCGCCTCAGGCGACTGACTGTGTGGAGTTTGCACATTCTCCCCGTATCTGCGTGAGTTTCCTCCGGGTGCTCCGGTTTCCTCCCACAGTCCAAAGATGTGCAGGTCAGATGAATTGGCCATGTTAAATTGCCTGTAGTTTTAGGTGAAGGGGTAAACGTAGGGGTATGGGTGGGTTGTGCTTCGGCGGGTCGGTGTGGACTTGTTGGGCCAAAGGGCCTGTTTCCACACTGTAAGTAATCTAATCTAATCCTTTTGATCGGAAGGAGACTAGAATTGCACGCAATATTCCAAAAGTGGCCTTACCAATGTCCTGTACAGCTGCAACATGACTTCCCAATTCCTGTACTCAATACTGTGACCAATAAAGAAAAGCATACCAAACGCCTTCTTCACTGTCCTAGCTACCTGTAACTCCACTTTTAAAGAGCTGTGAACCTGCACGCCAAGGAATCTTTGTTCAGCCACACTTCCCAGGACCTTACCATGAAGTCCTGCTAAGATTTGCTTTCCCAAAATGCAGCACCTCACATTTATCTAAATGAAACTCCATCTGCCACTTCTCAGCCCATTGACCCATCTGGTCAAGATCGCGTTGTAATCTGAGGTAGCTTTCTTCGCTGTCCATGACACTTCCAGTTTTGGTGTCATCTGCAAACTTACTAATGAGACCTCTTATGCTCACATCCAAATCGTTTATATAAATGACAAAAAGTAGTGGCCCAAAACCGATCCTTGTGGCACTCCACTGGTCACAGGCCTCCATCATCATTTTTTACACCCATAGGTGGTATGCCAGGTTTTCGCTGGGGTGATGGACTTGGGGTTTAAACTATGGGCAGCTGGTGCGTGTCTTGCCTGGGTGACTTATTCAAGGGGGAATATACTGATGTCTTTTGATCAATTGGTTCAGAAATATGAGTTGCCCAGTAGGGACTTCTTCTTTCAAATTAGAAGTTTCATATAAAAAGAGACCAGACTTCTAATCGATCCTTATAGATCTGACATGGAGAAAAGGGTGCTAGTGCTGAGAACACACTTTCTGTCAGCAATATCTATCACCTATTGGGAGAGGGTCCCTCGGACGAGTTGGATCAATTCTGTAAGGTGTGGGAGAGGGACCTGGATATTGAAATCTGTCCTGAAGTATGGAAGGATATCTGGGAAAATGCAAGAAGGATCTCCATTTGCAACAGGACCCATGTTTCGCAATTGAAAATTCTCCATAGGGTCCACTTGGATCCAGACCACCTTTCAAAATTTAAACTGTGAGAATCTCCAATGTGTCCTAAATGCAAAATGAGTATGGATACGCTCACTCATTGTCTCTGGTCCTGCCACAGGATGTGGGCATACTGGAGTGATGTGGTCAGTGAAATAGTGAGGGTCTTGAGTGGACAGGTGGAGTTGGACCTGGCATCTCTTCTTCTTGGTCTTGTTAACCCTCTTCTATTGGATGTGCACAAAATAAAACGTTTCAGTATCCTCACTTTTTGTGCATGAAAATGTTGGGTGCCCCAAAAACCCCCAAGGTGTCGGGCTGGCGTATGCTCGTCATGGAGCACATCCTCTTGAACGTTCTTACAAGTATGGTGCAACATAAAACTGAGGATTTTTATAAGATGTTGGGGGCTATTTTGGACTACTTGGGTGTGGATTTGTTTGTCAGTCTACTAAGTGCCTTTATATAGCCTTGACAATGCTGTTTAATGAGTCTGGTATCCAGAGAGGAGGAACTACAAACACGTGAATATGTAGAAATTTACGCTCTCGACGGTCGAGTGCTATTACTATGTTTTGTTGAGCTGTATTATTATTATTATTATTATTATTACTGTCTTCTTTTAATTACTAGTTATTGTTTATTTAATTATATAATTTGTGGGTTTCTGTGTATTGTTTTGAATCGTTTTGTATTTGTTGTAATATTCAAGAAATTCTTTCTTTTTTCTTTAATAAAAATATATTTAAAAGAAAAGGACATATCTATGAAGAAGCCATTTGAAATCCCCAGCTACATTTATTTTGTAATCATTCATTGTCCATGCATTATACATGCAGATTGAAGGTGCATAAGGATAAAATACTCATCAAAGTCCATTTGCATCCTGCCATTGGTGCTTACAAATTGAATATTTGCATCTCAACGATGAAGAAGTTAGCAGCAATTACTTAAAAACAGGCTAAGGCTGGTCAAAGAGTAATCATAATCTTCCAAGTATTTGTGAGAGGTGGAGATGATTTTTCATCATCTATCATGTAAATTTAACAATTATCTATACTGACTACAATGAAAAGTTGAATGAGTAATATGAGTCTGGGATGGTAAGATTGTTGGAGCGCAGCAGGCATCTCATTTTAATGTGCTGTGTTGTATCACACGTTCACCAAGTTGGTGCACTTACTGAGGCCCTTGTTATATGGAGGAGAGTGTGCAACTGTTGTCTGCAGGGCATGCCACCAATCCACTTCTGAGACCTAAGAACCTCTTTCACTCCTTGTGTTCTCAACATTGATTGTTTCCAGCAAGAGTCCTGTGCCCATTTGTTGGTAGGATGCTAGTCACTGTGGCTGCCTTCATAAGAAGGCAAAGGTGGATGCAGAAGAACCAGGGCTAACAGCAAGCTCGAAAGCAGTAGCAGCCCACTGGAAAGGCGAGGAGTACCTAGCTTAGAGAGATGTTACATCACTCAGGGTGCTTGGGTTCCACAGGAGGTTCAGAGCTTTTTGGCTCTGACTCCATTCCCTGGGAATGAATGAGGTACAGTGTCAACACAAGCTGCATATGCTCAGGGCCACTATGATAGAATTTTGCTGGATGCTGGAACAGGAGCTGAGGTCTGCAGGAGAGGGAGGTCATCGTCTGCTGGCAAATGTAAAGGTGACAGCTGCTTTGAAATTCTATGTGACTGGCTACTTCCAAGAGTGACGGGAGACCTTGTGAGATCTCTCAATCACACATCTATAAATGCATCAGGACAGTGACCAATGCTACTTTTGCAAGAACACATGTTTTATTCATTCTGTTTATCCTTAATGAGGTCGGTGCTGCAGCTCAGGCAGTACAATTCAAAATGTAATTGGTTCCTCCAAGTGCGAGTAGCCATTGACTCCACACACATGCCATTGAGAGGATCACATTACAACGCTGCAGAATTTATTAATATGAAGAGATTCTAACCAGTGATATCCCAGTTATTGGTGATCACCCTTATCACCTCTTGGAGGTGTGTCCCCTCTCACCCTGCCATCCTGGAGCACTCTTGTGTTCCTGGTGCATTTGACAAGATACAATGATAAATCTTGCTGGGCCTCATAGTGAGAATACCTCCAAAACACTTGAAGCAATTCACACTTAGCCAAAAGGACATAAGGTTCAGCCCATGGCCTCTGTTCCTGTATGATTTTCACTGTCTCACCTGTTTCAGGTTTTCCTTTTCTTGTTGGCATTCCAATGCATACCTCACACTTTACCAGATTGAATTTCCACTTCCCACTTGCTGCAAACTTGACATTAATAATCCATTGATAGTTCCCTGCAATCTGCAGCTTTATTTTCTCATTATCAACTGCATAGCCAATTTTTGTTCCATCTGCAAAATTTTTAATCATGCCTCCTGTTTTTCAGTCTAAATGAGTGATATATACCACAAACATCAAGGGGCTAGAACAAAGCCAATGAAACTCCACAAGAAATAATTTTCAGGATAATTATACGCTACTACATCTATTAAGAGAATGCTGTATCACTATACAAATTAAAGGATTGTATAGGTTACAAAATGAGATGTGAGCTATAGGGTTGCTACCGTAAATAATCTGATGGATCAAATGTCATTTGTCTGTGTTATAAAATTCAACGGTGATCTTATACATGTAATTCCTGAACATTATTTTGTTATGTGTTATGAACATATCAATTTGGAGTAGAAGTAGTTATTCAGTCCCTCATGGCTGCTTCACCACTCATTAGAATCATGAATGATCTGTTTGTGTTTTGAATTCCTCATTTCCATTTATTCTGGCAATGTTTGATTCCCTCACGTAACAAAACTATTTCTGCCTCCACTTGAAACTATTCAATGTTGCAACTTCTGCTGCCTTCCACTGCCTTCTGATGCAGAGAGTTCCAAAGTTGCCTAAACTGGAGGAAAAACTCACCTAACCCTTGTCCCCTGAAAGGGCCACCCCAATCTTTGATTAGAGCCCCCAAGTTCTGGACTTGCCCACAAGAGGAAAGCTTATTTCTCCATCAATCATGCAGGATTTTATGTACTGCAATCAAGTCAAACTCTTCTAAATTCCAGTGAAGATCCAACCTTACCCCTTAAGACAATTTATGCATTTCAAGAATCAATCTCGTCAACCTCCTCTAAACCACTTCCAAAATATTTACATCCTTCCGTAAATAAGGAGATCAAACCTGAATACAATATTTGAGATATGGTCTCATCAATGCACAACATGACTGTCACATTCTCCCTTTTATATTAACAGGAAATTTTGATGAAACTCAGCAAGTATGAAGCATATGTGGAGCAAGAAACAGTTAACATTTTGAGTCCTTTATGACTTCTTCTGCAACTACCTATGTCCTCTTTATAGCATATTTTCCTACCTATCTTTTGCATCATCTCAACTTTAGCTGTCATGCCTTAGTTCCTTTCATTTGGTCTTCGATATAAATTATAAAAACTGAGACTCCTGCATCACACCCTGCCAGTTAGAAAAATGACTCATTGGCACCAACGACATAGGTTGGAAGAGAGATGGGGACTTGAGGCAGAAATTCAGGGAGCTAGGGTGGAAGCTTAGGGCTAGGAGAAACCGAGTTTTTTTCTCTGGTTTGCTGCCCATGCCGTGTGCTACTGAGGTGAGGAATAGGGAGAGAAAGGAGTTGAACACGTGGCTACAGGGATGGTGCAGGAGGGAGGGTTTCGGGTTTTTGGATAATTGGAGCTCTTTCTAGGGACCTCTACAAGCAGGATGGTTTTCATCTAAACCAGAGGGGTACCAATACCCTGGGTGGGAAATTCACTAAAGCTATTAAGGTAGATTTAAACTAATCCAGCAGGTGGATGGGAACCAAAGTTGTAGGACAGGTACAGAAGAGGATGAGAGAAGAAGATTCCAAAATCAAGTATCTGACATTGGCAAGTGAGAACCTGGTTTGAAGTGTGTGTACTTCAACGCGAGGAACATCCTAAATAAAGTGGGTGAACTAGTAATGTGGGTTGGTACCTGGGACTTCGATGTTGTGGCCATTACGGAGACATGGATAGAGCAGGGACAGGAATGGCTGTTGCAGGTTCCGGGATTCAGATGTTTCAGTAAGAACAGAGAAGATGGTAAAAGAGGGGGAGGTGTGGCATTGTTGATCAGGGACAATATTACAGTTGAAGAAAAGATGTTTGGGGACTTGTTAACTGAGGTAGTATGGGCTGAGGTTAGAAACAGGAAAGGAGAAGTCACCATGCTGGGAGTTTTCCACAGACCTCCGAATAGTCCCAGAGATGTAGAGGAAAGGATAGCAAAGATGATTCTCGATAGGAGTGAGAGAGGCAGGGTAGCTGTCATGGGGGACTTCAACTATCCAAATATTGACTGGGATCACTACAGTACGAGTACTATAGGTGGGTCAGTTTTTGTCCAGTGTGTGCAGGAGGGTTTCCTGACACAGTATGTAGGTAGGCCTATAAGGGGCAAAGTCACTTTAAATTTAGTACTGGGTAAGCCTGATCAGGTGTTAGATTTGGAAGTAGGTGAGCACTTTGGAGACAGCGATCACAATTCTGTCAGGTTTACTTTAGTAATGGAAAGGGATAGGAGTACTACAGCGAGCAAGAATTACAACTGGGGGAAGGGAAATTACGATGCAATTAGGAAAGATTTAGGAAGCGTAGAATGGGGAAGGAAACGGCAGGGGATGAGCATATTAAAAATGTTGAACTTATTCAAGGAAAAGCTCCTGTGTGTCCTAGATAAGTATGTACCTGTCAGGCAGGTAGGAACATATAGAACGCGTGAGCCATGGTTTACTAAGGAAGTGGAATCCCTGGTCAAGAAGAAGAGGACTTATGTTAGGAAAAAATGTGAAAACTCAGTTAGGGCACTTGAGGGTTACAAGGAAGTCAGAATAGACCTAAAAACAGAGCTCAGAAGAGCCAGGAGGGGACATGAAAAGTTGTTGGTGGATAGGATCAGGGTTAACCCTAAGGCTTTCCATAGGTATGTCAGGAATAAAAGAATGATGAGAGTTAAATTAGGGCCAATCAAGGATAATATGGGAAGGTGTGTGTGGAGTCAGAGGAGATGGGGAAGCACTAAATAAATATTTTTCGATAGTGTTCACTATAAAAAATGAAAATGTTGGCGAGGAAGATACAGGGATACTTGCATCTAGACTAGAAGAGATTGAGGTTCACAAGGAGGGGGTATTAGAAATACTGCAGAATGTGAAAATAGACAAGTCCCCTAGGCCGGATGGGATCTAACCTAGGATCCTCTGGGAAGCAAGGGAAGAGATTGTCGAGCCTTTGGCATTGATCTTCAAATCATCATTGTCTACAGGAATAGTGCCTGAGGACTGGAGGATAGCAAATGTGGTTCCCTTGTTCAAAAAGGGGAGTAGAGACAACCCTGGTAATTGTAGACCAGTGGGTCTCACTTCAGTTGTTGGTAAAGTGTTGGAAAAGGTTATAAGAGATAGGATTTATAACTATCTAGAAAAGAATAATCTGATCAGGGACAGTCAGCACGGTTTTGTGAAGGGTAGGTTGTGCCTAACGAATCTTATTGAGTTTTTTGACAAAGTGACCAAACAGGTAGATGAGACTAAACAGGTTGATGTGGTGTATATGGATTTCAGCAACGCATTCGATAAAGTTCCCCACAGTAGGCTATTATACAAAATGCGGAGAAATGGGATTGTGGGAGACATAGCAGTTTGGATCAGTAATTGGCTTGCTGAAAGAAAACAGAGGGTTGTAGTTGATGGAACGTGTTCATCTTGGTGCCGAGTTACTATCGGCGTACCGCAAGGGTCGTTGTTGGGTCCACTGCTGTTCATCATTTTTATAAATGACCTGGATGAGGGCTTAGAAGGGTGGGTTAGTAAATTTGCGGACGACACTAAGATCGGTTGAGTTGTGGATAGTGACGAAGGATGTAATAGGTTGCAGAGAGACATAGATAGGATGCAGAGCTGGCTGAGAGGTGGCAAATGGAGTCTAATGTGGGCAAGTGTGAGGTAATACACTTTGGATGGAGTAATTGGAATGCAAAGTACTGGGCTAATGGTATGATTATTGGGAGTGCAGATAAGCAGAGAGATCTCGGTATCCATGTACACAGTTTTCCTGAAAGTTGCCACCCAGATTGACAGGGTTGCTAAGAAGGCATACAGTGTTTTGTCCTTTATTAATAGAGGGATTGAGTTCCGGAACCAGGAGGTTATGCTGCAGCTGTACAAAGCTCTGGTACGGCCACACTTGGAGTATTGTGTACAGTTCTGGTCACCGCATTATAAGAAGGATGTGGAAGCTTTAGAAAGGATACAGAGGAGATTTACTAGGATGTTGCCTGGTATGGAAGGAATGTCTTATGAGGAAACGCTGAGGGCCTTGAGGCTGTTCTCATTAGAGAGAAGAAGGTTGAGAGGTGACTTAATAGAGACATACAAGATAATCAGAGCTTTAGATAGAGTGGACAGGGAGAGCGTTTTTCCAAGTATGGGGATGGCAAACACGAGGGGACACAACTTTAAAGTGAGGGGAGATAGGTATAAGGCAGATGTTAGAGGTAGTTTCTTTACTCAGAGTGTAGTAATGCTTTGCCTCCAATGGTAGTAGATTCGCCAAGTTGAAGTGCATTTAAGTCATCATTGGACAGGCAAATGGATGTACATGGAATAGTATAGGTGGGATGGGTTTCAGATTAGTATGACAGGGCAGCGTAACATTGAGGGCCGAAGGGCCTGTACTGCACTGTAATGTTCTATGTGTACTTTGTTTTCTGTCAGCCAGACAATCTTCTGTCCATGCTAATATGTTAACCTCTACACCATTAGCTTCTACTTTTTGAATTACATTTTGTGTGGCAACTTGTCAAATCCATTCTAGAAATTTGAGTCCAGCAATCGATGGGCTCCACCTTAGCCACAGCATGTTACTCCTTCAGAGAACCCCAATAAATTGGTTAAACGTGATTTTTTTTTTCTTCATAGACTATGCTGACTCTTCCTGATTACCATGAATTTTTCTAAGTGCCTAGCTTTATCCTTCTGAATGAGCAATTCTAACAGCTTCCCTACAACTGATATCAAGCTAACTAACTATAGTTTCCTGTTCTTGGGATGTGAATTTCTTTTTAATTGCAAAAATATACTTTATTCAAAAAGACTTTTATGATAATGAACAGTTTGGTATTGTACTATACAAGAGAAAGTGAGGATTGCAGATGCTGGAGATCAGAGTCGAAAAGTGTGGCACTGGAAAAGCACAGCAGTCAGGCTGCATCAAGGAGCAGGAGAATCAATAAATCTCGGCATAAGACATTCCTGATGAAGGGTCTATGCTCAAAACGTTGCTTCCTGCTCCTCGGATGCTGCCTGACCTGCTGTGCTTTTCCAGCGTCACACTTTTCGACTATTGTACTGTACAGTCTTCACATATGGAGACTAACTTGGAGTTTGACTTGCAACAAACACAGAGTCAATTCTTACTTATCCACCATACTATTTACATGTATTTGAGGCACCTCAAATGAATAGACTTTCATTATACTTTGGCAGAAAGCCCTTAAATAGTGGTCTTTTCCCATTGTACTCTGGCAGCAACTGTGCCAAGCTTTAGTGCATCCCTCAGCATGTGGTCCTGAACCTTGGAATGTGCCAGCCTGCAACATAAGGTTGAAGTCAACTCTTTGCACTGGAAGACCAGCAAAGTTTGCGCAGACCAAAGAGTGTCTTTCACTGAATTGATGGTCCTCTAGGCACAGTCAATGTTTGTCTCAGTGTGCATCCTGGGGAACAGACTGTAGAATACAGCGTCCTGCATCTCAGAGCTGCTTGGGATGAACCTCAACAAAAACCACTGCAACTTTCTCCAGACTTTCTTTGCACTGGCAGTGCATGGTGGTGGAGACAGTCTGGGCATGCACGGAGGATCTCATGGGTAGTGAATGCCCTTCTTACTACCGGCCAAGCAATGTCTTAGTGTTTGTTGCAAAGTTCTGGCGGTGACACAGTTGGCTCAGGGAACAACTTGACAGGGTCCTCTCATTTTCCTGCAGGGTTTCATGGATGCTATGTGCTGACCACTGCCTGATAGACCTTTGGTCAAAGGTATTTCTTTCACAAATTTTTCACAAAGGACAGATGATACAGAAAGGCCAGGCTCATCCTTCGCAACATTGTGGACAGGTAGAACCTCAGTACGTAGCAACACTTGGGATATGAGTGATGCTGGCAAAGCCACATTTTTTTTTACCATTTTCTACTTATTTTAAATAAGGTGACAGTGAGCATTCTCCTTAAACTACCTTTGATGTTGTGGCGATGGTGCTTGTGTAATGGTGTTAGGAAGCAACAGATCAGTGAGAATATATGTCCAGGATGATCTACTACTTGGAAGCAATTGATGTAGCCACAGTTTAAATTTGCATTGGGTTTCAAAATAACAATGAAATCAAATTTTTATATTATTTATTCATGGGATGAGGATATCCCTGACTAGGCCAAAGTTTATTGCCCATCCTTAATTGCCCTTGGATGGTCAAAAATGTTTTCTCATTTTCTTAATTATTTAGAAGATCAAAATAACTTCAATTTACACAACATCAGGATGTTCAAAAGATTTTTACAATGTAGCCACTGTTAAAACACAACAGTGACTTTGTATGCAACAAGGGGTCTCTCAAACATCTAAACTAAGTAGATGTTATTTTTTGAGTAATGTTCCAGGGTTAAATAATGATCTGGCAAACTCCTCTGCTTGTCTTAGAATAGTTTGTTAGTTACTTCTGAGAAGACATGTTTGTCCTGACAATAATTATCTTTCAAACTTTGTCTTCTCCAAGTCGCCTCTTTAATGATTTGAATGGTCCCAACCCACAGCTTATGCTATGATTTTATGCTGGGATCGTACAAGGAAGTAGACCCCAAGTTTACCTCACTGGAAAGTGTTATTCTGAACCACATGCCAGCTGTCTAACCAACTGGGTTAACTGGCTTCCTGCTATCTTAATTATCATCCTGAAATGCTGACCTGAATTATGTACTGAAGTCCTGGAGTGAGTCATGAACCAATGAATTTCTAACTCAAGGAAGAGTATTGCCAATGAACTAAGACTGATTTTGAAATTTAGCAATAAATATTCAATAAATAAATGCATTTGCTAATTAAGAACTGACATCTTTTTCATGACTTACTCTAAACCCCATGTAGGAAACCATGTAAACTGAATTCAAAATTGAAGATGCATTAACATAAAAAGACCAGCATGTGTCATTCAATATCTGCATTAATTCAAATTGCAAATTTAGAGAAACATCAGTTTGGATCTAATTTGGATTTCTTCCAATCTGGCAGCAGTACAATCTAATAATACAAACATGCATATTTTCACTTGTCTAGTTTTGCCATGGCAATTTGAGGAGAATTTGAAGAATTCAACTCAGTGTGATGGAGGGGCTAAGTTCAAAAACTTAGGATTGAGATTTAAAGTACTCCCATCATTCTCCTTTCCCAGAAACTATTTGAAGGAATTTTTGCAGGACACAAACTTCTTTTACAGTCAAGGCTTAATTCATAGCATTGCATAATACCTCTAACGCAAAAATATCTGGCCATACAGTACAACCTGTTTCATGTTACTATTTATATTGCATGGGCTAACATTTCATTTCCCAATGTTTGCTCAGATTTGCAAATTGCTTATGCCAGAACCATTAGAGGTGGACAGCACAAGGATTTAGTGCTCCTTCCTCAATTATTTGACAAAAGTGTAGTTCCAAGTGGGTTCCCAATTATTGGTATCTTCTTTGCATTGCTCACTACCTATACTCAGCAGAGCATTGAATAGTCTTTACTGAACTCACGCTGTAAATAGAGTCATAGAATCAAATAGCACAGAAATAAACCCTTCAGCCCTTGTCCATGCTGTGATGATGCTGCTCCTTTAACAAGGTTATGTTGTCCTTGGTATTTTGTTCAGAGGGATCATAAAGTCAAGGGTTCTGAGATGTTTGGGTTTATGTACTTGAAGAAGCTTTTTTTAAAAAAATACTTGTACAATGAAGAGAGTGACTAGTTTTTCCAGCTGCTTTTCTCTGGTTTGGTTTGGTTTGCTTTAGTAATTGGTCTATTCAGAGTTGCGGGGTCCATTTAAGCTGGGAAATCCAAAGAAACAGCTACAGTGGAAGGAGGTTCCATGCTAAATCTCTCTGCCACCTCTGTCTCCTGAAAGAACCTGTGTCTGATTTTACCTTTTTGCCAAGGAGGTATTTATGTTGCAGACATTTGGAACAGCTTCATTATATTGGGATAGTCTGTTGGGTTTTTGGATAGGTTAAGTTCTTCTATATTCTGTTCTCTTTTGTTTGTATTTCATTCGGTACTCTGTAAATAAATTCTGTTTTGTTTAAAACTGAGGGGTTTTGACCAGCTGCATCAGTCCTGGGGTATCCACTGTGCACCGACTTAAAACAATTAGCTTCCGAAATGTTTTGAGGGGGTCTGGCCCATCATAATAGATTGAGGGCTCTTTACAGGATTTGTTCTACACTTTCAATTTGGGATTAGTGTTGTTGGACTCAAAGGCAGTGAGTGGTAGGTGTTAGTGTCTTTTGTTCTGGGTGTTGATTTTGGCTGTTTAAACAGTGCTTGAGATAGCAATGGCTCTTTCAGTCATTAGGAGTTTTCTGGGGGTGGATGAAGTGACTTTGAGGATTTTATGAAAGGTAAACAAGACAACACTGTTGGAATTGGTAATCCTGAAAATGACAATGCCACCAAAGAAAATGTGTCTTTTACTGAAATAGCTTAACATTTAACTGTGCTGGAAAGGTCATTACAATCTTTAACATTGCTGAAGAAGTTCTGGAGTTTGAAGATGCTTCTCAAATTTGCCAAGAAAGTTTTTAGAAAGACAAAGGAAGGATATACTTTTAGAATTAGCAAACACTTATGAATTGGGTTTAACTAGGGACAAAAGGAAAGTTGAAATTGTAATGTAGTTGGCCAAGTGCTTGGATATATCAAAGAAACAGAGAAATGCAGTGGAGTTAGAAAGACTTAAATTGCAAGTGAGGCAAAAGGAGTTTGAAGATAAAGAAAGGGAACAAAGAGCCATGTTAGAAGATAAAGGAAGAGAAGGTTTTTAGCTTCACAAAAAGAAAGGAGGGAAGGCCCTGGTAGACGAAAGAGAAAAAGAACAACTCGCGTTAGCAGAACAGTAAGAAAGAGAGAGAAAAGGAGAGAGCAGAAAGGAAGAAACCGAGAGTTTGAACTTTAGAAATTGGCACTTAGACAGGAAAGTCAGCTTAAGAGGATGGAGATGAAGGCTGAAGGCAAGTTTAGTGAAGAAGAGAGTGAGGTTAAGCAAATCCATAGTATTCTAAGGCCTGGTGAGAATCAGTTTAAATATATTCAATCATTGCCTAAATTTGATGAGAAGGATATGGAAGTTTTTTTCCTATCATTTGAACAGGTGACTAAACAAATGCAGTGGCCAGTGACCATGTGGGTTTTGTTGATCCAAACAAAACTTGTGGGTAGAGCGAATCAGGTATTTGCATCACTACCAGAAGAGGTACCTGGGGCATATGTGGAAAGCCATCTTAAGTACATATGAGCTTGTGCCAGCAGCCTACAGATAATATTTCAGGAATTTATCGAGGGACCGTGGTCAAACAACATTGAGTTTGAAAGGATCAAACAAAGTACTTATGATAGGTGGATAAATCCACTTCCTGAGGTGGTGAGAACTCATGTGGAAGAGCAGAGAGTTAAAATGGCATGATGATCAGCTGAAATGGCTGATGATTATGAGTTGGTCCATAAATGAAAGTTTGGTTTCCAACATCAATTTTGATCCATGAGGGATAGAAATTGAGGAAAAGAGAAATCCTCACATGGTAAGGGAAAGGTAGATCTCAGTGAAGATCATAAGGGAAACCTACCACAGGGTGAAAAGGAAGCCCTTGAAGGGAAAGAGAAGTTAAAAAGCTCTGGTGTTTTCACTGCAACAAAGTAGGCCACTTGAAATAACAGTGTTAGTGGTTAGAAAAAGCACTGGCAAGTCAGATGTAGGAAAATAGGATAAGCCAGTGAATTTTGATGGAGTGGCAATGGAAAACACAGTGGAGCCTAAAAAGCTGCACCAGAGAGTATAACCTGGTCAGAGGTTGGTTAAAGAGGAAGTGTCAGATCTTCTTAAATCATATACTTGTGAAGGTAAAGTTTACTTGTATAGGCCAGGAGCAGCAGGTAAAGAGGCTACAATATTAAGAGATACAGGATCCTCTCAATCTTTGAAGTTGAAAGATGAGAAGATATGTAACTTTGAAGGACTATTGCCAGAAAAGGTGCTAGTAATGGGAATTCACGGTGAGACAAGAAGTGCTCAATCATATAGCGTGAGGTTAGCGTGTCCAGTGAGGAGTGGAGAAGGTATAGAGTGGTAGGAGTGCTGGACAAACTCTCAGCTCCAGGAATATATTTTGTCCTTGCTAATGATATAACTGGTTCACAGATGTGAGTACTGGCTACTGTGGTTGAAAAGTCAATGGAAACTCCGGCAACTGAACTATTAAAAGACACATATCCTAGGATTTTTCCTGACTGTGTGGTAACAAGGTCATAAAATCACCAGTTGAAACAGGAGAGATCAAAGAGTATAGATAAGAAAGTTGAAATGGAATTAGCAGAGACCGTCTTTGATCAAATGATTGACACAAAACAGGAGCAAATAACTGACAAAGTAAAAATATTTAACTCAGATAAATTAACTGAATTACAGCAGAAAGATGAAAATTTAAAGCAAATATATCAAAAGGCATATACGGAAGAAGAATCTGAATGTATCCCTGAAAATACTACCTTAAAAATGATGTCTTAATGAGGAAATGGAAACCATCACGTATTCAGGCAGAGGAGAAATGGGCAGAAATTCATCAAGTTGTATTGCCAGTGGACTATAGAAAGGAGTTGTTGCGGGGGGGGCGAATGAACTACCAGTGGGAGATCATTTAGGGATAAGAAAAACCCAAGCTAAAATACAAAAATATTTTTACTGGCCTGGACTGCATAAGGATGTTGTTGAATTTTGCCAGACATTTTATATATGTCAGGTAATTGGAAAAACACAGGCAGTCATAAAAGCTGCACCTTTAATACCTATTCCTACACTTGACAGACCTTTTTACGAGGATCTTAATTAATTGCATAGGATCCTTACCTAAAACAAAAACTAGGAATCAGTATTTATTAACAATAATGGATGTGTCCACTAGATTTTCAGAGGCTATTCCATTACACAATATCATAGCTAAAAGGATTTTACAGGAGTTAGTCAAGTGCTTCACTAAATATGGACTACCCACAGAGATATAATCAAATCAAGGGTTAAACTTTACATTAAAATTATTCAAGAAAGTTATGGACAGCTCAGGAATAAAACAATTCAAATCTACTGCATACCATCCAGAATCGCATCAGACATTAAAGACCATGTTGAGGACTTATAGTCAAGACTATTCAGATGATTGGGATAAAGGAATTCCATTTGTACTTTATTGTGATCAGAGATGCACCAAATGAATCGACCAAATTGAGTCTATTTAAATTAGGTTTTGGGCATGAAGTGAGAGGACATTTAAAATGATTAAGAAGAAATTGGTAAGTTATAATTCAGAGACCATATATTTGGATTGTGTGTCAGATTTAAGGGCATGATTAAATAGAGCTGGGGAGAGTGTTAGCTAGACAGCATTTAAAAGTATCACAGTATACAATGAAATGGGAAGCAGACAGGAATTAAAAACTCACAATTTTGCTATTGGAGATAAGATGTTAGTGTTACTTCCAGTGGTAGGTGAACCTTTAAAAGCAAGGTTTAGTGGACCTTACCAAGTCGAAAGGAGATTGAGTGAAGTGAATATTTGATAAGGATTCAAGACATAAAGAAATCTCACAGGGTGTGTCGTGTGAATATGCTTAAAAGGTATTTTTACAGGGAAGGAAAGCCAAAGGAGACTGTGTTATTGGTTACAATACAGAGTGAAAAACCAAGTTTATAAGATTCTGAATTGGACATTCCTCAAATTAAGTTGGGCAATGAGGAGCTTGTCAAAAATTGGCATACATTTTTGAGTTACCTTCCAGAGGAGAATCAAAATAACCTGAAAGAGTTTTTGCTCACACAGGGAGATATGTGGAAATAAGCTGGGTGGTACTAACCTAATTATGCATGATGTAGATATAGGAAATGCTGTTCCAATTAAACAACATATTTATAGGCATAACCTTCTAAAGTTGGCACAGGTTGAAAAGGAGTTTGAACGCATGCTCCAACACGACATAATTGAAGTGAGTTACAGTGACCAGAGCTCACCTATAGTAATGGTGCTAAAGCGACATGGTACCTAGTGGTTATGTGTGGACTATTGCAAAGTCAATGCAGTTACAAAAACTGATGCATATCCAATTCTACATTTGAAAGACTGTTGAAAAGGTGGGGAAGCAAGTTACATTTCTAAATTGGACTTGCTGAGAGGATATTGACAGGTACCTTTGTCCAAAAGAGCAAAGACTATTTTGGTTTTTGTAACACTAAACGGAATATATCATTTCAAAGTCATGCCGTTTGGTATGAAAAATGCACCAGCCGCATTTCAAAGAGGAACCTATAAGGTAACCTCCGGGTTACCCAATTGTGTCACATATATAGATAACCTATGATTTTTAGTCTAATGTAGAAGGAACATTTGCAAGTCTATCAGAATTATTTGATGGACTTCAGGAGGCAGGCTTGGTGATAAACCTGGTTCAAAGTAAATTTGCAATGCCCAAGTCACCTTCCTGGGCCATGTGATTGGACATGGAGAAACAACCCCATGGAATGCAAAAACAATGGTAATCGGGGAATTTCCCATACCATCGACAAAAAGAGCAGTACTATGATTCCTGCAATTGACTGGATTTTATTGGATATTCATACTAAATTTTAGCATTGCGGCTGCTCCACTCACTGAATTACTAAAGAAAGACAAGAAGTTTCAGTGGACAGCGAACTTTCAGAAGGCATTTGACAGTCTGAAAGCTGTTTTAACCACTGCACCAATGTTAGCCACACCTAATTATACAAAGCCATTCAAGATGGCTATCGATGCGAGTGATGTGGGTGTCGGTGCTGTGCTCTTACAGGAAGATAATGGGAAGATAGGAAGACCTATTGGGTATTTCTCCAGGAAACTGAACATTCATCAGCAGAAATATTCAACAGTTGAGAAGGAAACTTAAGCTTGGTGTTGGCGTTACAACATTTCAATGTTTATGTTGCCAGTAATGTATCTGAGACAATCATATAAACTGATCATAGCCTATTGAAATTTGTGGAGAAATTTAAGGACACAAGTTCCAGACTGTTTAGTTGGAGCTTGTTGTTACAGCCATTCAATTTGAAAATTGTATCTGTGGCAAGACAAGAAAACGTGATTGCCAATGCATTGTCGAGACTTGGATGAGAAATGGAGGTGTTCGATGGCAGAAGTAAATGGACTGGAACAGAATGCAGCAGTGCATGTTTGCAAGTTTATAGTCAGTGTAATGTATGTGAATGTTGTAGTCTACTAACAGGATAAGATTAATGGGTTTTAAAATGAAGCCGTCTTTGGATATTATTGGTTCAATTTTTTTAAGGGGAGGGGCAAGGTGTGACAATGCTGCTCCTTTAACAAGGTGCTATTTTCACAGGGGTCAAAAAGTCATGGTTCCGAGATGTCTGGATTTGTCTACTTTAAGAAGAAGTCTTAAATAAAAACACTCCTACAATGTGGCCAGTTCTCACAACTCAGTTTTCCTCTGGATTGGTTGGTTTTAGCACTCAGTCTGTTCAGAGCTGCGAGCCCAGTTTAAGCTGAGGAATCTAAAGAAACAGCTCCATGTTAAATCTCTCTGCCATCTCTCTATCCTGTAAGAACCTGTATCTGATTTTACCTTTTTGCCAAGGGGGTGTTTATGGGGACTGTTGTAGGCATTTGGAACAGCATTACTAAGTTGGGATGGTCTGTTAAGTTTTCAGTTAGGTTAAGTTATTCTGAATTTTATTCTGTTTTGGTTGTGTTTCATTTGGTACTCTGTAAATAAGTTCTATTTTGTTTGAAACTGAGGAGTTTTGACCAGCTGCATCATCCCTGGAATATCCACTGTACACCTGCTTAAAGCAACTAGGAAAGCTAGGGTCTGGACTTCCTTCCTGAAATGTTTTTAGGGTGTCCGTAACAATACCAATCAGGTTTCCTAAACTGAACTAGTCCCATTTGCTTGCATTTGGCCCATATCCCACTAAACCTTTCCAATCCATTTACCTGTCCAAATGTCTTTTAAATGTTGTAATTATAACTGCCTCTACTACTTCCTCTGGCAGCTCATTCCCTAGATGTACCACCCTCTGTGTGAAAAAGTTGCCCCTCACATCCCTTTTAAATCTTTCCCCTCTCATCTTAAACCTATGCCCTCTGGTTTTGGACTCCGCTACCATGAGGAAAAGACTTTAGCTATTCACTTTATCTATGCCCTTCATGATTTTATAAACTTCTGTAAGATCACCCCTCAGTCTCCAGTGCTCCAGGGAAAGAAGTCCCAGCCTATCCAGCCTCTCTAATAATTTGAATCTCCCAGTCTCAGTAATATCTTTGTAAATCATTTTTGCACCCTTTTCAGTTTGATAACATCCTTCCTATAGCAAGGTGACCAGAATTGTACACAGTACTCTCAATGTGGCCTTACCATTGTCTTATACAGCTGTAACAGTCCTAACTCTTGTATTCAGCTCTGACTGTTGAAGAGAAACACGTCAAACACTTTCTTCGCCACCCTGTCTACCTATGACACCACTTTCAATGAACTATGTATCTGCACCCGTAGGTCTCTCGGTTCGAAAACACTCCTCAGAATCCCACCATTAACTGTGTATGTCCTGCCCTGGTTTGGCTTACTGAAGCGCAACACTGTTCTGGTTCTGTTAGTCAGGTCATCTTTACAGTAGGCTGCTCCTCTTAGGGAGAAGCTACTTTGAGTGATATTGCTCGAATTAAATAAATGAAAACTAAATACCAGTGGAGAGGGAGAGAGATGGTTCCAGAATGTTTGATGCAACACTAGATCAATTAAAGTGGACAAGAGGAGAAATCTAATGAATCTAGGAGGTGAAGATTTATTGATCTAGCATCAATTGCTATTTGCCAGAGTGATCCAAACTTCTATTAGCTATTGAGTAAAGAGATATTTCTTAATTATCCTCCTGAACAGTTTGGTTCTTGTTTTTCCTAAATCACTGACTGCAAAAATACTTTCTCTCTTCTTCATCTGTTCCCCTTAATCTCTTGAAAACTTTAAACAAATAACCCCTTAAACTCCTAATTTCCAGGGAATAAATTCTAGATGGCATTCCATCTTCTCATAATTTAAGAATCCAGGCAAACCATGTTACCTCTTAATTTGCCTGATGTAACTGGCAACCAGTGGGAACTGTGCTGCTGGCTGTTCACTCAAACAGGCTGTAATAGTATACAAGGCTAGCGTCAGCTCTTAAAAGCAGTCTGAGCCTCTTAAAGGGGAGCTGCGCTAACAGAAAGAACGTACTGTAATTAGCTGCAATTGAAAACATGGAAAATGGAGCTCTATGGCAGAGAGAGGATACCCAAGTTCACAGATATGGTGCTTTGTCATGGAGATCACCAGATGGAGATAAGCCATATTTTATGACATTGGAAGAGAGTTTATGGCAATAAGAGAAGGCTGTCTGAGGGGAAGAAAAGATGGTAACACTGACAATGAAAGAATTCTCGGAACAAGGTCTTGCCACCATTCTGTAAAAAGTTCAATGTTCTCATGTGGCACTGTGGGTCCAAAAAGTGGACTGCAGCATTCAAGAAGGAAGCTCACCGCTACCTTCTCAAGGGCAATTAGGGACAGACAATAAATGCTAGCCAGCTAACAAAACCCACATCTCATCAATGAATACAAAAAAAGAAAGTTGTGACACCCAAGGCAAGAGGAGTGCTCTGTCATTCTAATCCCACAACTCCAAGAGTAAAATCATAAAGCAAAAATAATTTTCCAGTTACTAAGGTGACCAGTTATATACATAATTTCTAAAAGAAATTAAACAAAATGATCTGTCAATCAGGTATCATAATAATCACAATTATGGGCCTTTTATCAAAACAAATACATTCAATAGAAAGGTAATAATTGAGTAACATAAAGTCAGTAACATCTGAGTATAAATGTTTATCCCTATATGTATCCACAAAACATGTGCAATTACAAACATATACATATGCATACATAAATACTTGCAAGGAAAAAGGAAAAACAAAATCTCTGTAAAGTCTGACTTTCGGAAAAAAACACTTTGGCCGATCAGTTATTCTTGAAGGGAAAAGGATAAAGTGTCGGATGTTCTGGAGCTTGTTGCTCTATTGCTCTGGCACACTTGCACAAGTCACTGATCAGCCATAGTTGTCTCTGAAGTCTTGCAGACAAGAAATATAGTCTTGAGATGTTCTTTCAGTCAATTTTTCAAAGGGATAAATAACTTCCTGAACAGATGTAGATTTTTTTCAGAAATGGCAAGCTGGGCAGCTTGTTCATAGTAAACTTTCCTCCAGCACAATTTGTTGTTGGTAGATAATAGCCTCGGCAGGGTATGCAAAAAAGCAAGTAGTTATCACCAGTCATATGATTTCTAGGAAGGCTTGTTCAAAAAAGAAATCACCAATGTTCACACTGAAACTTTCAATGATCTTTTCTAAAGAAATCACTCCAGGTATGCCTATAAAACTTAAAATAAATTCCCTTTTCCACAATGTTCCAAAATTTAAGTCTTTTAAGCAATACTAGATATAATGCATCTTTGTAACAATAGTAATTGCATCTTCAGAGGACATTTTTTTCCACGATACCATAAACATCTCACACTGCTCAATCCATTACACTCCCATCAATTACTTATCAATAATACATAGCAGGAGAAAGTGAGGACTGCAGACACTGGAGATTAGAGTTGAAACTGTGATCCTGGAAAAACACAGCAGATCAGGCAGCATCCGAGGAGCAGGAAAATCGACATTTTGAGATTCCTGATGAAGGGCTTTTGCTCGAAATGTCGATTTTCCTGCTCCTCGGATGCTGCCTGACTTGCTGTGCTTTTTCAGCACTGCACTCTCAGCAATAATCAATAGCAATCCGGACTCAGGCCTAATATTCAGATTGTCCACCTAACCTTCACACACCCTCTTATGATGACAGCCTCATACCCAGCTCTTGCTGCCTTGACACACATCTGGTAATTAATATCTCAGTTTCTAACCTGCACATGCTATGGCCGCCCAGTTTTGTAGTCAAAACTTAGACGGAAATCCACACAGGTTCAGATTGCTACCACCATATTGCAGATCTCAGTGTTCACTGAGACTTGCACATACTCAAGGTAGTCCAGCAAACTACCATCCAGAGGTTACTATGATGGGTGAGATGCACCATGTGGCAGTGGCATTATGGCACACTTTCAGAATCCTCTTTCAGAATGACAGCATTTGTGATCCTAGAGCTGCTGTTCCACTAGTGACCTTGCTGTTATCTTTCAGCTAGCCCAGAATGCTGGTGGTGTTGAGAAGGTGGATCCAGGCCCTGAAGGCTCAGAATTTGATTGACCTGTTAGACTGTTTGCAAACATCCCAAGTGAAAGTCAAGAGCCACTGGATAGCATTGTGTAGCAATGCTTGGGGTGGGGAATCATTAACTCTGGGGAAATGGTACAGTAGTTGTTATAATCCAGAAGCCCAGGCTAATACTCTGTGGACACATTTTCAAATCCCACTATGGTGCTGATGAAATTTAAATTTGACTAACAAAATCTTGAATATAAAGCAAGTCTCAATAATAGTGACCATGGCATCTATCATGACCCTTTTGATTTAGTCATGCACTTTATGCAATGAAGTCTGTTATCCTGACTGGTATAACTGACGTGTGGCTACAGGCCCGATATTGTAGTTGACTCTTAAGTGCCACCTGGAAAGACCCAGCAAACCACTCAATTCAAGGGTTTAGGGATAGGGAATAAATGCTGTCCTTTGCCAGTGATGCCCTGATATGTTTTGGAGACCTGAAGGTAGCAGAAACGCAGACAACTTGAGAATGGAGGTATTATATTAGAGTAAAACATGGGGCACTGGAAAAGCACAGCAGGTCGGGCAGCATCCGAGGAGCAGAACATTCAACATTTTCGGCACAAGCCCTTCATCAGGAATGTGGGGGGGTGGGGAGGGGGGGGGGTTAGTGCCAAAGGAACTGAGAGATAAAGGGAGGGGGTTGGAGCTGGGGTGTAGGTAGCTTGGAAGGTGATAGGTAGATGAAGGTGGGGGTTGATGGTGATAGGTCAAAGTGGACGATAGAGTGGATAGGTGGGAATGAAGGTGGACAGTTAGGACAATTCGAGAAGGTGGTGAAGGGTTGGATCTGGGAAAACGTGGGGCAAGGGGAGATAGAGAAACTTGTGAAATCAACATTGATACCATGTGGTTGGAGGGTCCTTAGGTGGAAGATGAGGTTAGGTGTTCTTCCTCCCACCAGTGCAAACAACCTCTCTCCTATCTGATCTATTCCCTTCAAAATTTTAAATGTTTCTATGAGATCCTCTCTCATTCTTTTAAATTTCAATGAGTATAGTCCCAATCCATTCATTCTCTCCTCATAAGTCAACCCCTCAACTCTGAAATCAAACTGTGAACCTCCCCTGCCCCTCTCCAGTGCCAGTACATTCTTTCTCAAGTAAGGAGACCAAAACTGTACATATGGTTTCACCAGCACCCCACACAGCTGCAGCATAACATCCCTATTTTTAAAACTCCATTTCTCTAGCAATGAAGGACAATATTCTATTTCCTTTCTTAATCATGAGAAAACATTAAACAAATGAATTTTTTTTTGGATACAGTTACAGATTGTGTACTAGTAGAGATTGGGTAGGTCACTTGATCCAAGCTAAAATGGTTGGTTGTGTAGATGTTTAATTGTGACCTTCATGAGCACTAGCAGCCACTTTTTGACCTGGTATTGTTGAAGGAAATGATATTATTCAGTGACCTTGGTGAATCTGATTTGCATCAGGTATTGATTCTTCAGAAGTTGGAAGTGTAAGAAGCACCTTCAAACTAATCTTTGGTGGATAGATTAGATTAGATTACTTACAGTGTGGAAACAGGCCCTTCGGCCCAACAAGTCCACACCAACCCGCCACTCATACCCCTACATTTACCCCTTACCTAACACTACAGGCAATTTAGCATGGCCAACTCGCCTAACCTGCACATCTTTGGACTGTGGGAGGAAACCGGAGCACCCGGAGGAAACCCACGCAGACACGGGGAGAACGTGCAAACTCCACACAGTCAGTCGCCTGAGTCGGGAATTGAACCTGGGTCTCTGGCGCTGTGAGGCAGCAGTGCTAACCACTGTGCCACTGTGCCACCCACAATAGGACCTTATGTGAAGAGCAGGTCCTTTTCCCATCTCTGAACCTCTGCCTCATTTCTCAGTTGTGTTATACATTAAAAGACATTGCAACTGCAGCCTCCGTACTTCTTGCAGAACTGGTTGGACAAATTCTTTGCCTTGCCTAATTGGTTAGCAGCTCATTCACAACTTTGAAAGATGTACTGTACTTCCACAAACTACCACAGCAGAAATATGTCAAATTATCTCACATACAAGTTGGATGGCAAGCACTCTAAATGTGGGTGATTTTCGAGGAGTTGGTGTCCTTATATAGATTAATACAGGTTCACTTGTGCGCGATTAGCACTTATGTTCAGTTGGCTTGCGTAGTCCAAGTTTGGAAGACATGCATTGATTAGTCCGATAGAAATTAATGCATCCCTTTCCAGAGTTTCTTGACAAAAACATGCTTCAGAAGGAGATAAGCACACAGTTTCTTCCCATTGAAAACCCTCTCAAGGATGCGGATATTCAGTGTAAACAAAGGATCTGACACACAGGTTCCTTTTCACCACCAGCCAAGTTATGAATTGATTCTTGGTTTGAAGTTCTGGCGATCAGGCATTCTGCCAAATGTAAACCCTGTTTTAACTGCTTCAAGTTAGTTTTAAAATGATTTAGGATGAAACTTCAGAATCATCTCAGCATAAGAATTGCCCTTCTTTAATAGCGTGGCCTGTTGAGGGATGGATTGAAATTAACAAATTCTGATTAGGGACTTGAATCCTCAACTTAATTCAGCCCTCACAATCATGTGAAGAAAGGTATTTAAAAATTTCGGGATGCACTTCTCAAACTTTAAAATCCAAGTCTTTATATTTGCCAAGGATGTTTGTTTTACACCACTTGGACTTTGAAACAAATTCTATCATTGAAAAGTGATTGAGAATTTGGACAATACACACTTGTACACATATTTGACATTTTCGCAAATACTGTTGTGTTGCTTGGCAACATACCTCCACAAACATATAAAGTAAAGAAAAGACAAATAGTCCATTTTTCAAAGCTTGATTAATTTACGAGGCATTTGAACTGGTAGTCTAACTCTTGGCGGAACAGTTTTTCGGGAGAGTATCAGGACAACCATGATGAGAACAGGAAAGATTCTAACTCTCAGGCCTCAATTACATTTGCATGATTGAATTTTCTTCCTAATTACTGTCAGGTTGGTAGTCTAATATTAGGATGACAGGAAACTACTTTTGGGCCTGCAGGAACATCCTCAGAAGAGATTATGTCCATTGAGGTGGCTGTGAAAAAAGATAGGAAACTAAAGCAAAGTGGTCCAAGGTTTCTTTGTGTGACCCAGGTGAGCACTCAACAGAGGCCTACTCTGTTCATGTTTTCTTGATGTGTGCCCTTTCCAGTGACCACCCAAAAGTTAAAAGTTCATGAGACACAAGAGAAACATTCATGGCATTCCTGACGTCCATTGCCAAATTGAATCAATTCTGACCTCCCAGAATTTACCCAAGGTAAACAGCCAATGAAGCAAGAAGTCCAGGATTCATTATGTGAACTGGGCAAACTGCTTAGATTTGAGTATCAATGGAATATTGCCATCATTGACAAAAGGAGTGATCATTTGACTGCCTATTCCACTGAATTTCTAATTTGAGTCCAGCTTTGGGAAGGCAGCAGACAAAGGTAAGTTACCTTCTCACATACATAAATGGAAATCAGACAGTTTGTCTCCAGTAGATCATATTGGCGCACATATTTTTATAGGAGTCCAACTGCAGAATTAGCAATGGCCAGAAAATGTTCTCTTTCTTCCAAAAAGGTATTGAAGGGGATATCACCAACAAAATCAAAGTAGGAAAGGGAAGAAGGATGTATACCCTCACTGCACTATACCATAGAAAGGGCTCTTGTGGCACAGTAGTAGTACCACCACTCCATTGGTCTGTTGTAACATCTCTGATTACGTCAAAAATATAAAGATTCACAATGCATTTCTCTATTTTTTTCCATTAATGAAGTCCATAAAATAGTTTTGGGGCCCTTTGGGTAGAGTTTCAGAAGCTAAGGAAAATATTAATAAACAGAACCACAAAAGGAATAGTATCAAACAAGGGTTTCAGATTTACATTACATTACTTACTTACAGTGTGGAAACAGGCCCTTCAGCCCAACAAGTCCACACCAAACCACCACCCTCCCATACCCCTACACCTGACACTACAGGCAATTTAGCATGGTCAATTCACCAATTTTTTTTGGACCGTGGGAGGAAACCCACGCAGACACAGGGGAATGTGCAAACTCCAAACAGTCAGTCGCCTGAGGCAGGAATTGAACCCAGGTCTCTGGCGCGATGAGGCAGCAGTGTTCACCACTGTGCCACCATGCCGCCCAGATTTGTGGAGCATTTTGAGCATGAGCTTAGATCATGAGGTGTGGGTGGAGGAGGGATGGAATGCAGGAGTCAGGTTTCAAATCCTAATAGTTAACAGAACCATCTGGACAAAATCCTAGAGAACTGAGGTGGACATCCTGCATCTACCTCCAATTTGAAACCGCACTACTAGGGGTACTTTTTCTATGCAATGCTTGGAAATCTCCTGACCTTGAGCTACCCAGCTCAGGAGAGAAAGCCTGGCCCTTTCACTTTGTTTCTACATTCACAAATGCAGAATGACTTGCTAAGTACTTCCAATATTTTCTATATTATGGAAGAAACCAATATAGACTCTGTTTCTAGGCAACGAAATAGGGAATGTGTAATGTGATTCAACAGTAAATCAACTGACAATGACAATAACATAGTTCTCAGTGCAGGAATCTCCTGTGGCCATTCCCCTGAAAAATAGATATACCACTTTAGAAACTGAGGGGAATGGCCTCTCAGGGCAGCAACATCCAGATTTATGGCATCATGGTTGGCTCTGCCAAGAAGAGAAAGAAGTGTGGAAATGCAATTACTGATAGAGGATTCTATTGTAAATGGAATAGATAGGTGTTTCTGTGGATGCAAACACGATCGTATATTGCTTCCCTGTTGCTAGGATCAAGGATATCTTAGACCAGTTTCAGGATACCCTGGAGGATGAGGGTGAATGGCTAATGGTTGTGATACACATTGGTATCAATGGCATGAGTTAAAAAAAGGGATAAGGCCCTAAAAACAGAATATAGCAAGTTAGGAAGCAAACTGAAACATAGAGCCTCAATGATTTTAGGATCACTAGTCAAAATAGACACAGCAAGATATATTGGATGAGCACATGGCTAAAGAAATGGATTAAGGTGAAGAGTTTCAAATTCCTCAAGTATTGGGACTGGTTTTGGGGAAGGTGGGGCCATATAAACTGGATGGGTTATGCTTGGGCAAGACCAGAACTGATGCCCTTCAGTGAGTATCTGCTAGAGTGGTTGCTGACTGTTTAAATTATAGTTGTCAGGGAGAATGGGACCCTATGTAAAGAGTCAGAGGAAGGGGAATTAAGGAAAGAACAAAAGACATTAAGAAGAATAAAGGAAGTGATAGAGGAATCAAAGGTCAGAATTAAAAAAGGTCACAGTAAAAAGATAGTGAGAATGGGACAAGGAACATTAAGAAGACAAGGCTTAAGGCTTTGTGTCTAAACATACAGAAAATTCAAAATAAAGTGGAAGATTAATCACGTAAACAGGTATAAACTGGTATGATACATTAGTACTGCAGAGACATGGCTGCAGGGTGACTGGGGATGGGTACTGAACATCCAGGGGTATTCAGTATTTAGTAAGGACAGACAAAAAGGAAAATATTGTGGAATTGTATTACTAGTTAGATTGGACAAATCAAAATAGTCACAATACCGCAGAGGAGGAATTCCGAGAGTGTATACGGTTTTCTGGACCAATGGATTGAGGATCCAACTAGGGAACAGCCACCTTAGATTAGATATTATGCAATGAGAGGAATAATTGGTAATGTAGTTGAGAGAGACCCTTTGGGGATGAGCAACCATAACATGACAGAATTCTTCATCAAGATGGTGAGTGAGGCAATTGACTCTGAGACTAGGACCCTGACTCTTAAGAAGAGAAGCTACAATGGTATGAGGTGTTAATTGCTTATGATGGATTAGAAATATTACTGAAAAGAATGACACTGGATAGATAATGGGAAACATTTAAAGAGCAAATGGATGAATCGTTTATTCCTGTCTTGCACAAGAGTGCAAAGAAATGGGCAGCATGGTAGTGGTTAGCACTGCTACCTCACAGTGCCAGAGACCTGGGTTCAATTCCCGACTCATTCAACTGACTGTGTGGAGTTTGCACATTCTCTGTGTGGGTTTCCTCTGGGTGCTCCAGTTTCCTCCCACAGTCCAAAGATGTGCAGGTCAGGTGAATTGGCCATGCTAAATTGCCTGTAGTGTTAGATAAAGGAGTAAATGTAGGTGTATGGGTGGGTTGCGGGTCGGTGTGGACTAGTTGGGCCTGTTTCCAAACTGTAAGTAATCTAATCTAAAACAGTGGCCAAATCATGGCTTATGAAGATTAGAGAAGTTCGGTGCAGGAAGGATATTCATGATGGTGGGATTGTCCAGAACCAGGGGTCATAGTTTAAGGGTGAGGTGTAAACCTTTTAGGACTGAGATGTGAAGTTGAGGTCCACTTGCCTGTGTTTTAGTTACATTAAACGATGGCTGCAATTAGAAAAAAAAACTTAATTGGCTGACCCATTACTTCTTTTTGTAATATTACATGTAACTATCTTAAGTTAGTCTGGACCTACTGTTCTAATACCATGGCATTTTGGAAAATCAAAAAGATATCCAAATCAATGCCCAGTTTTATTCCCACCAGTAATTCTTTATTTCAAACCATGCTACTCTTTTTATGGCATATTTTCAGCCATTGAATTCAATTCATACATAACTATATTTGTGCAAATTGCCTTATTTTCTTGAGTACAAGTATTGAACTTACTTTTTTGCTTTCATATCTTATCTAACATTTTAATCTGCTTTTTAAAGGTTCGAAACAGTTTCTACCAAACTGTTGTTAGAATACTGAATGGACTTACAAACTCTTGACATTCGTCTGTACCTGTGTTTTTGTTTTTGCCTCTGTTTACCTATTAGTTATTTATCTATGCTATTTAACTATGTGATCTGCCTGTATTGCTTGCAAGACAAAGCTTTTCACTGTTCCTCAGTACACGTGACGTGACGTAAGGTGACGTGACGTGACGTGGCAATCCAATCCAACCCAATCCATTAACCATTGTTCTTAGCTCTGATATAAAACTAAACTCAAGGCACTAAACAGTATATTTCAGACAGTTCTTCAAAATTAATTCTATTATCACTAATGATAAGATAATATTTGAATAAAATATAGGAGTCACTGGACTTTGAACTGTGGAGAAGTTTTTGAATATGTGTTAGACCATTTGCTCATAATGGCAGCTCTTGGCTTTTGCACAGAGCTAATATTTACTGTGATCTCTAAACTGTTGGTAACGGCAGATAAAAGCCAGAAATCCGTAAGTCTGCTGTTTGTTGGATTACCTTCATAATCTATATAGTCATGTTTGCCATTCAAAAGCCAATAAAAGACTAGTTATATGAGGATGATCCTGTAGTGAACTTTAGAGATGTAGGTCATATATTACCTTTGTGTGGCTGTGATCTAGAAATCCTGCTTTATAACTGACAAAGACCATAAAATATCTTTTTCTCTAAGACTTTTACAACCTGTTGGTAAAGTGATGAAATTGCTGACTTGTGTAAAAAAAGTATTTTTACAAGCACCTAATAAAGCATACAATAAAGTAGAGCTACATAACTAAGGCAAACATTCAGACATGGACGAGGGAAGAACATTCCACTGAAAGTCTGAGGATACTGATTGTAAAGCTGAGGTGACTTTATTTTTCATTAAATCCATTGGCCAACAAGATTGAAAAGCTTTCAGACAAACTACTCAGTTTCCATGCCAACATTAAAGTAACCTTAAAACCAGACAAACAACATTCACAGTTACCTCTTAACATAAATATTGTGAACAGTTGACTATTGTGGCACTGCATATACAATAGTATTTCACTAAAGTGTAATTGTATATCCATGAAAAGTGTGGTGCAAATGAAAAGAAATGAAAATGAATTAAATAACTTGTTTGTACTAATAAAAGGTTGTGAGAAACAAAGATAAATTTAAAAGCATGCTAACAATAACAGAGACAGGAAAATAGAGATTAAAGGATTTTTAAAGGGTAATGGCATCAGGTTACCTTTAACCCACTTAACTAAACTCCTTGATTTAGAACTCATTGTCCCTAACTTTAGACAGAAAGAACATGTATGCACACTTGGCCTGTTTCACCACAACAAGATAGATGACAGCCATTCTCGGTTTCATTTCTCTGGGCAAAGTATTTTCTAATTAACCTGCTCAGAGATGTTATTACACATCTCAGAACAGGTGAAATTGAACTTGGTCTTTCTGGCTCAGAGTAGGGACATTACTACTGCACCATGAGAGCCTCAGAGTATGCCTTGATCAATTTGTCAACTCACATGCTTTAAAATTTCACCAAAGCTTGACAGTTAACTTTCAGTTATCATTAAGACCATAAGAAATAGAAGTAGGCATTGGGCATTTGGCCCCTCGAGCCTGCTCCACCACCCAATAGAATCATGACTGATCCAATATTTCTTGGGTCCAATGTCCTGTCTTTTCATCGTAGCCCTTGATTCTCCTATTTTTCAAGAATCTGTCGATCTTGGCCTTAAATATACACAAGGACTGCTCCCACAGGTCTCTGTGGCAGGGAGTTCTAGTGTTCCTGAGATAAGATATTTCTTACTTTAGTCATAAATTGTGGCTACTTTATTGTGAGACTTTGCCCTATGGTCCTAGACTTTCATGAAGGGAAATGTTCTCTATTTACATGTCAAGCCCCTTAAGAATCCAATATATTTCAATGCAATCACTTCTCATTCTTCTAAACTCCAATGAGTACAGCCTCAACGTGTTTAGCCTTTGCTTGTAAGACAATCCCTCCATACAGGGGATCATCCTAGTGAACTTTCTGTGAACTGCCTCCAACAAAATAATGTCTTTCCTTAAATAAGGGGACCAACACTGCTTACAGTATGCAAGATGTGGTCCTTCCAGCACCTCGTACAGTTGCAGTACAGTTCTACCTTGAAATAAGAGCCAACATTCCATTAGCCTTCCTGATTACCTGCTTTCTGTGCTTTGTGCTCAGGTGCCCCCAAGTTTCTGTGTGTTGCAGCTTCCTGCAGTTTTTTTTCATTTAAATTGTTCTTTTGCTCTCCTTTCCAAAATGACAACTTCACATCTCCCTCATTGTACTCACTTTACCAACTTCTTGCCCACTCACTTAACCTATCAATATCTCCCTGTAAACTATTTGCATCCTTCTTGCAACTTGCTTTTCCATCTATTTTGTGTTGTCTATGAATTTGTCTACAGTACATTCACTTCTTTCCTCCAAGTCATTCATATACATTGTAACTAATAGTAGTCCCAGCACTGATCACTGTGGAATCCCATTCGTCACAGGTCACCAACGTGAAAAAGAACCCTTTATTTCATTCGATGTTACCTGCCCATTAGCCAATTCTCTACCTGCATTAATATACTACCTCCAATACCATGGGTTGTTATCTTATAAATTAACCTTTTGTGAGATACTTTTGTCAAATGCCTTCTGGAAGTCCAAGTACAACACATCTACTGGTTCCCCTCTATTCAGTCTGGTGGAAACATCCTCAAAAATCTCTAATAAATTAGTCAGACATGCTTTCCCTTTCATGAAGCCATGGTGACTTTGCTTCACTAGATTACAATTTCCAAAATGTGCTGCTATTACTTCCTTAATAATTGAACCCAACTTTTTCCCAATTATAGATGTCAAGTTAATTTGCCTACATTTGCCTGCTTTTTGCCTCCCTCCCTTTTTGAATACAGGTGATACCTTAGCAGTTTTCCAATCCTCTGAGACTTCTCCAAAATTCAAGAAGTTCTGGAAACTTACAGCCAATGCATCCACTAAATCAGTAGCTCCTTCTTCTTGGCTCCTTGGAAGCAAACCATCAAGAATGGAGTATCTAAATGCCTTTAGCCCCTACTAATACTGCTTTTCCAGTGATGATGGTGGTACTTAAATTCTCCCCTGTATTCTCATTCTCATTAACTGGTGCATTCTTTATGGCAACATGCCCACCAATCAGAGCTCACTCACAAACCAATCAGCACTCCCTTTACTTTACTTTGGGAATTCAGACAAATTATTCTGATGACAGCAAGATGAAAAGCTTCAATATGTCTTTTATATCAATGATTGACTTGAGGGAGCAAGATATGATAGCTAAATTTGCAGATGACCTAAAGATAGGTGGGAAAGTATATTGTGAAGAGGACAGAAGGAGGATGAAGATAAACATTAATAGGTTGCTTGAGTGGGCAAAAAAATTGGCAGCTGGAGCATAATGTGGGCAAACATGAAGTTGTTCACTTTGCCAGTAAGAATAAAATAGGAAAGCATTATGTAAATAGAGAACAACTATAGAATTCCAAGGTGTAGGGCATCTGAGTGTTCTAGTACATGACTTGTAAAAAGTTACTATGAGCACTACTCTTCAATTCCTAACCTTCACTCCAGATAATGAATATTTCAACTCCAAGCTACAGGTCTGCAAAAATATCACAAATTTTAACTTTATAAATATCTTCTGTGCTTATCTGCATTTAAACCTTGTACATATTTAGTTAGTAACTTTATTGCTATTTCTTATAGAACTTTTACAGCAGTGTTTTGTAATAAACTTTATCTTGGTTAAGACTAAAGCTTTGCTCCTGGTTATTTTTAAATTGAATCATTCACAAATTAAAAGGGGCCATACACACACAAACATTTAGCTCATGAACCACTTTGAGGAAATCTTGCCAACTCGAAACTTACAATTTGCAAGATATTACAACGCCTGCTCTCTTTTTCCTGTTAAAAAATCCTCTATCCATGCCAATACATTGCCCCGCCCCATACCTCAAGTTCTTATCTTGTGTAGAAAATTTTGATGCAGCGCTTTGTCATATGTCTTCTGGAAATCTAAGTATACTTCATTCAGAACCCTTTCATCCATGTTTCTTCTTACTTCCTCAAAGGATCCTAACAAATTAGTCAAACATCATTTCTCTTTCACAAAATCATGCTGACTCTGCCTGATAGCCTTGATATTTTCAAGGGTCCTGTTATAAAATCTTTAGTAATACATTCCAGCATTTACCTATGACTGATGTCATATGAATTTAAGAAGAGCATCTCATTGTACAGTGCAAAGTTCCACAGAAGTCACCTCACACTTTCCCAACTTCACTCACTTTTGCTGCCTTGTTGCAAGGTTGGCAGACATAGATCAAAATCTTTTCACCTTGTTCCTTGCCAGAGTGATTGAATCATTTTCAGGTTTGGAATCTGACTCCGAACAGCATGTCTGGCTTTTGATCTTTACCAGAGCAAACCAATTTGAATCTCTTTCAGACCCACTGACCAAAGGAGGGAGGATGGGTCTTTTCTGTCAAAGGAATGATTTCTAATTGAAGGGCTACTGCTTAGGTTATAAGGGATCACCAGCTCTTGGATATTTGAAGATTCAGCAACCACGGGAAAGTGGGGGAGACCTGGACACTGCTCGATCCTCTGTTGGCTTTGGGTGGCAGCAGTGTGGCACACTTGTCTAAGCTAGTTGACCTGAGGTTATAATAGCTCTGCCCGCAAATATATTTTTTTCTTGAAGGAACGAGTCAGTTTGTTGTTAGTTAGTTCTACTATCTACTGCAATGTAGCATAAACCTAGTATCTATTATTTGGGAGGTAACAGTGTTTCTTATCTCATGTTAATGTGGTTAATCAGTCTTAAGGTGATTGTTTTTATTATTATTATGTAACTTTTTTTTACTTGTGTATATGCCTCTTCTGTTAAAGACTTATCTATCATTGTAACCCTTCACCCCATAATACTAGTGAACATCATTGACCAATATTACAAAAGGGTTAATGGCAATAAATTTACCCAAAGAAGATTCTATCACAACAAAGTGGACATCTCTCACAGGTTCTTTGAAGAACAAAAAGAAAAGGATGAATGCTTCATTCAAGCAACTGTGGCTAGAAGTGGTTTAAGAATTCAGCTTGGGACTGTGCTCCCTTCAACCTGGAGACAGTGCACTTTGAAGCTCCTGCACCTCAAGTCCGTATGACAAGTGAATGGAATCATACTCCAGATGCCAAATCCCACATTCTGAATTGTCCACCATTCTCCTACACAGCACTCCTAAAGTCAACACACTTTGCAGTTCCACTCACCCTTATTCTTGCAGGTACGTAACAACTCATTCAGCAAACAATCACCTTCATGCTCATTGTATTTCATTCTTGTACACACTCCACACAATCACCCTCAAGTAATGATATCTTTTACCCCTCATCTCCTCTTCACAGAAGCCATTATGAATACTCATATCCTTCTGTACTTCCTCCTGAAGAATAAAAGTCCATAACTTGGTGAGAGGTAGAAACACATTGGAGAGGTATTGTTCTCCCATGACTTTATTAGCCATGGATAATGTATACCTATCATCTTCACTTGGAAGGCAGTCTTGTTTGAGGATGGTGCAAATGTAAGCAGTTACCTGGGGTGAAAACTTGAGCTTCCTGAGGCACTGATATTCTGGTATGTTAAGAGATCCTTAATCCTCTACTTTCAATTACTTGATGGCACTTGCAAGTTGCTGATGAGTCAGGAAGCAGGCTCCCACATTTGGAAATCCAGGATTTAATAAGTTCATATTGACTTCTGAATAACCTTTGTCAGTGTTTGCCCAATATATTGAAAGTTGTTCCCTACTCTCCCTCAATCCAGCCAAAGGGAACGCCCGAAGAGGATGGAATCATGGTGGGAGCTCATCTTGACATCAACTTCAGGTTGCTTCCCACCACACATGCATCAGAACCCAGCTCCACTGGGTTTATTATGTTTATTTGACAGTCATTTGAATTCATGAAAATTCAGTTGTATATACTATATTTCTATATATACTGTCAAATCCAAATGGCTGTCACCGTACAAATCCAATGACTGTTGTGATAATGTCATCCTGAAAATCTGTCTACTATTGTGTAGGCCTATCTAGCACCAGCTTGCTCTCTACAGTTCTATCTAACCTGACAGGGCTTCTGTGTACAGCTGGTAATGGATCAGCAGCAGTGCACTCACCCACATTGTCAAAAGGATTTTATTTTAGACCCCACTTCAGGACTTGAAGACAAAGTTTTCAGATGTGTAGATCAGGTGGTTGGCCACACTAAATGCCCACAGAGTCCAGGGATGGGCAGGCTAGGTGGGATTAGGGAATGCAGAGCTACAGGGGTGAGGTAGGAGGCAGGGTCTGGGTGGGATACTTTTCGGAGGGTCGGTGTGGACTCAAATGGCCTGCTTCCACACTGTCAGGATTCTAGCCAGCATTGCATGGAATACGCAATCGTCCTGGTTAACATTTGCTCCTCAACATCAGTTTAAGGATGTTTGAGGACATTTGTCTTGCATTTGGTGGGATCTTTATCGCACACCGCTACGTTAACAATGTCTATACTGGAGCTAAAAGAACCATATTAGTTGTGATGTGTTTTGCAGTGTTGCCTGTTTGTCCCATTAGGGTTGAACTTGCTGTGCGCCTGTGCTGTGTGGGATGTCTCTGAGCTATGCAGATCCTCCGTCTTCCACAGCGTGTGTCTTTGGGTCAGCTCATTCCTGGCCCTGCATAACAACGGCTGGCACGGTATTCAGGCATTTCGGGACGCAACGGGAACCCTTCCCTTGTTGGCTTTCCTACTCACAGGACAAACGAAACAATCGAAGGCTGTCAACAGGGAACTTAACCGCTCTGCACGGATAGGATTGACGGAAAATAACAGGTAGGAGGAAACGGAAAGGTACAACTTCTAGAACTTGTATTGGTGTGTCGAAAGGGTATTTCATGCAAACACCTGGGGATATGTTAACAACTGCTTATTTAATTTTGAGTCAAAACATGGTGCCAAATAACGCTAAAAATAATAATTTAGCTGAACTTCAAAATAAATCAGTGAATGCAGTCGAAGACCAATTGTAACTCATATCCTTTAATTATTCTTTCTAAATACTTTGATCCTTATAAGTAACTCCTCAATAGATCGAGCCGAGCTTAGATTACGCTGCCAATAATTTTCGTTTGAAAAACATTTTGAATATCATTCCAGCAAATAAAGTAAGAGTCCGTCTCGTCTCTTGTCTAGAAATCATGACACATAACGATCAGTGTCAATCCACCTTCAGTGTATAATTGACATTGAATTCAAGCAGCTCTTTTCAGGCAAGCTAACAAAAACAAACAAAAAAAACCGTACACTAAATATAAAAGGCAGACGGTGACGCTCAGAACTCCAAATCTCTGAAGCATTGCAATAAAAACGAACTTATTTTTGCCCGATTTACTGATCTTCCCGAATTATATACCCCTTCATAGCAACGGCCTTGTTAATTCCATTTTCTTATCCAATTCTTTCAAAACATTGAGCGCCTAAACTCTAAATGCAAGAGATTCTCATGTCTCTTTTTCAGGAAGCCAGGTAAGAGTTAACAGCGCTAACAGTCCTACTCTGGGTGTCCACAAACTTCACCAACTCTGTAAAAATATTCAATTAACAAGAACAGAACTAGTACGGAACAGGAACAAGTACAGAAATCGCTGGAAAAACTCAGCAGGTTTGGCAGCATCCGTGGAGAGAAAGCAGAGTTCATGCTTGGGGTGCAGTGACCTTTCTTGAGAACTGATTTAACTTGGAAAGGGTAGGGGTACATACTGAAGCTGGGGTGGGGAGGGGATAAACACTTGGAGGAGATGAAGCTCCAAAAGAGAGAACAGCACTTAGGCAAAGAAATGGATAAGCGTATCATTTGCTTATTGTGCTGTTTAATAGTTCCATTGTAGGTTCACCATGTTGGCACCTCACTTTTAGATATGCCTGTTGCTACTCCTTCTGCCCTTCTGCACTTTCATTGAACCAGTGTTGATCCTTGGCCTAAAAATGTGTTGCTGGAAAAGCGCAGCAGGTCAGACAGCATCAAAGGAACAGGAGAATCAACGTTTCAGGCATAAGCCCTTCTTCAGGAATCCTTGGCCTTGATGGTAATGGCAGAGCGTGGAACATGCTGGGCCATGAACTGCATATGGTGTTAGGGTACAACTGGACTGCTTTCTTTTTCAAAGATTTATGTGCATTTGGTCCTATACAGCCTTTAAAATTGTACCATTTATGTTGTCTCTCAGTATTCCCTCTATCAAAATGTGTCATTTTATACTTCTCTACATAAAACCTCATCTACAAGGCACCTGGTGTTTTGCCAAACTGTCCTTCCACAGTCTATCCATGACACTTTAGTGATCTATGCACTTAGAGCCCACGTTGCAGGGGTGGTATAGTGGCTGAGTGGTGAGCACTGTTGCCTCACAGCACCAGGAAACTGGGTTTGATTCTAGCCTTAGGTCACTGTCTGTGTGGAGTTTGTTTGTTCTTCCCTTGTGTGTGTGGAATTCTTCCAGATGCTTTGGTTTCCTCCCATACTCCAAAGATGTGCAAGTTAACTGGATTGGCAATGCTAAATTGACTACAGTGTCTGGTGACAAGCAAGCTCAGTAGATTAACCGTGGCAAATGCAGAGGACTAGGTCTGGGTTGGATGCTCTTTGGAGGGTTGGTGCAGACACAATGGGCTTAATGGCCTCTTCCTGCAAGTAACGATTAGTTTGGTATTGTTTGCAAATGTTTGTATCCTGTCCCACATACTCATGTCTAGGTCATTTCTATCAGGAGCAGCAGTGTGACACATTGTAAGTAGTGTAATTGAAAGAGTAAAATTGCAAAGGGCTGTTAATAAATCAAGTGACTGGACAAAACTATGACAAATGGATTTCAGTATGGGCAAATTTGAAGTCATCCACTTTGGATCCAAAAAAAGATAGAACAGAGTGCTTTCAATATGGTAAAAAGCTACAAACAATAAAAGATCCAATGAAACTTGGGGTCCATGTGTGTAAATCGTTAAAATGTCATAGACAGGTGCAAAAAGAATTAAATCTTGGTCTTTATATCTGGGGATTAGAACTTAAGGAGTTTGAAGTTGTACTTCAGCTATACAAAGCCCTGAATACACCTCATCTGGAATATTATAAGCATCTTTGAGCTTCACACCTTCTGAAGGATATACTAGCCTAAGAGGAAGGGCAGCGCAGATTTACCAAAATTATATCTGGACTGCAAGAGTCTCACAATGGGAGTTTACACAAGTCAGGGTTTTCTACTGAAATTTAAAAGGTGAAAGAATAGTTTTTATTTAATGTTATGTATCATTATATTGTCTGTAAAGAGTTATTAACTAATTGGTCAAGAACTAACTGTATGTGTTAGTATACCTGGGGTCACACTTATAGCTGCCCTGGCTAGGTGTACAAGGACATTGGTCTAAGGTAGTCTGCTAACTAGGCAGTGTAATAAATTGTATTAAAAAAATCTCTTAATCTTTCCAGACCTGAAGTGTGATAATTTGTACCATCCAGGGAGCCAAAAGACAACCAGAAAGTTTTCAAGATATTAAGAGGGAATGGTATGAAAATACAGAGAAGCTATTTCTTAGAATGGTATGTTTATACTTCAAAGGAAGACTATTTACTCCATTGTATCTAAGTCAGCTGTCTGTGACAATAACTTAGCTATACTTCTCTGCCCTTTCTTCATAAACCTGCAAATTTTCACATTATCACATTTCATTTTGAAAGACATAATTGAATATATCTCCAGAATGCTCCCAGGCAGTGCATTCCAGAATGTAACCACTCACTATGTAAGAATTTTCTATTTCACTTTATTATGGTTCTTTTGCCACCCACTTTAAATTGACATATTTTAGCTCTTGTCCCTTCTGTCAATGGGAACAAATTTTCCAAACTTAATGCTGTCCAGACCACTGATACCTTAAAAAAAACTGTATGAAACCTCCACTTAACCTTCTCGAAGGAGAACAACCCCGGGCAAGTTTATGAAATAACAGCAAAGATGAATGAGAATGTCACTGAATAATTGAATGGATCAAGGGGTTAAATAGCCTGTTCCTGTTACTATTCTTCTATGTATAGTTACATTTCGTATTACCTTTTTTATTCAGTATCCAGTTTTGTTTTATTATTAGGACAAAGTGACAAAATTTTAAAGCATAGATCATTCCTTTAGTGCATCTTTGAAAAATGACCTGCTGACTGCAAACGTAAATATACGGGACAAAACTCAGTTTATTAAAGTGAATGAGGTGATGCAAGGGAAGTGGAAACTTCGTTCTGAACGGAGTATCTTCAGAATATAAATATGGTTTCAACAAGAAAGTATTTAAATGAGAGTAGACATTTCACTCTTCTTTGGTTTAACAGGGAAACTGTAGTTTACCTTACATTTTAATTAGTAATATGAACAAGTCTTCTTAATGTGGAGAGAAATGAAGGCAGGAATGTAATTGAGGTGAAGTGGAGGCATTACTTGACGTTTATTACATTATGTTGCTGCTTATTTCTAATCAAACCATGCAGCGAGAAATAATTCCAGTGTTCATTAATCAACTACTCCAATATATATTTGATTTTTTTAACTTACTGAAGCTTTTCTATTGCCCATCATAAAGGTTTTTTTATATCTATTTATATACTCCCTGGGAATACCTTCATTTGCTTGATATGGTGCCTTATGCAGTGGTACAGGACTTAAAGTAGAAATAGCAATAAGTGCTTGGCTAAGAGATGAGACTTGATTGGAATCAAAGACGTACAAGAAAGGAAAGCTTCCAGGTTCAGTAATATGAAGGTATTCTTGGAAGCAGAAAGCAGGTGGGCACAACGTTTTTGTACCAAGGGGAAGAGACAATCTTATGCCACAGAAAGAGCAGAGTGGAGGGAGGCAGTAGTGTAACTGTGTGTCTGTTGTTTATTTTATTTGACTCATGACTTGACATGTTTTTTTTCAATCAGATAAATTGGTCTTATGTTCAAATAAAATGACAACTAATATTGCATTTTTCAGTACCGAATGCCCCCAGTTTATGAATGTCTGACTTGCAAACACTCAAACGTACAAACATAATCCCATAATGGGATATAATTTTGAATATCTGACTTTTGAACATTTCTTGTACTTATGAATGGCTGCTTTTGTCCTGTACTGTATTGTGATTTGCATACAAATTGACATGTAAATAGACTCAGGAATAGAACCCGTTCACAACCCAGAGACTGACTTTAAATATCATAGCAGGCCAATGAACATTGTACATATTAACAATCATTATTTGCTACAAGAGCAGCTACTGACTACCCTGCACAATTTACTAGATTAATTATATAACTACTATTTTCTCCTGTCCTTGAGAAGCTAAGCTGCGGTAAGTATGATTGCATGGATGCCCAGTTGACACCACACCTACTCCAGTGTCTCCTTGCTGTCTAGTATAAGCATGGACAGTGAATTTCATTAAAGCTATTTAATCAGAGGGAGGACTTAACCACAATCCATGCTATTCAAGTTCATACATTTTGTGACAGAAGACACTGCTCATTGGATAATGGTTTGAATCAGGAAACTTAGATGATTTCTCAACTCTCTATTCCAGAAGTGGTAATTCCACTGTTATGTGCCTATCACTGCCATAGCTAAAGTCAGCTAACTCAGGACACATTGAATACCAAACTAGGAATTTTCTTGGTATACTTGACAGTTAATTAACAGTATACTGCCATAGCTAAAGTCAGCTAACTCAGGACACATTGAATACTAAACTAGGAATTTTCTTGGTATACTTGACAGTATATTTATCATGTGAGCCATAAAAGGAGTTTCAACTTTGTGATCTTGAATTGTTTAATTGTTTCATTAGCAACAAGTCACATGTTAAAAATGTAAGCAATGTAATGTCTGTAATGAATACATGATGAATGGATAGGGACTGCATTTACCCCTTATTCTTAGCTTTGTCTCTCAAAAGAGATCTTTCTGAGGTTGATGTCAAGCCATCCAGTTGGGATCCACAGTGAATGAATGAAATTACAAACTGCATAAAAATGCAACATGAAAATGACTGCAAGATTATATGTTGCCTCCTTGGTCCGAGAGTCAAGGAAGTCTCAGAGTGGCCACGGGACATACTGGAGGGGGTGGCTAAATAGCCAGTGGTTGTGGTACATATTGCTATCAACGACATACGTAAAACTGGCAGTAAAAGCTGAATATAGAGAATTAGGAAGCAAGTTGAAAAGTATTACTTCAAAAGGTAGTAATCTCAGGATTACTGCCTGTGCCATGTGCCAGAGTAGAAATAGCAGGATATATCAATTGAATACATGATTGAAAAAATGGTAGAAAGAGGAGAGTTTCAGATTCCTGGGAGATTGTGACCAGACCATGGGGAACGTGGGACCAGTACAAACTGAATGGTTATACATGGACATTGTCGAGACTGATGTCCGAAGGCAAGTATTGGTAGTGTGGTTGGGGCAGATTTAAACTAGAAAGAAAGGGGGTAGGAACCTAGGCAGGGTGACAAGGGAATGAGAAATGAGAACAGTAATGAAAGAAAGAACAGTGAAATACAAGAATGGGCAAGAGGCAAATAAAAGCTAGGATGATTTAAAAATGGCAAAAAGGCCAGCCTAAAGCATTCAAAATAATGATATGGAAGTGCCGGTGTTGGACTGGGTTGGACAAGGTCAAAAATCACACAACACTGGTTGTAATCCAACAAGTTTAACAGAAACTGTAACCTTTTGGAGCCTCACTCCTTTAGGTGCGAGTGAGAGAAGAGACATCCAACAAAGAATTCATAAGTAAAAGGGTAAAGGATCATACAACTGATGCAAATGCTTAGGTTTGTTTAATATATTCACATCAGTTGTGTTATCCTTTGATCTTGTACTTATAAATCCTGTGTTGGATCTCTCACTAGCACCTAGAGAAGGAGTGACACTCCAAAAGGTTGTGTTTTCAAATAAACCTGCTGGACTATAACCTGGTGTCATTTGATTGTTGGCCTCAATCAAAATTAGATAGACAAACTGATGGCACAAATAAAGCTGAATCGTAATGAACTTGTGGCCATTACTAGAACACAATTTCAAGGAGGTGAAGACTGGGAACTAAACATTCAGAGATATTTGACTTTTCAGAAAGACAGGAGGGCTGGAAAAGGTGGTGGGAAAACACTGTTAATAAGAGATGGAATGAGGACAGTTGTGAGATGATCTAGCTTGGAGGATTTGGTGTTCATTTGGGTGGAGCTTAGACATAAAGAAGGCATTGGTAGGAGCAGTGGATAGACTCCCAAACAGTACAACATTGTAGGAAAGGGTATAAAACAACAAATAATAGGAGCATGTAAAAAGAATAGAGCAATAATTATGGGTAACTTTAATCATCATATATTGATTGGATCAATCAAGTTAGAAAGGGTAGCAATGACAACAAATTCATAGAGTGCTTTAGAGACAGTTGCCGAGAGCAATATGTTATGGAGATGACCAGAACAGACTATCCTGCATCTGGTAGTAGGTAATAAGGTAAGGTTAATAAATGACCTCTAAATAAAAGATCCCTAGGAAGTAATGATCATAATATGGTAAAGCTAATGTTCAGTTTGAGACTGATAAACTTAGGAAATGAGAGTAGAATTAACTAAGGTGGCCTGGGCTAATGGATTAGCAGCAAAGACAATAAGCAAGCAGAAACAAACATTTAAGGAGGTATTTCATGACTCTCAGCAAAAATATATCCCATTAAGGAGGAAAGATTCTAAGAGAGGGATGAACAAACCATGGCTAACCAAGGAAGTTAGGGAGAGTACAAACTTGAAAGAAAAAGCATATAAGGAGACAAAAGTCAGTGATAGCCCCAAAGATTTTGGAAAGGCAAGTCAGGGCAGGACTTATACGCTTAATGGTAAGATCCTGGGGATATTGCTGAACAAAGAGACCTTGGAGTGCAGGTTCATAGCTCCTTGAAAGTGGAGTCTCAGGTAGATAGGATAGTGAAGAAAACATTTCCTTTATTGGTCAGAGCATTGAGTATAGGAGTTGGGAGATCATGTTGTGGCTGTACAGAACATTGGCTAGGTCAGGTATGGAATATTGTGTGCAGTTCTGGTCTCTCTCCCATCAGGAGGATGTTGTGAAACTTGAAAGTGTTCAGAAAAGATTTACAAGAATGTTGCCAGGGTTGGAGGGTTTGAGCTGTAGATAGAGGCTGAATGGGCTGGGGCTGTTTTCCCTGCAGTTTCGGAGGCTGAGGGATGATCTCATAGAGGTTTATAAAATTATGAGGGGCATGGATAGGGTAAATAGGCTAGATTTTTTTTCCCTGGCATGCCAGAACTGGAGGTCATAGGTTAAGGGTGAGAGGGGAAAGATTTAAAAGGGACCTAAGTGTCTAAACTGCAGTTGTCTCATGGGTTGGGGAGAATGGATTTCCCAGATATTAGAAGATACCAATTAAGTTCTCTTCTATCGCTTGTTAGTGATTGGCCCTGTAAAGACCCGGCATCAATGTGGCTAGATATTGAAGCCTCCCAGACAAAATGTCCCCTCAATCAGCCTTTTATTCTTAGATAAAATGAAGATGGTCATGGAATATTGCCATAATCCGATTGTTATTAATACTGGTAAGGCATGGAGAATAATGCGGCAGAGGGAAGGTAATATGTCCAAAATATCATTTCTTACCCCTATGGTGGATGTGCTGGGTTTTTAACTGGGACCCCGCATTTAAGCTCTGGGCCGCCAGGGGAATCTCCTGTTTGGGTGATTTATTTGAACTGAAATAAAGATGTTCTTTGACCAAATAATTCGTTAAAATGGTCTAGTTAGCACCTTTTCTGCTTTTTTCAGGTCAGGGATTTTATTCAGAAAGGGACTATGCTCTTGACCAACCCCTGTAGATCTACTTTGGAGAAGAGGGTACTTTATGCTAAAAGTACTCTCACTATTACTAAGGATTATTATATGCTGGGTGATTTTTCAGAAGATGTTGAGTGGCTTTGCAGGGTTTGGGAGAAGGAATTAGGGGTTGAAATTTCTATGGAGGCATGGGGGGACATTTGCGAGAATGCGAGGAAGATTTCGATTTGTAATAGGACCCGTGCCATACAGCTAAAAATTTTGCATAGGGTCCATCTGACCCCAGACTATCTCTCAAAGTTTAAGGTGGAAGCATTCCCCTTTTGTCTTAAGTGTAAGACAAACATTGGTACTGTCACTCATTGTTTATAGTCTTGCCACAGGCTCCCTACATGTTGGTGTTCTGTGACAGGGGTTATGGAAAGGGTCTTGAAGGCCGAGGTTAAGATGAGGACCCTATCGCTCTCTCCTCCTGGCCCTACCCAATATACCCTCTTTGGATGCTCATGGGAAAACAAATTTGTAAATATCCTCACTTGCAGCGCTAGGAAAATATTTTAATGTGTTGGGTTTCTGAAACCCCCCTCCTTGGGTCTGCTGGGTTGATGTAGGCTTAAAATGGAACATATTCCTCTGGACTTTTTCATGAATATGGTGCACTGGAAAATAGAAAATTTTTAAAGGATATGGCAGCCCTTTCTGGACTACTTGGATGTAGTTTTATCTGCCATTTTAACTAGGGCATTTGTGTAGCCATGGTGTTCTGATTTAGTGTACTTGATGTCCTTGAAGGAAGAATTCCAAATATTTTATGTGCAACACTTAGTGCTCTCAGAGGTTGAAAGCTAATATTTTGTCGTGCTGAGCTGTTTTGTTGTTTATTTATTCATTAACTACCTTTATTGACATGTCTGTCTTGCACATGTTGTGGGTTTTTTTTCTCTCTTCTTTGCTGTTACATGCATATAGACTATTGTTTGCTGGTGTTGTAATTTATCTTCCTTTTATATGGTTTTGTAAAGAAAGACAAGTTTAATAAAAATATCTATTAAAAAAGGGACCCTTAGAACTGAATCTTTGAAGACAGTTATGGAGAACAAGAAAATAGCAGAGGTGTTAAACATATTTTGCATCAGTCTTTGTAATGGTAGGTACGTCAAGTATCCCATTAATACTAAAAGAATTCAGGGGAGGCATTAAGTAGTGTTACCATCACTAGAACAGGAGTATTAGACAAACTAAACGGGCTAAAGGCAGACAAGTCTCCTGGTCCTGATGGCCTGCATCCTAGGATTCTAAAAGAGGTGGCTATGGAGATAGTGGATACAATGGTAGTTATTTTCCAAAACAACTTGGATACTGGAGAAGTGCCAGAGCATTGAAAAGCTGCCAATGTGACACCCCTATTCAAAATGCGAGGGAGGCGAAAATTAGGTTACTGTTGGCTAATTAGCTTAGCATTTACTATTGGAAAAATGTTGGAATGAAGTTTTAAGGGAGTATTAGCAGCACATTTGGAAAATCATAACCTAATCAAGCAGGATCAGCATGGCTTCATGAAAGGGAAATTGTATCTGAGTAATGTATTAGAGTTTTTTTGAGGAAATCGCATTGAGGGGAACCAACAGATATAACAACCGTAGGAACTGTGGATGCTTTAAATCAGAAACAAAAACCGAAGTAGCTGGAAAATTTCAGCAGGTCTGGCAGCATCTGTGAAGAGAAATCAAAGTTAATGTTTTGGGTCTAGTGACCCTTCTTCAGAACTGACAGTAGCTAGGAAAATGTCAGTTTATTTGCAGAAGATAGAGTGCAGGAGGGGGTAAGGAGAAAACGATAGGTAGGGAGAGAGGCTAAACAGAGAAAAGAATAGTTGTTCAGACAAAGGAGTTGATACTGCTCTGGGAGGGTGAACAGCTTTAATAGAGACTGTTAGTTGCTAACTATAGGTAGTGTGTAATGTGAGACTATGTGATAGGTATGATAGGTAGCTAGGACATGGGGGAGTTCAGGCCTTAAAATTATTGAACTCGATATTAAGTCCAGAGGGTTGCAGGGTCCCCAAGCAGAAATAAGGTGTTGTTCTTACAGTTTGTGCTGAACTTTGCTGGAGCACTGCAGCAAGTCTGAGACAGAGATGTTGGCCAGGGAACAGGGTGGTGTACTAAGGTGGCAGGCAATTGGAAGCGCAGAGTCTTTTTTGCAGGTAGAACTTAGAAGTTCCGTGAAGCGCTCACTCAGTCTACACTTCGTTTCTCCAACGTAGAGGACACCACATTGTAAGTAATGAATGCAGTAGACTAGATTATGAGAAATGCAGGTAAAGTACTGCTTCACCTGGAAGGTATGTTTGGGTCCTTGGAAACTGAGAAGGGAGGAGGTAACTGGGCAGAATCAGCCTTATTCGTGGATGCACACATCTCCATCAAGGACAGGCACCTCAGTACCTCACTGTACCACAAACCCACAGATAACCTCACAATGCTACACTTTGAGTTTCCACTTCAAACTTATTAAAACAGCCATGTCCTCTGGACAAGCCCTACACATACACAGGTTCTATTCAGATGAGTAGGAATGAGACGGACACCTGAGGTGTTGAAGGACACCCTCAACTCATTGATTGCTGGTTTGGGCGTGCCACAGCGAGAAACTATATTGACCTCCTCAGGAGGCAGACATGGGATACGACCAAAAGGATATTCTTTGTTGTCCAGTACTTCCTGGGAGTGGAGAAACAACACCATGTTCTTTATGGCCTGCATCATATTATCGTTTATTGTATCCGTTGCTTCCAATGCAGTCTCCTCTACATTGAGGAGTCTGGACGCCTCCTAGCAGAGCGCTTGAGGGAACATCTCCAGGACAATAGACAATAGACAATAGACGCTTCACCTTCTGCCTCGGAACACTTCAACCCCAGAGCATTAATGTGGACTTCAACATTTTCCTCATTTCCGCTTCCCCCACTTCACCCTAGTTCCAAACTTCCAGCTCAGCACTGTCCCCATGACTTGTCCTACCTGCCTATCTTCTTTTCCACCTCTCCACTCCACCCTCCTCCCTGACCTAAGGATGGTGTGTTGCCTTCCTGGTGTCAGGGTTAAAGACATCACAGACAGAGTGCAGGAAATCCTCAAGGACGAAGGTGAAGACCCAGAGGTGGTGGTACATGTCGGCACAAATGATGTCGGGAAGACGAAGAGGAACATACTACAGCGGGACTTCGGAGAACTAGGAAGAAGGCTGAAAAGCAGGACCTCCTAGGTGGTTATTTCTGGTTTGCTTCCAGTTCCTCGGGCTGGTGAGGCCAGAAATAGGGAAATAATGGACTTGAATGTGTGGCTGGGGAACTGGTGCAGGAAGCAAGGATTTAAATTCTTGGATCACTGGGGTATGTTTTGTGGTAAGCATAAATTCTACAAGAAAGACAGTTTGCACCTTAATAGGTTAGGGACCAGCAATCTGGCAGGCAGGTTTGCTCCTGCAACACAGCTACATTTAAACTAAGTAGCCGGGGGGAGGGGACAAACTGGATGTTTAAGAAGAAAATTGGAGGGAAAGTTAGAACAAGGGAAGTCAAGAAAGACAACTGTATCAATGAGACAGAAAACTCAGAAAGGGATCATGCTGTAAGATTGAGTGAAATAGGAGTTGATGGGAAGGGTGAGGGCAGTAACAAATTAAAAATATATACATGAATGCACGAAGCATTAGAAATAAGATGGATGAACTTGAGGCTCTTTTGGAAATTGGCAGATACGATATTGTGGGGATAACTGAGACGTGGCTTCAAGTGGACAGGGCCTGGGAAATGAATATTCAAGGCTACACGTGCTATCGTAAGGACAGACTGACAGGCAGAGAGGGTGGGCTGGCCATGTTGGTAAGGGATGATATTCAGTCCCTTGCGCAGGGGGACCTAAAATCAGGGGATGTAGAGTCAGAGTGGATACAGCTGAGAAATACTAAGGGTAAAAAGACCCTCTTGGGAGTTATCTACAGGACCCCAAACAGTAGTCTGGATGTCGGCTGTAAGTTAAATCACGAGCTGAAATTGGCCTGTCGCAAAGATGTTACTACAGTTGTTATGGGGGATTTCAACACGCAGGTAGACTGGGAGAATCAGGATGGTATTGGACCTCAAGAAAGAGACTTTGTGGAGTGCCTCAGAGATGGATTCTTAGAATAGCTGATGCTGAAGCCAACCAGGGAGAAGGCAATTCTGGATCTGGTATTATGCAACGAACCAGAATTGGTCAGGGACCTCGAAGTGATTAGATTAGATTACTTACAGTGTGGAAACAGGCCCTTCGGCCCAACAAGTCCACACCGACCCGCCGAAGCGCAACCCACCCATACCCCCACACTTACCCCTTACCTAACACTACGGGCAATTTAGCATGGCCAATTCACCTGACCCGCACATGTTTGGACTGTGGGAGGAAACCAGAGCACCCGGAGGAAACCCACGCAGACACGGGGAGAATGTGCAAACTCCACACAGTCAGTCGCCTGAGTCGGGAATTGAACCCGGGTCTCTGGCGCTGTGAGGCAGCAGTGCTAACCACTGTGCCACCGTGCTGCCCACTAGTGGAGCCATTGGGAAGTAGTGACCATAATACAATAAGCTTCAATCTGCAATTTGAGAGGGAGAGGGTACAATCAGAAGTGACAATTTTTCAGTTGAATAAAGGGAACTATGGAGCTATGAGGGAGGAGCTGGCCAAAGTTCAATGGTGCAATACCTTAGCAGGGATGACCGTGGTGGAACAATGGCGGATATTTCTGTGTAAAATGCAAAAGTTGCAGGATCAATTCATTCCTAAAAGGAAGAAAGATCCTAGGAGGAGGCATGGGTGGCCGTGGCTGATGAGGGAAATTAAGAAATATATAAAGTTAAAAAAGAAAAAGTATAACATAGCAAAAATAAGTGGGAAAACGGAGGACTGGGAAGCTTTTAAAGAACAACAGAGGATTACTAAGAAGGAAATACGCAGAGAAAAAAATGAGGTATGAAGGTAAACTGGCCAAAAATATAAAGGAGGATAGTAAAAGCTTTTTTAAGTATGTGAAAGGCAAAAAAATGGTTAAGACTAAAATTGGGCCCTTGAAGACAGAAACAGGGGAATATGTTATGGGGAACAAAGAAATGGCAGAAGAATTGAATTGGTACTTCAGATCTGTGTTCACTGGGGAAGACACAAGCAATCTCCCTGAGGTAACAGTGGCAGAAGGACCTGAACTGAAAGGAATTTATATTTGCCAGAAATTGGCGTTGGAGAGACTGTTAGGTCTGAAGGTTGATAAGTCCCCGGGGCCTGATGGTCTACATCCCAGGGTACTGAAGGAGATGGCTTGAGAAATCATGGATGCATTGGTGATTATTTTCTAGAGTTCGATAGATTCGGGATCAGTTCCTGCGGATTGGAGGGTGGTTAATGTTATACCATTTTTTAAGAAAAGTGGGAGAGAGAAAGCAGGAAATTATAGACCACTTAGTCTGACCTCAGTGGTGGGAAAGATGCTGGAGTCTATTATAAAGGATGAAATTACGACACATCTGGATAGTAGTAACAGGATAGGTCAGAGTCAGCATGGATTTATGAAGGGGAAATCATGCTTGACTAATCTTCTGGAATTTTTTGAGGATGTAACTCTGAAGATGGACAAGGGAAATCCAGTAGATGTAGTGTACCTGGACTTTCAGAAAGCTTTTGATAAAGTCCCACATAGGAGGTTAGTGAGCAAAATTAGAGCGCATGGTATTGGGGGCAAAGTACAAACTTGGATTGAAAGTTGGTTGGCTGATAGGAAACAAAGAGTAGTGATAAACAGCTCCATTTCGGAATGGAAGGCAGTGACTAGTGAGGTACCGCAGGGGTCAGGACTGGGACCGCAGCTTTTTACAATATACGTTAATGACATAGAAGATGGTATTAGTAATAACATTAGCAAATTTGCTGATGATACTAAGCTGGGTGGCAGGGTGAAATGTGATGAGGATGTTAGGAGATTACAGAGTGACCTAGACAAGTTAGGTGAGTAGTCAGATGCATGGCAGATGCAGTTTAATGTGGATAAATGTATGGTTATTCACTTTGGTGGCAAGAACAGGAAGGCAGATTACTACCTCAATGGAATCAATTTAGGTGAAGGAGCAATACAGAGAGATTTGGGTGTTCTTGTACACGAGTCAACGCAGGTACAACAGATAGTGAAGAAGGCTAATAGCATGCTGGCCTTCATAACAAGAGGTATTGAGTATAGAAGCAAAGAGGTTCTTCTGCAGCTGTACAGGGCCCTGGTGAGACCACACCTGGAGTACTGTGTGCAGTTCTGGTTTCCAAATTTGAGGAAAGACATTCTGGCTATTGAGGGAGTGCAGCGTAGGTTCACGAGGTGAATTCCTGGAATAGCGGGATTACCTTACACTGAAAGACTGGAGCGACTGGGCTTGTATACCCTTGAGTTTAGAAGACTGAGAGGGGATATGATTGAGACATATAAGATTCTTAAAGGATTGGACACTCTGGAGGCAGGAAACATGTTTCCGCTGATGGGTGAGTGCCGAACCAGAGGACACAGCTTAAAAATATGGGGTAGACCATTTAGGATAGAGATGAGGAGAAACTTCTTCACCCAGAAAGTGGTGGCTGTGTGGAATGCTCTGCCCCAGAGGGCAGTGGAGGCCCAGTCTCTGGATTCATTTAAGAAAAAGTTGGATAGAGCTCTCAAGGATAGTGGAATCAAGGGTTATGGAGATAAGGCAGGAACAGGATACTGATTAAGGATGATCAGCCATGATCATATTGAATGTTGGTGCAGGCCCGATGGGCAGAATGGCCTACTCCTGCACCTATTGTCTATTGTCTATCACCTTCATCCCCTCCCCCACTCACCTATTGTACTCTATGCTGCTTTCTCCTCACCCCCACCCTCCTCTAGCTTATCTCTCTACCCTTCAGACTCTCTGCCTTTATTCCTGATGAAGGGCTTTTGCCCAAAACGTTGATTTTACAGCTCCTCGGATGCTGCTTGAACTGCTGTGCTCTTCCAGCACCACTAATCCAGAATGTATCATATTATCGTTGAAGATCACCTCACCAAGATCTTCTCTACTCCTCCACTTCTTGCCTTTAAACAACTGCCAAACCTTAGCCTGGCTATTGTTCACAGCAAACTGCCCAGCCTTCAGGACAACATCGACCACAACACCGTACAACCCTGTCATGGCAGCCACTGCAAGACATGTCAGATTGATGACATGGATACTACCATCGCACGTTGGGACACCACTCACCACATTGGGTACACATGTGACTTGGCCAACATTGTCTATCTCATACACTGCAGGCAAGGATGCCCCGAGACATGGTACATTGGTGAGACCAAGCAGATGCTATGACAATGGATGAATGGACACTGCAACAATCGCTAAACAGGGACAGTCCCCCCGCCATCAGGGAGCACATCAGCAATCAAGGACATTCGGCCTTGAATCCTCCGGTGATCCAAGGCGGCCTTCTGGATATGCAACAATGCAGAGTGGCCAAGCAGAGGCTGATACTTATGAGAATGGCTTTAACCAGAATCTTGGGTTCATGTCACATTGCAGGTGACCCCACTACACTATGCACTCTCACACAATCACTCATGCACATGTACACATACGCACACACTCACACAGACCCTCTCTCATACACACGCGCTCTCTCTGACACACACACTCACACTTGTATACACACCCTCTCACATGTATATACTCTGTCACACTCACATGCACACTCTTATCAAGCGCGCGCACACACACTCTCCCTCTCTCTGACACACATCCACACTCTCTCACTCTCTGTCTCCCTCATAAGCACGCATGCATGCATGTGCATATATAAATCTGTGGTGAATTTGCATTTGCAAATACATTCTATTTTGTTCAAATAACACACGATCTGTAGGCAGTCAGCCCATGTGACATTTTCCTACTTTGGAAATAGAACTCAAGGTTGGAATACAGGCAGACTCTAACCTCACATCTTTAATGCATTGTCTGAGCTGAGATGTCACTTTTTTTTAATATAAAACTTTAAGTTATCTCGGGAATGTCACTTGAAAGAAGTTCTGGGATTTACATATGAATGAATCAAAACCTGCAACTCATTCAAATTGATTAAAGACTTAACAGCAGTCCAGCAATTTGCTGAATACATTGCATCAGTTGCATGACACTGCTCATGTCCAGGGACTGCAGACTTTGGACAGGGGCAAAGTGCATTGTGAACAGGGCAACAGGATTTGTAAGGGGGGAATTTAGTAAAGTATGGCTGGAAAGGGAGTAATGCTGAGCATGTGGGCATCCACAGTCAGGAGCACCCTGGTTTTGGGGTGAGGGAGTGAGTGACCGCACCTGGCATGATCACCTCATACGCCAGGTTCTGGTTAAGAAGGGTAGGCAGATGTGGATGCATATAGACAGTTTGGGTGGGGATTTGAGAAAGTGTGAAACCTGTGCTGTTAAAGGGAAAAGAATATAGTTGTCTGGGCACAGCCTGGTATATTTTTGGGTGGCACGGTAGCTCAGTGGTTAGCACTGCTACCTTATAGTGTCAGGGACCTGGATCCAATTCCACCCTCGAGTGACTGTGTGTGTGGAGGTTGCACTTCTCCCTATGTCTTTGTGGGTTTCTTCCAGGTGCTATACTTTCCTCCCACAGTCCAGAGATGTGCATGTTAGGGGATAGTGTCCAGGGATATGCAGGCCAAGCCTGGGAAGGTCTGGCTAGCCATGGGAAATGCAATGCATAGGGTAAGGGTGAGTTTGGGTGGGATGCTCATTGGAGGATCAGTCTGTACTCCTGGGGTTGAATGGCCTGCTTCCACGTTGTAGGGATTATGTGACTCAGACTGAGGCTAGCAGGCTAAGGCAGAGGAGCACTCACTGTCACCTTCCAGTGCATGGAAATTGAAAGTGCACAATAGGGAAGAAAATGGTTGTGGCCACACTTGGAGTGAGCAGAGCGATTCACAAACATAGGAGAGTTGTTTTTCACCTGTGCCACCAAAAAGGGTGCAAGAAATGCCAGTGTTTCAGCTGGTATCCTTTAAATACAAAGTTGCCTTGGGATCACATATCAGACGTGAGAAATTCCAAAAAGGCAGGGTGGGTAAGTAATGAGGCAAGTTCGATAAATATGGTAAGAAATTTCACTAGACATCACAGCAAAAAACCATCCAAAGAACACAATGCAACTCCAATATTTTTTCTGCCTTTTGCTGTCTTTTAGGACATGTGCTATCAGGTCTTGGGAATGTGTCATTCTTTAATCCCTGTTTTGTGTTTTGGTTTCCGTAAGCACATTTTGGAAAATACTCACACTTTATTGAATTATTCCTTGCTTTCTCCAAGAGGATGGTAGACTCATGGAATGTTACTTAGCACACGACTGCAGTGCAGCAGTGAATGTGAAACCATATCTCAATTAGTTCCTAATTCTTGATGAATAACATGATATTCCTTTTTCTTTCAATATGTACTGCTTCTATATCTATATTACGTTCCAATCATTAACTCAGTGCAGGAAATTGGCAATCAACTTTGTTGACTAAATAGATCAAGTACTGTTTATCAGAGTAAAAGATCATTTAGGTGGTAGCATGTTATGCCTCGTGAATTTGACATTCATCGTTGGGCAGACTGCACCGGCATTGTGTCTATTGTTTTTTTGGTGTTGCATGCTTCTATGATCAGGCAAGCATGTATCTTTAAGAGAGCTAAGTGATGATATTTGTGAGACAGCATGTTATGTGATATTCTTGTATTAAAGGTAGTAGCATCACTGAATAACTGCTACTGTACTTTGTAGTCTATAGTCAATCAGTCGGTAAAGTGATAGAGATCAGAATATGTTGATGCCCATAATAGAGTCGTAATATTTATAGTTGCATTGTGAATAAATATTCGGATAGTTGTTCACAGTAAGAACCCTGTCTCAGTGTTCATGTTACAAAATGTAATATATTAACAGATAACACATCATGATGTGCTGTAAAAAGGAAGAATATTTATACGACTGCTCAGTAGCTAATGCTTCAAAAACTCTTTAGTTTACTCTAGAAGACATCATCACTGCAGCCATAAAGTCTGAACAGACACAACTCATCATTGAGGCAGTTACATCACAGAGTCAGGCCTGAAGTCTACAAGAATGCAACAATCAGAATAGACGGGGTTTTCATATTCTGCAGCTCAGTGACTTCCTATGTAATATGTTCAGCCAGATACACCATATAGAATATGACTTCCATGATTGGGGCTGTTAATCTGGTCCAATCAGGTAGCCCGGGCTGACAGAGACAAACAGGAATGTTCGGGCCGTGGAGGGGGTCGTTAGGGCCGACTGCCTGCCCCTCTTCCACGGTTACGTTAGGGCCCGGGTGTCCTTGGAGAAGGAGCACACGGTGTCCACCAACACCCTGGAGTTGTTCAGGGAGAGGTGGGCGCCGCAGGGAGTGGAGTGCATCATTTCCCCCTCCAACTCTATTTTGATTTAGTCCCTGCCCTCCCCTTCACTATTTGATCACACAGCATTGCCCTTTGTGAGGGGCACTGCTTGTCACTGGTCACTCGGGTGTTTTCCTATCTTCCTGGTGGTGGAAATTGAATAAAGATTCGTACACCTTGTGTCTCTCACTGTGTCTCAAAAAAGACAAACAGGAATGTTCGGGCCGTGGAGGGGGTCGTTAGGGCCGACTGCCTGCCCTTCTTCCGCGGTTACGTTAGGGCCCGAGTGTCCTTGGAGAAGGAGCACGCGGTGTCCACCAACACCCTGGAGTTGTTCAGGGAGAAGTGGGCGCCGCAGGGAGTGGAGTGCATCATTTCCCCCTCCAACTTTATTTTGATTTAGTCCCTGCCCTCCCCTTCACTGTTTTGATCACACAGCATTGCCCTCTTTGATGTGAAGGGCACTGCTTGTCACCGGCCACTCGGGTGTTTTCCTATTTTTCCTGGTGGTGGATATTGAATAAAGATTTGCACACTTTGTGTCTCTCACTGTGTCTCACACCTGCACACACACTATGGGTGCTGGGGAAAAAAATAAGCACTACCGCAGTTAGGCGGTAGTGTGGGGGAAATTAAAATAATATAAACAGGAGATGCATTGCCCTTTGATGTGAAGGGCACTGCTTGTCACTGAAAAAAAAGAGAAAAAAAAGAAAAAATAGGAAAAAAAAAACAAACAGGAATGTTTGGGCCGTGGAGGGGGTCGTTAGGGCCGACTGCCTGCCCCACTTCGGTGGTTACGTTCGAGCCCGGGCGTCCTTGGAGAAGGAGCACCGCGGTGTCCACCAATACGCTGGAATTGTTCAGGGAGAGGTGGGTGCCGCAGGGAGTGGAGTGCATCATTTCCCCCTCCAACTCTATTTTGATTTAGTCCCTGCCCTCCCCTTCACTGTTTGATCACACAGCATTGCCCTTTGATGTGAAGGGCACTGCTTGTCACTGGCCACTCGAGTGTTTCCTATCTTCCTGGTGGTGGAAACTGAATAAAGATTCGTGCACCTTGTGTCTTTCACTGTGTCTCACACCTGCACACACACACCATGGGTGCTGGGGGGAAAAATAAGCACTACTGCAGTTAGGCGGTAGTGTGTGAGTTAATAAAAAGAAAAAAAATTTAAAAAAACAAACAGGAATGTTCTGTTCCTGGGCCTGGCCAAATTGGCCATAAACAGGTCCAGGCAGCGGGCCGTGGAGGGGGTCGTTAGGGCCAACTGCCTGGCCCTCTTCCGCATTACAGCCCTGGTGTCCCTGGAGAAGGAGCACGCGGTATCCACCAACACTCTGGATTTGTTCAGGGAGAAGTGGGCGCTGCAAGGAGTGGAGTGCATTATTTCCCCCTCCAAAACTATTTTGATTTAATCCCTGCCCTCCCCTCACTGTTTGATCACACAGCATAAAAAAAACTAACAGGAATGTTCTGTTCCAGGGCCTGGCCAAACTGGCCATAAACAGGTCCAGGCAGTGGGCCGTGGAGGAGATCGTGAGGGCCGACTGCCTGCCCCTCTTCCGCAGTTACGTTAGAGCCCGGGTGTCTCTGGAAAAGGAGCATGCGATGTCCACCGACACCCTACAGTTGTTCAGGGAGAGGTGGGCACTGCAGGGAGTGGAGTGCATTATTTCCTCCTCCAACTCTATTTTGATTTAATCCCTGCCCTCCCCTTCACTGTTTGGTTACACAGCATTGCCCTTTGATGTGAAGGGCACTGCTTGTCACTGGTGTTTCCTTTCTTCCTGGTGGTGGAAACTGAATAAAGATTCGTGCACCTTGTGTCTTTCACTGTGTCTCACACCTGCACACACACACCATGGGTGCTGGGGAAAAAATAAGCACTACTGCAGTTAGGCAGTAGTGTGGGAGTTTTTTTAAAATAAAAAAAACAGGAGCACCAGGGTTTATGTTCACTCTGAGAGCTGCCTCTGAAGGAGCTAGATCAGTGTGAGTGAAGGACTCTGCTCTCTTTTTTCCCTCTGTATTAAAGAGGAGAGGAGACTGGTTCTGTTGGTGTCTTCCCATTGAGGAGGAGTTTATTTTGAAGTTTTTGTTTCTTCTTTATTGTTTGTTTTCTGGCTTTTCTTTTTTATGCTTATTTAGAGCTGTGCTCCGCTGAAAAGAAAATAAACAGGAGCATAAGGCAGGTCGGAGGACCTCCCTGTGGGTCTGCTCCTGGCTCTGGCCAAACTGGCCATAAAGAGGTCTAGGCAGAGGGCCTTGAAGATGCCATTAGGGCCGATTGACTTCCCCTTTTCAGTGGTTATGTTTTGAGCCTGGGTGTCTCTGGAGAAGGAGCACGCGTTGTCCACCAACACTCTTGAGCTGTTCAGAGAGAGGTGGGCGCCGCAGGGAGTGGATTGTATTATTTCCCTGTCCAACTCTATTTTGATTTAATCCCAGTCCTCCCCTTCACTGTTTGATCATGTAGCTTTGCCCTCTAAGAAGGGCACTGCTTGTCACTGACCACTTGGGTGTTTCCTTTCTTCCTGGTGGTGGAATATAAATAGACACTTACACACTTGTTTAAGAAAAATAAACAGGAGTGTTAAGTGAGCCGGGGAGGGTCAATCAGTACACAGGGCAGCCAGAGACTGGAAGGCCAACAACCAACGCATAGGAAAGCGACCCGGAGTAATCCAGTCAGTACGCAGGATGACTGGGAGCTGGGTGGTCGATGATCAGCCTGGGGGACGGTTGATCAGTATGCAGGGTGGCTGGAGACCAAATGTCGACGACTGTCCTGCAGGAAGGCTAGCCAGGGATGATCTGATCAGTATGTGGTGTGGACTGGCGTCATGTGTCTTTTTTTCAAACTATATTGAATAAATGTTCTATGCACTGTTTCTCATTTGATTGCACTGTCTTGTCTGTTACTGTTATCTTTGTGATGACTGACAGTGGGACGTGAGGTTTGTCCTTATTTCCCTGAAAACTGGTTGAATGGTGGAGTTTGGGATTTGGATTGCTATCCTTTCCCCTGCATATGGTGTTTTTTTTTTCAGTGAATTGCTGATTTCTGTTTATTGTTAACTGTATTTTGTACTGTTTATTAAAATTTAAAAAACCAGGAGTGTCAGAGGTTCTGAGGAAGACTGACCAATGTCAAGTACTATGCACATGTAAATAAAGGGTGACTTGATGACAAGGTACCAGCCTCTGTGGAGTTATTGCACCAGGAGTATTCTCAGTGCTCTTCTGTGTTCTCCTCTGATGAACCATCACTTTATTCAACCATCTTAATTTTTAGGAAGAGATACAAAACATGAGGAAAACATGTCAGCTTCCATTTTGTTTCCTACTTTTGGCATGAATGGTGACAATCTTGAATCCCTTAATCTGGATTGGACCAAACCCCCTAAAATATATTAAGAAGACAGCCTAAATCCTAACTTTTTCTTGTTTTAAGGGTAACTGTAAGGCTTTGTATTCCAGATGCAATTTGATTGACCAAACTACTTAATGTTAAGCAAAACATACTTTATTTTCACACTCCAGTTAAAATATAGGTCAAATTAAAAGAAAAGAATTAGCTTAATTGTCACTCTATTCAAATGCTTAACAAAATAATAAATATATTAACTGCTACTAATTAATTTCCAGAATAGTAACATCCCATAAACACACTGTTGGCAAAAGCAAAATTCGGTAAAACAGATGATCTCACATGCAATTCTGGCAGCAGACAGAAATCCCAGTTTTTAGCTGTGACATAGAGGCATAAGAACTTTCACATATAGCCTCAATATCCCAGCAACTGCTACTGAAGGGCAAGACTTAAAAAAAATCCTATTTCTGTGGGAGCTTGACCCCACCCATTCAGGCTGCATCTATTGTTCCAAGGCCTCGCAAGCTGAGTTGCTTTATTGACTTTCTTCATTAAAAAAAGACAAAATACACCTGTTAAAGCCATAGTACCGTCACTCCCTTTGAAATCAATTCGACTGCGATCTACAGCATTGGGGTGGTACAGTGGCTCAATGGTTAGCTCTGCTGCCTCACAGTGCCAGGGACCTGGGTTCGATTCCATCCTCGGGTAACTGTCTGTGTGGGTTTCCTCCGTGTGCTCTGGTTTCCTCCCACAATCCAAAGATGTGCAGGCCAGGTGAATTGGCCATGTTAAACTGCGCATAGTGCTAGGTGCATTAGTTAGGGGTAAATGTGGGGAATGGGTCTGTGTGGGTTACACTTCGGAGGGCTGGTGTGGAATTGTTGGGCTGAAGGGCCTGTTTCCATACTGTAGGGAATCTAATCTACAGCCAGTTGTAGTCACTGATTTGCACAATTCAATAAAAGAGATGGAGCAGCTTGTGATGAGAGAGCACACTGGGCAACAGGCAATTCTGGATTTGTTGATGTGTAATGAGGCAGACTTGATTAGAGAGCTGAAAGTGAAGAAAACTTTAGGGTGCCAGTATTCATAATATGATAGAATTCACCCTGTAGTTTGAGAGGAAGAACCTTGAATCAGGTGCAACAGTTTTACAATTGAGTAAAGGTAACTACAAAGACATGAGAGAGAAGCTGGCCAGAGTTAATTGGAAAGGAAGCTTAGCAGGGGAAACAGTGGAGCAGCAATGATGGGGTTTCTGGGGGTAATTCAGGAGACACAGCAGAAATGCATCCTAAGGAAGAAGACACATTGTAACGGGAGAATGAAGCAACCATAGCTGACAAGGGAAGTCAGGGATAGCGAAAGAAAAAACATTCAATGTGGTGAAGATTGGGAAACCAGAGGATTGGGAAGCCTTTAAAACCAGCAGAAGACAATTAAAAAATACATTAATGGGGAAACATGAAATATTAGGGTAAACTAGCTAGTAAAATAAAAGAAAACTTTTTTTTTAGATATGTAAAAGATAAGAGAAAGGTAACAGTGGACATTGGAGAGCTGAAAAATGAGACAGGGTAAGTAGTAATTGGGAACAAAGAAATAGCAAATGATCAGAATTGGTACTTTGCATCAGTCTTCACAATGGAAGACATCAGCTGCATACCAGAACCTCAAGAGAGTCAGGGGGCAGTATTGTCCATCACTGAGGAGAAAAAGCTGGTAATCTACAAGTTCTGAAGGTGGATAAATGATCTGGACCAGATGGATTCGGTGGAGATAGTTGAGAAGAATGTGGAGGCAGCGGTGGTGCTTTTTCAGGCATCACTGGAGTCAGAGAGGGTTCCAGAGGACTGGAATATGGCTAATGTAACATGCCAGTTTAGGGTGGAGGGATGCAAAATATAGGAAATAAGAGACTGGTTAGCCTGACCTCGTCATTAATAAGATTTTAGAGTCCATTATTAAGAATGAGATTGCAGAGTATTTGGAAGTGCATGGCAAGTAGGGCTGAGTCAGCATGAATTTGTCAAAGGGATGTCACGCCTGACAAATCTGTTAGAATTGTTTGAGGAGGTAATGAGCAAGTTAGACAAAGGAGAACCAGTTAGAATGATCTATTTGAATTCCAGAAGGCCTTTGACAAGGTGCCACATAGGAGGCTGGTAAATAAGATAGATTAGAAAAGAATAGCAATTTATTGTCACTTGTATTTATGAAAATACAGTGAGATGTGCATAAGGTACCACAATTCAATGTAATTTACAGGAATTATAAAAAATTGAGACAAAGTTAGGACAAAGTTTACTTTTGTTCCCTCTATGGGCCCTGGATTTCTGGAATGGCTATGGGATGCCAATGCCAATACAGCCTCTGAAGCTGCCAAATCAAGGATTTCTGGACCGAATCCACAAAAATGCCGATGTTGAATCCATCACCACTTCAGTTGACAAATACAATCTTGCTCCATCAAATTGTATTGATAAGCAATAAATATATAAAATTCAATTAAAATTAAATAAAAATGAATCCTGGACAAGCCCCAAAGTTTTCTCATGACTTAACTGGGAAGAGTGTATCAATAAAGTGTGAGGTGCTGCATTTTGGAAAGGCAAATCAGGGCAGGACTGAAATACTTAATGGTAAGGTCTTGGGGAATGTTGCTGAACAAAGAGACTGTGGAGTGCAGGTTCATCGTTCCTTGAAAGTGGAATTGCAGGTAGATAGGATAGTGAAGAGGACATTTGGTATGCTTTGCTTTATTGGTCAGAACATTGAGTAAAGGAATTGGAAAGTTATGTGGCTGTCCAGGACATTGATTAAGCCAATTTTGGAATATTGTTAGCAATTCTGGTCTCCCTCCTATAGGAAGGATGTTGTAAAACTTGAAAGGGTTCAGAAAAGATTTACAAGGATGTTGCCAGTGTTGGAGGGTTTGAGCTATAGGGAGAGGATGAATGGGCTGCGCAGATGCTGAGGGGTGACCATATAGAGATTTATAAAATCTTGAGGGGCATGGATAGGATAAATAAACAAGATCTTTACTCTGGGGTGGGGGAGTCCAGAACTGGAGAGCATAGGTTTATGGTGAGAAGGGGAAAGATTTAAAAGGGACTTAAGGGGCAAATTTTTCAAGCAGACAGTGGTGCATGTATGGAATTGCTGCCAGAGGAAGTGGTGGAGACTGGACAATTACAACATTTAAAAGGCATCTGGGTGGGTATATGAATAGGAAGGCTTTAGAGGGATATGGGCTGGATGCTGGCAAATGGGACTAGCTTAGGTTAGTATATCTGGTTGGCATGGACAAGTTGAACTGAAGGGTCTGTTTCTGTGCTGTACATCTCTGTGATTCTAATAGTGAGCACTGTTCCACAACTGCCACCAAATACATAAATGTATAAAATACAAAAAATATAGCACTTAGACTTTCCAAATTGTGTTAACAATCATTTGTTTCAACAAAAGCAGACAGTTGATGGAAGAAAGAAAATTTTGCATTTATGTGGAATGTTATTTACAGCCAATTAAGTTGTTTTAGAAGTGTAGTCACTCTTGTAATGTAGAAAACAGAATGGACAATTTTGAATACAGCAAGCTGTTGCAAAAAAGCATTGTGATAATTACCATAACATCATAGAATCAAATAGTGCAGAAGAGCCTTTTGGCCCATCCAGTATTCACTGACAAAATCTACTCTAAATTTATACTGGTCCCATTTTTCAGCACTTGGCCCCATAACTTTGAACTTTATGGTATTTCAAGTGTCAGAGTGAGTACTTTGTAAAGGTTGTGAAGTTGCTCACCATAATTGCCCATCGAGGCAGTGCATTCCAGATTATCACCACCCTCTTGGTGAAAATGTTTTAAAAAGTATTTGTTTCAATGGTATCGATTGAGGCACAAATATTTGCCACTTGGGTTAGCCTCCCTTTTTTTTCAACAAAATGGTGCTTTTTGACCTTTTATGTCTCATCGGAAAGAGAGCACCTCCACCAATTAAACACTACTCAATATTTCAGTCTTGATTTTTGTGTACTCAAGTCCAGGAGTCAGACCTCTGACTCAGGAACAGGAATGGTACCAACTGAGTCGCAACTGACATGTGTTACATTCCCAGATGAGATCACCAAATTATTTTTAGACTTAGAAGACAAAAGGTGAGATCCAAAAGACCAACTAAGCTACAAGATTCCATGGCTTTGAACAAACAACAATGCTATACAATTTCAAACAATAATACAAACTATAATTCATTTTCTAATACACAGAATTAAGGTGCTAAAAATTGGTAATGTACTGTATCAGACATTCCACAGTGCATAACAAATGGCAAATGTTATTAAGACAGATCCTATTGATCTCTCAATAATTCTGTCTCAACAATAATGACACAATGATCATCAAATCTGATTAAACTTCACAAAGATTACAGATTTTCACTTTTGCCAGTCTGGTCTTGAAATCCCCTCTCAAGAACCATTCCATCATGGATGGCCTGAAGTACTGCTCTGTTTTGGTTGATCACCCTTCTTTCCTGTGTCTACACGCTCTGTTACTCTGAAACTGTCCTAGTACTCACTAATTAGGACAACGCCAGCTTTTTGCCAACAGAAAGCTTCATCAAGCTAGCTATGTCCCTGGGTTTTCACGGACCTCCAAACTTGCTCAGTTGTGCAAGCCAACTATTGTCAATGGATTTTCAACACTTTCTGCACTGAAGTATTAATGCCCGCAGACTTCTGCTGAGTTTTTCACAATTTTTCCCAACATAAAGCTAGCAATCTTCCCACTTTCTTAGCTACCTCGGATTTCTTCTGAGTCCTGATTTCAAATCTTAGCTGCTTACTAATCCTCAGAACTTCTTTGAGTTTGTTTTAACAACATTCAACTGCTCTTGACTCCTCTGGAGGACAGATAAAAGTCAACACACTTAACTTGGAGTGTGCCACTCTCTCTACCTCTTTCTTCAACTAATCTGTGCCCCTAAGAACAGTTTTTCAGTGGCCCCTGAGCTTCCCTGAGTGATCTATTGTAACTGTTGCAATAAGCTTTAATCCTATAATAGAGCAAAATTGAATATTGCCACCTAGGATTTCTGGAACTCCTTCGGGCCCTGAATGTTACAAAATTGACATTTTCACAGAATGCTGGCTTTCAGCTAAAGAATGCTTACAAAAAGGATGCATCGCAAACAAAAACTATTTTACAAGCAATGGTTTAGCAACTGTTAAATGTTGATAGCATGTCATCTCTGGTTAAATTAGAGGAAAAATGGAGGGAAACAAAAATAAGCTGATTATCTTATTCTGATTACCCTTGCATTGAAGTTAAATTTTATGTTCCCAAGGATAATTTTTCTTAGTTCTTATTGTAGCTATTGAAAAGACATGTTACAGGAATGTTCACACAAATTTTGAATGAAAACATATGATTGATTATTAGCAAGTTCACTGTCATTTGAAAATATCATTTATAAACAAACTAGCTGAATGGAATTTAAATTCTGAACATAATTATTCAGAAAGAATAATTGTGATTTTACAATTTCATCACTATTGTTCCTTGCGGTAACTTCCTTGTAGATTAAATCTTTCCAAGCTGATTTAATATTTCATGGATATGCCAAATGTTTTAAGTAGATGCAAATCTTTTCTTATGGATCTGATACAATCAAACTTCAATATATTCTTTAAATTCAAAACATGTAGTGTAACTTACCATTGATACTTGCTTCTTCAATCTGGAGAATACTTTCTAAGGTAACATTATCAATTCCAACTTCAACCTTTAAAACCAGAGTTAATCAAACCAGCAATTGGTTGTCCACCATTTTCAGTCTAGCTGGCAACAGATTCAGATAGCTATGGCCTGGAGTTTTTGTGTAGCTATTTATTTTCTTTACCATTCATAGGAATTCTCAAGTGGAGAACAACCCAATTTAATCCAAATTTTTGACTGTTCTTTTAAAAAACTATTCATTATGGAATTAGGATTTGCAGATAATGATCATTTATTGCACATCTCATGTGGCGGACTTCCTTCTTGAAATACTACATTATATCTTTTGAGAACAATCAGAACGTCATCTGACTTAGTGAATTAGTGAACAATGAATTAGTGAACAGTGTTTGACAAAACATAATTGAACAAAATTTCAGAATTTTCAACACAGTGAAAATTTGGATACATGAAAATGTGTCTTTGAGGGGTTCAGAAGTTTATGTTACCTTTATAAAGGATGTTCTTCAGGTTTTCAGAAGGAAAATTTAAAACAGAATTGCAGATAGTTTAGCAAAAGATATGATCAAAATCATTAAAAGTAAAAGAAGAAACAGGTCCTTGAGGCTTCAAGAGGCCTTTGCACATATTATGGGGTCTAATTCACATTTCAGGTATAATCATATGACACAGGTATACTGCTTAAATCCATTTTTCTCAACATAGAAGGATCACAAAAAAAGGATGAATTTCATTTGTTTTGACTGAATGGAGCAGATTTTGAAAGGTCAGGCAGAATGAGTTTCAAAAAACAAAATTTATTTTGAGGTGATACATGATAGTTTGAAGGTAGGTTCTGACAGTGCACTTTTCATGTGCATTTTGTGAAGATCACAATCTTTTATTTTACTTTATTTTTGATTGTGGTCTGAATTATTACAAAGGACTAGGAATGAATTGCTGCACTCTTTAAAAAACAAATGATTAATATTCATAGTCAGTTGCGTTTACATTGTTTCTTTGCAACTGGGGAGGCGGGAAGGGGAGAAGGTATAAATAGATGGCATGGCACTGGAGCATTTGTCCAAAGTGAGATTCAGCCAGTAACAGGTAGAAGATTGGTTTGTGCAGTTCTAACTATTTTGGAAGCCAAAGGTAATCAGCCTGATGACAATTTTCTGGTTCCTGGGTAGCTGAACAGCTTGTGGGTGTGAATGATACAGTGAGAAGATCTTGGATTTCTAGAATGGGAGGTGGTGGCTTGCTTTCTCTCTCACCAGACTCTCTATGCCAAAGTAATACTTTTTAAAAACTGAAGGACTTGGAAAACAAAATGAAGCCTCTGTTGAATCCTCAGAACTGTTGCCATTGAATTGTTTCCCTATATTTTTCTGCCCTCCATCAATAACATCTGTTCTTTTTATCTATCTATATATGGGTTTAGGAGGATTTTAGAAGGTTGTTAGCATTTTAACTCGTTAAGAGCTATATGTCGATAGTTCATAGTTGTTTACCTTTGATTAGAATCTACTTATATCTAATAAATAGTAATTCCACTTAATCAATGTTTTGTGTTAACCTGAGGCTATTTGACAGGCAAACTAGGGACTTTGTATACTTTGATATAACTTTTGAACTTTTGTGATGACTGTGTGAATAGTGAGCCTTGAATTCCAACATGCTACCCCAGGGATGCATAACAAAGTTAGGAAGCTGTTGTTGGGATTGCTTTTGAAATACAGACAATGAGGATTTTGGTCTGGTATTTGTAAATCACAAAAGGTGAAGAAAATACTAGGTCCTGTCCTGTGAAATATGAACATTAGAAATTGTAAAGGATTTCCTGCAGGTGTCAGGGTTGTCCCTGATAATTTGAAGTGAACTTTCAAAACCCATGCCACATAAACTATAGTTCACATTGCTGCGCACAGCTCAGCAGGCAAAAATAATTGAGCACTGGCAAAAGAGACAAAGTCACGTCTTCACACTGAGAATACCCTCTATCATGTTTGTGAGGTACTATCACCATGCTAAATGGGACAGACTTTGAACAGATCTAGCAACTCAAAACTGGAAATCTATGAGGCTCTGTGGGTCATCAATAACAGTAGAATTGTACAGCACAATCTGAAGCTTGATGGCGGAGCATATCCCCCATTCAATCATTACCATTAAGCCAGGGGATTAATGGAGATTGCAGGAGGGAATGCTGGGAGCAGCATCAGGCATACCTAAAACTGAGGTTTCAACCTTGGTGAAGGCACCAAACAGTAACATTTGCATGCCAAACAACATAAGCAGCAAGTGATGGACAGAGCAAAGGGAGCCCACAACCAAAGGATCAGATCTAAGCTCTGCAGTCCTGTTACATTCAGCTGAGAATGATGGTGGACAATTGAACAACTCACTGGAGGGGGAGGCTCCACAAGTATCTCCTTCCTTAATGATGGAAGAGCCCAACACATCAGTGCAAAAACTAAGGCTGAAGCTTTTGTAGCAATCTTCAACAGATGTACCAAATGGATGACCTATCTTGATCTCCTCCAGGGGTCCTCAGCATCACAGTTATCAGTCTTCAGCCAATTTGATTCACTCCATGTGATATTAAGAAATGGTTGGAGGCACTGGACACTGCAAAGGCTAGGGGCTCTGACATTATTCCAGCAATAGTACTGAAGACTTGTGTTCCAGAACTTGCTGTTCCCCTAGCCAAGCTGTTCCAGTTCAGTTACAACACTGGCATCTATCTGACAATGTGTAAAATTGCCCAAGTACGTTCAGTAGATAAAATATGGGCCAATTACTGCTACATCAGTCTACTCTTGATCATCAAAAAAGTGCTGGAGGGTGTCATAAACTGTGCCATCAAGCAGCCCCTTCTCAGCAATAACCTGCTAATTATTCAGTGATGCCCAGTTTGGTTCCGCCAGGGCCCTCAGCTCCTGATTTCATTCCAGCCTTGGTTCAAACATGGATAAAAGAGTTGAATATCAGGGGTGAGGTGAGAGTGACAGCCTTTGACATAAAGGCTGCATTCAACCACGTCTAGCATCAAGGAACAAAATGGGAGTCAATGGGTATTGGGGGCAAATGGCCTACTCGTTGCAGATGATCGTGGTTGTTAGAGGTCAGTCATCTCAGTTCTAATATATATCTGAAGGACTTGCTCAGGTTAGTTCGTTAGGCCCAACCATCTTCAGCTTCTTCTTCGATGAACATCATTCCATCATAAGGTTAGAAGTGGGGATGTTCATTGATGGTTGCACACAATGTTCAGCACAATTTGTGACTCCTTAGATACTGTTCAAATGCAACAAGATCTGGACAATACTCAAGCTTGGGCTGACAAGTGGCAAGTAATATTCATGTCACAGAAATGCCAGGCCATGACCATCGCTAAAAAGAGATGGTCTAACCACCGCCTTTTGACATTCAATGGTTTACCATCACTGAATACGCCACTATCAATATCCCATTCACCCAAAACTCAACTGGACGCACCTCATAAACACAGTGGCTAGAAGAGTAGGTCAGAGGCTACAAATATTGTGGTGAGTAACTCACTTCCTGACTCCCTAAAGCCTGTCCACAAGGCATAAGTCAGGAGTGTGATGGAATATTCCCATTGCCTGGATGGGTGCAGCTCCAACATCACTCAAGAAGCTTTACACCATCCGTGTCAAAGCAGCCACTTGATTGGCACTACATCCACAAACATTCACTCCCTCCACCAGCAACACTCAGTAGCAGCAGTGTGTACAATGTACAAGATACACTACAGAAAGTCACCAAAGATCCTCTTACAGCACCTTCCAAACCCATGACCATTTCTATCTGGAAGGATAAGGGCAGCAGATACACGGGAACACCACCAACCTGTAATTTACCCTCCACGCTACTCACTGTTCTGACATAGAAATATATTGCTGTTTCACCCAGTGTTGCTGGGTCAGAATCCTGGAATTCTCTCCCTAATGGCATATGAGACAACCCACAGCAGTGGACAGCAGCAGTTCAAGAAAGCAATTCACCACCACCCTCTCAAGGGCAAGTTGTGACAGGCAATAAAGCCTGTAATGCCCACATCACACAAATGAAGAAAAGAAGTAGTATTTGGGTGTAATAGAAATACAAGAGAGACCAGGCACTCTGGGTATTGACATATTTCAGTCAGGTAATATTCAGTTTTGGCGAAAGAAGCTTGAACATGAAGACAAAATAAAGAAACAAGAGATGCCAAAGAGAGAGATAAAGAAAGGGTGTTAGAATTAAAAAGATAGGCAATGGAAATGAGAACGCCAGAATTAAAATTGCAAAGAGAAAGTGAGATAAAGAAAGAGAACATGAATATCAGCTTCAAGGGATGCATGTGAAAAAAGACATCAGATGCTGATGCAGGTTATGGTAACAGACTTGGAGTCACAATATTTAAGTTTGTGTGGGCCTTTTCCAAATTTGAGAAAGTGGATGTGCTGGCACTCACATTGTTTGAGAAAATTGCAAGGCAAATGAATTGCAGGAAAGAAAACTGGACATCACCCATGCAGAGCAGGTTGGTGAGTGAATATAGAACATAGAACATAGAAAAATACAGCGCAGTGCAGGCCCTTCAGCCCTCGATGTTGCGCCGACCAAAGCCTACCTAACCTACACTAGCCCAATAACCTCCATATGCTTATCCAATGCCCGCTTAAATGACCATAAACAGGGAGAGTCCACCACTGCTACTGGCATGGCATTCCATGAACTCACAACCCACTGAGTTAAGTGAAGCTAAGGAAATTTGTGCTTCACTATCAGATGAGGTTTCCAGGGAGTACGATGCTGTTAAACAAGAAGCTGTGTTGGCTGCATATGAGTGAGGCTTATTGGCGGAAGTTCTGGAATTTAAGCAACCAGTCTGAGCAAACCTACATTGGATCTGAAAAGTTTAAGGAAAGTAATTTTGAGAAGTGGATGCAAACATTAGAAGATTAAATCATGTATGAAGCTCATAGAGAAATTATTTTCTTAGAGGAATTTTAAAACTCACTACCTTTTGCAATAAGAATCCGTGTTGAGGACTTTAGGGTTCCAAATGTTATTCAGGCAGCAGTAATGGCAATTATGAGCTGATCCATAAAACTAAATTTTTTTTGCTGACATCTCATAAATTTAAAGAATAGGAAGTGGGAGGGTAAAAGCATGATAAAAAAGCAGGGTAAAGAGCTGGGAACAAACCAAGATTTCCTTCTCAGATCTGGAAGGAAAGTGCTGAGGGCAGAGGTGAAAATTGAAGATGCAGTTCTTCCATTGTAACAAAATGAGTCACATTTATTTAGAATGCCTGAAGATGCAAGGGAAACCCATGGGACTAGTTGGAGTTTGTAAGGATTAATCTGAAAATGGAAATCAAAACAAAAATGCAATGGATTAGATTGTAACTTTAACTATAAGTAAGCAAGTGGAAATCAATGTTGCCGTGAATGCAGAAGAGGTACATAGGGTAGTCAAACCCACAACTGTACAGAAGAATACAGAGCTACTTGAACACTAGCTGGAGAAGGATTTAGATCCAGTGCAACCTCTGTATCCAAAGGATCATAAGCCACCATTTTGTCACCTCCAGTGGGATGTCACCATCAGTCACATATTCCCCTCCCCTCCTTGTCAGCATTTCACAGTTCCATTCCCTCTGAGTCACCCTGGTCCACTGCTCCTCCACTTCCAACACACCCCTGTACTCCTATGGCTCCTTCTGATGCAATCTCAGGAGATGCAGTACAGGAGATGTCCATTTACTTCCTCCCTCCTCATGATCCAAGGACCTAGACGCACCTTTCAGGTTAAAACCTGCATTTTATTCAATCTAGTTTACTGTAATCGCTTCTTGGAATGCAATCTTCTGTACACTGGGGAGACTGAAGGCAGACCTGGTGATCATTTTGCCATACACCTAGGCCCTTATGATCGAGTTTCTGGTTACTGCCTTGGAAAAACATGCAACAATGCTCGCTGGCCAACATTTCTGTCTCAGGTCTGTTGCACTGCTCACTGAGGCTCAATGAGAGCTATCTTCCATCTTACAACTTTCAGGAGTCAACATTGAGTTTGACAATTTCAAATATAAACACCCTCCCCTTTGCTCATTCTCTTCCCCCACACTCCTACAGGCAATGTACAGGTTGCTCGAAGCCCAGCCAATCCATTTTCAAAGAGTTATACTTTCATTAACACCCTAGCTAGCTATTATCTCCTTCTCTCTCACTTTTACTCTCTCTGTCTCTCTTTCGCTGGGTACTGTCTTCATGTACTCTATTGTCTCTATTATTTCTCCCTCCCCCACTCCATCATCAGCATACACTCCACCAACTATCTTCACTTCTGATGAAGATCACTGGTCTTGAAACATTAACTCTGTTTTCTCTCTAAAGATATCCAATAGTAGAATAGTTGCAGTAGAAGAGAGCTGGATCCAGCAGACAATGGCAGACTGTAAAGAAGTATTTGATCAACATCTGGTGCAAAACTCAGCTTCTATTAATTTTGTTTGTCTTTGCTTTTGGTATCTGTAAATAAAGCTTATGTCTGGAATTGATTGTTTGCCTGTGTGTAATGTTCTTCTCTTGAACAATAACAAGCTGTGGATTAGCTGTGGGCATTAGAGACAGGTTAGCATTTACATAGAGGATGTTCAGATGAAATGTATCTAAGGACAGGTAAAGTGTGTGATGCAATGCTAAAATAATGACGAGGGTGAGAGAATGGGATTGGATGTATGAGGAAGTATTAGATATGCCAGCTTTGTGGTGTGGAAATGTGCCTTTGTGGTTGATATGCCACTGAGGCAATGCTGAATCGCCAATGCTTGTCTAAGTGCACAACAGCCTTTCAAAGATGGCATTGATGCAAGGGATGGCAGTCTTTTTGTGGATATTTGCTCAGTGATAAGTTGTTCTGGGAAGAGAGGGTGGTAAGAGGAGGCTAGAATTGGAGGTAAAGGACATGGTATTGGATGCGGTAGGATTTATTTTAGTTAACATCCATAAGACGACTCACTGGACCGCATGACAAATAACCCTTCAAAAAATTCAACATAACTTGGATGTAGCCAAGCAAATTAAGATTGAACTCAATATTAAACCTTCCATAATGAGCAAGAGAAACTCAGAGAGCTTAAATTGTTAAATATGTGGATCAAAGCTCAAACTACCTATGCCAGTATACCATCCTTCTGATGGTCTTCATTCCCAGCTGCCAGCCAGGCTGTCAGTATCATCCACTAGATCCAAAACACTGACAATAAGATCCTGCTGTTAGGTTTGACAGCATTGTCACATCCAGCTTTGATAAGTTCTTCTGGCTTACCCCTACATCTTCTCATCTCTCCAAAATATTTAGGATTCTTCTGTTTTTTTCCTGCTTTTCTGATGCTGCCTGGATTTTCCATTTACCACTGCACTGTGCAAAGTTAAAGGAGAAACTGCATGATATCCCGTAATCATTGATTACCAACATGTTTATGATATATTAAATATTTCTGAGATTAGCACTGGGTTCCATTGAATGGCATAATGTTATGAAGGACTTTAATGGTCTCCTCACGCAGATTACCAGACTCCTGCTATAGGTAGTACTAAGTAAAGACACATATCTTAATAATCAGTCACCAATTTATATGCATATTGAGACCACGTAACTGCAAAATCGGGAAACTAATTTTGAAGGTTTAAACTTGCAGTGCAAAGAAAATAATTTTAATTATCCTGTCATTGTGTATCCATGGCTCTGACTGTATTTAATGTGAAACAAATAGAAAAGACTCTGAATTATTTTGCCTACATTTTAAAAACTGTATTTTCAAGTATGTACCATTGCACTACAGGTATGAGCCAAATAACAGCGCATCAGTCCATGTGACACATGCAAGAAATATACTCAATAAAGCTCCAGAAGTTTGAGTGTAAACTGCCATTATTTCTAACTGGAACCAGACAACATGATGTAAGGAATTTAAAAATACAGGGGCCAGTTCTTTGTGATGGCTTATTTGCCCTCCCAGTGAAGCCTGAAATCTACAATAATTGAGTCTTTGTTATCAAAACATACAGCATGGAAACAGACCCTGTGGTCCAACTCGCCCAATCAAGTAATCTCAATTAATCTATTCAGATTTGCCAGCATTTGGCCCATATCTCTCTAAGCCCTTCCTAATCATGTACTTGTCCAGATTCCTTTTGAATGTTGTTATTGTACCTGCCTCCACCATTTTCTCTGGCAGTTCATTCCATACATGCATCACCCTCTGCATGAAAAGGTTGCCCTTAGGTCTATTTTAAATCTTTCCCCTTTCACCCTAAAGCTATGCCTTCTAGTTTTGGACTCCCCCACCATGGAGAAAAGATCTTGGCTATTCACTGTATCCATGCCCCTCATGACAATAGCCCCAGCCTATTCAGTCTTTCCCTATAGCTCAAACGCTCCAATGCCAAGCAACATCCTTGTAAATCTTTTCTACACCCTCTCAAGCTCAACAACGTCTTTCCTATAACAGGAAGACCAGAATTGAATGCAGTATTCTAAAAATAGCCTAATCAATGTCCTATACAGCGGTAACATGATATCCCAACTCCTACACTCAATGCACTGACTAACAAAGGCAAGTGTATTGAATGCCTTCTTCACTACCTTGTCTACCTGTGACTCCACCTTACAGGAACTATGAACCTCCACCGCAAGGTTTCTTTGTTCAGCAACACTCCCCAGGACCCTACCATTAAATGTATAGGTCCTGCCTTGATTTGCCTTACCAAAATACAAACCTCATGTTTATTAAAAAACTAAACTCCATCTGCCAATCCTCAGATTATTGGCCCATCTGATCAAGGTTCTGTTGTACTCTGAGATAACCTTCTTCACTATCTAATAAACCATCAATTTTGGTGTCATCTGCAAACTTACTAACCATTCCTCCTATTCAAATCCTGTCACATCCAAATCATTTATATATACGACAAAAAGCAGTGTACCCAGCACCAATCCTTGTGTCACACTGCTGGTCACAGGCCTCCGGTCTGAAAAGCAACCCGCTACCCACACTTTCTGTCTCCTACCTTCAAGCCAATTTTGTATCCAAATGTCTATATCTCCCTGGATTCCATATGATGTATTATTTGAAATTGTTTCATAACAGTTTTACTATAATCATTTATATAGGGCTCACAAATACAGACTTACCTTTGTCCTACATGTGTTGGTTCACAGAGAAAAGTCTCAGGAATTCATTACCTGAATCAGAAGAATCTAAAGATCACCAGATGATTTTATCTCACTTGGAAGAAGATAACAGACAGCTCTGACAATTGTCACAACTGATACAAACTTGGCAAAATGTAAAGCAGCTGGCAATTGCTTTAAAAACCTTTGATCGAACAACAGCATTGGACCAAGATCAGTCAGTACTCCAAGAGAAAGTAATATAGAAAAACAATGTAAAGTGCACAAGATGAATGAATTTGAATTTTTGTCTCCAAAGTCACCTATGGATACAAATCCTATTGAAATTCCAGTCTGTCCAAACTAAATAAAATGTGATGAGTTTGATAAGTTCATGTTACAGTCAAGAAGTGACAAAGACTCATTAAAGTGGAGAATTCTGGAATGAGAAATTGAACTGAGGTTATAAAAAGATGAAACTAAACAACTGGCTCCTGCTGCAAGAGAAGCAGCTGGAATAAAATTGATTCCATATCTTTTCACAACTGAGTATTGCCTTGCTATGTTTCTCATCACCTTGTTTTATTCCTTTTTCTGCCTCTTTCAAAGGAAGAAGGTGGCTGTTCCTCAATATAGTGCAATGATATCAGCATACCTTTGTTATGTCAGGGTTTTACGAAATATTATTGGGTCTGTAATACAGAAAGCCTGCTTCCCATGCATGTCACAATGTAAATTGTAAATGTTCAGAGAAAGAAGTGGTTCAGCCTTTTCTGATTTCAAACCTTTTTAGACTCCTTTGCTATAGCAGTACAACAACAACTTTATTCATTTAGCACTTCTAAACTGATGGAATAAGATGGACACTGAACCCAGAAAGAGATACTAGACAGGATAGCAAAAGAATACTTCTTAAAGAGAATCCTAAAGGACCAGAAGGATGTTCAAAGGAATGTTCAGAGGCACAATGGTTCAGGAATATAATTACAGAGCAAGAGTTATATAGTTAACCACTTGGTTGCCAATTATGGGATGAAGGGAAGAAAGAATGGGTGATTGGACCGAAGGGTCTATTTCCATGCTGTAAATCTCTATGACTCTATGACTCTATATGCCAATGTCATAGCAGTACTCAGTTTCCTGCAAGTTTTGGGAAAAATGTGTTGCACCATGATTGCTAAGGGGAGGAAAAGCTGTTGACGAATTTAAACAAAAAGTTAAAAGGAGCAGTGAGAGAGAGAGAGCCAATCTTTGACTTACATTCAAATTAGCTGTAAAATCAATGAAAGGGCTGTGCTGCTTCTGAGGTGCTATTCATTTTCTTCATATGGGAGCACCTACAGAAGGAAGTAGCAAATACTTTCAGAAGACACTCAAATATAGCCTGAAACTGACAGCAGAAGTAAAGGTACTTCACCAATATTACACTATCTAGTTCCAGCACAAAGAGAGTAAAAAATGAGGTCTGCAGATGCTGGAGATCACAGCTGCAAATGTGTTGCTGGTCAAAGCACAGCAGGCCAGGCAGCATCTCAGGAATAGAGAATTCGACGTTTCGAGCATAAGCCCTTCATCAGGAATAAGAGAGAGAGAGCCAAGCAGGCTAAGATAAAAGGTAGGGAGGAGGGACTAGGGGGAGGGGCGATGGAGGTGGGATAGGTGGAAGGAGGTCAAGGTGAGGGTGACAGGCCGGAGTGGGGTGGGGACGGAGAGGTCAGGAAGAGGATTGCGGGTTAGGAGGGCGGTGCTGAGTTGAGGGAACCGACTGAGACAAGGTGGGGGGAGGGGAAATGAGGAAACTGGAGAAATCTGAATTCATACCTTGTGGTTGGAGGGTTCCCAGGCGGAAGATGAGGCGCTCCTCCTCTAGCCGTCGTGTTGTTGTGTTCTGCCGGTGGAGGAGTCCAAGGACCTGCATGTCCTCGGTGGAGTGGGAGGGAGAGTTAAAGTGTTGAGCCACGGGGTGATTGGGTTGGTTGGTTCGGGCGGCCCGGAGGTGTTCTCTGAAGCGTTCCGCAAGTAAGCGGCCTGTCTCACCAATATAGAGGAGGCCACATCGGGTGCAGCGGATGCAATAGATGATGTGTGTGGAGGTACAGGTGAACTTGTGGCGGATATGGAAGGATCCCTTGGGGCCTTGGAGGGAAGTGAGTGTGGAGGTGTGGGCGCAAGTTTTACATTTCCTGCGGTTGCAGGAGAAGGTGCCGGGGGTGGAGGTTGGGTTGGTGGGGGGTGTGGATCTGACGAGGGAGTCACGAAGGGAGTGGTCCTTGCGGAACGCTGATAGGGGAGGGGAGGGAAATATATCCTTGGTGGTGGGGTCCGTTTGGAGGTGGCGGAAATGGCGGCGGATGATACGTTGTATGCGGAGGTTGGTGGGGTGGTAGGTGAGAACCAGTGGGGTTCTGTCTTGGTGGCGGTTGGAGGAGCGGGGCTCAAGGGCGGAGGAGCGGGAAGTGGAGGAGATGCGGTGGAGGGCATCGTCGATCACGTCTGGGGGGAATCTGCGGTCCTTGAAGAAGGTGGCCATCTGGGCTGTGCGGTGTTGGAATTGGTCCTCCTGGGAGCAGATGCGGCGGAGACGAAGGAATTGGGAATATGGGATGGCGTTTTTACAGGGGGCAGGGTGGGAGGAGGTGTAGTCCAGGTAGCTGTGGGAGTCAGTCGGTTTATAATAGATGTCTGTGTTGAGTCGGTCGCCCGAGATAGAAATGGAAAGGTCTAGGAAGGGGAGGGAGGAGTCTGAGACAGTCCAGGTGAATTTCAGGTCGGGATGGAAGGTGTTAGTAAAGTTGATGAACTGTTCAACCTCCTCGTGGGAGCACGAGGCAGCGCCGATACAGTCATCGATGTAGCGGAGGAAAAAGGTGGGGGGTGGTGCCAGTGTAGTTGCGGAAGATGGACTGTTCCACATATCCTACGAAGAGGCAGGCATAGCTGGGGCCCATGCGGGTGCCCATGGCAACTCCTTTAGTTTGGAGGAAGTGGGAGGATTGAAAAGAGAAGTTATTCAGGGTGAGGACCAGTTCAGTCAGTCGAAGGAGGGTGTCAGTGGAAGGGTACTGGTTGGTGCGGCGGGAAAGGAAGAAGCGGAGGGCTTTGAGTCCTTCGTGATGAGGGATGGAGGTGTACAGGGACTGGATGTCCATAGTGAAAATAAGGCGTTGGGGACCGGGGAAGCGAAAATCCTGGAGGAGGTGGAGGGCGTGGGTGGTGTCCCGAACGTAGGTGGGGAGTTCTTGGACTAAAGGGGACAGGACCGTGTCGAGGTATTGGGAGATGAGTTCGGTGGGGCAGGAGCAGGCTGAGACAATGGGTCGGCCGGGGCAGGCAGGTTTGTGGATTTTGGGCAGGAGGTAGAAACGGGCGGTGCGGGGTTGTGGGACTATGAGGTTGGAGGCGGTGGATGGGAGATCCCCTGAGGTGATGAGGTCCTGGATGGTCTGGGAGATGATGGTTTGGTGGTGGGAGGTGGGGTCGTGGTCAAGGGGGCGATAAGAGGAGGCGTACGCGAGCTGGCGTTTGGCTTCAGCGGTATACAGGTCAGTGCGCCAAACTACCACCGCGCCTCCCTTGTCTGCGGGTTTGATGGTGAGGTTGGGATTGGAGCGGAGGGAGTGGAGGGCTGCACGTTCTGAGGGTGAGAGGTTGGAGTGGGTGAGAGGGGTGGACAGGTTGAGTCGGTTAATGTCACGGCGGCAGTTGGCTATAAAGAGGTCGAGGGTGGGTAGGAGGCCAGCACGGGGTGGCCAGCACCGCCCTCCTAACCTGCAATCCTCTTCCTGACCTCTCCGCCCCCACCCCACTCCGGCCTATCACCCTCACCTTGACCTCCTTCCACCTATCCCACCTCCATCGCCCCTCCCCCTAGTCCCTCCTCCCTACCTTTTATCTTAGCCTGCTTGGCTCTCTCTCTCTTATTCCTGATGAAGGGCTTATGCTCGAAACGTCGAATTCTCTATTCCTGAGATGCTGCCTGGCCTGCTGTGCTTTGACCAGCAACACATTTCCAGCACAAAGTTAGAGTCTGGATGCAGTAGTTCTTCAGGAAATGGTTCGTTTTATGTTAAATTTAATGTATAATCTTTTCCTTTCACAAGCTTGATGCTTCAATCAGTTGTGAGATACACGCGCTGAGAAAAATTTGAATATATGCCTTTGTCCATTTCTAAACATTCTTTTCCCATCACCTTTGTTCACTAGATTCTCACTATTTTCATTAAAGGCTTCACCTGTCTATTCTCAATTTCAAAACTTCCTTAAGATTCCCTGATCATTCCCTTGTTCATCATTGATGCCTAATGCTCTGGAAAAAATTCTTACCTCTTTAAAAACACCATATAACCTCCTCAGAAAATGTACCTTCAACTTCTGTGACTTTTCCAACTGCTGCTCATTTTTCAAACTTTCTTTTCTCTCCTTGGTTTTCAGATGAGTCATGCTCAGATCCTCCTGTCCCCTGTTAAAATAGGTCCTGGTTTCTTTGCAGTCCAACTGCAAACTTCATTCCCAGGCTTAACAAAACTATTTGCAGTTTTGGTGTCAACTCTCAGCTCCTGACGCAACCCAACTACACCTCAATCCAACCTACCCCCTCAGCCTCAACCCCCTCCTGTATAATCTGTTTTGATATAATGTGATAGTTCCATTCCTGTGCTATCCTGCGTTATAAGAAAATTGTGTAATACCAGCACCATTTAAACCAATGAAGCTGAATTTTAAGCTGTATATCTCCAAGCCTCCATACTTCTATTCCTGCAACATTGCCACTTTCACCCCTACCTCACACTCTCTATCAATGAATCTGCTTTTGTTTCCTCCAGACCTGATTACTGTAATGGGGAAAGTCGTCTGCTCTCAGTCAAAACACCAATTTTTGATCCAGATCAGGCAAAATATTACCTATTTACTTTCCTACAGTTTTTAAGCCTGACTTTTATGAAGTGGACACAGTGCAGCAATCCTTGCAAAGAACATGGTTGAGAATCTACATGGATGCCACACCCCATTCTTACAGCGTCATTTGACATATTCCAATAGTAAAACAGATGAAGGGTCTCAAAGTCTCTTTGAGAAGTTATGGTGAGAACTACATTTGTAAGGTAAGTGGATGAAGTGTAGGGTAGCAGGTGAGTGAAGCAGTGAATATATTTGATTCTGCTATAACACACATTTCTTCAACGCAAATTCGCTATAATGTGATTGAAAAATTTAGATCAATATTTGTAGTACATGAACGTTACTTACCTGTATTGGCAAGAATATGATTTTGATCCCATGGGTTTAAATGGCGCTGCTATTACACAATTTTCTTATAACATGGGACTGCACAGCAATAGAACATCACGTTATATCAGAACAGACTGTATGGGATAGGGTTGAGGCTGAGGGAATAGGTTGGATTGAGGAGTAGGTGGGTTGTGTCAGGAGTTGAGATACCTGGGGAGGTATCTAGGTGGGTTGGGGTTGGGGGAGCACTGAGTTTTTTGATCTGATTTTATTTTATTTATTTATTATCATGTGTATCTTGTTACAAAGTACAGTGAAAAGTTCTGCATATTTTTGCCACTCTCAAGCGCCATCTTAAAACACAGAAAAATAAAGCAAAACAAAGAATATAAAGGCAGAAAAATGAAGAAATAAAGAACAAGTGACAACTTTACAGCCCCTTTTGTGATGTGCTCTGCCATGGGCTTGGTGGTCAGGCCCACTTTGCTGAGTCACTGCAGCTGGAACAAAGATCGCCACCTGCTTTCACTGATGCCCTCACCACTATGTGACCTCACTAGACCTTGCCAATGCAGACACCACCAATTCTGCCGGGTACCACACAGAATCAAACTCGACTCCACCGCTGCCATGGGTCCACTCGCTGATGCAGCCGATGCTGCCAGATTTCATACTGGGCCCAAGCTCGCTTCCGCCACCACCTCCATGAATCTGCATCAGACGCCGACGCTATGGAGAACCTAAACGTGCCCCTGCTGCAGCAGCCATTAGTTGGTGCTAGGACCACCTTGTTGATGTGGGAACCATTGCAAACCCAAATTTGTCTCCGATGCTGTTGCCACAAGTTTACGCTACTGGGCCAGTCGCTGCAACTGAGCTCTTCACCAAGAGGTAAGTAGAACAAAATAACAGAGAGAAAAGAAACGAGAGAAGAGAGAAAAAAAGAAAAGAAATGAAAAGAAAATCAGATGGAATAGATGAACCTTGAGTCCAGGAGCCTTACTCCACTGCCATCTCACTAGATGGATTGGGGGGGGAAGGGAGAGTAATGGAGAGTGGGGAGGGTGAATGGTGTTGGTGATGAGCTCAGTAGCCCAGTCAGCGAGCAGTTAGAACTTCCTTAAATTCCTTTCCTGGCTAACGATCCAAGTAATTAAGACAGTTCCCTCCAAAATCTCTGCCTCTTACCCATAGTTGGAGTATTTTACAGAGGTTTCCAGGCATTGGATTTTTGCTTATTATAAGAATAAATTTCCCAGGCAGTTCACTCAGTCATTGTGTTGGGACTTCCAAGGAGTTCCACATACATTCTTTGGGATAGGATGGTCTCCAAATATCCAGAGACAGAAGACCCGCACCAATATTTTACATAACTTAGCGGATTTTGAGAAGATTTGTAGCTCAGGTTGAGTTTCTGGATGTAGGTTTGCTCACTGAGCTGAAAGGTTCATTTCCAGATGTTTCATCACCCTACTAGGTAATATCTTCAGTGGAGCAGGGAAATCAATGTTTTGGGCAAAAGCCCTTCATCAGGCTTTTGCCCGAATCTTTGACTTTCCTGCTCCTCGGATGCTGCCTGACTGCTGTGCTTTTCCACTCTGACCCAAACTCTGGTCTCCAGCATCTGCAGTCCTCACTTTTGCCTAATATCTTCAGTGGGCCTCAGTCGAAGTACTGCTGATAATTCCTGCTTTCTATTTATATGTTTGAGTTTCTTTGGATTGGTGATGTCATTTCCAGTGGTGAAGTCACTTCCTGCTCTTTTTCTCAGGGGGTGGTAGGTGGGGTCTAACTCGATGTGTTTGTTGATAGAATTCCAGTTGGATTGCCATACTTCTCGGAATTCTCTTTGTTTGGCTTGTCCTAGGATGGATGCATTGTCCGAGTAGACATGGTGTCCTTCCTTATCTGTATGTAACTCTTTGCTATGCTAGCTAAACTCAGAAACTGTGGATCATTTCCTGTCTACCTATTATACCTATCTGTACGATTAGCTCCATCGAATTCAATCCAAATTGTCAACCTTATCTATGAAGGGTTGCGTTTGCTATGAATGCAACTGCAGAGAACACACGCTCAGGGGTAACATTAATGGCACTGGCTTCCTATTCCAGCGCAGTGGAAGTAAAGTCAGATGGTATGGGTTTTGAATGATTGTGGCAAATTTCAGCACAGATTCTCTATTTCTGATGTATTTTGGTTTTGTTTTACTTCTATTCTGTGATCTTTATGATTAGAGAAACAGGTTTTGTAAAAGCAAAATTAACAACAACAGAACAGTTTGGTTGGGTAGTGACTGTAATGAGGTCAGCCAAGTGGACACATGGAATATGAGTTCCCTGATTAGGGCTGTTAACCTGGTCCTATTGGGAAGCCCTGGCTGACAACTGGACCAGAGTCAAGTACTCTGCAGATGTAAATAAAGGGTGATATGGTGACAGCACACTGACCTCTGCGGAGCTATTTCAGGACTTATTCTTATAAAATAAGTACGGTCTTTTTAAGAACAGCTAAACAGACAGAATCTCTCTTGCCTTTGTCATGAATTTTCTGCCACTGTTATTGAAACCTCTCAAACACTCAGTACAGTTCCTGAAACAGATCATGGGAGATGGAAAACTAACAACTGTTATTAAATCTAGTAATTCGAAATATTGCCTTTCAGCAGCCTGCTGCAGATGGACTCTAAGAAAATGAAATAAAGCAAGGAATTGCAAATGCTGGAAATCTGAAACAAAGGTACAAAGTGCTGGAAAAACTCAGCAGGTCTGGCAGTGTCTGTGGAGAGAAAACAGAGCTAATGTTTCTTTCCCAAAAAAGGTGCAGTGCCATTTCGCTTCTCTGACTTGAAGAGGCAGGCAACCTCAACAGATTACCCCTTCAATGTAAAAAGGTGTAAAGTTGCTCTGAAGGGGAACCATATACAGCACTGTAGAATAATTAATTCCCTCTGGGTTGGAATACACTGAATTGTGTGGAGCTTTATAAAGGTCCAACAGGGAACCCATGTCTGCTTACAGCTGGATCAAAGAATAAAATAGTGATAGCATATCTGCAGCAGTTTTAAAACTGATTATGGAAGCTGGGAAAGACAGAATGAGGAGTTATCCCACCCATCCAATTGGAATTTGGACATTATAGTACAACAGGAACTATAGCTCTTCCATATTTTGGCCTGAGTTGCAGCGTCCCAATGAGAAACCAAAACAGTAGGGACTGGAATTTCCCTCAGGGCAGAAAACAGACTTGGAACGGTTTCTGAATACTGAACCTGCCCTGGAAAACTAGACATCATTCACTGGGATGTTTACAGGGTGTCCCTGGACCCCCACCAAAACAAATGGAAAGATGTCCAATGGTTAGTATAAAAGAGAATGCTCCCTTTCTGACTTCTTCCCTGTTTCAAGATTAAGAAATTGTTTCAATAGATAAGCCACCAGCATGGTGATGGGACAGGGATGGAGATTGGGATGAGATGGGGGTTTTGGTATTGCCCCACAACCTTGTGGTGGCTCTGCCTGGCATGCTGGAACCCAGGCCTGCCACACCCTGCCTGATCCCAGGCATCTAAATTGATCCCTACTAGCACAGGAAACTGGAGCTGACTGGAACATTTCAACTGGCCTTTATTCAGCCTCCAAATGGGGTCTTAATGAACCTTGTTTACTACTTGTATGGGCATGTAGCTCTGCCTATGCTAGTGAAAGTGGCATGGAATCATAGGGAACCAGTATGCCAACTGGCTGTGCTAATTTTGCTCTTACTCACCCCCAATACTAAGACCAGCAAAGGTAACTCTAGATGTTTGTGATTTAAATCTTGTTGTGACATTGCATTTGAAACCTTAACATTTTCAAGTTTAATTAAGCTATTTAGATAAGCCAAAAGACACAAATGATGAATTAAACTGATTTTCTTTAAGAGGCAAGTTTGGTCAGAAAATCAAGTGAACTCCCCACTTTTTCGTTTAATATCTCACCAAAAGAAGGCAACTTTGTTTTTTCAACATTGACAGTTTAATGCAGTTGTGAGGTAAATTAGATTATAGATGCAAAAAGGGATGATCATTTGGCAAGTTGGCCCTGGAAAGGTACTTGAGTCCTTTTCAACATCTCACCAATTAAGAGCTGGTAGGAAGGTCCATTTTGGATGGTAGGAACTGTAGGTAGAAAGTGGTCTAGAGAGGTTGTTCCAACGAACAAGTGAAAAGCAGAAAAATGTTATATTAATAAGGTGGAGGTTTTATACTAAAACTTTGATTATTAATTTAACTAATGAGCGAGGACTAGAGTTATGTTGAAATGCAACATGGTATTTCCTGGGAATCCAAGAGCAAGTAATCAAACAGCTTCCATTGTAATTGCCTGTTGACTCCCACAACCCATCCATCATCTGCAAGGCTCGAGTCAGGCGTGTGACAGAACACTCTCCACTTGCCTGGATTAGTGTAGATCAAACAGCACTCAAGAAGCTCAACACCATCTAAGATTGAGCATCCCACTCAATTGGCACACCTTCCATCAACTTAAAAACTCACTCCTTTCACCACCAGTGCACTTTGGCAGCAAAGTTTACCATCTACAAGATGCATGACAGCATTCTTCAAACCTGAAGAATATGGCAGTAGATGCACAGGAACATCACCACCTTCAATTTCCCCTCTAACTTGCATAGTCGCCAATATTTAAACTGTGTCCTGAATCAGGATGATTTGGAGTCCTCCAAAATTGTTAGGAAGTCCTAATTCCATTCATCTGTTTTCCTTGGCCTTGGTGGTAGAGGTTAAGAGTTTGGAAGGTACTGTGGAAGGAATCTCGATTTTGAATGTCAAGGGAAGATGGTACAATCTTTTTGGGTTTTTGGAGAAGGTCCTTACCCAGCACATTGAATGACCCTCACAGAACCCAAAATGAGCATGGCTTAGCAGATTGTTGGAGTAGACGTTCTACTTGCTAACACTGTTGAAGGCACCTTCGATCATTTTGCTGATGATTGAGAGGGGTCTGATGGAGTAACATTTGGCTGGATTGGATTTGTCCTTCTGCTAGGCAATTTTCCATATTGTTGCCAAGCGTAGCCCTAATGTCGAGAAAGTGTTTTTCTTTTTTAGGAAGTGAGCCTGTTGTAGAGAAATTCATTGTTATCCCTTTTCCTGAAGTATGTATGTGTGTGTGGGTGAAATTTGGCATTATTTAGAGGAGTGAATGTTTGTACTTCCATACCAATAATTTTGTCTGTTAACCAGTTATTCAATCTTCATTGCATAACCTTTATTTTAATAATAAGCCAATAATCGGATTTATTATAGAAAGTGAGTAGATGGATCATTTTTATTGATATAAATAAGGCTTTTCATTGGACATCTTGGTAACTGGGCAATTTTTTTATTATATAATGTTGTGACCCATGGCACATTGGGACTAGAATGGTGATATTTCCTCTAGCCTTGGTTAAAACAGGGACCATTTTAATTTCACATTTTGCGAGGCAGCAAGGAAACTTTGGAATTATAAGGCTTTAGAAATGTATCTTCCTAAACAATAGAAAATGTTCACTTTTATGCACAAGCTCCAAATTAGAAGATTACTTTATGAGCTTAATTTGTTGTTGTTCCATGAACACTGATATAGAGATATCAGGTGCTGTGTTCACTTGCGCAAGTAGTCAATGTTTACCTACACAAACAATGTCATGGAGTAGAATGTTGTAGTTAGATTTGCAAAGTTTTGTTATAAAACTATTTGTGAGATCTGTGGATTAGTTTGACTGTTTCTTTAATTTCTTGACAAACTTGTAAAGGTAATTGCAGGCTGGAATTTTCACCATTATCTTAAATTTTGAGTTCCCGTTGGTATTGTGACATGTGTGGAGGTAATCCACCTCTCTGGTCTGTCATGCAGACATCGCAAGAGCTTGGTAAAGTAAACAATAAGAAACTAATCGTATTGCTGCTAACTATGTATAGTCATGTGACTATTTCTACCAATGCTGCCATTCACATAGTTTCCAAATCTTTCCACTGGCTACCTTAAACTGACTCAGTGCTATTCACACTGCCCCTGATATTAATCCTTTGGCATCCATATGCAACATCTTCACCACCCACCCTCCCCAAGTCTTTGTCACAATTATTATTATCGTTATTAGATACATTCAAATTTCTTTACTATATATTTATGTATTGTTATGGATCAGGCCAGAGCCCCCTCAAAATATATTCCGAAGGTAGACCCTAACTTTTTCTTATTTTAAAGGTAGATATGCAGTGGGTGTTCCAGGGGTGATGCAGCTGGTCAAACCATTTGTCTTTAAGTAAAACAGAATTTATTTAAACACTACAGTTGAAACACAAACGTAAGAAAGCGGAATTTAGAATAGCTTAATTACTGGAAAACGTAACCGACCTGATACAGTTAATACATTACTAATTAACCATTCCATTACAGTAACATCCCATGAACACATCACTTGGCAAAAAGGTAAATTCAACCACAGATTCTTATAGGCAGGAGGGAGCAGTAACAAGAGAGAGATCTCAAAAGAAAGCCAGAGGAATTCTTTATTGAAGCTTGCAATTCCCCTGGACTCACACATCTTGTGACTGCTACTACTAAAAACAAACTAGAAAAAACGTGGACTGGGAGAACTGGCCACTCCCCTTCCATTGTTAAACTAGACTCTTCTGTATCTCTGCCTTTACGATCTCCCTTAAAAAAAACAAGGACAAAATAACCTTTTTAAAGCAACGGCCTTGTCACAATACTGCTCATCCTTCCATTCAAACTCTCTGACTTCATAGATTCAGTTAATTTGTAAGTTTCACAACTCTCCCTAAATGTGTTTTCTTCTGACTTGGAAGAATGGCATTCTCTGTTGCTCTTGACTTGGATAATATTCCTTTTTTTTAAAGATACTTTGATTGAAACATAAGTTTTTTTAAATATTACAACAAATTCAAAACAATACAAAGAAAGAACACAAAAAAACTTTCAAAAAACCCAAACCACCCTCATGTACAAATGTATAAATATGTATAAAAATATGTTTAAAAAAAGGGCAGCACAGTAGCTCAGTGGTTAGCACTGCTGCCTCACAGTGTCAGGGACCTGGGCTCAAATCCCACCTCATGTGACTGTCTGTGTGGAGTTTGCACATTCTCCCTGTGTTTGCGTGGGTTTCCTCCAGATGCTCTGGTTTCCTCTCACAATACAAAGATATGCAGTTCAGGTGAACTGGCCATGCTAAATTGCCCACAGTGTTAGGTTGCATTAGTCAGAGAGAAATGGGTCTGGGTGGGTTATTCTTTGGAGGGTCAGTGTGGCCTTGTGGGGCTGAATGTAGATAAACTAATCTAAAAAACCTAACTAACTACTTAACTAAATAAATAATAACTAACAACAAACTAATAAATAACAATATGGCTCAGCAAAACAAAACACTAACTCTCAAATATCAAGAGTATTAATTTCCACACATTCATATGTTCATAGTTTCCCCTCTCTGGATATTGGACTTGTAAATCACACTCATTACAGCTATATAAAAGCCCTTATTAGTGTGGCAGATAAATCTGTGTCCCGGTAGTCCAAAAAGGGCTGCAATGTCTTATAGAAATTCTCAGTTTTCTGGTGTACCATACTTGTAAGAAAATCTGGGGGATATGCTCCATAACAATCTTACGCCAACCCGAGAGGCCCTGGGGATTTTCAGACACCCAACCTATCAAGATATTCTTTCTTGCACAGAAAGTGTTGAAAAGTTTTTCTTATGCGCATCTACAGGAAATATACTGGACAGGCCAAGAAGAAGATAGATCAGGTCCTTCTCCACCTTTACACCCAAATCCTCTCCATTGCACCCCCCTCAGTACTCCAGTATGTTTGAAGCCTACTACAGGACCAGAGACAATGGGTAAGAGTGCCTGTACTAACTCTATACTTGGTGCATGTTGAAGATACTCCTGGTTTAAACTTTGACAAACGATCTGGAACCTAGTGAACTCCGTGGAGAATCTTCAGCTGTAAAGCATGGATCCTATTGCAAATTGAAATCTTTCTTGCGTTTTCCCAAATATTTTCCCATGCCTCTGAGGGGACCTCAATGCCTAGCTCTCTCCACACTCTGCAGAATTGATTGAAGTCATCTGAGAACCCACCCACCCCCTTCCTTCCCAGTTGATGACATAGAGTGTTGATAGAAAGTGTACTCTTAGCATTGAGCACCCTCCTCCCTACTTCAGATTTGTAGGGATCAGTCAAAAGTGTAGTTTTTAAAAAATAAAATCCCTAACTTGAAAAAAATGAGAGGTCCCTGCTAGATAGCTCGTATTTCCGTGCTAACTGATCAAAAGACATCATTGTGTCTCCTTCAAATAAATCACACATGCAAGACACACCCCTAACTGCCCAATGTTTGAATCCTGAATCCATCATCCCCAGTTGAAAACCTGGCATACCCAATATAGATGTAAGGAAAGATATTTTGCCAATATTGCCTTCCCTCTGCCGAATTGCCTCTTGTGCTTTAACAGTATTGATAACTATTGGATTATGGCAATATTCCTTAACTGTCCTCATTTTGTCCAAAAGCAGCAAGCTAGTAAGGGGGTACCTTGCCTGAGAAGTTTTAATATCTAACAATATTGAAAGAGGGTCCACACAAGTCCAATCACTCATATTGGATAAAAGCAAGCTTAGTTGATAGCTTTTAATCCTCCCCCCCACCCCACCCCATCCCCAATCTGTGAGGTAATTGCAGTTCAGCTAATTTAGTAAGGGGCCGCTTACGATGCTAAATAAAAGAGCTGAACCAGCTGTTCAGTCTCCTACACATTTGTTTATCAAAAATCAGGGGGAGCATTCATAAAGGGTACAACAAACAGTGGAGAATATTCATCTTAGTAAGAGCTATCCAACCTTACCATGAAACCGAAAGCACCTCCCATTTTTGAAGGTCTTGTTTGATTTTGTCGAATAATAGAACAGAATTAGCTTTAAACAACCGATCAAGAACTGGAGTGATGAATATGCCCAAATACATAAAACCCCCTGTGACCACTTAAATGGAAATCACGATTCACCCTCAAGACTTAGCTCCTTTGTAAGATCACCCATAGGCATAGCCTCTGATTTTTCCAAATTAATCTCGTACCTGGAAAGATGCCAAATGCACTGATGCATTGTATCAGGCGAGACACCGAAACCGCTGGATTTGACTAAAAAATGAGGACATCGTTGGCAAATAACGAAATCTTATGTAACCTTGACCCCACTTCTGGAGCCGATATATTGGGATCCCTATGAATGGCCTCAACCAAAAGTTCAATCATCAATGTAAAAAAGCAATGTTGAAAGAGAACAGCTCTGTTGGCTGCCCCTAAAAATGCTAAAATTGCTTGATCATACTCCATTGGTGATGACTGCTGTGAGAGGGTCACTATAGAGAAGTTTTACCCATCTTATAAAGGCTTCGCCCAAGCCAAACTGCGCTAGAGGTATTGCCACTCAACTTGGTCAAATGCCTTCGCTGCAGCTAGAGAAATCCTCAATCCTTGTATTGACTGTTGCTGACACGCTTGAATTATGTTTAGCAGCCTCCTAACATTACTGGAGGGTCTGCGGTGCTTTATGATGCCCATCTGGTCCTCTTTAGCAATAGAAGGTAACACAGTCTCCAGCCTTAATGCAAGAGTCTTAGAGAGGATTTTAAAGTCAATATGTAAGAGTGAAATGGATCTGTAAGAGGCATAGTCCTCCAGGACCTTCCCTTTTTTAAGAATTAGCAAAATATTGGCCTCTCTTTGAGATGGCGGGAGGCAATCATGAGTGTACAAGACATTGAAACGTTCAACATCGGGCCTAACAATATGCTGATAAATTTCTTATAAAATTTGCTGGGAAGTCCATCAGGACCAGGCGCCTTTCCACTCTGAAGCCATTTCACAGCCTCCTGCACCTCTTGCTCTGATAAGGGGGCATTGAGGAAAGACTGCTGTTTGGGGGTCATTCCTGGGAGCTCCAGATCCTTGAAAAAGGACTCCATCTTGGCCTGCCCCTCCTCACAACCCCTAGTTGGTATAATTCAGCGTAAAATCTCTGAAATGCAGCATTAATCTTTTTGGAATCACATGTTAAGCTCCCAGTCCCTTCCCTAAACGAAGTAATGGCTTGAGAGGTGCTAATTTTCTTGGTAAGGTATGCTAGGTACTTGTCCAGTTTGTCACCATGCTCATACAATCTTTGTTTTGTGAAAGTAAGTTCCTTCTTTGCTGTCTGCGTGAGCATGAAATTCAATGCAGACCGCAGCGCCGTAATCCTCTGTAACTTGACCAATGAGGGCCTGTCAAAGTAAGCCTTCTTGGCTGCCTTAAACCATGCTTCCAGGAGACATAGCTGGTCATCCTTTTGCCGCTTCCTACTGACAGAGTAGGAAATAACTAACTCCCTGGCATAGGCTTTGGCAGTTTCCCAAAGCTACCAGCCAAGCCTGAATTAATGTCTAGGGCTGCCTTAAATTTCTTGGAGAAGTATTCCACAAACTTATTATCCTTAAGGATAAAGGGATCCATTCGCCAGAGCCTCAGACCCACTATAGCATCCTTAATCTTAACCAACACTAGACTGGAGCGTGACCGGAGATGGTAATCTTACCAATCGTGCAAGATGCCACCAAGTCCAGGGTTGCCACAGGGGTCAGAAAAAAATCAATCCTGGTATGACATCTGTGTGGATTAGAAAAAAACATAAAATCTCTGCTTGTAGGGTGGAGATGCCTCCAGATGTCCTCCAACCCTAACTCCACACACAGATCTACTAATTGTTTAGTTTGTACAGAGGGTATCAGGGGGCCTTTGGGAAACTTTCTACTTTGGGATCCATTAGACAATTAAAGTCTCCCCCAAAAATGATATGCTGGGACTCGAGACTGATCAGTTTAGAAATTGCATTTACCAGAAATTTGAGGGTATGGGCTGGAGGACAGTAAATATTTAAAATGCCATATTCTTTTCCGTTCATCAGGACTTTGAGGACTCCAAACCTCCCGTGTGTGTCTTTAACACACCCTAGAAACTTAAGTGGGAGATTCCTCCTAACCAATATAGCCACTCCCCTACTTCTGGTACTAAACGATGAAAAGTAAACCTGATCAAAGCCATTGTGCTGTAGTTTCAAATGCTCCCTTATCATCCAAGTGTGTCTCCTATAACAAAGCAGAATCCACCTTTTCCTTTCTAAGACTCGAGAGTACCTTTTTCATCTTAATTGGTGAGTGGCTCCCCTTGGTGTTCCAGGTATACCATTTAATCAAGTCATTAGCTATAACCTTCTGCAGTAACATTTAGGTTCCAGAGAGGAGGAACTCGACTGACAAATTGTCACGCCTTAGTGTCATAAGATCCATTAAACATAAAAGCTCCATAAACTAAAACCACTACAGTTAACAAACCTACAAAGCTGTCAAAGACTATGTACAACAAAAACCAAAAAACAAACCAACATATAAAGCACCAATGGCGCTGAATAGGAGAACTCACCTCCGGCCGAAATGGGACATCTATACATCCCAAACCCCAGCTTCCATCCCGCTGCCAATACAGCAGCTGGGGCATTTAAATACCTGAACCAGGCATAAACTGCCCGTAAATAGGCATCCAGCCATCCCGACCATTTTCTCTCCTCCTAGCTAAAGCCCTGCCACAAACACAAGCAGCAAAGAAATACACCATGGAATAACAATGTGAACAAAGCAATTTGAATAAAAAAGTATCTAACCCATCCTTGGGTATAACTTAACTTAGAAATTGAAAGTAAACCTCCCAGCCACCCCTGAGTATAGTTTAGACCAGATTATTACCAATAAAACATTGGGAAAGAAGGCCCCGACTGGGCTTCCTTTTTTTTAAGGAAAAGTAGAGACATACCTAAACAGCACTACTATTTGCATATACTGAATTGTCCAGATTATGTTAATTTGTCCACAAAGTCTCTTGCCTTCTCTGACATGTCAAAGAGATTTACAGATCCGTCTAAGGTGATCCAAAGCCCCGTCGGATACCTCAGACAGAACTGGATTCCGAGCTCCCTCAGTCTTTTCTTGATGCCATCATAGGATTTTCTTTTCCAGATCACCACCACTGAGAGGTCCTGGAAGAACATGATCTTAGAGCCCCTATAAACAAGACCCTTTGGATCCTTCCACAGGATCCTGGAAGCTTCCATGATTCTCTCCTTATCTCTGTAGTAACGAAACTGCACCAAAATAGGGCAAGGACTTTAGTCCAATCCTGACCTCTGCGCCGTGACCCAGTGAGCCATCTCAATCTTCAAGCTTCCCATTCCAGCCTCCAAGTTAAGGAATTTCGGCACAAGTGCTCAATAAATTCCACTGGTTTCATTTTACCTTCTTTACCCTCCAGCAGACTGACATCCAAATTTTTTCTTTCCTGCCCCTTTTCTTGAGGTCATTAACCTGGTCAAGCAAATTATGGACCTGCATCTCCAGGGCCTGGATCCTATTCTTGGAGGAATCGGTATCAGCTTCTACCATTGCGACCCTGCATTCTACCTCATCCATCCTTTTCTCCAGGTCTCCCAGCTGCTGTTCATGCTTCTGCAGCATGATAGAGATCAGGGCCAGCTTCTCCTCTAGTTGCTTAACCAACATCCCGTGAGATTTTGTGAGCTCCCATTACCAGGACCTGGTAGGAAATCGAGCCGAAGAATCCTGCAGGCTGGACTTCGGGCCTGGCTTCAAACATACCTGCTCCCTTCTTCGGCATCCCTGGACGGCGAAAACTGAGCTAAGTTGTTCTTTAACAATTTCCTGTGACTCCCCAACCTTTCCAGAGTCCCAGGATATCACATGATCTGGGTAGTGGGTTAGGACTTTGTCCTGCTTGTGATATGGCGCAGCTCTGCAATGCGTTCTTTCTAAATTGCAGCCATCTAGGACCCCATAATATCCCTTAAGGTCTGAGGTTTCCTTTTCCTTGGACTGCAGGTTCAAAGTCTGACTCATCACCTATATAATATCCTAATGGGTGCCTCGTGTGTTTCACTCTAGAACCTTTGTCCATTCATATCCTTGATGATTTGTGGCACTCTAGATGACCATACCTTCCTGTTTTGACCTTTCCATAACTCTGGTAAATTCTTAGCATGCTATCTTTTGTTAAAATTCTTGGGGTGGTTGCTTTCCGTAAAACTTACCTTTGACCTGAACTCTCCAATAATCTTTGTGTAGTAATCTCGAAAATTCTTAATTGGAACAGGCAATTGAATTTTGAGTTTTCTTTCCATCAATAATTTGGAAGATGCTAGTCCACACTGCAGTGGACAGGATCTGAAATTCAATAATGATGTTTGAAATTATTTTCTATTATTTTCTAAAAGTGACTAGATAGCTCAAACTCCTCATTCAGCTTTACACTTAGACTGAGGATATCTTAGTGATTAAGTGGTATGTTCAAATTCACTGCTTTCAGCAAAGTAATAATTTGCAAAATTGTGGTCAGAAACAACTTGATCTGGAACTTCACATGTTGTAAACATTTTTTTCAATATTTTGATGATTGTTCTTGTAGTCATAGTAAATTTTTAACTTCAATCCATTTTGAAAAGTAATTGATAACATTATGACTTGCCATTGAAGACTCACTAGGCCTGCTTCACATTATAGGGATGCTATGATTCTGTAACTGGATTCATTCCCAAACTTTCCAACAGCCAGTTAGAAATTTAGTCTATCCATGATTTGGTCCTGGTTGATGTATTTCATGTATTTGAAAATCAGAAATCATTTCTTCAATATCCTTTGAAATTCTGGGTCACCACACCAATGGCTGAGCCCTTGCTCTATATATAGTTATGTCCACGTGGCTTTGAGGGAGCTTCTCTAAGACATGTTCTTCAAATTTAGTTGAAACAACTAATCTCTACTTGGAGTCTAATATCAAATGATAGGGAAGTTTTCCATGTTCAAAGTACATTTTCATGACAGTACACTAGATTGTTATTCCACACTTGGGTTGACACCTGACAATCTTTGCCCCTTTGCTTGTCAAGAATCTATCCACCTGTGTCTTAAAAATATTCAAAGTCTGAATTCCAATGCCTTTTGAGGAATAGAGTTCCAACAACTCACTACTCTGTGAGAAAAATGTTCTCAATTTTGTTTTAAACAAGCAATCCCATACTTATAAAGCGAGTCCTAGTTGTAGTTTCTCCCATGAGAGGAAATATCCTTTATCCATCCACCCTGTCAAGACCCCCCAAGACCTTATAAGTTTCAATCAAGTTGTCTCATACTCGTCTAATCTTCAGCAGATACAAGCCTAACATGTCCAATTTTTCTCATAAGACAATTTGCATATTCCACAAGTTAATCTAGTAAACATTCTCTGAACTGCTTCCAATCCATTTATATCCTCCTATAAGTAAGGAAACCAATACTGTACACTGTACTCCAGATTTGATCTCACCAATACCTTGTAAAATTTATAGGAGTAGTACTGGAAGACTGGAGGATAGCAAATGTTGTTCCCTTGTTCAAGAAAGGGGGGGGGGGGGGGGTAGAGACAACTCTTGGTTATTATAGACCAGCGAGCCTTATTTCGGTTGTAGGTAAAGTGTTGGAAAGGGTTATAAGAGATAGGATTTGTAATCATCAGGAAAGGAATAAGTTGATTAGGGATAAGTCAACATGGCTTTGTGAAGGGTAGGTTGTGCCTCACAAACCTTATTGAGTTCTTTGAGAACTTGACCAAAGAGGTGGATGAGGTGGTGTGTATGGATTTCAGTAAGGCATTTGATAAAGTTCCCCACAGTAGGTTATTGTACAAAATACGGAGGGATGGGATTGAGGGTGATTTAATGGTTTGGATCAGAAGTTGGCGAGCTGAAAGAAGACAGAGAGTGGTGGTTGATGGGAATTATTTACCCTAGAGTTCAGTCACTATTGGTGTACCACAAGGATCTGTTTTGGGGCCACTGTTGTTTGTCATTTCTATAAATGACCTGGATGACGATGTAGAAGGATGGGTTAGTAAATTTGCCGATGACACTAAGGCCAGTAGAGTTCTGGATAGTGACAAAGGATGGCGTAGGTTACAGAGAGACATAGATAAGCTCCAGAGCTGGGCTGAGAGGTGGCAAATGGAGTTAAATGCAGAAAAGTATGAGGTGATTCACTATGGAAGGAGTACCAGGAATGCAGAGTAGTGGGCTAATGGTAAGATTCTTGGTAGTGTAGATGAGCAGAGAGATCTCGGTCTCCATGTATATAGATCCCTGAAATGTTCCACCCAGGTTGATAGGGTTGTTAAGAAGGCACACAGTGTATTAGCTTTCATTGATAGAAGGATTGAGTTTCAGAACCATGAGGTCATGCTGCAGCTGTACAAAACTCTGCTGCAGCCACACTCGGAGTATTGCGTACAGTTCTGGTCCTTGCATTATAGGAAGGATGTGGAAGCTTTGGAAAGGGTTCAGAGGAGATTTACCAAGACGTGGCCTGGTATGGAGGGAAGGTGTTAGGAGAAAAGACTGAGAGACTTGAGGCTGTTTTCAGTGGAGAGAAGGTTGAGAGGTGACTTAATTGAGACATATAAGATAACCAGAGGGTTAGATAGGGTGGACAGTGAAAGCGTTTTTTTCTTGCATGGTGATAGCTAGCATGAGGGGACATAGCTTTAAATGAGGGATGATAGATATAGGACAGATGTTAGAGGTAGTTTCATTACTCAGAGAGTAGTAGGGGCACAGTACGCACTGCCTGTAACAGTAATAGACTTGCCAACTTTAAGGACATTAAATGGTCATTAGGTAGGCATACGGACGAGAATAGAATAGTGTAGTTAGATGAGCTTCAGATTGGTTTCACAGGACGGCACAACATTGAGGGCTGAAGGGCCTGTACTGAGCTGTAATATTCTATGTGTTATGTTCTATGTTCTACATGACCTCACATTTCTTCACATTATACTACAAATTTGGACTATCTTGTCTATGTCCTTTTGCAGGGTAAAAACAATGACTGCAGATGCTGGAAACCAGAATCTAGATTAGAATGGTGCTGGAAAAGCACAGCAGTTCAGGCAGCATCCGAGGAGCAGTAAAATCGATGTTTCGGGCAAAAGCCCTTCATCAGGAATACAGGCAGAGTGCCTGAAGGGTGGAGAGATAAATGAGAGGAGGATGGAGGTGGGGAGAAAATAGCATAGAGTACAATAGGTGAATGGGGGAGGGGATGAAAGTGATAGGTCGGGGGGGGGGGGGGGGGGAGTGCAGAGCTGGAAGTTTGGAACTGGGGTGAGGTGGGGGAAGGGGAAATGAGGAAACTGTTCAAGTCCACATTGATGCCCGGGGGTTGAAGTGTTCCGAGGTGGAAGATGAGGCGTTCTTCCTCCAGGTGTCCAATATCATTTATTGTATCCGTTGCTCCTGATACGGTCTCCTCTACATTGGGGAGACTGAATGCCTCCTAGCAGAGTGCTTTAGGGAACATCTCCGGGACACCCGCACCAATCAACCACACCGCCCTGTGGCCCAATATTTCAACTCCCCCTCCCAATCTGCCAAGGACATGGAGGTCCTGGGCCTCCTTCACCGCCGTTCCCTCACCACCAGACACCTGGAGGAAGAACGCTTCATCTTCCGCCTCGGAGCACTTCAACCTCAGGGCATCAATGTGGACTTCAACAGTTTCCTCATTTCCCCTTCCCCCACCTCACCCCAGCTCAGCACTGTCCCCATGACTTGTCCTACCTGCCTATCTTCTTTTCCACTTATCCACTCCACTCTCCTCCCCCCCACCTATCACCTTCATCCCCTCCCCCACTCACCTATTGTACTCTCTGCTACTTTTTCCCCACCCCCACAGTCCTCTCATTTATATCTCCACCCTTCAGGCACTCTGCCTGTATTCCTGATGAAAGGCTTTTTCTCGAAACGTCGATTTTAACTGCTCCTTGAAGATGACTGAACTGCTGCGCTTTTCCAGCACCATTCTAATCTACATCCTTTTGCAGCCTTTTGTGTTAAACTCGCTGATTACTTTTCCAACTCACTTTATATTGCTGGTAAGTTTAGATACATTTCTTAGTCTCTTTGTAATTCATCAATATAGACTGTAAATAGCTGAGATCTCAGCACTGACCCACGCAACACAGCACTGCTGACTGGTTAGCTTGCGGACTTGAAAGTGCCCTTTTCCTCCCGACTCTAATTCACGTCTCTTAACTAGTTAATACTATTAACCCCATAGGCATTGTATATTAACTTGTGTGTGATACCTTGTTGAATGCCTTCTGGTTCCCCTTTGTCTATCCTGTCAGTAACACTCGAAAAGAACTCTTAATAAATTCGTCAATCACAAGTTGTAAAAGCATCTCGATGTTGGTTGATTGTGCTGATGTTCTAAGGGCATTGCTGAAACTTCATTACTGATAGATTTTAGTATTTTCCTGATGATTGAGGTCAGTTCAACAGGCCTGTTGTTTTCTGTTACTTTCTCCATCAGCAGAGTTATGTACTACTAATGTACTGGGCTCATTCTGGAATCATTGGAAATAATTTTGGAAAATTATAACCAGTGCAACCACTATCTACAATTACTTCTTTTGAAACCTAGGATACAAGCCATCAGATCCTGGGAGCGTGACAGTTTTTATTCCTTACGCTCTGCAAAGACTTTTTCTGTACTAACATTACCTGAAGCTCTTCACTGTTATAAATGTCTTTGCTACCCTTTATTTCTGGTACGTAATTTGGTCCTCTACGAAAAGATCGACAAAAATCTTTGCTCGATGCATTTGCCATTTCCTTATATCACATTATCAATCATCTTCAACTGGTTTCAAGTGGCCCCCATTGGGTTTATAAATCAATTTCTTCTGCAGTAACTGTAAAAACATGTTGGTGTTGTTTTGATATTCTTTGAAATATCTTTTCATTTTTCTTTGTAGCTCTTCCAATTTGATTTGTCACTCTTTGCTATACTCTTTCCTGATGAAGGGCTCTGGCCCGAAACGTCGAATTTCCTGTTCCTTGGATGCTGCCTAACCTGCTGTGCTTTAACCAGCAACACATTTTCAGCTATATTTGTGCCTACGTCAGAAGAGTCTATGTTTTCGAATATTTTTTCTTTCAGTTGTATGTTCTCGCTTACATCTTACTTGTCCCAATATATTCAGTTCTGAAGATATTTCCATTCTGCCAATCTACAAATGCTCTCCTTGTATCACACTCTTGCAGTCTCAGCTCTACCTCGTGCACTGTGTTCACTTCCAGCACAAAAGACAAAACAAATAACCTGAAGAAACCCTGGAAATGATGCTATTGTTCTTCCAGCACTCAACCTTCCCTGGTGGTGTTTTTATCGGAGGCACCTCACCACTTTAGCGAGTGCTGAGGATTTTTGTCCTGGGTCCCTCTGTCATTTAAGATTTTCACTCCACCCTTTGGTTCTGCATCAATTTATTCTGGGATTAGTTGGGGATTGAAGCCTTAACATTTAAAAAAAGGCCCAGAAATTGAAAGTCCCTTGTTTCAACTTGCAAGTTTACTGCTTATCTAGATCCTTCACAAGGAATGATCCTAGCCTGCCATAGATTAAAGCCTGTATGTTTATTTGTCTACATGTCAATGTAGAAATAAATTTCTGTGACAGCAGGTTATTCATACAGTAAGGGTGGTGAATAATTCTGGTTGAGTTCATTTAAAGGTCAATTGCAATTCATTCCGGAAGCAGAAGCTTCTTTTCCTTGAAGCAAAGGAAATGTAAAAATTGCAGACCTTATTGAGATTAAATTGGTCTTGGGCAGTATTTGTGAATTAGCAGCCAGTTTTAAGTTCTACACATTTTACCCTTCCACTTATTCATGCAAAATAGATCAGCAGAGTTTAATTGTCATGTATTCCATATTACCGTTCCAGACTAATTTCATTCCCTAATGCTCGGATATTTTCTGTTATTGTCAGAATGTCTTTTTATTCCTAATTAGCACCTTGACTTCTTTAGAAAGAACAAAGAGCTACATTGGACAGTTTCTGATATGTAACAGGCAGAACTAGCACAATAAGCTTTCATATTCTAGACAAAAGTTTTTAATATGTGAATCATGGTAACCAATATTTAATTTCCATTATTAGTGAGACCTTGTGTAAAATGAGGAGGAAACATTCCGATTATAGTTTGCAATTAGTTTCTTTACATCATATTTTTAACAGGTGAAAACAAAAAAATATTTTTTCCAATACAGAATTAAATAATTCCAAAAAGAGCAGGATCTTAAATCCCATTCCATTTTTTTTTTACATGCCTACAATGTCTACAAGTACAGAAGAGCTACTAAGTGCTAACCACATTTCACAGTACAATAGGCTCCTTTTGAACTTTTGGAATTGAAGAAATGAATATAGTGCTACCTCAAACTTTGTCAAATAATAAAATCTGCTCAGTTTCTTATATATGACTTGCTCAAGCAATCAGCTATAAATTCTTTTTTGAATTCAATAAACTTACTGCACTGCAAACATTTCTGAACATCCATTAATTATTTAGTCACCTTAGTTATCTGACTGGAATTCAGTTTTAAAAGTCATAGAACAAGTCGTTTTGGAAATCTGTATTTTGGCCAAATGGTTTTGACAGAGTATTAGATGGTACTCATTGATATTGAAACTGATTATTAATCAAATTGTTAAGCTGTGAGATGGGTCATTTCTGATCAGTACACAGAATATCTGTTCCCAACACATTCATGATGGGAGAAAGTGAGCAGATGCTGGAGATCAGATTGAAAAGTGTGGTGCTGGAAAAGCACAGCCGGTCAGGCAGTGTCCGAAGAGCAGGAGGGTCAATGTTTTGGGCATCAGTCCTTCATCAGGAAGCTAGGTGGCGGTGGGGGTGAGGGTAAGGTAGCTGGTAAGGTGATAGGTAGATGCAGGTGGGGGTGATAGTGATAAGTCAGGGGGAGGGTGGAGCAAATGGGTGGGAAGGAAGATGGACAGATAAGACAGTTCAAGAAGGTGGTACTAAGTTGGAGGGTTAGATTTGGGATGAGGAGGGGAGAGAGGGGATTAGGAAGCTAGTGAAGTCAATGTTGATGCTATATGGTTGAAGGGTCCCAAGGTGGAAGCTGAGGCGTTCTTCCTCCAGTCATTGGGTGGCTTGGATTTGGCAGTGGAGGAGGCTCAGGACTTGCATGTCCTTGGCAGAGTGAGAGGGGAAATTGAAGTGGTCGGCCTCAAGGTGCCGGGGTTGCTTGGTACACGCAAGGATATGCCAGTCCTGGGCCTCCTCCACCGCCAAATTCAAGCCACCCAATGACTGAAGGAAGAATGCCTCATCTTCCGCCTTGGGACTCTTCAATTACATAGTATCAACATCGACTTCACTAGTTTCCTAATCCCCTCACCTAATCCCAGATTCAACCCTCCAACTCAGCACCACCCTCTTGAACTGTCCTTCCCACGTATCTGCTCCACCTTCCCTTCCGACCTATCACTATCACACTCACCTACATCTACCTATCGCCTTTCCAGATACCTTCCCCTGATCCCCACCCTCCTATTTATCTCTCAGTCCCCTTCAACCCAGCCTCCCCCATCCCCACTCCACATTCCTGATGCTCGAGCATCTTCTGCTCCTCAGATGCTGCCTGACGTACTGTGCTTTTCCAGTGCCATACTTTTCAACATTCAAGATGGGAGTCTACAGCCAGCAGTGCATATGCAATCAACTCCTGCAATGCTGTACTTGCCTTAATGTGGATGCTGGTGTGAATTATGGTGGTGTCTTGTGAACCAAACCAGTTCTTGATGCTGTGATTTTTGTGTATGCATGTGTGGTGCTTCATCTAGTGGTGGCATTGGTCCCACACACACAAAGCCAATGCTAAACGATGCTTCACATCCTTGGATTCTTAATCAGTTTTCTGCTCTTTTGTATAGGTATGATAAAGCAAATTGTAAAATTATACTCGTTTGTAGCTCACACTGTTTTCATGATTTATACTGCACAGAAACAGACCCTTCTGTCCAACATTCCATGCCACTAGGTATCTCAAACTTAACTGGTCCCATTTGTCTGTGTTTGGCCCATATCCCTTTAAATTTTTACTGTTCATGTATATCTGTCAAATGTCTTTTAAGAGGTGTAATTGGTGTCATTCTGCAAACTTACCATACCTCCTGTATTCTCATCCTTATCGTTGATATAAATGACAAACAACAGTGAGCCCAGTAATATCCTTGCGGCACACCACTGGTCACAGGCCTCCAGTCTGAATAACAACCCTCTATGTGCCACTGACTTTATAAGAAGGAGCACAGTCTTTAAGGGTTTTTTTCCTACAGACAACAGTCCTGTAGAAATACTATAAATCACATATTCTAATCACGTTTGATACTGTCACAAAGCTGGTCCCTTTTTTTCTAAAAGCTGTTCCTTTTCTCAAGGATACTGTGTCCATAGCTTTTTCTCAGAGGGATCATAAAACATTCCCAGCTCCGAGGTGGCTAGTTTGGTACAGAGATGAAAAAGGATTTTGAGAGGCCTTTTGTTCAGAACAGATGAGACTTCAGGCCAAAGTGGTCATGTTTTAGAAGCGACCTGCATAATGAAAGGGAAGTGGTCAGCTTTCGAGCTGGACAGTTCAGTCCAGAACTAGTTAGGAATTCAGCAGTAGGCTGCGTGGAAACAGGTTGTGAAACTTTCTCTCTCCTTCTGCCCTTCTAACTTTAACCTGTGAGCATTTGTTCCATTTTTACTGTTTTTTAAGGAGGTTTGCTTATTAGGACTCTTGTGTATATTTGGAACAGCATAATTAAGTCGAGTTTGGATAGAACATTGAACATAGAACAGTACAGCACAGAACAGGCCCTTCAGCCTGTTGTGCCAACCATTGATCCTCATGTGAGGTAAACCTAATGTACAAACTCTCAAATTTCTGTGACCATATGCATGTCCAGCAGTCTCTTAAATATCCCCAATGACCTCGCTTCCACAACTGCTGCTGGCAACGCATTCCATGCTCACAACTCTGCGTAAAGACCCGCCTCTGACATCCCCCCTATACTTTCTGCCAAACAGCTTAAAACTACGATCCCTCGTGTTAACAATTTCTACCCTGGGAAAAAGTTTCTGGCTATCAACTCTATCTATGCCACTCATTATCTTGTACACCTCAATTAGGTCCCCCCTTTTCCTTCTTTTTTCCAATGAAAAATGTCCAAGCTCAGTCAACCTTTCTTCATAAGATAAGCCCTCCATTCCAGGCAGCATCCTGGTAAACCTCCTCTGAACCCTCTCCAAAGCATCCACATCTTTCCTATAATAGGGTGACCAGAACTGGACACAGTATTCCAAGTGCAGTCTAACCAAAGTTTTATAGAGCTGCAACAAGATCTCACGGCTCTTAAACTCAATCCCCCGTTAATGAAAGCCAAAACACCATATGCTTTCTTAACAACTCTGTCCACCTGGGTGGCAATTTTAAGGGATCTATGTACCTGCAACCAAGATCCCGCTGTTCCTCCACATTGCCAAGAATCCTGTCTTTAATCCTGTACTCAACTTTCAAGTTCGACCTTCCAAAATGCATCACTTTGCATTTATCCAGGTTGAACTCCATCTGCCACCTCTCAGCTCATCTCTACATCCTTTCAATGTCACGCTGCTGCCTACAACAGTCCTCTATATTGTCAATGACACCTCCAATCTTTGTGTCGTCTGCAAACTTGCTGACCCATCCTTCAATCTCCTCATCCAAGTCATCAATAAAAATTACAAACAGTAGAGGCCCAAGGACAGAGCCCTGTGGAACACCACTCACCACAGACTTCCAGGCAGAATATTTTCCTTCCACCACCACTCGCTGTCTTCTGTCGATCAGCCAATTCTGTATCCTGATGAAGGGCTTATGCTCGAAACGTCGAATTCTCTATTCCTGAGATGCTGCCTGGCCTGCTGTGCTTTGACCAGCAACACATTTGCAGCTGTGATCTCCAGCATCTGCAGACCTCATTTTTTACTCAATTCTGTATCCAGACAGCTAAGTTCCCCTGTATCCCATTCCTCCTGACCTTCTGAACGAGCTTACCATGGGGAACATTATCAAATGCCTTAGATTAAGTTCTGCGGGGATTTTTTATTCTGTTCTTTGTGTTTCACTGTGTAATTTTGTGAATAAATTTTTGTCTGTTTTAAAACCTGGTAGTCAACCTGGATAACTTACTCTAGGTAATTTTCACTGTACACTTACTGAAACAAATTGCAAAGTTACGGTCTGGGCTGCCTGCTTAAGAATGTTTTGAGTGGTCTGGTCTAGTCCATAACAATATATTGTAATGAATTTTAACTGAGTTTTGTTGAATGTACATGCACCAAAGTAGCAGTTAAGTAGCCAGCTATATTTTATAAGGCAAGTATTTCATGCATTTTAGGAAACAAGTTTGCAGTAACAGCACTCCTGTAAGTGATTAAACTGTCATGGCATGAATATATTCTTCTAATCTCCATTACACCAAACTTATTGTTGAGTGGAGGATTCCATTTTCTCTTTTACAGAAGGACAAGGTACTCTGACCCTATCATAGCCCAATCTATAAAGGGCTATGTGAGGGAAGCAAATACGCATGGCTGCCTCCAATCTTTCGAGTTATCGAATACATGATATTCTCCTGTATTCTTTTCTGATTTTTTAAAAATCCATCAAGCCTGTGTCACCCCTTTCAAAGATCAATTTGCCCAAGAAAGCATGGTACGGAAGGCAGGAGATGGGATTTGTGGTTGATAATATATAGGACAATAATTTTGAATCAGTAACCATTATAGTGCCATGTTTGTCTAATGTAATTCACTTTTTCAAAAATTAGCAAATAAGCAAAGGCAAACCAATAGGTGTCATGATTTATCTATTGAAAAAGAAAACTTGTTAGTATCTGCAGATAGTTTAGGACTCTTGATAGTTGGTAGACTAGTTTCCAACAAAATCTAATGTTCTTTAAGCAAAACACGCTAACTCATTTTCAATTAATAGTTTTGGACCAAGGAATAAATCAGCTAATAACGTCAACTTTAGTTCTGAAAATAAATTGCTTAAATCCTTTTGACATAACAAATTCTTGAGAGGAAGTGAGTTAATGTAGTGGATGGGTTTTGCTGGAAAACAATGGCTATGAGAAAGATAATTAAATATGAATATTGGTCGGTTCTGATATTAGTCAATTTTATGTTTAAACAAATAATGGTTGCAAACAAGGAGGTAAAATATTTAGCCTGTTAGTTAATAGTGAGAGTAGTAGTTCATGAGTGTTAATGAGAGGCATGTGCATTCAAGGCTATTGGGGCTCTGTTAGTATGAGGTAGGAGAGAGAAGATTTGCACAACGTAAAAAAAAAATCGATCTTCTTTCTGCATTGCTTTGCGTTTTATTTTACCATGGAAAAAGCACTGACTTGGCTCACTATCCTAGTCCAGGTTGACTGGGTTTGGTGCCACAACCTCTTTTGGTTATCTAGTCCTCAGGAAAAATCTTTCATCATCCCATCTACCAGCATATCCAAGTCCCTGTTGGTAAAGCATGGAACATACTTGCCTTTCTGGCCAATGTCCTCTGTTACACTGACACAGAACTCTGCAGTAAAGGGTAGTTCCTGGTTTGCAGCATTTGAAACGGTGTGCAGCTGGGCTTTAAGTATAGTACCAGTTGCATGAACACTGGAAGGTCCCAGTAGTAGTGATTACTTCCCACCCCTCTTGCTTCATCATTTGACGAGAATGGCATTGTAAGCTTGAATGATAACTGGGAGAATGTGTGAGAAAACACACTGCAAACCATGGCGATTGGGTGTCATAAATCTCACTCGCAGCAATATTTAACACAAAATGGTAAAGTTATAAATTATTGAAAATATTTAATTTTGCTGATAAATTCAAGTTTATCAGTATTGACAAAGTTAAACTAGGTTATTTGCTTGAATATGTCAACATATCACACACTTCAATAAAATATAACAACATGGTATTAAGTTGTTAGATTGTGCTAGTTCATGGAATATTTCAAAATTGTAATTATGCTTACAAATTAATTTCAGTAGCAACTGAATCTGCACAATTTCAAGTGCATTTTGCAATTTTTTGGTCCTACACAAAGCAGAGATTATGTACACTTACACTTGAGGTAGTTTGCTGAAGAAGCCATTTTCTATATCAAAAGGACATTAGGAAAATGTGGCATAAAGTCAGAGAATATTGACTGAGCATTAAAAGCACAATTCAGTATTTTCTCGTAGGCTGATACTATACATCACTGTTCGATATCTGTGTATTTAATATTTAAGTGAATTAACTTTTGTATTGTGCTGTTGATCTATTTATTCAAATACCTGTAGTTCAAATCAGTGGTTTTCATGGAAACTTCACGTATTATCATCATGGTGTAAAAGATTCGTTTAACTAAAAGCTATTTGGACATTGTGAACACATTTTAAGGAAAGCGGAACAAAATAAATCAAAATAAAATACAAATGAAATAAATTTGTTCAGATTTTTACAAAAAGGAAATGTCACAGAATTTCAAAATACACAATACATTGAAATGTACCAATTGTTTGGTATATATAAGCCTGAACAGCATTATTTTGTCCTATTAAGCAGTCATCTGGAGAAACAATGCAGTCTGTTCTGTTATTTTTCCCTTAAACACTGTTCCAGTGCAAAGTAGTGATTTTTTTTCTGGTGAACAAAGCAAAGCTTTGCATTCTTGCACAGTATTAGTAAATTTCTACTATTTTAAAAGCAAAAAATAAATAAAACAAATTCACAAGTTGTTTATCTGAGCATCTGGTGTGGGATGGCCTTATTTTTCCAAAAAATACAACTACTTTTTAACATAAAGACAATATGTAAACATTACAGTTAATCTTAGAAGGTCCACTATAAATCAACATTTTTCACATCATTTAACGATTTGTTTCAATTTGTGAGATTCAGCAGGTAAATCTATTGAGAGTTAGTTAATTAGGGGTAGGTTGAGGGAAAAATGTGCAAAAAATTGAAATGAGTATGGAATAAATAGAGGAATAATAAAGTTATAAAAATACTGCTTTGGTTTGATTAAAAAGCTTACTTTGCGTGACTTTTCATTGGTGTTTGCAATATCAATGAATATATTAAGAATTTCTAATGGAATAAAACAATATACTTTTTCAAAATTTTATATGGATCATGTACCTGAAGTTTAATTCATTTATATTGGTATAAATTTGAAACTAAAAAAAACTTTCCCGATCGTTCCACCAGAGTAAATGCTTTATGATCTTCGCTACTGAAGGTAGTTAGAGGTAATTTATTTTTTGCCAGTGATTGTTAGTCCCTCTGGATGGATTTCAATGAAATCTGGTGCACAGATAGGGTATGGCCAAAGGAAGAACTTATAGATTTTGGGGGAAAATGCAGATCCCAATGACTCTACTTTGTTTAAACTAACGGGAGTTGCTGATAATTCTGGCAACAAGAAGCTGATAAGATGTTCAACCTGAAGTTTTTGAGTACCAATTCTTCATTGCAATAACTGCCATAGTTTTCAGGAAATAACCTTCAGGTACTTCCAGGAAAGGGAGGTAGGAGATGAGTTGTAATACCAGGGTGACTTCAGTTTGTACACAGGCAGCGAACAAATGTGATTATGTAATACTTCTCAGTTTTCCAACATTTTCAGTTTATATTAATCGCTTGTTTTTAGAATATTGTAAGTTGTTTCATTCAGAATATTGTTGATTGTTTTACAATATCATTGATTAAAACACGTAGTGTTGGAATTTGTAATGGCTATCAAAATATGAGCAGAGTTTTCAGAGCAGATTGCTGGATACGGATTTATTCGAAAGTCTTCTCTATGACATATGCTCTTAATAAAAAGATGTCTTTTTTCAGCTTTGTAGGTTACAGTGTGTCAGGAAGAACTGCACAGTTATAACAATGCCGGGTCAATACAGTTTGGCAGAAAATTGCACTAGTGTTCTTTTCACTTGTTTAGCAGATGCATTAATTCAATATGTTCAATGTTTCACAAAGAATATTTAAAAATGAGGAACCTGAAAATCCTACAGTTTGATTTCTAAACTTCATTCAGGTGTTTTATAAATTCAAAGGGTATTTGGTAATGATTTAATTAGTTTCAAAACAATTTCACCATTATTAATTATTTTCCTCTCGATTCCCTGCATTAAAAATGACTCAATGAGACATAAGTTTACTTTTAAAGAATAAATTTAAAGAATAAAAAAGTTGTGTAAGAAACATTTTAGAAAATCACGGATGCCTCCCTGCAGCCCGTATGCTGGTTTAAAATGAACACATCATCTTTAAATGATAGATTAATTCATTTATAATTAGCTCTTCATCCTACAGTGATAATGATGCGACATTCTTACTGAAATATAACCTTGTCACTGATATAACATGACAGTTGGTTCTGATATAACATGACAGTTTTGTCCTTATGCAATCTTGCGTTATAAGAAAGTCGCGCAATAGCCATGCCATTTAAACTGAAGGGGCCAGAATTGCATTATAGCCAACACAGATAATGAATTTTCACGTTCTACAAATAATGGTCTAAATTTGTCAACTATGTTAAAAGCCAATTTGCATTGAAGAAACATGTGTTTTACCAGAACTGACTGTACCCTTTTTGGTATTAAAAGCCCTTTCAAGTCTTGATTCACTACAGGTAATTTTGAGGCTACATAGCATATTACACAATAAATAATTATTTCTCATTTGTTCAAATAAGAACTTGTCTCATTGTACTCATTTAGCAATTTTTTGCTCTGCACAATCATGTTGATTCATTCAATCTGCCTTCCATTCAATCCACTCTTCATTTGTTTACTTCTATGATTAGCAGCATCTTTAATAACTATCTCAAATATTTGAACATGTTCTTCTTGCTGTTTATCATTATTTCAGTATGCTTCAGTCTAAATAATTCAGTAGTTTTCAAAGTTGAAATTGTTAAGTCATCTAGATATTCCATTCCCAGGCCATACCTGTTGCAACTTTATATAAGCTTATGAAGGAGCCATTCAATTGAAATATTGCAATACACTTACTGCATGTTTCTGATTAATGCTAAATCCCAGTTTTAAAATTTATATTGAATATTACAGATGCTTTTTGCTAATAATATGAAATGTGGATTTATGATTTTAAACGTTTGGACGATCAACATCATGCAACCTGTTCTAGCTCATCTGACATTAATGATCTGAAAGCTGAGATATCAATGCCACCTCTGAGATGGATTTTACCATCTGGTTCACCAAAGATCAATGAAGAAAAATGTACAAAGATTATCACCAACTTTAAATCAAACAATTCAATATGCATTGCATTAGCCTTCTCAATTGTTGCAGTTAGTGGTCAATCATTGCTCTTCAGCTGAAGAAAATAGATTCTTAAGAAAATATATAAAGTTTTGGTATTGAGCTTTTAACTTAGCAAATATCAAGTGATTAAAATGTTTAAGTGATTTAAATTAGTTCCAGTTTACAATAGGTCAACTTAAGTGTAGGGCTAAATGTGTAAGCACTGCATATCAAAGTTCACCAGTGACAAAATATAACTGTAAACAAGAACAAATAGTCTGACTGAATAGGTTTGAAATTCAATATAATGGATTAAACTGGAAATGTTGACAATTGAGGATACTGGTCTATTTGGGTCAGTATTGTATGGAAATTGTAAATGATCCTTCCTTACATAAAATCACTGGTATCATTCAATCCCTACAGTGCAGAAACAGGCCATTTAGCCCATCAAGTCCACACCGACCCTCTGAAGAGCATCCCACCCCACCCTATCCCTGTAACCATACATTTTCAATGGCTAACCCACCTAGCCTGCACATCCCTGGACTCTATGGGCAATCTAGCATGGCCAGTCTATCTAACTTGCAGATCTTTGGACTGTGCGAGGAAACTGGAATACCAGGAGGAAATCCATACAGACATGGGGAGAATGTGCAAGCTCCACACAGACAGAGGATGGAATTGAAACCGGCTCCCTGGCCTTGTGAGGCAGCAGTGCTAATCACTGAGCCACCCGGATGCCCCGACACCAACAGGACATTGGTGATGCCGCTTTTGGAATACTGCATATAATTTTGATCAACCTGCTACAGGAAGAGTATTATTAAATTGGAGAGGGTTTCAGAAAAGATTTACAAAGATGTTGCTGGGAATGGAGGGTTTGTGTTATAAGGAGTGGCTAAGACTTTTTTCTATTGGAATGTAAGAGGTTGAGGTTATAAACCTTATAGAGATTTATAAAATCTGGAGGGACATAGATAAGGTGAATAGCAAATATCTTCACCCTGGGGTAGGGGAATTCAAACCTAGAGGGCGGGAAAAGAGTTAAAAGGATTTGAGAGGCAAATTTTTCACACAAAGGGTGGTTCATATGTGAAAGAACTACCAGAGGAAGTGACAGATGCAAGTAGTTACAAAATTTAAAGAGATATAAGCTGCATTTGATACCATAGATTAGTTTCTATGGGCATTTAATTGCCATACCACCATTATTTGAACTGACAGATGCAACATTTGATGAATGGCTAAAAGAATTACTGGATATAATTGATGTTACAATTTTTTTAAGTGAAGATAAATAGCTGAGACAGAGCAGTTAGTCCTCTCTACTCAAGGATGGTCCATTTGGAGGTTTTGTTCAAGATTTTCACACCAGATGTAGTATAAGTATGGACGTCTCTTGTAAGTAGAGAATATGCGCACAATTTGAGCCTGTTAAGCCAAATGGAGCTTTCATGATGTAGGTCAACGGGACCTTGTTAGTTCAACCAGAGAGTGGTGAATCTATGGAATTCACTGCCACAGTAGGTTGTGTAGACCAGGTAAATAAGTGTATTTAAGACTGAGATAAATAGGCTCTTGATTCTCAAGGGGATCAAGGATTATGGGGAGAAGGCGGGAGAATGGGGATGAGAAACTTATCAGCCATGATTGAACGGCGGAGCAGACTCAATGAGCTGAATGGCGTAATTTTTGCTCTATGTCTTATGGTCTTATGCTGTGTGTTTACCAGGATAGGTAAAGAGGATTGAAGTACAAATGTGTCATGCTCCAACTGAATAATAGAGCAGACTTGAGGTGTGGCTTACTCCTGTTTCAATTTTTCTAAATTAACCCTGATGGTTCTTCTTAGAAGGTGAAACTTTTAAATTAACAATATCATGGCTTAGGCAGCTATTGGTGGGACACTGTAACAAAATGTCAAGAGGTCAACTGAAACTTACAAACAGGAAGTTTCCAAAATTAGATCAACATATCATTATCAGGGGTGATCATACATCCCAGAGAAGATACCAAAGCATCTGAATGACAAACTATTAGGATATTTGTCAACAGTGAGATTGGAACCCAAATTTTCAAAGAGACAGAAACCTGAATCCAGCGTCTTACTTGGCCATGTTACCAAAGTAGGTTTAAATGGAGCAAGTACACCAGCATATGTAGACTTGGGCCATATTGAATGCCCTTATTTAAAAAAGAATAAGAATAAGAATAAGTAGTTTCTATTGATGATTTCAGATATTATCCCTAGTTTGTGGATCTTGTTTAAATAAATAATTTTGATGTTAGATTCCACCAATGAAAAAACTGAAGGGCAGAAGTTGTTTTTATATTTATTCATGGGATATGGGGCAATTGGTAGCTAGGTTAGCATATTTTGTTGATTTCTATATTTTCTTGCATAGTGTCTTCTATTCACAAAAATGGTTTACTCCCTTTCTTTAACACTGTTATGTACATATACTGTTCTTTTTCCATTAAGCAAAACTGATTTTGTTTTTGCAATTATTTTTCAGGATCCATTTATATTATAAAGTACTAATGAAGAGTTCCAGATACATTATGGACCAGTTTACAGTAGTTGACTGGTCAGCAAAAACATTATCAATACATTTTCTGTTACTATAGAAAGAGAGTACTTGTTCTCCTTTTAGGTTTTGAAATCTTAGTTTTTAAATCAGAATCAAATGCAAACAATTTGAATCTGATTAGTTAATTCCAACATGGAACTCCTAAATGCCGTCAACATTTTAACTGTGCAGTTCATCATGGTGATTTTATAATTTAGGCTAGTTATTTTAAATGAACCTGCATCTGAAAACGAATGTAGTAGTGTCCATGATTCAAAATCCTTCATTGCAATTCACAATGTTTACAGAATGAATATTTGGCTGAAAGTTTTTGAAAACTGTTCAAACGTTAACACAAGTATATATCTGAGCTAATATGCAGCACATAAGTCATTCAGCAGATTCCTTCATGGGAAATACTTGAGGTATTTTCGTTAAAAATAGTTGACAACAATATTGATTGGTTTTCTGTTGTATGGTTAAGAATGCATACCATAAACTTGTCATACCCTTGCTAAAATCCTCGAGTCATGAAAGTGAATCAGTTTCATCATTAAGTGTTCTACCGTGAACATTAGAATTTACTAGTTCCTGATCATATTTAAAAGTTAATCTGAATCGTATCACCAGGAAGAAATAAAGGAAACACAATTAATATACAATAAATCATACTTATACAGTTAACCATTTATATAAATTTTTTCCTGTTTGCCACTTTCTTCGTAGTTACTCATCTTTATTTATTTTGAATTCCTTTCCTTCCATGTCTCTTGATTCCTCAGTGTGCTCACTACCATCTTGGCCATCATCAGACTCGAATCCATCAATTTCTTCCTGAGAACTGTAGAAAAAATGCTTTGGATTTGTACAAATAGCTTCCAACAATCTAATCTTAGTAATTGTGGCTAAAAACTTTGATGTGGCTTAGAAAAGTTTAGAGTTGGGCAAATTTCACCTTTATTTACAAAATGCTACTATCATCAAATCTTCAACAGAATAGTGACCAGGATAAGCTGCAATAGATTTCTTTCCGTATGATACTGAAGTTGTTAAAAATATAATTCCTAACATTAGTCCAACAAAAGGTAGCAAAATATCTTATCTATTCTGACTAAATGGTATGGTCAACTTGAGACAAAATAATACATGATTGGTATAAAATTAATTATCCTCCAATTATGTTTTCAGCAATAAAAGATACTCTGTTGGAATTCTATCAAAGGTTAACATAAGCAAAATTGGTTAATATGTTTCACTTAAATCTTAGACACTACTTAATCCTCACATTTCCTAATGGAATAAAAGAAAAACTGAATTAAACTTGAAGCTGAATTTAAAAACAAAAATCACAATAACTACGGATGCTGGAATTCAGAAACAAAACAGACATTGCTGCAAAAACTCAGTAGGTCTGGTAGCATAGAAATCAGAGTTAATGTTTTGGGTCCAATAAGGATCACTGAAACGGAGGTGTTAACGCTGATTTCTCTCCACAGATGCTGCCAGGCCTGCTGAGCTTTTCCAATAATTTCTGTTTTGTCTTTGTAAATCTGAAGCTGGACAGGACAGGATAAAATTTGGAATGAAGAGCAACCAATGAGTCATTTCAAGGTTTACACTGTTTTTCATTTCAAGTTTTTCAATGTTTTCATTGCACTTATTTTGGCAATATTAAAAAGAAATAAAATCACACACTAAAGAACCCTTTCCACTATTAGTCTTACTTTAAAAATGCTATTAGTCTTACTTTCAGCCCTGTAATACTCAAGAAAATTAATTGGCTGTTAATTGTTGAATTATAACAAGATAAATAGCCTTTTCAAAAACTGGTTAGTTGAAAACATCTCAATTGTCAGTAAAGAGAAGAGTTACCTTTCTCTGCTGTTGGCTTCACTCTTCTCAGACTCTTCATCACTGGAATGTGAAACAAAGCCTGGGAGAGAATGACCTTTTCTGGATACAAAATCTTCACTTAATCCCTGTAATTTTAGTGCTGTAGCATAATGTCTCTCTGCTGCTCTTCTGGCATTCCTCTAGATACAACAAAATTTGACAGATTAGTTCTGTTTTCACCTGAATATTTTACTAAATTGGTTTTAGTAACTTTACACTAAGCATTAGACAATAATGGGACAATTGTGGGTGGCACGGTGGCACAGTGGTTAGCACTGCTGCCTCACAGCGCCAGAGACCCGGGTTCAATTCCCGACTCAGGCGACTGACTGTGTGGAGTTTGCACGTTCTCCCCGTGTCAGCGTGGGTTTCCTCCGGGTGCTCCGGTTTCCTCCCACAGTCCAAAGATGTGCGGGTTGGGTGAATTGACCATGCTAAATTGCCCATAGTGTTAGGTAAGGGGTAAATGTAGGGGTATGGGTGGGTTTCGCTTCGGCGGGTCGGTGTGGACTTGTTGGGCCGAAGGGCCTGTTTCCACACTGTAAATCTAATCTAATCTAATAAGACATTGTCAACTGTGATACTATTTAAATTGCTTAGTGATATGTTTACTGCTTATTTTGAGAGATGCTTTGCATTTCAACTTCATTTGTAAGGCAGCCTAAGTTCCTATATGGAGCACTATGATGAAAAACGAAATTATGATTAGTCATAGCTTTTCCACAGAACAAAAAGATTTTGAAAAGTGGAGTGTATTTTAAATGTAATATACATTTTATTTGTCTTTTACTCAGCAATACAATTATTTTTTATATATTTCAGCCCTGTACATCTAGTGTTTGTGTCTTTTTAAATAAATATTTGTATTAAAGACCTTTAAAAATCTTTTACAAAACATCTATATACAAAAAAAGAGTAACACCAAAAAAACCCAGAAAAGTAAAGGCAGTACAACAAAGTCATAACGTGATATTATTATTAATGAACAACCCACTATTCTACTATAGCAAACTTATCTACTTAACTTACACTAAACTACAAACAAATTAAATAAATATTAACTTAAAACTACATTCAAGTAACTTAAATTCTATCTCACTATTTTATTCTATTTCACTCTTCACACCTCCACTGAGGCTCCCATCCCTGGGAGCACCAGTTACAGTACCCGTATTTTTTTCCCCAGCCTCCCCCTTCCAGGGCCCCACGGGCACTCAGACTGATTCCCGTGGCTCTAATTAATATTGCTGATAAATCTGTGTCAATATAATTTGAAAAGGGCTGCCACATTTTGTAAAACTGCTCTGTTTTGTGGTGCTTCACATTTGTGAGGTAATCTTGGGGGAGATGCTCCACCTCCAGCCTCCATAAGACCTGGTAGTTTTTCCAACACCCAGTTCACTAGAATGTTCTTCCTCGCACAGTAGGTAAGAATGTTACACAATCCCTTCCCGTGTTTCCCCAGAGAGGGCAAATTTGGCAACCCCAGAAGAAGAAATACCGGATCCACATTAATTTCAATCCCCAGAATGTCCTTTAGCTCTCTTACTATAGTACTCCAGTATCTCTGGATCTTACAACATGACCTGTAGCAGAGTGTAAGAGTGCCTATATTAATTTTACATTTGGGACACCTTGATGACACTCCTCTCTTGAACTTAGCTAGCCTCCCTGGTGCCAAATGAGCCCTGTGTAAGATCTTCAATTGCATGGCCTGCGCTCTGTTACATACTGTAATTTCCCTTACATTTCCCTATATATCTTCCCACATCTCCATTGAAATATCCTCTCCTAGCTCTTGATTCCAGGTCCTTCAAAGTCCTAATCTCCCAGGCACGAGATTCCCTTATTCTCCCATAGCTTAAAGCTGGAGTCCATTGCACCAGATTTAAATCCTTGGGCTCAATGTGAGGCTTCAATGTCAAGCTAAATCGACTCAGAATTCCCCTGTACCCAGTCACCAACATATGCTAACAGGGCGCTTACATGATATTTTTTCAAATCAGAAGATCCACCCCTCCCCCTCACCTTGCCAAAGCTGCAATTTAGTGAATTTAATTAAAGGGTGCCTGTGGCACCAAATGAAGGACCCTAGCCAACCACTGAGCCTCCATAACACTCGTGTGGGTAGCAGCAATGGGAGCATTCTCACGGGATACAACAGGTGGGCGAAGAACATTCATTTTAATCAGGGCTATTCGGCCCAACCATGAGAACAGTAACCCCTCCCACCGCTGCAAATTCTGTTTTATCCTTTCCAATAATTGCATGTAGTTAGCTTTATATAGCTGGTCGAAGGAAGGGGTAATAAAAATTTCCAAATACAAAAAAACCTTTTGGTGACCATTTAAACGGAACTGCATTCTATCTTTCAGATTAGGCACCTCCACTAATTCCCCTACCGGCATGGCTTCCGATTTTATGAAGTTGGTCCTGTAACCCAAGAATCTGCGAACTAAATTAATTGTTTGAATCGGTGGAGGAACACACTTCTCCGGCCAGAAACAGGAGGATGTCATTGGCATATAAGGTGATCTTAAGCTCCCCCATTCCTACCCTTGGCGCCACTACTTCAGGATCCCTCCTGATAGCCTCAGCTAATGGCTCAATTGTTAGGACACCCCTGTCGACTACCTCTCCCAATATTAAAGTTATCTGACTTAGCACCATTTGTAATGACTGCTGCCTTAGGATCATTATACAGTACTGCCACCCATACCAAAACGCTCTTGGACTCCAAACAGTTATGGCTATACTATCCAATCAAACGCCTTTTCTGCATTCAGGGAGATCACCAAACCTGGGATCAATCTTTGCTGGCAGACCTGCAATATGTTCAGTACACTCCTAATATTGTTGGAGGAGCTATGCCCTTGACAAAACGTCTGATCTTCTTTTATAGCATGGGACAGGACCTTTTCCAACCTCAGAGTCAGCATCTTAGATAGAATTTTAAAGTCAATATTCAACAGTGACATTGATCTATATGAAACACATTTTTCGGGGTCTTTCCCCTTCTTTAAAATGAAGGAGATATTAGCTTCCCTAAGGCAGCAGATAATCCCGTGTAGGTGAAGAGCTATACATCCCCAGAAGTGGCTCCACCAACACATTTATGAATTCCTTATTGGATTCACTTGAGAATCCATCGGGTCCTGGTGCTTTGCCACTCTGGAGATGCCTTGTTGCTTCTTACACTTCCTGTATCGTTACAGGCGCATTCAATAGCGAAGCCTGTTCCATGTTTATACTGGGGAGGTCCAGATTCTCAAAAAAAGGACTGCATTCTCGCTGCACGGTGTTCGCCTCCCTCTAACCGATATATCCCTGTGAAGTATTTCCTAAATCTGACATTAATTTTCTTCAACTCATGAGTAACCGTACCAGCCTTCTCCCTTACAGACATAATAGATTGGGAAGCCTTTTTCCTCCTAGCCAAATATGCCAGATATCTATCTGGCTTGTCTCCAAATTCGAACAGTCTTTGTTTAGCAAAGGCATCCTCTTTTTTAGCCACTTGTGTGTGCAATGAGTCAAAAGCTGCCTGGAGGGCTGTGACCCGCTGCAACTTGACCAGAGAGGGCCTATTATGTTTCCTCAGCTATCTGCAGCTGGGCCTCCAGCATCCGTTGTTACTCCTCTCTCTGTTTCCTTCGAGTTGCTGAATACGAAATGATCAGGCCTCATAAATATGCCTTTGTGGCCTCTCAAGGTATTGCCGGATTACTGGCCATATCTGAGTTGATATCCCAGAAGGCCCTGAATTCTCTTCTGATATGTTCAACAAATTTGCTATCCCTTAACAGAAATGGGTCCATATGCCAGTGCGGTGCATCCATTCCACTACCCTTGATTTTAACATTTAAATACACTGGCACATGATCCGAGATAGCTATGTTCCCAATTTTGCATGCCAATGTTCTGTCCAAGCTATCAGTCAGCATAAAAAACATGTCAATTCACGTATGGCACTTGAGTGGGTTGGATTAGAACGTAAAATCGGGTGGACACGCCTCCACACATCCACTAGTCCCAATTCTTCGCACATGTTCACCAACTGCTTAGATTGCACTGGCATATCTGAAGGGCCCCTTGGCACCCGGTCAACTTTGGGATCTATTAAAATCGCCTCCTATGATCATGTGGCGCACGCCAAGATTCATTCATTTAGCCACTGCATCAATTAGAAATATAAGAGGGTGCGCCGGGGGACAATATACATTCAAGACGCCATACTCTTCCCCATGTATTAGGGCTTTAAGAATGATAAATCATCTATATTCATCCTTAATCTGTTCTGTTACCTGGAAAGGGAGGTTCTTTCTTACCAATAAAGCCACTCTTCTACTCTTAGAGCTGAAGGAGGAGAAGTATACCCTGACATAACCCCCCTGCTGCAGTTTCAGATGCTCCTTATCAGTTAGATGCGTCTCTTGCACAGGGCGATGTCCACCCTTTCCTTCCTAAGTCTTGACAACACCTTTCGTTTAATAGGAGAATGGCTCCCTTTTATATTCCAGGTGCATCACCTGAACAAATCACTAGCCATGGTCATCCAGGGCAGCCTGTGGTTCCCCAAGAGGAGGAAGCTTATCTAAGGTGTGATGAGCTACAAAGAACTTAACTCTTTGATGTCTAAAAACTATTCCTGTAAAAACTACTAAAACTAAAAAACTAATCATTCCATTTAACTGAAACAAACACCCAAATAACCCCCAATTCACTAGAGATCTTCTTGCCCCTTGCCCATAGGGGGCATTCCTCCCCATCCTTCCTACCATCTTATCTCCCTCTAGCTGAGGCCATGCCCTAGCCCCAGACAATTCACAAATGAGGAAAACCTGTTATTTAAGTTCTGACAGTTAACAATGAATGCCCATTCTCCCCCGCACTCATTTTAACAACAGATATAGCCACCCCCAATACAAAATCAAAAGGACAGCAGTTAAAAAAGGGGCCCTAGATAATACCCAATCGACCAATATATAAAATAATTCCAGTTTTACAACACGGCTGTATGTATAAAACTAATAACACAACAAAAGGGAGAGAGAGTGAAAAAAGGGCAATAAAAAAACCCATACCATTGTCTGCAACAATGCCTCCTCCCCTCCCACCCCAACTCAAGTCCTTCAAAGAATTCACAAAGTCCTTCGCCTTTTCTGTGGAGTTAAAGTTATTTACAGTCTCCCCATGGCAGAAAAGCAACATGGCCGAGTATCTAAAGGAATATTGAATGTTCAGGTCACTTAATTCTTTCTTGACTTCATCAAATGCCCTTTTCTTCCTAATTAGGGGTCCTGAAAAAACATTATCTTTAAGTCTTTGTACATTAAATTCTGTGAATTTATTCCCAGTCTTCTTGCTGTTTCAACTATTAACTGTTTTTCTTTATAATGCAGGAGCTGCACTAGAACTGCGCAGGGGCGTGGGTCCAAACTGGACCAGTGTATTGCGATCGGATGGGCCACTCCACTCTCACTAGGCCCAACTCCAACTCCAATCCCAGCAACTTCGGGAGTCAATTCTCCAGGGAGCCGATGAGGTCCTCGCCTTCCTCACGTTCTAGAAGACCCACGAGCTGGAAGTTTTTTTCTCTTATTTTTGTTCTCTAGGTTGTCGACATGTGGGCGACACGGTGGCACAGTGGTTAGCACTGCTGCCTCACAGCGCCAGAGACTTGGGTTCAATTCCCACCTCAGGCGACTGACTGTGTGGAGTTTGCATGTTCTCCCCGTGTCTGCGTGGGTTTCCTCAGGGTGCTCTGATTTCCTCTCACCTGCGGGCTAGGTGAATTGGTCATGCTAGATTGCCCGTAGTGTGGGGATTTGGGTGGGTTGCGCTTCGGCAGGTCGGTGTGGACTTGTTGGGCCGAAGGGCCTGTTTCACACTGTAAGTAATCTAATAATGTTCCTGAAGGACCTGAACCTGATTTTCCAGCGTTCAGATCCTTCCTGCTGAGACCTCTGCCACGGTCCTCTCCTCCACTGCCTCCTTCTTTGGTCCAGTAATTGGATTGCCTGCTCATTCTTTTTTAGCATGGCAGGTAGTGGTTCTACTGCTGGAAGACTCAGAGAGTAAATGCTGCTGTCCTGTTAAATCCAAAGGGGCCACCACGGGAGTTTGAGCACTGGTTGCAATCACCCCCGATGCAGTAGGTGAGTGCCTGTCTGCTGAGTTCCTTTAGGCTCCTTTCCTTTGTTTGATTTCATCCTAGCATTAAAAGATGTCACACATGATTTCAGCAGCTCCAGATGATCAGTAAGTTTAAATTAATGCTTTTCTCTTCTGGAGGTGGTTGGTGAGGGGGGAGGTAAAGGTCCACCTTGCCCGGGGGTATGGCACAGAGCCCAGCACAGCCGACCACTCAGACCACCGCCATATTGGATCTCTTGTTTGTGTCTTTTACATGTATATTTTCCCTGCTCATTTTCATTTTTTAAAAAAATTGGTTCAAGGGATGTAGGTGTCATCCTGAACATAGTGGTGGAACACAGTTAATTAAAAAAATATAAAAAGACACAAACATTATTTTCTCATTAATTATTAAGGTTCAAAAAACAGTAAGCATAGTAGCAACCTATTTCCCCATCAACCAATCAATCTACTGATTTAGAGAATTCAGACAGCGTAAGGATGTATTAGCCTTGGCTTAATTTGGTAGCAGTCTCAGTGGTGAGTGAGAAAATTGTGTTCCTGTTCCTCTTCAGAGATGTGACCAAATAAACCTAGACTTACACTCTATGCAGTAATCCATCCCAAAGTAGTATAAAACAAACAAAAAGACATAACTCCAAGAAACAAATGATGAGGAAAACAAGGCTAATTAATCTTCTTTTGGAATATGCTAACATATATGCTTAGGAACATTTATGCAGCTTAAATCATTTTAGGTTCATACCTTTGTTTGCTCTTCTAAGAGCAGAGGCCTCCTGCTTACCCTAGCCTGCATCTCCTCAAGCTCCAGCAGGTATTCTTTTGTTCGTTTTCTTTGATGATTCCTGTTAAAACACCATAGCAGTTAAATTGAATAACCCATGAAAATGGGTGAAAGAATTGCTTTTGTGATGCACGATTAAATGCATGCATGATGACAACTTCTTTCTGCCTGCTCAACTCCCTCAGACTAAAATAGATTATCTGACTGTTATCACTTTGCTGTTGTGGGAAGTTGCTGGGTATGAAATTGGCTGTAGAGCACTTGGGATATTGTGAAATCACAAAAGATGCTATATAAATGCATGTCTTTCTTTTCCTTTCCTCTCTGCAACCTAAGTCTTATCCTTTTTCTATTGCACATTGTTAAGAATTGCCAGTGTAGGAACAACAAAATAAAATGGAAGATAAAGGGACAATATCACTCAATTTCACACTTGTAGCCATTGGTTCAGATATCTACGCTCTGTGTAATGAAGAGGGTAGCACAGAAGAGGGATTTGCACATGGTGAGATGCTGAGTATTGGTAGGAGAATAGATTATGCAAGTACTAGCTTGTCACAGGATAAGGTCACATATTAGTTCTCTTGCAAAGGAATCAAATGGGAAATCTGATGGTACAGGCTCTAGATGACAGCAATGTATGTACACACTTAATGTTTGATGCACTGGCAAATCTACCAGAAAGCCTGTGTTAATATCAAGGAGCATTGTGTCCAGCACCAACTTTGCACAGAGCTTTGCAGAGTTGATAGCCAATATAGACCCTTCATCAATACACCAGTCGAGCCAACCTTGATACAACACCCAACATCTGATGTGTCGCTTCTACTGCAACTCAAGGACCAGACTGCCAATATCTGAATGCTGCATTAAAAGCTTGGTATAAGCTCAGCTTACTGCTGTCATGATTCAAGTTACTAGGATTCAAAGGGTCTTCCAGTACATCAGAACACTCCATCAACCTGTTCTGTCACAAACCTGCTGTCTAACAATGCGCTGTTGATCTGACCTCCGGTTGACAACTCTTTCCACCCCCTCCTCTTCCTCTGTCTTGCAGTTTTACCACTTTGTGTGATATCATCTTGATATAAGATGTGGACTACTGATCTATGTGGGCCCTCACAACATTCAGGCAATTGTACTTAAGATGTGCTCCAGAACTAACTGCACCGAAAGCCAACCTGTTCCAGTACAACTACAGCACTGACATCTACCCAAAAATGTGGAACATTCCCTAGGTATATCCTGAGAAAAAGTGTGCTAATGACATATATCAGGCAGATGACAGAAACAAAAATATAGACAGTTCAGAAAGAAATTGAAAAAGCAAATAAGAGAAGTACAAGTAGTTTCTGGTACTAGCATAATAGGGAATTCAAAAGCTGCCTCTAGGCATGGAATGATTTGGTGGCAAAAGGAGGAAATTGTCCCAAAAACATAAAAAGGATGGACACCAGGGGTATGGCTGGTACTGAATGGAAGTATACAAGAAAATGGGTCTTCCACTAAAGACTCAGAAAATGAATATCTTGTTCCAATCAGCACCCACAAAGAAAACCTCCTCCATAACCCTTGATTTGAGCAACAGCAAAATCCTGGGAAATGTGGACTATTCTACACATCTTGTAAGCCTCCTCTCAATATTGACAGAGATAGACTTTGAAGTTCAACATTGTCACTGTTTGCTGGCGCAGTCTTCAGCCAACAAGGAAAAGAGAACTTAAGTACCTAGATCTTAAACCTGAGACTAACAATAATGATCCCTGCACTTCTATATGCTTGTGAGACTTGAACAACATATAGCAGGCATCTCAAATACTGCAGATATACCACCTAGGCCTATCCTCGAAGATCAGTATTAAGAAAGGCAGTCTAACACTAGTGTCTCCTCCCAAGCTAACATGTCGACCATCAAAACAGTTATTACTAAACACCAACTCTGCTGGGCTGGAGGAGTCATTTGAAAACCCCATAACAGACATCACGAAGCAATGGTTGTCCTCAGAATTCTGTTGTGGAAGGAGGACAATTGACATGATTTAGAGATGCCTGCCCTCATAAGATTAGGAGTAAATATAGTTACGTCACATCAAAAGCATTGATTCAAGAAGGCAATTCACTATTTATTACCTTCTCAAAGGTAATTAGGGATGGGCAACAAATGCTGGCCTAGCCAGTGAAGCCCATGTTCTTTGAAATAATTTTAAAATATTCATCAATGCTGTTGCTGTGTATGAATATGAATGACATGAAACACTATCAGCAATCTCTTGCTCTCTTGTAACTAGCCAAGATATAATTGTGTGAAGATAGCAGAATTCTCCAGTTTGTTTATTGACTTCCATAGCTCTCTCTGCAAGTAGTCACATCACACATCATTTTCTTAGTTGCTTCCAGCACTGTAGACAACACTGACCACTGCCACGTTTGGAAAGATCACCAAGATCAGTGATATTCATCCAGAAATCATCATGATCCAGATCCAGATTAACTGATGTGGTTTCTAGATTCACCTCCAAAGTTCTCTCCAAAATTCTTAACACAGATAATTCCAGATGTCTGGCAGCATTTCAAACTATCTTAAACCTAGGAAACCAAGACTATGGTTCAAAAAATATTCATCTCATCATTATGCGGCTTATGGTTTACAAGGTTTACCCTTAAACCATTAAATCTATTTGAGAAGCTGTCCTTACAAACAAGCAGGAAATCACTGATCAAATCTTTGCGCTGACTACCAACATTGAGGCAGTCCAGAAGCAGCCGAAGACTGGAATTAGCTGAAGACAGGAATTGCCTTCAAGGACTTGTCATTGGCATATAGCACTACCTAATACAAAAAGACTTCAACAATTATTCATTGCTGAAAACCTTCAGGCTTATCAACATCCTAATGAATCACTGTTAAGTTCTGCATTTTTTTTAGTGACAACTCCAGATGAACACAGATTCTCAACAACTGTCTGCCATGGGTTGGCCTTTTCAACAGCTATAATGGATATTTCTGCACCAAATCCTCCAGGTTAGCTATGTCGATGAGATAACTTGGTTGACACAGGCAGCAATGTTGGGGAAGCAAGCAGGATACTACACAGGATCTTAAACCTATGAATGCTACTTCCAGACCCAGTGCCTCCTCCTCAGTCCAGAGAACAGAGTTGTGTTTCACCTGAACAGTTAAATTGCAGGAACATTGCTCAACACTTCCTTCTGTGGTGACCCATGACATTTCTGCAAACTAGCTAGGAATCACCTGGGAGAGAATGCTTTCCCACTGGCCTCAACTCATCAACACGAGTCAAAAATAAAAGAAAACAAAAAGTAAACCTAGTCCAAAACCCTGCTGAAGTCTAATGGGAAATAAAGGTTGAACACCACACTCCTCAGCCTCCCCTCTGCAAAACGCTGCTTCCATTGTGGTGTTTCAGCTGCCACACAAATATCTTTTGAGAACAGATGGAAGAATTTTTCTCTCATGGAGGATTGTGCAGCTTTGGACAAACAAACCATCATGATCTTATTGAATTGCAAGCAGCTTGAGGAGAAAAGTGGCCTACTTCTGCCCCTATTCTTTTATTACTTTTCCTTGGGAGGTGAATGTCATTGGCAAGGCCATTATTTGTTGCTCATCCCTAGCTGTCCTTGAGAAAGTGAAAATGAGCTGCAGTCTGAAAACATTGTAGTCTATCTGATAATAGGTACACCATTATACCTATTATGCTGTGAAAAAGGGGGCTCCTGGGTTTTGGCTTAATGACAGTGAAGGAATGAATTATACAGTTCTGATTCAGTATGGTAAGAAGGAGAAAGTGAGGACCGCAGATGCTGGAGATCAGAGTCGAGAGTGTGGTGCTGGAAAAACATACCAAGTCAGGCAGCATCTGAGGAGCAGGAAAATTGACGTTTTGGGCATAAGCCCTTCATCAGGATTCCTGATGAAGGGCTTATGCCTGAAACATCAATTCTCCTGTTCCTCAGATATTGCCTGACCTGCTGTGCTTTTCCAGCATTCCACTCCCGATTCAGTACGGTGTTTGGTGGTGTTCTCATGCAGCATTTGCAGCTGCTGCTTTTGTCCTAATTGATGTTAGGAATCATAAATTTGGAAGATGCTAATCCGTGGACAGCACTGCTGCCTCACAGCGCCAGAGACCCGGATTCAGTTCCCGCCTCAGGCGACTCTCTGTGTGAAGTTTGCACATTCTCCCCGTGTCTGTGTGGGTTTTCTCCGGGTGCTCTGGTTTCCTCCCACAATCCAAAAATGTGCAGGTTAGGTGAACTGGCCATGCTAAATTGCCCATAGTGTTAGGTGAAGGGATAAATGTAGGGGGGTTGCTCTTCAGCGGGTCGGTGTGGACTTGTTGGGCCGAAGGGCCTGTTTCCGCACTGTAAGTAATCTTAAAAAAAAGGAACTTTGGCTACAATGATTCTTGTACATTGCACGTACTGGTGCCACTATGCATCAGTGGCAAAGAAGTGAACAATTAGAGTAGTAGATGGGGCGCTAGTCAAGTAGGCTGCTTCGTCTCAGATGGTTTGTGAGATGTTTTGAGTGTTTTTGCAGGAGACTCATCCAGACAAGTTGAGAGTACTCCATTCCACTCCTGACCTCTGCATTTTAGCTGGTGGACCACATAATGGGGATTTGAGATACTTGCCACATCATTCACAGCCTCTGTTCCGCTCTTGTAGCCACAGGTAATCCAGTTCAGTTTCTAGTCAATGGTAACCATCACCTGGATATTGCCACTGAGGTATTAGATAGTAGATAGTTAGATTCTGTCTTTTTGAAGATGACCATTACCTGGCACTTTTGTGGTGTAAACGTTCAAAGTCCCTTATCAGTCCAAACCTGAATGTTGTCCCGATTTTGCTGCATATGGATATGGACTGCTTTGATGTCTGAGTCATGAATAATAAATGAACATTGTTGATGATATTCATTGCTAATGAATATTTGCTGATGATCGCTCAATGTCAGACTTATAATATGAAGAAAGGTCCTAACCGAAGCATCTGAAGTGTGAACCTAGGACTCCACCTTGACGAAACCCTGCAACGATATTCTTGAACTAAGATGATTGAGCAGGAAAAACCAAAACCAATCTTTCTTTGCGCTAGGTAGGACTGCAAACAGTGGACATTTTTCCCATTGACTTCAGTTTTACTTGGGCTTCTTGGTGCCACACTCAATCTTAATGCTCTGTTGATATTAGGGTCAGTCACTCTGACATTACCTCTTGAGCTCAGTAAATTTTTTCGTGTCTGTTCACAGTAGTAATGAGATTAGAAGCCAAGTGATCCAGCAAGAGCTGGAACTCAGCATCAATCAGCAGATTATTGCGGTGTTGCTGCCACTTGATAGCACTTTCAACACTTTTATCACTTTGCTGATAATCAAGATTGGCTTAAAAGAGCAATAAGTTGGCCAGCTTACATTTGCTTTTTGTAGGTTCTCTGGACAAAAGTAGATTTAGTGCAATGTTGAAATATAACTGAAAACTTGGATTTCAGAAGTTCCAGCTAAAACTCTAAACTTGCTTTGCCAGCTTGGTGCTGCCTTGTTGCCTCGACCTGATGGATAAAGTTGCATCAAAGGCAACAGCTACTACTGAAAACAAAGAAAAAGCACCTCAAAATAATTCAAAATACGTTGTGGACATACTAAAACTCATCCGAAGATGAAGATATCATACGTTATTGACAAAACACAAAGTATACCTGTATTGTTTTAGTTTTGATCTTGAGACTTCAGCCAAGCTCTTGTGTGGATCATTCGCCCAGGCACGGGTAGATATGACTTTTTTCCATTTTCTCTCCCTCCCTCTCTGCTTGTGTTTCCAGTTTTCCTCATTTTCTTCTTTCTTCCTTTTTTCTCCCAGCAATTTCCTATAAAATGATAAGCTAGAAAATTTAGTACAGATGCCAACATAAAGATTTATCAGATTAAAAGCAGTTAAGAATTAAAATTTTGATTAAATCTTATATATTGGAAAATTTATTTATTGATAGCATTTGATAAATTCAATTGTACTCCACAATAGGTATAAATCCACACCATTGAACTCTTTATCTCGTGGTGTTGCAAATATTTGATTTAGTAATTCACATTGTCAAAAAGAAGATTCGCTAGACTGATCAAGAGTATGAAGCAGACGTTGAATAGGTTGGTCATGTACTTATTATTGGAACTTAGATACATGAGAGGTGAACTCATTGAACGTAAAGGACTCCTAGGGGACTTGGACAGAACAGATGCAGAAAGGTTATGTCCCCTTGTGGGCGAGAGTAGGACTAGAGGGCATAATCTCAGAATAAAACGTTACCCATTGAAGAGAGGAATGAGGAAAAATTTCTTCTTTGAGGTTAGGGAATCTGTGGAATACTTTACTGCTGAAAGCTGTGTAGGCTGGATCAGTAAATATATTAAGAACTGAGATAGACAGTTTTAATCAGTAAGGGAATCAAGGATTATGGCAAAAATGCAGCAAAGTATGGTAGATTATAAGATTGTCTATGATCTCATTGAAAGGAGGAGCAAACTCAATGGATTGATTGCCCTACTTCTGTTCCTACATTTTATGATTTTATGGTGCAGTTTCCATGCCTCCATTGAGCTTATTATTACACCCTCTGAGTACTTTCTGAATTTTATGTGTTTATTATGGAAAGTTAAGCCTATTAGAACATAGAACATAGAAAGATACAGCGCAGTACAGGCCCTTCGGCCCTCGATGTTGCGCCGACCGAATCCTACCTAACCTACACTAGCCCAATAACTTCCAAATGCCTATCCAATGCCTGCTTAAATGACCATAAAGAAGGAGAGTTCACCACTGCTACTGGCAGGGCATTCCATGAACTCACAACCCGCTGTGTAAAGAATCTACCCCTAACATCTGTCCTATACCTACCACCCCTTAATTTAAAGCTGTGTCCCCTAGTAACACCTGACTCCATTAGCGGTAAAAGGTTCTCAGTGTCGACCCTATCTAAACCCCTAATCATCTTATACACCTCTATCAAATCTCCCCTAAACCTTCTCTTCTCCAATGAGAACAGCCCCAAGTGCCTCAGCCTTTCCTCATAAGATTTTCCTACCATTCCAGGCAACATCCTGGTAAACCTCCTCTGCACTCGTTCCAATGCCTCCACATCCTTCCTATAGTATGGCGACCAAAACTGCACACAATACTCCAGATGAGGCCGCACCAGAGTCTTATACAGTTGCAACATGACCTCAGGACTCCGGAACTCAATTCCTCTACCAATAAAGCCCAGTACACCATATGCCTTCCTCACAGCACTATTTACCTGGGTGGCAACTTTCAGAGATCTGTGTACATGGACACCAAGATCCCTCTGCTCATCCACACTACCAAGTAGCCTACCATTAGCCCAGTAATCCACCTTCTTGTTACTCCTACCAAAGTGAATGACTTCACACTTAGCTACATTGAATTCCATTTGCCACATTTCAGCCCAGCTCTGCAACTTATCTATATCCCGCTGTAACCTACCACTTCCTTCCTCACTATCCACAACTCCACCGACTTTTGTGTCATCCGCAAACTTGCTTACCCAGCTTTCAAGCCCTTCCTCTAGATCATTTATAAAGATAACAAAAAGCAATGGTCCCAAAACAGATCCTTGTGGTACACCGCTAGTAACTGCACTCCAAGATGAACATAGTCCATCAACTACTACCCTCTGTCTCCTTCCAGCCAGCCAATTCCTAATCCAAACCTCTAATGTATCCTCAATGCCATACCTCCGTAGTTTTAGCATTAGCCTACCATGGGGAACCTTATCGAACGCCTTACTAAAATCCATATACACAACATCTACTGCTTTACCCTCGTCCACTTCCTTAGTCACCTTCTCAAAGAACTCAATTAGGTTTGTGAGGCACGACCTGCCCTTCACAAAACCATGCTGACTATCCTTGATCACGTTATTCCTATCCAGATGTTCATAAATCTTATCCCTTACCATTCTCTCTAAGACTTTGCCCACCACTGAAGTCAGACTCACTGGCCTATAGTTACTAGGGCTATCCCTACTCCCTTTCTTGAACAAGGGGACCACATTCGCTATCCTCCAGTCCTCTGGTACTATTCCCGTTGACAATGACGACATAAAAATCCAGGCCAATGGCTCTGCTATCTCCTCCCTAGCTTCCCATAGGATCCTAGGGTATATGCCATCAGGCCCAGGAGACTTATCTATTTTCATCCTCTCCAATATTCCCAGAACCTCTTCCCTGCATATTTCCAGGCCATCCATTCTAATCATTTGTGACTCCATATTCACATCAGCCACAGTGTCCTGTTCCTGAGTGAATACTGATGAAAAGTATTGATTTAGTGTCTCTCCAATCTCCTCCGCCTCCACACACAACTTCCCACTACTATCCTTGACTGGACCGATACCTACCCTAGTCATCCTTTTATTCCTGACATACCTATAGAAAGCCTTTGGGTTTTCCCTAATCCTACCAGCTAAAGACTTTTCATGTCCCCTTCTCACTTCTCTTAGCTCTCTCTTTAGATCCTTCCTGGCTACCTTATAACTCTCTATCGCCCCAACTGAACCTTCACGCCTCATCTTTACATATGCCGCCTTCTTCCCTTTCACAAGGGATTCCAATTCCTTACTAAACCACGGCTGCCTCACAAGGCCCTTTACACCATGCCTGACTGGTACATACTCATCGAGGACACGTAGTAGCTGCTCCTTGAACAATCCCCACATCTCATTAGTGTTCTTCTCTTGAAGCCTGTTTTTCCAATCCACACATCCTAAGTCATGCCTCACTGCATCATAATTTCCCTGCCCCCAGCTATAACTCTTGCCCTGCGGCACACACTTATCCCTCTCCATCACTAAAGTAAAAGTCACCGAGTTGTGGTCACTGTCCCCGAAGTGCTCACCTACCTCCAAGTCTAACACCTGGCCTGGTTCATTACCTAGAACCAAATCCAGTATAGCCTCACCTCTTGTTGGCCTGTCTACATATTGTGTCAGGAAACCCTCCTGCACACATTGGACAAACACCGACCCATCTAATGAACTCGAGCTATAGCTCTCCCAGTCAATATCTGGGAAGTTAAAGTCCCCCATAACAACCACCCTGCTATTGTTTTTATCTAAATGCCTAATTAATAATGACATAAGCATTAATCATGTTAATCACAAAACAACCTCACTAACATCAAAATTCAGCTTTAAAAGTGTTCCTTTGGTTGTAATTATTGTTGAGAATTTTAAAAATGTAAAATATAACATTTAAAAAAAAGTCTGTCCTTTTTCCTCTTGGTCCATTTCAATACTTAAATTCTTTTAATTTTCTTTCTGCACCTGGTTTCACATTGAAATCTCAACTCAATTTTCAGTTTTTTAACTGCTAGTTTCGCAGCCCTTCCATTCAGTCAGAGTTTTACAGCAAATGGTTCTTCGGCCTATGTATGCCTGTCATCAATCATCCATCTGTTCTAGTTCAATTTTCCAGCGCTGACCCCATAACTTTGTATGTTATGGAGTTTCAAGTTCTCATCTATACAGTTCTTGAGGATTCATGCCTCTATCACCCTTTCAAGTAAAGACTTCCAGATGTTTGCCTCACTCTGGGTGAAACTTTCTTTCCTCAAAACCCATCTAACCCTCCTTTTCCTTAGCTTAAAACAGTGTCCCATTGTTAGTGACTCCTCTATTAAGAGAAAACATTTCTCCCTATTTACCCTGTATATGTCCCTCAAAACTTTGTACACTCCAGTTAGATTCCCCTCAGCTTTCTCCGCTCTAAGGAGAACAACTCCAGCTTAATCTCTCAGCAGCCCAGGCAAATTCCTGGTGAATCCTGTCTGCACCCTCTCCAGTGTAAACACATTCTTCCTATAGTATGGCACATTACTTCAGCTGTGGTTTAACTAATGTTATATACAGCTCCATTATAACCTCCTTGCTCTCCTATTCAATACCTTGACTAATTAAGGCATATGCCTTCCTCCTAAAATGTATCTTGTCACACATTTCAGGATTAAATTCAATTGCCACTGTTCAGCCCACCTGATCAATCCGTCTATATAATACTGTACAGTTAGAGTGATTTCCATTTCTTATCCTGTTTACTCAAATTCCAGACGCAATTTTATTTGCTGCAATTTAATGCCAATCTTCTGTTATGCTGTACCTGACCCCACTTTAACTATTGAGCAAGAAAATTCCTGAGACTGACATCCTTCATGAAAATATTTTCAGAAAATACTGCAGGACAGATCACTTTTAGTTTATTAATAAATCATGAAAGATGAAAGATGTTCTTACCTAACAGCTTCTTTCCTCTTCTTTTCAGACTCTGTGACCTTTATAATTTTCAAGTCCGATGATCCTGACTGATTTAAATTTGTGTTGTCATGTGACTTCCACCGGTTTCTGCTTGACATATAAGGCCAGCGGGTCTCTTTTAAGTGGTTTTCATCTTCCATTATATCATTCAACACCTTTTCTTTTTTTGAAGGAATTTGAGGAACGAGCAGTTGGAAGGGTTCACACGTGGTTGTCAATGTCAAGTTTTTCTTTCTCATAAGTTGTTTCCGAGACTTTCTGTGCAACATCTCAAAATTTGGTACTTTGGTGTTAATCTTGGGTTTGAATTTCAGTTCTTTATTTGGGTTCGAACATGTTGCTTCCTTCTTTTCCGATAAGGTATTACGAAGCATACCTTTTGGAAGGGTTGCACCACGTAATGTCTCTTGAGCTCTCACTTTCATTTTAATTACACGATAGAGTTCTTGCTCTTTAATTCTGTCATTTATTGTGTGATCATAAAGATATTTAGGAACTGGTTTTGCTTTAAATTTCTTTGGTTTACTTTCTGAAATATCTAGTTCCTGTATTTGCATTTTTCTAATTTCTTTCTTTTTCTCCTCTCTTTCAAGAAAGTCAAATGGTTTTTGCAATGCCAGTAAAATTTCTTTGCTTCTCATCTTTACAAATCTCCTTCTTTCTTCATTCCGTTCCATTATTTCTGCCAGCAAAGGAATATAGGTATGAGCTGGTACAGGATTAGCACGGAACTTTCTCTGACACTCTGCTTCTTCCTCTAATTGTTTTCTCAGCATCTGATTCTCTACTTCAATTTCAGACCTGGACTTTATCTTCAGTTTCTTTTTCTTAGCCTCTCTAAGAGTCATTTGAAAAGGCTGAGGTATTGTGATCTTTGGTGACCACTGCTTTTGCTCCTTCTTTATTATTTGCATTTTTGCAAGTGATAAATTTGAGCTTCTAGGCTTCTGGGGTTCCTCATCTGAAATATACTCCTGCACAGAAAATCCATCCCACATTCTCTGAATTCGATCTCTTCCATAGGACATGCGATTTTCCCCACTTTTCTCTTGATCTTCATTTGACATTTCTGACATGCTTGAGTGTGCAGCACTGCCCACCTCAGTTGTTAAGTAAGATAGGTGGCCATTGTTTTTCTTACCTAAACTATACGAATTTACAACAGTAAGTTTGACTTTATTTAGAATATTATGAAATGTACTTAAAAAACAACTTGTACAATCCATTCTTGTAAACCAATGTCTCAAGAGTGTTGAAGATGGAGGCATAGTACTTATCAAGCAGGTCAATTATACTTTTGCAATATGTACAGATGATAGGTCTGAGGAGGAAGAGTTAAAAGCTTAAAAAGAAGCAAATGATAGTTCTTGGATGGTTTTTCCAGTTGTAGAAAGAAATATCGTGGAGAATTAATAGAACAACTGGAGAAGATCAGAGATATAGTAAATATCAGAGGTAGTACTATCAAGAAAAGAGTGAAGCACATACTACGAAGATAGGAATTCAGCAGGGGTGTAATGGTAGATGTAGCAAGTGGTTGAAGTGGTGCTGGAAAAATGAATAAATAGCAGACACCGAGACTGTGAGGGTGCAGTCAGAAGTAAACTGGAAAGATCAATTATCCATGTTTAAGTCTGAAGTTAAAAAATCAGAAGAAAATCTGCCTGTGCAGGTCACTGGCTGAAACTATTTAGTTAAAATTGGTAGTAACATTTTGATTGCCATCTATATTATAGTTGCCCTGAGATCTAGAAGTCCATCATGGGTGTAAGTTATCCATATTTTAAACACAATTATCTACCTGTAACACATTGAAGATTCACAGGGATCCTCTGAAGTAGCTGCCATGCTTCTGACACAGAGTTTATCCTCATACAGTTTTGCTAGTATTGCCATAGTGTGTGCTTGTGCATCTTTTAGTTCCGTGAGTTTCTTGCAGTAATCTTCGTTGGACATGCCACATAAACTACTGGAGATTATGGAATCCCTATCATCCATATAATGATTTTTTCTGGGTTGCACTGCTTCACAAGTATCAGGATCAGAATCATTTTCATTCTAAAGGCAGAGAAAATCGGTTATCTGTTTCCTTTATTCACAATGTGCACTCACGATTTCACTGAATTAATATATTATTAGTAATGTATTTTTGGCAATTAAGTTCCCAAACAGAAATCAATGACATATCAAGAAAAGCAAAAGCGTGGAACAAAAGGCAACAACATTAGATTAATACACCAGGAAAGACAACAGTAAACAAAATATGAAGAATCTCAAACATATGGTTTAAAATGTGGCAAATATAAAGTTTATTACTGCAAAATGTCTATCAAAATTATTTACTAAGATCAGACTCAAATTAATTTCGAATTTCTATATAACTTCTTCATGGCATGTTGGTGTCTTGCCAAGACCAGTATCAGTCCTCACAGTAGAGCACATCATCTGCATTCTAAAGACAATAAAGGGCTAAAAGGGGGATGAAATAAACACAATAACTATTACTAGAGTAAAAGAACTAGGGCTAAATGCCTATAAGGCCACTAGATATGATGGGTTGCATCCTAGGATTTTAAAGAAAGTAGCTGCAGAAGTAGTGGATGTACTGCTAGTGATCTTCCAAGAACTATTAGATTCTGGAAATGTCCCAGATGATTGGTAAACTGCCAATGTAACACAATTACTCAAAAAGACAGAGAAAAAACACAGGTACCTATACACCAGATAGCTTAACATGTGCCTTTGGGAAAAATGTTAAAGTCTATTATAAAGAATGTAATCATACAACATTTTGAGTCAAGCAGAGTCAAAATGGCATCATGAAGAGGAAATTGTGTCTGACAAATTTAATTACAGTTCTTTGAGGAGGTAACAAGCAGGGTAGATAAAGGAACCATTAGATGTAATATATTTGGATTTCCCAAAGGCATTCAAAAAGGCACCACGCATAACAGTATTTGGTATTAGAAGTAATGCATTAGCATTGATAGAGGGCTGGCAGATGGAGAGTTGACATAAAGAAGGCTTTTTCAGAGTGGTAACATGCAACTAGTGGAGTGCCACAAGGATCAGTGCTGGCGCCACAATTATTTACAGAATGTATTAGTGACTTGGATGATGAAAGTGAATGCGCTATCAAGTTTGCAGATGACAAAAATAGAATACAGCAAAGATAAGTGAGCAGGCAAAAAATTGGCAGATAGAATATAATCCGGGATGATGGAAGGTTATGCACTTTGGCTAGAACAACAGAAGATCTGAATATTATTTAAATTGAGAAAGCTGCAACACAGTGGGATTTAGGGGTTCTTGTGTATGATTCACAAAAAGCTATGATGAGTTCAGCAGGTAATAGTGAACGTCAATATAATGTTGGCTTTTGTTTCAAAGAGAATGAAGTGTTAAACAAGGGAGGTCTTACTAAAACAAACAAGGCACTAGTCAGACCATAACTGGCATACTGTGAACAGTTTTGGTCCCTTTATCTAAGGAGAGACATACTGGCATTGGAGCCAGTCCAGAGAAGCCTGGGTTGGAGGTACTTTCATATGAGGAGTACTTGAGTAGATTGGGCTTGTAGTCTTTGGAGTTTAGAAGAATGAGAACAGAATTTATTGAGACGAACAAGATTCTTTTATCAGGGTAGATGCAGAGACGTTGTTTCCATTGGGAGAATCTGGTATTAGAAGGCATCATCTCAGATTAAGCAGTCATCCATTTAAGACAGAGATGAGAATGATTTATTTCTTCCAGAGCGAGTGATAAATCTGTGTAATTCTTTACTGCAGTGGGCTATACAGGCTTGAATGTTAAAGAATATTCAAGACTGAAGTAGGCAGATTTCTAATCATTCGGGAAATTGATGGTTATGGGGATAAGACAGGAAAGTGGAATTGAGGAGTATCAGATCAGCTATGATCTAATTGAACGGCAAGGAGAAAGTGAGGATTGGAGATCAGAGTTGAGAGTGTGGTGCTGCAAAAGCACAGCAGGTCAGGCAGCATCCGTGCAGCTGGAGAATTGATGTTTCAGGCAGAAATGTAGATTTTCCTGCTCCATGGATGCTGCCTGACCTGCTGTTGTTTCTACCACCACGATCTCAACTCTCATTGAACAGCAGACCAGTCTTGATGGGCCAATTGGCTTATTTCTTTTCTTAAGTTCCATGGTCTTATTGTCTACTCCAAATTGTCTTTGTGAAATTTTCTTGTATTACTGAAGCCAGTGTGATAAAGGTTCTCTCAGTGTACAGTTAAGGGAGGGAGTTCCAGAGTATTAGTCCAATGCTGATAATGAAGTTGGAATATATTTTCAACTCAAGGTGGTATATGACTTGGGGGGAACTTGGGGTGGTGGTTTTCTAATGAATCTGCTCCCTTTATCCATCTGGATGGTGGAGTTCACGGGTTTAGGAGCTGCTGTCAAAGAAGCTTTCATGGGCTTTTGCAATGTATCTTGTAGATGGTACACACTAGTGTGTCAGTAGGACTCAATTTTTAAGATGGAAGACAGGATGCCAATCAAAACTGTTGTTTTGTTTTGGATTCTGTTCAGTTTCTTGAGTGCTCTTGGAAATGTACTCATCAGACAAACAGAAACTAGTACCAGTCTCTGACATAATCTTATCACTACACAATATATTTGGCTGATCTACTTAAGGTTCTGGTTAATGATGACTCCAAGGATGTTAATGGTGTAGTTTCAGCAATGAAAATACCATTGAATATTAAGGCAATATAGCTAGAATCTTTTTTTGGAGACAATTATCACTTGTTTGTCACTTAGCAACATAAGGCTAGATGTTATCCCAGTGTTGCTGCAATGGAGCAGTTTGACTAGCAGTGCAGCTAGTTCAAGCACAAGTTTTTAGCAATACCAGTGAGATGCTGCTGGGCCCATGGCCTTTGCCATATTTGGTACGCTAACCCAATTCTTGATCTCACTTGGACTCATTTAGACTCGTTTCTTTAATAGACTTTCACTGCATCCATAGACAACAACTGCCGTTTTTTGCTTACGTGTAAGCAAGGCGAGTTGCTCAATACAACCAACTATTCTGCGGCTTTGCCTTAAATTGTGACAAATTAAGTGGAAGTTTTTTACTTAGAATTATAGAGTTAACAGCACAGAAACAGACCCATCGGTCCAACTCGTCCATGCCGACCAGCCATTCCAAATTAATCTAGTCCCGTTTATCAGCATTTGACCCATATCCTTCTAAACCCTTCCTACTTACAGACCCATTCAGATGCCTTTTGAATGTTGAAATTGTGCCATCTCCTCTGGCAGCTCATTCCATACATGTATCACTCTCTGCGGGGAAAGATCACCCCTTAGATCCCTTTTAAATCTTTTCCCTCTCATCTTAAACATATGGCCCTGAGTTTTGGATTTGCCTAACCGGGGAAAAGACCTTGGCTAATCACTTCATCTATGCCCCTCATGATTTCATAAATCTCTGGAAGAACTCTCCAGGGAAAATAGCCCCAGCCTCTCCCTATATCTCAAACCATCCAACATCCTTGTAAGTCTTTTATGAACCCTCTCAAGTTTCACAACATCCTTCCAATAGCAGGGATCTCAGAATTGTACATAGTATTCCAGAAGTGGCCAAACCAATGTCCTACATAGCTTCAACAAGACCTCCCAATTCCTATACTCAATGCATTGAGCAATAAAGACAAGCATACCGAGTGCCTTCTTTAATGCCCTATTTACCTGTGACTCCACTTTTAAGGAATTATTAACCTGCACTCCAAGATCTCTTTGTTCGGCAATATTATAGAACATAAAACATTACAGCGCAGTACAGATCCTTCGGCCCTCGATGTTGCGCTGACCTGTGGAACCAATCTGAAGCCCACCTAACGTACATTATTCCGCTCTTGGCCAAATGCCTATCTAATGATCATTTAAATGCCCTTGAAGTTAGCGAGTCTACTACTACTGCAGGCCACGCCCCTACTACTCTGAGTAAAGAAACTACTTCTGACATCTGTCCAATATCTATCACCCCTCAATGTAAAGCTACGTCCCCTCGTGCTAGCCATCACCATCTGAGGAAAAAGGCTCTCACTGTCCAACCTATCTAACCCTCTGATTATCTCGTATGTCTCAATTAGGTCGCCTCTCAACTTTCTCCTCTCTAACATAAACAGCCTTTCCTCGTAAGACTTTCCCTCCATACCAGGCAACATCCTAGTAAATCTCCTCTGAACCCCTTCCAAAGCTTCCACATCCTTCCTATAATGTGGTGACCAGAACAGTACGCAATACTCCAAATGTGGCTGCACCAGAGTTTTGTACAGCTGCAGCATAGTGTCATGGTTGCGAAACTCAATCCCTCTACCAATAAAAGCTTACATATCGTATGCCTTCTTAACAACCCTATCAACTTGGGTGGCAATTTTCAAGGATCTATGTACATGACACAGAGATCTCTCTGTTAGCTTTTATTGTTCCATAGGTCAGCGCAACATCAAGGGCCAAAGGGCCTGTACTGCACTGTAATGTTTTATGTTCTATAATATTGCTGAACAAAGTGATCTTGGAGTGCAGGTTCATAGTTCCTTGAAAGTGGAGTCACAGGTAGATAAGACATTGAAGAAGGCACTTGGTATGCATGCCTTTATTGGTCAGTGCATTCAGTATCGGAGTTGGGAGGTCTACACTGCCTAGAACCTTACCATTAGTCCAGTATTCTGCATTCCTGGTACTCCTTCCAAAGCGAATCACCTCATACTTTTCTGCATTAAACTCCATTTGCTAGCTCTCAGCCCAACTCTGCAGCTTATCATGGTCTCTCTGTAACCTACAACATCCTTCGTCACTATCCACAGCTCTACCGACCGCAGTAGTGTCATCCGCAAATTTACTAACCCATCCTTCTACTCCCTCATCCAGGTCATTTATAGAAATAACAAACAACAGTGGACCCAAAACAGATCCTTGTGGTACCCCACTAGAAACTGAACTCCAGGATAAATATTTCCCATCAAACACAACCCTGTCATCTTTCAGCAAGCCAATTTCTGGCTAAATCACCTTCAATCCCATGCCTCCGTATTCTGTGCAATAGCCTACCGTGGGGAACCTTATCAAACATCTTACTAAAATCCACATACACCACATCAACCACGTTTCTCTCATCCATCTGTTTGGCCATCTTCTCAAAGAATTCAAGAAGGTTTGTTAGGCACATCCTGCCCTTCACAAAACCATGTTGACTATTCCTAATCAACTTTTTCCTCTCTAGATGATTATAAATCCTATTTCTTATAACCCTTTCCAGCACTTTACCCACAACCAAAGTAAGGCTCACAGGTCTATAATTTCCAGGGTTGTCTCTACTCCCCTTCTTGAACAAGGGGCAACAGTTGCTATCCTCCAGTCTTCTGGCACTATTCCTGAAGACAAAAATGGCATAAAGATTAAAACTGAAGTCTCTGCAACCTCCTCCTTGGCTTCCTAGAGAATCTTAGGATAAATCCCAACTGGCCCAAGAGACTTATCTATTTTTACATTCCCCAGGACCTTATCATTAAGTGTATATGTCCTACCTAATTTGCCTTTTCAAAATGCAGCACCTCACAATTATCTAAATTAAACTCCATCTGCCACTTCTTCACCTATTGGCCCATCTGATCAAGATCCTGTTGTACTCTGATGTAGCCTTCTTTGCTGTCCATTATACCTCCAATTTTGGTGTCATCTGCAAGCTTGCTACCGCACCGCCTATGGTCACATGCAAATCACTTATATATAAACGTAAAAAAACAGTGGATTCCACACTGATCCTTGTGGCATGTTGCTAGTCACCACCCTCTGTCTCCTACCTTCGAGCCAATTTTGTATTCCCTGGATTCCATGTGATGTAACCTTGCTAACCATATGGAGCATTGTTCAATGCCTTGCTGAAGCCCATATAGACAATTCTGCCACTCTGCCTTCATCAATCTTCTTCATCCCTTCTTCAAGAAACTAAATCAAGTTAGTGAAATACGGTTTCCCACACACAAAGCCATGTTGACTATTGCTAATCAGTCCTTGCCTTTGCAAATACATGTAACTTCTGTCCCTCAGGATTTCCTCCAGTGACTTGCCCACCACTAACATCAGGTTCACTGGTCTATGTGTTCCCTGGCTTTTCCTTACCACCTTTCTTAAATAATGGCACCGCATTAACCACTCTCCAGTCTTATGGCATGTCACCTGTGGCTACTGATGAGACAAATATCTCACCAAGGGGCCCAACATTCACTTCTCTAGCTTCCTACAAAGTTCTGATCAGGTCCTGGGGATTATGTGCCAGTGCTCAAAAATTAGGAGTTGCCCATTTAAAGAAAACAAATGTAATTATTTTTTTCGAGGGATTGTGATTGTTTGGAATTCTCTTTCAGACAAGGTGATAGATGTAGGTTCTTGAATATTTTAAAGGCAGTAGTGGATAGATTTTTGTTATCAAGGAGTTGCAAGATTATCAGGAATAGGTAGGAATGTGGATCTGAAGTTACAATAAGATCAGAGGAAAAAGTGAGGTCTGCAGATGCTGGAGATCAGAGCTGAAAATGTGTTGCTGGTTAAAGCGCAGCAGGTCAGGCAGCATCCAAGGAACAGGAAATTCGACGTTTCGGGCATAAGCCCTTCATCAGGAAGGCTTGATGAAGGGCTTATGCCTGAAACGTCGAATTTCCTGTTCCTTGGATGCTGCCTGACCTGCTGCGCTTTAACCAGCAACACATTTTCAGCTACAATAAGATCAGCCAAGGTTAGCAAGTCACCTCCATTAGTGTAACCTGGATCCACATAATTTAGCCTGTTCTTTTCCCAACAGAAAAAAAATAACCCCACTATTCTCCTCCTCAAACCAAATGTCTTCTCAGCCTGGACATATTTCTTAAATGGTGAGATGTTACAAAGTAAATGTACCAAGGACCTAGGTGTCCTTGTCAATAAGTCACAGACGGCTAACATGCAGGTACACCAAGCTGTGAGGAAAGCTAATGAAATGTTTATTAACACAAAGTGATTGCTGGAGAAACTCAGCAGGTCTGGCAGCAAATCGGTAGTCAATGTTTTGGGTCCAGTCTCTCAATAACTAGTAGTAGCTAAGGTGGTATATATGCTGAAGATGGTGGGGGTGGTAAGGAAATAAGCAATTGAGGCAATAGGAGCCTGGGAGGGAAATAAAGACACCAAGGCAGACATAAGGATGGATAATGGTGATCTAGGGAGAAAGAACAGCTGCTAATGGAAACCATAGGTAAGTGACATTGGGTTGACAATGATGTAAGCAGCCCACGTGATGACAGACCCTGCGTTGTTAAAGGACAAGGTTAAGGTTATTGAACTCAATATTGAGTCCTGAAGGCTGCAGGGTCCCCAAATGGAAAGTGAGATGCTCTTCTTCCGGTTTGCACTGCGCATCACTGGATCACTGCAGCAAGCACGAGACAAAATGTTGCCTGGTGAACACGGTGGTGTGTTGAAGTGACAAGTGACTGGAAGCTTGGGTTGTTTTTGTGGAAAGAACGTAGGTTTTCTGCAAAGCAGTGACCCAGTCTGCGTTTGCTCTCCCAGTGGAGAAGAAACCACTTTGTGAGCAGCGATTACAGTAGACTAGATTGAATGAAGTGCAGATTAAATGCTGCTTCACCTGAAAAGTGTGTTTAGTCCTTTGGATAATGAGGAGGGAGGAAGAAAACGGTTAGGTGTTGTACCTTCTGTGATTGCTTAGGAAGGTGCATTCGGGCTTGGGGAAGTGTTGAGAGTGGAGGAGGAGTGGACGAGGGTGTTCTGGCTGGAACGGGCCCTGTGGAATGTCATAAGGGAGGGGAGGGGAATATGTGCCTGATAGTGGCACCCTGCTGGAGGTGACAGAAGTGGTGACTTATGAAATGTTAGCCTTGATCAAAATAGGATTTGAGGACAGAGATAGTGAAGTTCTGCTTCAACTGTATAGACATTTGGTTAGAAGCGCTATGTGCAAGTTTAGTCTCAGAGTCATAGAGTTATAGAGCATGGAAAAAGACCCTTCGGTCCAACTAGTCCATGCCGAACATAATCCCAAACTAAACTAGTCCAACCTGCCTGCTCCTGGCCCATAATTCCTCATCACCTTTCCTATTCATGTATCTATCCACATGTCTAACATTGTAGTTGTACTTGCATCCACCACTTCCTCAGGAAATTCGTTCCATACCCGATTCACCTTCTGTGTAAAGGATTTATTTCTTTTTTTTTTAAATCTCTCTCCTCTCACCTTAAAAATATGCCCCTCAGTCTTGAAATCCTCATTCTAGGGAAAAGGCAACTACCATTAACTCTATCTATACCTCTTATTATTTTATAAACTTCTATCACGTCACCTTTCAACTTCCTACACTCCAATGAAACAAGTCCCAGCCAATCCAGCTTTTCGTTATAACTCAAATCTTCCATACCTCGCAACATGTTGGTAAATCTCTTCTGAACCGTCTCCAGCTTGATAATATTTTTCCTGTAACTGGGTGGCCAGAACTGGACACAGTATTCCAGAAGAGACCTCACCAATGTCCTATACAACCTCCGCATGACTTTCCCAATTCCTATACTCAGTGGACTGAGCAATGAAGGCAAGCAAGCCAAATGCCTTTTTAACCACCCTGTCTATTTGTGATTCAACTTTAAAGAATTATTTACCTGCACCCCTAGGTCCCTCTATTCTACAAAACTACCCAAGGCTCTACCATTAATTTTATAAGCCCTACCTTTGTTTGTTGTACCAAAATGCAATAGATTGAACTCCATCTGCCATTTGTCAGCCCATTTGTAATCTTAAAAAGCTTTTTTCACAGTCTAATATGCCACCAATTTTGGTGTTATCCACAAACTTACAAACCAATCCTTCTATATTCTTATCCAAATCATTTATATAAATACCAAATAAAATATGGCCCATAACCAATCCTTGTGGAGCAGGTCTCCAGTCTGAAAAGCATCCCTCCACCATTATTCTCTGTCTCCTGCCATTAAGACAATTGTTCTAAGAAGGTTTGAGGAATGTTCTATTAATTCACAGTAGAATTTTCCGAAGCGACATCATTCATTTCAGAATGCAACAATGTTCGAACAAATTTATCTGAATAAACATGTGTTTGATACACAATACTAAACAAAAAAAAACTTTAGCCATTGTTTCTGCTTCTGTAAGAAATATTCCATTCTGACATGCAAGGTCATGTGGAATCCATTGGGGATTCCTATAGTTACACCTGCTCTCCTCATTGAGCAGAAATGTTTGTAACTGATCACTAGTGCGGAAGTTAAGTTCAAATCCAGACAGTATTCCAGTGCACTAATTATTTTGTTCCCCACTTCCTGAAGTTCACTTTCACTCAGATTTCATTCCTGAGTTAATGCCACAAGTAGCTAGAGAGTGGCTGTTGATTATTGAGGAGTATGAGGAACAGGCTATTCAATTAAAACCTTTGGTCCATTCCCCTATTTTTGCCTAGCATAAATAAATGGTGCTGATCCTTGAAGATTTCAATTCTCCCATTATCCAGAGCCCTATTTAGGAATGAGTTCTAGATTTCCATTGCCTTTTTACATGAGAGAGATCACTCCCATATGGCAATCTATTATTTCCTCTTTCCCTAAGAATGTTTCTTTATACTATATTTACATTATTGAACATGTTCATTAAGTGATGAATTTAGAGGGCTGTGGAGATAATAGGGTTGTAGAGGAGGACTAGCTCTTTTGGGAGATAGTACAGGCACGATAAGTTGAATGGCCTCCTTCTGTACTGCAAAATTCTATGATTCAATGATGGACCGAATTGAATTGGCTGAAGATGGGAAAACTATGATGTGGAGGCTGAAACTGATGCTCCACTCAGCATTTCTGCTTGAAGATGGTTGGAAATCCTTCAGCTTTCACTTTTGTACTCATGTGCTAGACTACAACATCATTGAAGATAGGAATTTTCATCGAGCCTTCTTTTCCCCTTAGTTGTTTAGTTGTCCAACACCATTCATGACTGAGTGTGATACGACTGAGAGCTTTGATCTGCTCCATTGTTTAAAGGCTCATTTAGATCTGTCTGCAGTGTGCACTATTGCATTTTTAGGAACCTCTTGTGGTTCTCCAGAAATGTCCTCCTACACTACTTGTTTTAATCAAGTTGATCCCCTGGCTGATGGGCAATGGGTGGGTGAGGAAAACGCAAGGTTGTGAGATTACAGATATGCTGTTGGCTGACAATATCTCATTGATGCCCAGTAGTGAGCTGCTGGATCTGTTCTGAATCTATTCCATTTAGCATGTTATTAATACTATACAGGATGGTCAATTTAAAGTTGGAATTTCGTCTCCAAAAGGTCTGTGCAGTGTCTTTTGTGAATCCATCTGTGATAGGCAGATTGATGAGGATGAACTCAAGTAAGTTTTTCCTTCATGTTGGCTTACTCACCATCTATTTGCAAGTCAAATCTGGCAAATATATCTTTAGGACTCAGCCAGTAGTGGTGCTACTGTGCACCTGAGTGATAGACATTGATGTCTCCTTTCCCTGGTACATTCTGTGCACTTGCTACAATCAATGCCCCTTCCAAATGAGTTCAATATGAAAGAGTACTGATTCATTGGCCGAAGGGGTGGTAACTGTAGAAGAGGTAGAAACCAGCAGGGCATTTTTGTTGCCAACTTTGACATGATGGCAGGAGTCTTGCTAGGATTTGGAGCCAATGTTGAGAACTCCCAGGTTCATTCCCTACTGATTGTATCCTACTGTATTGCCACACTCCATGGTCTGACCTACTGGTAGAACCAATATACCAAAGCTTGTGACAGAGGAGTCTGGAATGTTGGCTGAAAAATGCTATTCTGTCAATATGACTATGTCAGACTACTGTTTGGCATGAATGCCCAAATGTTTGAGGATGACTTTACAAGGTTGATTGGTCATGATCAATGCTTAGACAGATGCTGGTTAGTGCAGTTTTATTGTATGCACTTTTGGCATAGGTTAATATTACTAAGCAGCTTACTAAACCATTTCAGAGGACAGTTAGGGATCAATGCTATTTATGATTAGCATTATTGTTGTATGTACTCAAATAATTAGTGAAAACTTGAAAAATCTCCACTTACAGGATCATCTTAGGTACAAAAGTACCTAGGTACAGCTTCTTCAGTCACATGCTTAGTTACAATATAACAACGTCATCAATAGATGGCATCATCTTAGGTACAAAGTACCTAGGTACAATCCTTTGTTATTTCTGTGGGTCTGGAGTTCCAGATAGAATGGATTAGGGCGAGGGCCACAGTTTTATTCCTCAAAAGGTCCATAATGAACTAGATGGGATTTTGTACAGCAAACTGTCAGTTTCAACCATTTATCTTAGCAGTGCCCATTAAAAGTACACAAACCCCTGTTGACAATTGGATAACACAATAGTTAAATAAAAGTATGTAAGCAAGAATACGTTTACAATATTCATACTCAAAATTAAATGCAGATAATTATGCCATGTTATACGCCATGAAATGAATTTGAATAACTTACTAAACAAAAGTTATGAGCCTTTTATCCTTCTCTCCTTGAGACACAATTTCTATTTTAGTTAAAGCCACATTAAGAAGATTAATGAATACTGCCTTGGCAGTAACGATTCTAACCATCTGTTGAACAAGTTTCTCATTGTATAATATTGCTGCCAGTACCTGAATTCTCACCAATCACCCTGTACTGCAAATCTCCATTGGCTTCTGATCTACTAATGACTTGATTTTTAAATTCTGGACCTCAATTTAAATTTCAACCATGGCCTCATCTTCCTTCCTCTCTGGTCTCTTTACTCTTGCAGCATTTTACGTCCATTAACCAAAGTGCCCTTTAATTACCTTTTGGAATGCATAGAGTATTCTTTTGGGTGCACAGATTTATTTGTGTAACTGCATATGTACGATGCCTTAAAGGAGATGTGTATGGCCTGTGCAGGATCTGTCAGTTTGCTGCATGGCAGTTGACCTTTGAAAGCTCATTGCCTACAAGTCTCTGAAAACCCCAATGCTGGTCTCTTGTGTATCCATTATTGTTTCTCTCCTGCCACTGGAAATCATGTTCAGCCATTTCAGCTCCAATTTCTGGAATTCTCTACCTAAACCTCTCTGCTTCTCTCTCTTCCAATAAGCTCCTTAAAACCTCTCTCAACTTGTGCAAAGTTTTATTTTGTCATTTTCCTGTGAAATGTGCAGAAATGTCTTACTGTGAATACAAATTCACAAAATCATTGAAAAATTCGAACATATAAACATATGAAACAGCAGAAGCAGGCAAGTGGCCCTTTGAGCCTTCTCTGCCATTCAATACGTTGATGGCTGATCTGTTTACGATTTGCATTCTACGTTTCTAACTACCCGACTTACTCTTGGTTCCTTTGTCAAACAAGAATCTACCTACCTCTGCCTTAAAAATAATCAATGACCCCCACCTCCACCACCCTTGAAGACAGAGTTCCAAAGTTGCACAATCCTTAGAGACGAAGCAGTTTCTCTCACCTTCGTCTTAAAAGGACAAACCCCAAATTTGAAAGTGTGTCCCCTGGTACTGGACTCACCCACAAGAAAAGCATGGTTTTTACACTATACTTATCAAGACTGTTCAGGATACTATATATTTTATATAATATAGAAAAGGAGGAATCTTAAAATTGGAACATATTTTAAAATTTAATTGTAGATAATTTTGATTATTTCCAACATTATTTTGCATCATTCAATTTTAATTCATTTTTATTTAGAGTACTAATGTCAGCCTAATCTTGAGGATGACTGTATGAATGTTGATGTTATTGTTACAGTTCTACTAACATTACTTTGTCTTCTTCATTAGCAACCTGTCAATGTTTAAATAAAACAATTATTATAAACGGAAATAAGTAGAACTAGAGCCCACTTAGATGAATTGGAAGAGCACGTGAATTTTCCACTGGGCACGTTAGATTGCAAAACGGTTTTATATATAGGTTAACTGAGTGGGCAACGATCTGGATAATGGAGCATAATATGAGAAAATGTGACACTGCCCATATTTGCAGAAAGAATTAAAAACAAAATTATCTAAGTAGTGAGAGATTGCAGACATGCAAGATGCAGAAGCATGTAGGTGTCCCACTGCATGAATAGAAAAGGTTTAGTATGCAGCTAGTGCAAGTAATAAAGCTAATAGAATATTACAGTTTATTATGTATCCTGAATTGATCTAGTCCCATTTGCCAGGAGTTGGCCCATTTCCTTTGAAACCCTTCCTATTCATATACCCATCCAGATGTCTTTTAAATGTTACAATTGTCCTAGCCTCCACCACTTCCTCTGGCAGCTCAATCCTTACACATACTACCCTCTGCATGAAAACGTTGTCCCTTAGGTCCCATTTAAATCTTTCTCCTCTCATCCTAAACCGCTTAAACCCATGTCCCAGGAAAATGGCTGTGTCTATTTACTCTATCCATGCCCCTCGTGATTTTATAAACTTCTACAAGGTCACCTTTCGGCCACCAACGCTCTAGGGAAAATAACACCAGCCTATTCAGCCTCTCCCTATAGCTCAAATCCTCCAACCCTGACTACATTCTTGCAAATCTTTACTGAACCCTTTCAAGTTTTGCAACATCCTTCCTATAGCAGGAAGACCAGAATTGCACGTAATATTCCAAAAGTGGTTTAAAATATCTGATCGGCATGGACAAGTTGGACTGAAGGCTCTGTTTCCGTGCTGTACATCTCTATGACTCTATGACTTAAGAGTCATATAATTCTTTGAGAATTTAATACAAAGCAAGGATGCTATGTTTCTGTTACACAGGGCTTTGATGAGACCATATCTGTATCATATACATGGACCTTAGTAAGATGTTTGATAAGGTTCCCCATGGTAAACTAATGGAAAAAGTGAAGTCACATGGTGTGCAGGGTATTCTAGCTAGGTGGATAAAGAACTGGTTGAGCAACAGGAGACAGAGAGTAGTAGTTGAAGGGAGTTTCTCGAAATGGAGAAAAGTGACCAGTGGTGTTCCATAGGGATCAGTGACGTGGCCAGTGTTGTTTGTGGTATACATAAATTATCTGGAAGAGGGCACTGTTGGTATGATCAGTAAGTTTGTAGATGACATGAAGATTGGTGGAATAGCAGAAAGCATAGCAGACTGTCAAAGAATATAGGGGAATATAGATAGACTGGATAGTTGGGCAGAGAAATGGCAGATGGAGTTCAATCCAGGCAATTGTGAGGTGATGCATTTTGGAAGGTCTAATTCTAGAGTGAACTATACTGTAAATAGAAGAGCCTTGGGAAATGTTGACGGACAGAGAGATCTGGGAGTTCAGGTCCATTGTACCCTGAAGGTGGCGGATAGTGGTCAAGAAGGCATATGGTATACTTGCCTTCATTGGACAGAGTACTGAATATAAGAGCTGAATATGGGCGGCTCGGTGGCACAGTGGTTAGCACTGCTGCCTCATAGTGCCTGAGACCCGGATTCAATTCCCGCCTCAGGCGACTGACTATGTGGAGTTTGCACGTTCTCCCCGTGTCTGCGTGGGTTTCCTCTGGGTGCTCCAGTTTCCTCCCACAGTCCAAAGATGTGCAGGTCAGGTGAATTGGCCATGTTAAATCGCACATAGTGTTAGGCAAAGGGGTAGATGTATGGGTGGGTTGCGCTTCGGCAGGTCGGTGTGGACTTGTTGGGCCGAAGGGCCTGTTTCCACACTGTAATCTAATCTAATCTAAGCTGGCAGGTCATGTTAAAATTGTACGAGACTTTGGTTCGGCCACATTTAGAATACTGTGTACAATTCTGGATGCCACATTACCAAAAGGATGTGGACGCTTTGGAGGGGGTGCAGAGGTTTACGAGGATGTTGCCTGGTATGGAAGGTACTAGCTATGAAGAGAGATTGAGTAGGTTAGGATTGTTTTCATTAGAAAAAAGGAGATTGAGAGGGGATCTGATTAAGGTCTACAAAATCATGAAGCATGTAGACAGGATGGATCAAGATAAACCCAGGGTGAGCGATTCAATAAGGAGGTCATGCGTTCAAGGTGAGAGGAGAAAAGTTTAAAGGGGATACACGTGGAAAGTACTTTACACAGAGGGTAGTAGGTGCCTGGAACGCGTTGTCAGCAGAGGGAATAGAGGCAGGCATGGTAGATTCATTTAAGGTACGTCTGGCCAGATTCATGAGTAGGTGGGGAGCAGAGGGATACAGATCCTTAGGAATTGGTTTAAACAATGGATTTGGATCGGCACAGGCTTGGAGGGCCAAAGGACTTATTCCTGGGCTGTAAATTTTCTTTGTTCTTTGTATACACAATATTAATTTCCTTATTTAAAAAAGGATATAAGGCGTTGTTAGCGGTTCAGAGAAGGTTTACCATACTAATATCTGTAATGGGCAGATAACCCTTTGAGGAGAAAGTGAGGACTGCAGATGCTGGAGATCAGAGCTGAAAATGTTTTGCTGGAAAAGCGCAGCAGGTTAGGCAGCATCCAAGGAGCAGGAGAATCGACGTTTTGGGCATGAGCCCTTCTTCAGGAATCTAGCAACATTGAAAACAGCGACGAATGGGATATGAACCCAAATGCACAGACAACAATGGATTAGCAGTCCATCACCTTAACCTCTCGGCCACCTCGTCACATCTTAGCAACATTGAAAACAGCGATGAGAGTGGGATATGAACCCATGCGCACAGAGAACAATGGATTAGCAGTCCATCGCCTTAACCTCTTGGCCACCTCGTCACATCGGATAACCCTTTGAGTAAAGATTGTATAGACTAGGTTGTAACCTGGTGGAGTTTACAAAAGAGTCAATTTATTTGAAACTTATTAGATCCTGAAGGGTATGGACAATGTGGTGGGAAAAGAATGTTTGTGGAAGAATCTAGAACTATGTTAAAATAAGAGGTCACTCATTTAAAACAGAGATGTGAACCCTTTTTCAGAGACTTGTCCATCAACGGCTTTACTTCCTCTAAAGGTATTGAAAGTAGAGTCCATAAGACATAGAGTAAAAGTACACAATTTAGCCCATCAGATCTGATCTGCCATTCAATGAAATTGTAGCTGATCTGATTACCTTAAGTCCACTTGCCTGGCTTATTCCCATAACCCTTATTCTCCTTATTGATTAGAATTCTGTTTATCTTAATTTTCAATACACTTAACAACTCAGTCACGTCAGCCCTTTTACGTAAAGCATTCTGTAGACTCATTGATGGCGGCAATCATTCACTAACGACTATGACAATCTACTTCTTAATACCCTATGAGAAAAGAAGTGTCTGCCTTAAATGGGCAGCCCCTTATGCTGAGATTATGCCCTCTGGTCCTAGACTCTCCCATAAGGAGAAACAAATCTCTCTATATGTTTCAATAAAGATCTACTCTCACTCACCTAAACTACAATGAGTGCAATCCCAAGCTATTCAATCTTCCCTTGTATGAAAATCCATATATGGAGTCATAGGTTTGCACAACACGAAAACAGACCCTTTGGTCCAACTCATCCATGCTGACCATATATTCTGTTAATCTAGTCCCATTTGCCCAGCACTTGGCCAATATCCCTATAAACCCTTCCTATTCATATACCCATCTAGATGCCTTTTAAATGTTATAATTGTACTAGCTTTCACCACTTCCTCTGACAGCTCATGTCCATATATGCACCACCCTCTGCGTGAAAAGGCTGCCCCTTAGGTCCCTTTTAAATCTTTCCCCTCTCACCTTAAACCTATGCTCTCTGGTTCTAGACTCCCCCACCTTGACTATTTATCCTATCCATGATTTGGAGTGTCGGTGTTGGACTGGAGTGTACAAAGATAAAAAAAAATCACACAACACCAGGTTATAGTCTTGATGAAGGAGCAGCGCTCAGCAAGTAGTGCTTCCAAATAAATCTGTTGGACTATAATCTGGTGTTGTGTGATTTTTAACTTTGTATCCTATCTATGTCCTTCATGATTTTATAAACCTCTATAAGTTCACCCCTTAGCTTCTGACGCTCCAAGGAAAACAGCCCTAGCCTATTCAGCCTCTCCCTATAGCTTAAACTCTCCAACTCTGGCAACATCCTTGTAAATTTTTTCTGAATATTTTAAAGCTTCACAATAGCCCTCATAAAGTAGGAAGACCAAAATTACACACAATGTTCCAAAACTGGTCTAACTAATGTCCTGTACAGCCGCAACATGACCTTCCAACCCCTATACTCAATGCTCTGACCAACAAAGGAAAGCATATAAAACATCTTCTTCACTATCCTATCTATCTGCAACGCCACTTTCAACGAACTATGAACCTGCACTCCAAGGTCTCTTTGTTCAGCAACATTCTCAGGACCTTACCATTAAATGTATAAGTCCTGTCCTGATTTGCTTTTCCAAAGTACAGCATCTCACATCTATCTAAATTAAGGTCCATCTGCCACTCCTTGGCCCATCTAATCAAGAGTCAAAAAGTGTGGCACTGGAAAAGCACAGCAGGTCAGGCAGCATCTGAACAGCAGGAGAGTCAATGTTTCAGGCATAAGCCCATCGTCAAGAATGTGGAGGGGGGAAGTGGGCTGAGAGACAAATAGGGGAGTGGGTGTAAGAAGATAGCTGAGAAGGCGATGGTGGATGCAGGTGGGGGGTTAACATGGTAGTTCAGTGAGGAGGGTGAAGCGGATAGGTGAGAAGGAAGATGGACAATTAGGACAGGTCAAGAGGATGGTGCCAAGTTGGAGGGTTGGATCTGGGATGGGGGGGGGGCGGGGGGGGGGTCAGGGGAGATTTGGAAACTTGTGAAGACAACTTTGATGCTGTGTGGCTGAAGGGTCCCAAAGTGGAAGATGAGGCACTCTTCCCCCAGTTGTGACACAAGACCCAGCACCGATCTTGTGTCACACTATTAGTCACAGGCCTTCAGTCTGAAAAGCAACCTTCCACTAATACCCCATCTTCTACCTACGAGCCAGTTCTGTACCCATATACCTTGCTCTGCCTATATTCCATGTGAGCTAATCTTGCTAACCAGTCTACCACAAAGAACCTTGTCAAACACCTTACTGAAGTCCATATGGGTTACATCAACCTCTCCGCCCTCATCAATCCTCTTCCTTACTTTTCAAAAAATTAAATTAGTGAGACGTGATTTGCTACGCTCAAGGCTATGTTAACTATCCCTAATCAGTCCTGGCCTTTCCAAATACATGTAAATCCTGTCCCTCAGGATTCCATCCCATAACTTGCCTATCATCAATGCCAGGCTCTTCTTCACCACTTTTCTTAAATAATGGCACCACGTTAACCAACCTTCAGTCCTCCGGCACCTCACCTGTGACTATCGATGATATTTGGATCAGCAATCATTCACTTAGCTTCCCATAGAGTTCTAGAATACACCTGATCAGATCTTGGGGATCTATCCACCTTTATGCATTTCAAGCCATCCAGCACCTCTTCCTCTGTAATATGGACATTTTATTTTCCCACATTCCATATCTTCCAAGTCCTTCTCTACAGTAAACCCTGATGCAAAATACTCATCTAGTATCTCCCTCACATCCTGCACTTCCACACGTAGGCTGCCTTGCTGATCTTTGAGATGCCCTATTCTCTCCCTAGCTATCCTTTTGTCTTTAATGTTTTTATAAAACCTTTGGATCCTCCTTAATCCTATTTGCCAAAGCTATCTCATGTCTCCTTTTTACCCTCCTGATTTTCCTCTTAAGTCTACTCCTACAGCCTTTATACACTTTTAAGAATTCACCCAATCTCTGTTGTCTATACTTGACGTATGTTTCCTTCTTTTCTTTCAGCAAAACCTCAACTTCTTTCAACATCCAGCATCCCCTACACTTACCAGCCTTGCCTTTCACCCTAACAAGAACATACTGTCTCCGGACTCTTGTTATCTCATTTTTAAAGGCTTCCCATTTTCCAGCTGTCCCTTTCACATCCACTCCCAATCAACTTTTGAAAGTTCTTGCCTGATACCATCAAAATTGGCCTTCCTCCAATTTAGAATTTTAACTTTTAGATCCGGTCTATCGTTTTCCATGACTACTTTAAAACTAATAAAATTATGGTTGCTGACCCCAAAGTGCTCCCCCATTTACACTTCAGTCACATGCCCAGCCTTATTTCCCAAGAGTAGGTCAAGTTTTGCATTTTCTCTAGTAGGTTCATTCACATACTGAATCAGAACATTTTCTTGTACACACTTAAATTCCTCTCCTTCTAAACCCTTAACACTATGGCAGTACTCCCAATCAAACTAGTTAATCTACTCTGGACTGCCAAATGCCATTGCCAATATATCTTTTCATAGATCAGGGGACCAAAATAGTTCACAGTATTCCAGGTGTGGCATGACTTGGGTATTGCATACTTTCAGCAAGAGCTTCCTATTTTTATACTCCATTCCCTTTGAAACAAAGGCCAACAATCTATTTGCCTTCCCTATTATCTGATGGACATTTGGGCCCCTAAATAGTTCTATGTTGCAGCTTTCTTCAGTCTCTCTCTGCTAATATTAATCTCTTCTTACAAAAATGCCCCTTTATCTCAATTGTAACTGCTATTAGTTAGCCTGTCCTCTACCCATGTTAATGTTACACTTCCAACACTTTATTTTCTTAAGTAACCTCATGTGCAGAACCTTCTCAAATGCTTTTTGGAAATCCAAATTTATTACATCTTCTGGTTTCCTTTAATTCATACAATGTGCCCTATACAAATAACTAGCTGAGATTTACACCTATTTTACTTATTTATATCTCTTTTACTATTATTATGATTGCCTTCGACTTTTGCTCTGGACACCTTCATAACCTGTTCCACTTGCTCCTCCTCCCTTTCAGTCCAGCATTAGCTCCTTTCAATAGTAGAGAAATTGACACCACACTCAAAATATTAATTCTGTTTCTCCCTCCACAAATGGTACCTGACCTGCTGAGTTTCTTCAGCGCTTTGTTTTCTTTCTATCACAAAACGGATTCTAGTGCATGAAATAAACCCATTCTTCCAAAACCAATCTTTAAGTCATCCATTTAACAATTGACTTTATTAACACCATGCCAGTTTGCTTATGACTCAGAATCTTGAAGGTTCTGATTTTTCCTTTAGCTCCTAACTGTTCAATTAATAAGATAATTCAGCAGAACTCCTCTCCAGTCATTTGAATATTATGGCTGAAAATGTGTTGCTGGAAAAGCGCAGCAGGTCAGGCAGCATCCAAGGAACAGGAGATTTGACGTTTGGGCTTATGCCCAAAACGTCAAATCTCCTGTTCCTTGGATGCTGCCTGACCTGCTGCGCTTTTCCAGCAACACATTTTCAGCTCTGACCTCCAGCATCTGCAGACCTCACTTTCTCCTCCCATTTGAGTATTATGACCAACATTGCACAATGAGAACTGCATCCCACCCTTCCTACTCCAAATTCCTCTCCAGCCCAAGATGTCCCTAACCACAGCATCAGGCAAGCAATGTAACCTTTGGGACTCAAGCTACGAAGAAAAGTACCTAAAGCTGTACTGTTACCCACTACTCCTATATTCCTATTTCCTCCACTGACATGAATGGCTCCCTGAATCACAATGTTTCGTTATTAGTTTGCTCATTGTCCCTGCAGTTTCCACTTTGGTCCAAGCTGTTTTCACAGACCTTACAACTTTTGGAGAACTGCATGTCTGAAGCTCCTCGAAAACTGCTTCTTGGGTCCCATACCTGTCTCACCCAGAATCACACCCTTCTGTTGCTGATCACAGCCTAAGTTTGAATGACCTAACTTATGGGGTGTGACAGCTTCCTGGAACAATATCCTGGTAAATTTCTCCATTTCTGACGTGACGCAATATCATTACTCTGATACTTATAAAATTTAAAAGGCATCTGGATCGGTACATGGATAGGAAGGGTTTAGAAGGACATGAGCCAAATGCTGGCAAATGGAACTAGGTAAATTTCGGATATCTGGTCACAATGGACGAGTTGAACCGAAGGGTTCGTTTTCGTGCTGTGTAAGTCTAGCTCCTGAACCAGTGTGCAGAATTACATAAAATATATGGCATTTCTTGTTAATAAATAACATATTCAATCATCATGGAAAGTTCTAATCACATATTCGATCCTCATACTTCAGAGTTTATACTTGATTCCTGCCGTCTAAAGTTAGTGTGGAAAAGTCCAACTGCCAGATTGTACAAATAAAAATGCCGCGACGAGAGCTGCCTTTGAAAGAAAGGTAGACTAAAACAAAAACTGTACTTTTCTTGACGGGGCATAATCAATCTAGATATTAAGAAAGAAAAAGGCTTTTCCAAGGCAACAGCACTTAGAAAATTCACACTAACTTGAACAATGTTCATTCTTTGGGTTTCTTATAAGACCACAAACCCTGGCACTGGAGAAAGGCTGCTATCAACTGAAGCGCCAGGCCTCGTTACCATTGACAACGCAGCAGCCGTGTGTCAATGACGTGCTCCCCCCCCACCCCACCCCACCCCACACAACAATCTCAAGGCCCTCACCTCGTCGGCGATCAATGGATTCTGGCTGATTCGTAACGGTTGGGCTTTCCTTCTCTCGTACAGCGTCGAGGGTGTCCTGGTCTTTGGGTTCATGGGAGTTTTGATGCAGGAGGTAATGAGAACCGAGAACCGATGGGGATTCTGCATCCCGTCAGGATTTCACCGCCAGCTCGTGGAGCAACGGTAACTCCACCGGAGGGGCGGGGGTTAATCTTACGGGGAGCCCCGAGGGCCAAAAAAGGTAATCTTTCCACAGCGATTCTGTCTGTTTATCTGTCTCTGAGAAAAGCACAAAGCTGATTGTAACAATGGCGAACCTATCAATATTCAAGTTAATTGCTGTAAAAAAAAATGATAGATTTTGGAGTGAGTGTAGGATGTTGTTATCATAGATACCAAGTCAGTGAGCTGGACAGCTGGTTCACCATGCACGGTGACGTCAATAAGGCGGTTCATTCCCCACACTGGCTGAGATTATCAAGAAGGTCCAGTCTTTTCAACCTTGCCTCAGATGTGTTGAACTGCAGGTTAAACTACCGCCAGTTGTATCTTTATAGTGAGAAAGCAGCTCATGTCTGCGCCATCGCTAAGATTGTTTCCACTTCCATAACACTGTTTGAAACAGCCACTGTTGTAGTTCACCTATTACTGCTGACATAAATGGCCACTAGCCCAATTGTCCTTTCCTGCCCAGGGATTGTCATGTACCATATTATTGGCCAGGCCAGACCCCCTCAAAACACTTCAAGAAGGTAACCCAGAACCTAACTTTTCTAGTAGTTTTGAGCAGGTTTAATGTTGATATTCCAGGAGTGATGCAGCTGATCAAAACTCTTCATTTTTAAACAAAACAACTTATTTTACAGAGTACAAAATGAAACAGAAAGAGAATAGAAGACAGAATTACTTAAATTATCCGAAAACCTAATGGACTATCCCAATTTAGTTATGCTGTTCCAAATTTCTGCAACAATCCCCATAAGCACCCCTTGGCAAAAAAAAAGGTAAAATCAAACACAGGGTCTCACAGGAGAGAGCGATTCAGCGTGGAACACCTTTATGTAGCGGTTTCTTTTGGATTCTTAGCTAACAACTGACCAGCAGCTCTGAACAGCTAAACTGCTTAAAACCAAAACAAACCAGAGAAAAGCTGAGCTAGGAGAAATGCCACTCCTCTTTCATTATATAAGTGTTCTTTTTAAAACTTTTGTGAGAAGGTTTGTAGCTTGGGTGCTCATTGTTGTGGTTCTGTTCGCCGAGCTGGGAATTTGTGTTGCAGACGTTTCGTCTCCTGTCTAGGTGACATCCTCAGTACTTGGGAGCCTCCTGTGAAGCACTTCTGTGTTGTTTCCTCCGGCATTTATAGTGGTTTGCCTCTGCTGCTTCCGGTTGTCAGTTCCAGCTGTCCGCTGCAGTGGCCGGTATATTGGGTCCAGGTCGATGTATTTGTTAATAGAATCTGTGGATGAGTGCCATGCCTCTAAGAATTCCCTGGCTTTTCTCTGTTTGGCTTGCCCTATAATGGTAGTGTTGTCCCAATTGAACTCTTGTATCAACATAGACTGACTATGCGCAGTTTGCACATTATTCCCGTGTCTGTATGGGTTTCTTCCGGGCACTCAGGTTTCCCCCCTCAATCCAAAGATGTGCTGGTTAGGTGACTTGGCCGTGCTAAATTGTCCATTGTGTTCAGGGATGTGTAGATTAGGTGCATTCGTCAGAAGTGAATGTAAAGTAATAGGGTAGGGGAATGGGTCTGGGTGGGTTACTCTTCGGAGGGTCCCTGTCGACTTGTTGGGTCAAATTGCCTGTTTTCACACTGTGGAGATTCTATGAAGTCTGGTATGTGACGCTTTATTGTATTAAGTTCAGGCAGTACAGAAGTTTGAGTTAAAAAAATTACCTTCTTTAATGATCATCCATTTTAATTGATTACATCCATACAAACGTGTCCTTAAATATCGAGAGTGTGATGCTGGACAAGCACGGCAGGTTATGCAGCATCCAAGGGTCAGGAGAACTGACATCTCGAGCATAATCCTTCATCAGGAATGAGGCTTGTGGGCTGGGGAGCCTGAGAGATAAATGGGAGGGGATGGGGTTGGGGGGGAAGGGAGCAGAGGTTGCGATAGGTAGATGAAGGTGAGGGAAATAGTGATAGGTCGAAGAAGAGGGTGGAGTGGATGGATGGGAAAGGTAATGGACAGGTCAGGAGGTGCAGTACCTAGTTGGCGGCTTGGGACTAGGATAATGTGGGGGGAGGGGAAATGAGGAAACTGCTGCAATCCACATTGATCCCGTGTGGTTGCAGGGTCCCAAGGTGGAATATGAAAAATTAGTCTTCCAGGTGGCGGGTGGTAAGGGTTTGGCAATGGAGGAGGCCCAGGACCTGGGTGTCCTTGACTGCGTGGGATGGGGAGTTCTGCAACGGGGCAGTGGGATTGGTTGGTGCAGATGTTCCAGAGATGTTCTCTGAAACGATCCGCAAGGAGGCGTCCTATCTCCTTGATGTAGCGGAGACCACATTGGGTGCAACGGATACAGTAGATGACATTATTGGAGGTACAGGTAAATTTCTCTCGGATGTGGAAGGAATTTTTGGGGCCATAGACGAAGGTGATGAGAGTAGTGTAGGTACAGTTTTTGCTCTTCCTGTGGTGTCAGGGGAATGTGCCGGGAGTGCGGTGTGGGCTGGTAGGGGGCGTGGACCTGATGAGGGAGTTGCAGAGGGAAAGTTCTTCGTCCACTCAAGTAACTGTCTCCACCCCCACACCCAGCTCCAGCCCTACCCCAGGTCCTAGCTCCCAGCCCTGCTGTGTGTTTATTATTCCTCTAGACCAACCCCTCACTGAGGACGAACGTTTAGTCTTAAGCAAAGGCCTCACTTTCATCCCTTGTATGCTCCTAGATTTATGAGTTCGACACGTGTCACGACCTTGAACATTTCCTTCGCCACCTCTGCCTCTGGAGCCACTTTTTCTATCAAGACTCCTGCCCGCTCACTAATGACCCCTTCTCACTTCTCCAACACATCCCATTCACTGGCCATCCCATGCTGGCCTGTTACCCGTCCATGACCTCTTCATTTCTAATTCCCACCGTGATATCGATCACTTCAACCTGTCCACCCCTCTCACCCACTCCAACCTCCCACCCTCACAATACGTAGGCCTCCACTCCAACCCCAAGCTCACCATCAAGCCCACAGACAAGTGGGATACAGTAGTAGTTTAGCGCACCGACCTCTACACTGCTGAAGCTAGGCGCCAACTCGCAGACACCTCTTCCTACTGCCCTCTCAACCATGACCTCACCTCCCATCACCAAACCATCATCTCCCAGACCATCCACAACCTCATCACCACTGGGGATCTCCCATCCATAGCCTCCAACATCATTGTCCATGAACCCCGCACCACCCGATTCTACTTCCTACCAAAGATTCACAAACCTGACTTCCCCAGTTGACGCATTGTCTCAGCCTGCTCATGTTCCACTGAACTCATCCCTGCATACTTTGACACCGTCCTGTTCTTCCTTAGTCCAGGAACTCCCCACCTCCGTTCAGGACACCACCCTTGCCCTTAACCTCCTCCAAGATTTTCATTTTCCCACCCCCCAATGCATCATCTTCACCATGGACACCCAGTCCCTGTAAACATTCCATCAGCCAAAACAAAGGTCTCTGTTTCTTCCTCTTACGCCAGCCCAACCAATACCCTTCGAGCGACACCCTCATCTGTCTAGCTGCACTGGTCCTCACCCTTAACAACTTCTCCTTCCAATCCTTCCACTTCGTCCAAACCAAAGGCCATGGGAACCCGCATCTTCTTTGCATCATCCCAGGGTACGTGGAACAGTCCATCTTCCGCAGTTATACTGGCACCACTCCCCACTCCGCTACATTGATGACTGTATCAGCGCAACCTCGTGCTCCCACAAGGAGGTTGAACATTTTATTAACTTCACTAACACCTTTCACCCCGACCTCAAATTCACCTGGACCATCTCAGACACTCCAGCGACAGACAATCTACTACAAGCCCATCGACTCCCACAGCTACCTGGATTACACCTCCTTCCACCCTACCTCCTGTAAAAACACAATTCCTTATTCCCAATTCCTCCGCGTCCGCTGTGTCTTTTTCCAGGCTGGTCAATTCCACCTTAGAAAGTCCCAGATGGCCTCCTTCTTCCAAGATTGCAATTCCCTTCCCACATGGTCGACAGTCCCCTCCAACCCATCTCCTCCATTTCCTGCACCACCGCCTTAATGGAGAGACCTTGCCACTGATCCAGCTCCCTCAGAGCCAACTATCGGAGTGAACAGAATCTTTGACACTCCTGTTTATCATTTCTTTCCTTTTTTTTCTTCCCCCTACACTACCGCATGACAACTCCTGCACGAGTGTGCACTGTGGTGGGCCCATGCAACGCCGTTTTAAGGCATCGAATGGCAGTGGCCACGAACCGGACATCTACCGCTGCCCCGCTTGGTATGTCCTGCGGCAGCGTCCAGACCAGGTCCCCGCCATCCAGCACATCCCCAACCCTGGTCACCCTCATTGCCACAGCCCTCCCTTCCAACAGCTGCTCGAATCTGACAGTATGGAGATGCAGATTCCTGACCAACAGCTCCATTACGACAGCTGCTACTCCTGCCGGAGGGTAGGCGCAATGCGATTGGACCATGTTCCAGACAGCAATCAGATCCTGGTAAAAAACAGACAGCATCCTGAGGGCAGCCGCCAAACTGTCATAGTCGATGAACAGGAGCTGTGTGTCATAGTTGAGGTTACGCACCTGGCGGAAAAAAAAAACACGTCGCCAGGGCACACCACCTAGGAGGAGGCTCGATGTAAAGATATCGCTGCAAGGCCTGATGGCGGAAAGTCGCCACCTGGGTGCGAACACACACCAGCGACTGACTGCCCTCCTCAACAGGGAGACTCAGGACCTGCGCAGTGACCCACTGCATCTTTTTGTCCCAGAAGAAGTGAACCAACATTCGCTGGATGTCAGCGACAAAACCAGTAGGAGGGACCAAAGGGACCAGTTGGTACCACAGCATGGTGGCCACCAGCTGGTTTAGGACCAGCACTTGACTCCTGTAAGGTAGCACTCGGAGCAGTCCTGTCCAGTGGCCTAGACGAGCTGAGACTTTGGCCTCCAGCTCCTGCCAGTTCGCTGGCCAGGATTTCTCAGCTGGGATGAGGTTGACTCCCAGATAGAGGGGATGGGTGGTACTCCAGCTGAACCCCCGTAACTCCTCATGCAGGGAGTCCACCCGCCACGGATTGAACAGTAGTGCAGAACATTTGGCCCAGTTGATCCTGGCGGAAAACGCTGCCGAGTACACAGCCTGGCACTAGCACATCCTCCCCAGGTCAGCTGGGTTGGTGAAAGTGAGGAGCACCTTGTCGGCGTATGCTGAGAGGACCAAGTCTGTGCCCACACCATGCAGAACCACCTGGACAACCTCCTCCACAAGAGGCACAGGAAAACCTCCACGCATAGGGAATACAGCTGGCCGGTCAACTTCCAGATACATCGCATCATCCTCTGCCATTTCCACCACCTACAAACTATGTTCTGTGCAATAATCTCACATTAGTTGTTTATGTACACCTCCTGAGGTTCAAATTCTGAGTGCACCAACTATTTAGTGGAGGACAGACAGTACAGGCTCAATTTGGATTGGGGAAGTAAGGAGGGGAAGGGAGTGCTGACAGCACCGAGGACTTTTCACCAATCTGGCATTCAGTGATCACTGTTTCACTGAATGCCAGAAGGTTGGTTAAATAGTCCAATCCTGTCCACAGAATGCATCAGTCACTCGGTAAAGGCATAGCACTGCCATGTAGAATTTATGCCTGTGCTCCTTTCACCATCTAGAAGCTGGGTTCTCTTAGCACCAGTTTACACCTCTCACTTCAGCTATCCTGGCTGATTAAACTCACCTCCTGGCTGTTTCTTGACTTTCATTCAGTTCCTCATTACAGCCAACCTTCAATTAAAACTTGGCTAATGTTAACAATTCCTGCATCATTACTGAAAATATAACAGAAACACAAGTTTCACAACCACTCCTGCACTGCATGTGAAAAGTGATCAGCTCTCTCTTGTATGACCTGAGCATGCACAACTTGAAAAGGCAATGCATGATTTAAAAAAAAACAAATAAATTTCAGGATTAAGATAATCAGATTTTGAGTTACAGTCCCAAAGAAATGAGAGGTGATTTGTTGCTGACAAGAAACTAGTTGCAGTTGGAGATGCAAAGGGAGTGTAATCATAGCCAAGTCATGCTTAAACAATGCACACGTTTTCAACTTTATTGACATTTGAGACACATGAAGAGGCCAAACCAAAAAGGTTCACTCAAATCTCAAGATCTTTATGGCCAAAGTTAAAAAAAATAGAATAACATTACGCTGACCAATAACCCTTAGCATTCCCGATCACTCCCACCATCCTGATCAGCTGAAATTTGCAGCCTGAAATTTCACTCCTTGAATCAAACAACTGAGCAACTTTTTCACACAGAGGGTGGTATGTGTATGGAATGAGCTGCCAGAGAAAGTGGTGGAGGCTGGTAAAATTGCAACATTTAAGAGGCATTTGGATGGGTATATGAATAGGAAGGGTTTGGAGGGATATGGTGCTGGCAGGTGGAACAAGATTGGGTTGGGATATCTGGTTGGCATGGATGGGTTGGAGTGAAGGGTCTGTTTCTATGCTGTACATCTCTATGACTCTATGACAAACAGACCCCACCACCAGGGATGTATTTCTCTCCCACCCATATTTGTGTTCTGGACAGACCATTCTCTGTGAGACACCCGCCCCCCTCCACCCCCAACCGTAAGGAGTGCAAAAGCTGCGCCACACCTCCCCCATTACCTCCGTTCAAGGCCCCAAAGGATCCTTCCACATCCGACAGATTTACCTGTCTTTCCACACGTCACCTACTGTGTCCGTTGCTCCCAATGTGGTTTCCTTTACATTGGGGAGACAAAATGCCAACTTGCGGAACATTTCTGGGACACATGCACTAAACGACTCCACCGCCAGGTGGCTGAACACTTTAACTCCTGCTCCCACTCCACCAAGGACATGCAAGTTCTGGGCCTCCTCCACTGCCAAATCATAACCATTCAACACCTGGAGGAAGAACACATCGTCTTCTGCCTTCGGACCCTCTAACCATACGGTATCAATGTGGATTTCACCAGTTTCCTCATTTCTCCATCCCCAGCCTTATCCCAGATCCAACCTTCCAACTTGGCACTGCCCTCTTGAATTGTCCGGTCCATTTTCCTGGAGAAAGTGAGGACTGCAGATGCTGGAGATCAGAGCTGAAAATGTGTTGCTGGAAAAGCGTAGCAGGTCAAGCAGCATCTAAGGAGCAGGAGAATTGACGTTTCGAGCATGAGCCCTTCTTCAGGAATGAGGAAAGTGTGTCCAGCAGGCTAAGATAAAAGGTAGGGAGGAGGGACTAGGGGGAGGGGTGTTGGAAATGCGATAGGTGGAAGGAGGTCAAGGTGAGGGTGATAGACCGGAGTGGGGGTGGGCGCGGAGAGGTCAGGAAGAAGATTGCAGGTTAGAAAGGCGGTGCTGAGTTCGAGCCCCTCCTCCCTACCTTTTATCTTAGCCTGCTGGACACACTTTCCTCATTCCTGAAGAAGGGCACTGTCCATTTTCCTGCCCATCTATTTGCTCCACCCTCCTCCCCGACCTATCACCTTCACCCTCACCTTCATCTACCTATTGCATTCCCAGTTACCATCTCCCAGCCACACCACCCATACCATTTATCTCTCAGCCCCCTTGGGCCGCAAGCCTCATTCCTGATGAAGGGCTTATTCTTGAAACGTTGATTCTTCTGCTCCTCGGATGCTGCCTGACCTACTGTACTTTTCCAGCACCATACTCTTCGAATATTAATACAATATCAGATTTATTGAGGTGATCTCTCTCCAGGAAGGGCCACTGTAGTCATAGAACTGACTTAAGAGATCGGGGTTCGAGTCCCACCTATCCCTGAACCCATATATGATGAAGTTCATGTAAAAATATTTACTGATTATTGCCATTAAAAAATATTGGGAAAACATCATAATACGCATGTGTGAAACTGTTTTATTTATTTTTTTTCTTTTTCTTCCTTTATTTTCCACCAGGTGCGTAACCTCAACTACAACACGGAGCTCCTGTTCATCGACCATGACGGTTTGGAGGTCGCCCTCAGGACGCTGCCTGTCTTTTACCAGGACCTGATCACTGTCTGGAACATGGTTGAATCACGTCGCGCCCACCCTACGTCAGGAGTAGTGGCTGTCATCAGGGAGCCGTTGCTCAGGATTCCACACCTCCATACTTGGGGGTTCGAGTGGCTGTCAAAGGGAAAGGCCGTGGCGGCGAGGGTGACCAGGGTTGGGGACGTGCTGGGTGCCTGAGCTGGATGCTGCCGCAGGACATAGCGAAGACGGCAGCGGTACGTGACCACTGCCATCCGACACCTTAAAACAGCAGTGCTCAGACCTGACGTAGTCCACCAGTTGGAGGATGCTCAGGTATGCGGTGGAATCCCATCCGCGCTTACCCCTGCCTGGACGGAATTTCACATTGGTCCCAAGGTCCCGTACTTTCTGCAGGAATCTGGGCCCCACAACCTGAGCCACCTTCGGACTTTTAATTTTGTCCCTTTTAAGGATGTAAAAAGGCGGGCCCTGTATCGACTGCTGCTGCACACTGTCCACCTCTTCTCCCTCATCCACCGCCCGGACATGCCTTGGCATGCCCATTTGCCACCGGGCGGTGGAGATCCCCAGTGGAGGGCTCTCTATGCGGGGGTCCTCCCCCTTTCTCTCAGGGATCTGGGATGGAGGGTGCTGCATGCAGCGGTCCCCTGCAACTGCAGATTGTGGTGGTTCACGGACTCCCAGCCCAACTGCTTGTTCTGTGGTGCTATGGAGTCCGTGGACCATGCATATATTGGGGTATTGGCGTTTGCACTCCTTTTTTGATTTTCTCAAAAACCTCCTCCTCTGATTCTGGTTGCACTTCAGTCCCACGCTCCTGATCTTCAGAAACACGGTAAGGAGGGGGAGAAGGGCACATCTGAAGACCTCCTCATAAGTCTGCTCCAGGGCCTGGCCAAACTGGCCATAAATAGGTCCAAGTAGCGGGCCATGGAGGGGGTTGTTAGGGCCGACTGCCTGCCTCGTTTCCACGGTTACGTTAGAGCCCGGGTGTCTCTGGAGAAGGAGCACGCGGTGTCCACCAACACCCTGGAGTTGTTCAGGGAGAGGTGGGCACCGTGAAGAGTGGAGTGTATTATTTCCCCGTCCAGTTCTATTTTGATTTAACCCCTGCCCTCCCCTTCACTGTTTGATCACGCAGCATTGCCCTTTGATGTGAAGGTCATTGCTTGTCACTGGCCACTAGGGCGTTTCCTTTCTTCCTGGTGGTGGAAACTGAATAAAGATTCATGCACCTTGTGTCTTTCACGGTGTCTGGGCTGGAGGTCTGAGCTAGGAGGAAAGCTTGGATAGACTGAGGTTCTTTTCTTTGGAGCAGCAAGGGTTAAGAAGGGACTTTAAGAATTATATATCTATCAGAGGACTTTAGTAAGACCTTTGACAAGGCAGGCTGATACATCTGCAGAAAGCACTTTTGTCTTACTAATTCATAATTTAGGTGAGGAGATCAATCTAAACCTCTGGATTTCATCACTTGATGCATTCTACCCTTTTTATATTTCATTATTTCTCCACAATTATTATTGTGTAGTTTTACATTCAAATCACAATCTACACTAAATGTAAACAAGGTTCATGCATTGCCCAAACAATTATGCCAGTCAGTAACTATTTTCATTAACCTTTGAAGTCTTCCATAGCTTTTGTTCTTAATATTTAAAATATGGGCAGCACAGTGGCTCAGTGGTTAGCACTGCTGCCTAACAGTGCCAGAGACCTGGGTTCAATTTGTGCCTCAGACAACTGTCTGTGTGGAGTTTGCACATTCTCCCTGTGTCTGGTGGGTTTCCTCCAGGTGCTCCGGTTTCCTCCCACAGTCCAAAAACGTGCAGGTGAGGTGAATTAGCCTTGCTAAATTGCCCGTAGTGTTAGGTGAAGGGGTAAATGTAGGGGAATTGGTCTGGGTGGGTTGCGCTTTGGCGTGGACTTGTTGGGCCGAAGGATCTGTTTCCACACTGTAAGTAATCTAATCTAAAAAATTACCATTTCCACATATTGCCCAGTTTAAAATCATGTGCTTGCAATTCAGACCTTCATATCTACAAAGGTGACTTCTTTACTGGTGGGTTCAGTTGGTGATTGGAAGAAAACCACAACTGCTGTGTCTGAAGATTAAGGGAAGGACAACACAAACTAAAAGTTGCCACCATCATCTGATGAGCATCACACAACTGAAAGATGCTTGCAGGGTCATGGAGTGTCTTGTAGAAGCGTTACTCCTTGATTCACCCTTAAAACAGAACGACATACTAGAAGATCAGCAGTTTGCGTCTGAAACAGTTTATAATGCTTAAAATAATTTAATTCACAAATTGCTTTAAAATGATTTATTTAGATTAGATGCTAAATAAAGTCACCACCATCTTTCACAGTAATTATTAGTACTAAAATGGATCATCTGATTGGAAACAATCATGCTAGAAACTATTTTAGACAAGGGTTTAAAGGAAGGGTCACTTGAACCAAATTTTAATTCTGATTTCTCTCCACTGATACTGCCAGACCTGCTTAGCTTTTCCAGCAATTTCTACTTTTGTCTCTGATTTATAGCATCCTCGGTTGTTTCGGTTTTAATTAAATTTGATCATTGTACAGAACTAACTTTACGCTGAAAACATTAGGCAGGATTCAAAGATCATTACAATTTATTGGAACAATAAAGGTGTTGTTCATCTCTGTTTTTGTTTTAGGTGGACAACTTAATTCCTCCACTCCAACAAATACATGTACTTTGTCTGCCACTGGTTATTTGACTTGACCTCTCTCAATTGTTTCTTCAATTCCAGTAAGTTTTGGGCACTTACCATTGCTTTTCCTTTATCCTCAATCTCTTTACTGAGTACCTCATTTCATGCTTTTAGCTGCTGAGTCTGAGGGTTCCAAAATTTTCTTCCTACAACTGTTGCCCCTCTCCACTTATGACATTATTTTAAAAGTACTTTACCTGTCCTAATGGTATCCCAAATTTGAAAAAACCAGAACAAAGTTAACTTCTCAAGTTCACTATCTCCCATTGTCTTGTGCGGTGAGCAACAACTTTTGATAATGCTATTACTGCATCATGATGGTTTGTTTTATTGCATTAAAGACACCAAATAAATGCTGTTGCATTTTTTTTCACGTACCACATACTTCTCCACTGGTTTGCATATTTGTTCTTTTCTGTGGCTGGTGAGTGGAACTTTTGATTTTGGCCATTTAGAAAACAGTTGGTCAAATTGGTGACAAAAACAGAGGGAAAAAAAGTCTACAATTAAGAAAATCAGCAAAATTTTAGCAGGAATTGTAGTTATACATTTTTTAAAAAAATTTAGCTATCAAACATATTTCCTTTTCTGAATCCTGTCCTGCGTCAGGGGAAAATAAAATGTCGATTGCTCAATTCAGGTATTTAACAGCAGAATTAAATCAATCTTTTTTTACCCTAAGGTCAAAGCAAAAATTGAATGTCTACATAAGGCAGACATTTGTTTTTTTATTTGTTCATGGAAAGGGAATATCATCAATTAACCATATTTTGTGTCCCCACCTGTTTGCTTAAGAAAATGGTAGTGAGCTTTCTTAAAGTGCTGCAATCCTTCAGGTGTGTATATACACTCACAGTGCTGTCTGGAAGGGAGTTTCAGCAATTTGACTCCGAGACAGTGAAAAGCTACTTCCACGTCAAGATGGATGTATGGCTTGGAGGGGAACCTGCAAGTGGCGCTCTTCCCAATCATCCAGTGTAGAGGTAAGGGTTTGGAGAGTAAGATGTTGCAGTATATCTTGTGCATCCATGTGCATTGAATGGTGAAGGTGGTGGATGGAATGCTAAGTAAGTGGGCTACTTTGTCCTCTATAATGTTAAGTTCCTTTTATGTTGTTGGAACTACATTCAGGCAAGTGGATAGTATTCCATTGCATCCCTGACTTGTGCCATGTAAAAGGCAAACAGGAAGTTTGTTATTTTATGCAGAAATCCTAGCTTCTGGCCTGCTCTAACAACTGCAGTATTTTTTTATGGCTAGAACAGTCAAATTTCTGGTCAATGGGACTCCAGGATGTTGATAGTAAAAGATTCATTATCGGTAATGCCATTGAATATCAAGAAGAGATGGTTAGATATGCTAGTGTTGGAAATGGTCATTGCCTGTCACTTGTGAGGTATGAAATGTAGCTTGCCACTTACCAGGCCAAGCCTAGACATTTTCCAGGTTTTCCTGCATATGGACACAGGCTGCTTCAATGTAAGCAAAGTAACAATCAAATCTTGTTTGTAAATGTACTGAAGGTAACTATAATTATGATATTCATTATAATGCATAACAATATCCTCCAGTTGTCTTTCCAAAAAGTGGGGATTTTACACTGATTAATTTTGCAACAGTCTTCAAATTCAATATTCTTTCTGCTTAAAGTTCCAGTTACCCTTAACAAATGGTCAAAAATAATGCCATAATTTCAGAAGAAGCTTAAAAATACCCCATGTAAATAATAATTAAACATAATTTAGACAGGTAATTAGTCAACATTTTTAAGTTATTTATTTCTAGCTCTTGCATTTATATAAAAGATAGATGGAATGATATTAGTAGACGACATAATATTACCAGAAAATAATAAAGTATTGCTCATAAGAATCCAGTGATTTTGAGAATGAGAGCGGAGAAATGATATAATAATCGAATACCATGCAAAACAAATAAGAAAGATGAAACATGAATACAACTAAACCATTATAATCTAGAATAAACAATCTATGTAACATCCAGTATTTCCCAGTATTTTCCTTGTGCTCTTCCATAAACAAATGGATTTATGAAGCACTAGACACAGCTAGTTTTTTAAGATGATCCATGAAAACCTGAAGACTGACATCGTCAGTTAAGATAGGCGCTCCAGATTCCTAAGGAACAAAAAATCAGATTAGAAATGGGCCGAATAAAAATGAAATCACGGGCTATTAAAATATATTAGATTAGATTACCTACAGTGTGGAAACAAGCCCTTCGGCCAACAAGTCCACACCGACCCTCCGGAAAGAAACCCACCCCCCTATATTTACTCCTGATTAATCCACCTAACCCTACGGGCACATCTTTGGAGAAAACCAGAGCACCCGGAGGAAACCCATGAGGTCACAGCGAGAATGTGCAAACTCCACACACACAGTTGCCTGAGGTGGGAATTGAACCCAGGTCGCTGGCGCTGTGAGGCAGCAGTGCTAACCACCGAGCCACCATGCCATCCTGGATTAATTTGAACTAAAATAATCTGTTCTCTGGCAGAAATTATTCTTGTCTATAAAAACATATTGCAAAATTGATTTTTACACAGTGGATTTTGCTGAATCATTTAAAAAAAATAAACCAATTGTTAAGAAAAGTAAAACTCTCTTTTCTCATGAGTTATAAATTTCCAGTATATTTTTGTTAAATTAATTAGGGGACAGGAATTATAACATTCACAGAGTTTATGGCACTTCTAATGTTGACTTGTCAGTATTTGCTGTCAATTACACCTCAAAACCTGAGCTCAACTTTAGGATTCAGTGCAAATGGAGATTAATCAGAAATCCTGAAGTTGGACTCCATTATTGAAATCACCACTATGCAGCCTATCATGGATCTACTTCCAAAACTAACAATGAGATCAACTGGACAACTGAGAACTTCCCCACTATTTTTCCATGCTTATAAATCCCAGTAAAGGTGAGCATTATTCAGTGAGGTGTATTTTTTAATAGCGGTCTGAGTATTAACTAACCAACCTGGTACTGAAAACAATTTTATAATTCTGGTCTGTTGTTAAGTGTGCATGACAATTATTTTCTGGAGAAATTTATGAATCAATTTAAAATAAATGAACATTGTTCATGACATTTTCATTTCTACTTTATTCATAAGTGTCTGTCCCAATTTTTATTTTGCACTCTTACAATTTTTTTTTCTAAAATGAAGGATGTTGCCAGAGCATGGACAGTTTGAGTATAGGGAGAGGCTAAATACTATGGGGCATTTCTCCCTGGAATATCAAAGGCTGAGAGGTGAGTAGCCAAGATCCTTTGTCAGGGTAGGGGGGAATCCAATACTAGAGGGCATAGATTTAAGGGGGAAAGATTTAAAAAAGGCCTAAGGCACAACTTCTTCATGCAGATGTACATATGGAATGAGCTGCCAGAAGTGGTGGTGGAGGCTGGTACAATTACAACATTTAAAATACATTTGGACGAGTATATGATTTTGAAGGCTTAGAGAGATATAGGGCCAAAGTAAGGGGTACGATTTAAAAAGGACCTCAGAAGCAGCTTTTTCAATGAGGGTGCTGTGTGTATGGAAGCTGCCAGAGGAGGTCGTAGGAGGGGGGTACAATTACACCATTTAAAAGGCTTTGGGATACATGAATGGAAAAAGTTTCAAGGGCAATGGGCCAAATGCAGGAAAATGGGGCTAGATCATTTTAGGATGTCTAAGTTGGCACGGACGAATTGGATCGAAGGGTCTGATTCCATGCGGTATGACTCATTGATTATCGGTGCTTTTCAAATCTTGCTTGAAAAGAAAGTTGAATGTATATAGCACTTTACATCACAGCCAATGTTTTGGAAGTGCAGTTATTGTGCAATGCAGGAAAGATGGCAATCAATGTGTATGTAGCAGGATCCTACGAAAAGCAATGTTATTTATGACCATATAAATAAACATTTATCAAACAAATTAAGTATAAACTTTGAGCAGGACACTAGGAATAATTCCTCTATTTTTGTTTCAAACAGCATCTTGGAATGTTTCATCTTGGCGTGAGAAGACAGTTTTCATATTTCATCAAAGGCATTGCATCTCTAACGAGCAACATTGCTTCAGCACTTTATTGGAGCTCCAACCGTGATTTTGTGCTCAGTCCAAGAGTAGCACTAGAACCCATAACCTCTGGTAAATATATAGCATTAAAACCCCAACATATTAAATAAGAACTTTAAAGAAGATACCAACCTGCCCCCATGCATACAAGTTGTTATAAGTCTGTGATGGGTTCACTTTTGATAGAAGGAATCGAGCCTAAGAGAGAGATAAAAACCAAGTGGGTCAATTTTAAAAATCATTTTTCAACAATTTCTTTCTGCATTTGTAATTCTTGAATTGGGTCATCAACGTCTCAAACGTTTTGACCATGACATCCATCGGTCAGTCAAAGGTGATTTTCTTTTATAAGCACAGAAATGAATGGTGTCAGCGAAAGCATTTGCAATCTTATCTGTCCTCTAACTCACTAAGCCAAGTTATCACTGAGCACCAGGTCTCATTAAATGGGTAAACCAGTTGTGAGATATATTTGATAATTGTTTAACTGCCTAAATTGGGGTTGTGGGGGAATCTTTCAATTGGCTAGAAAATTAGTACACAGTCAGTTCTGCTATAACACATGTTTCTTCAACGCAACTGAAGAATTTAATTGTCATTTGTAGAATGTAAACTTTCCTTCCCTGTATTGGCAATAATGTGATTCCGGTCCCATTGGTTTAAATGGTGCTGCTATTGCATGATTTTCTTATAATGTGGGATTGCACGGGAACAGAACTATAGTGTTATATCAGAACAGACTGTACAGTGGAAACAACAGTTTAATAACACAAGTATTATTAAAATACTAAAAACAACTTGATAATTTGACCCTTTAAAATAATCATGACTGGTTATTCTTACCAACAGAAAGAGAATGAAAATTAATCAAGTTGTTTGTCCTTTCCAAAAGTTTTATTTCAGCAATTTTTCAAGTGTTAAACATAACTCAGGTACCTGGCTCTGTCCATGTTCTGTGTCAACATAACGAGGCATTGGAAAGCGGGTCTGAAGGATTTCCTGAGCATCATCTAGGGGAGCTTGCAAAAGTTGTTTGAAGTTCTCATACTCCTGCATATCTTGATATCCAGCCTTCCGCCACTGAGCTATAGTCTAAAGAAACAGCAAGAACATTATAATTTATTATTTCCTTTATTAAATAAAAACATTTTTAAATACACTTGGCAATTATTTTTAAATTGGTTTTAAAAATTGAAAAAAATTTAATAATGGCACACGTACATAAAACAAATAGTACAATCAACTACTCATCATTGTTCAATAACTATACATTAGAGATATCACTAATAGATTCACTAACTTTTTTTAAAAACAAACATTAGGTTTTCAGGTCATTACATTATACAAATGTTCAGTTTGCTTCAGTTTGGGCACTATGAAATTAATGTTGTATTTGATACATTTTTATTAATTTGCACACTTCAAAATTTTTTTTATGCAGTATAGAGTTTAGTCACTAAAGAGAGTTACTGTCTTCTGGACCATGGATAATAGTACTCTCAATCAGCCAGTTTGGAAGTGCATGAAAATAATATGAATCAGGACTGAAAGCTTTCTTGTGAAAATTCACCATAGTCCCAGAGGACAACAGAGTTCCCCTCTCAAAAGACAGCATCAACTATTGGCAGCTTATCCTGAGGTCACTGTGTCTCACATCAGCGACAAGGTTCAGATGGCAGGTGTCACAGAGTCAGAGTCAGAGATATATAGCAAGAAACAGACCCTTTGGTCTAACTTGTCCATGCCGAACCGCTATCCTAACCTAATCTAGTTCCATTTGCCTGCACTTGGCCCATATCCCTCTAAATCCTTCCTATTCATATACCCAACCAGCCTCCACCACCTCATCTGGCAGCTCATTCCCTACATGCACCATCCTTTGCGTGAAAAAGTTGCCCCTTAGGTCCCTTTTAATGATGCCGAAGGTTGTGGACAGGTTAAGTGAGTGAACAGAAACTCAGCAGATGGAATGTAATGTAGGAAAATGTGAAATTATGCATCTTGACAACAAGAATACAAGAATTAGGGCAGCACAGTGGCTCAATGGTTAGCACTGATGCCTCACAGTGCCAGAGACCAGAGTTCGATTCCAGCCTCGGGTGACTGTCTGTGTGAAGTTTGCACATTTTCCCCATGTCTGCATGGATTTCCTCTTGGTGTTCCGTTTCCTTCTACAGTCCAAAGATGTGCCCATAGTGTTAGGTGCATTAGTCAGATGGTAATGGGTGTGGATAGGTTACTCTTCAGAGGGTCAGTGTGGACCTATTGGGCTGAAGGACCTGTTTCCATACTGTAGGGAATCTAATCTAATCTGTATTATTTAAATGGAGGAAGATCAAAGTTCTTATAAAAATTACAAAAGATCAGGTGGTAATAAGGAAGGCAAAAGGGAACGAAGTATAAAACTAGGCAGGTGTTGCTAAAACTAGTCAGACCACATTTGGAATAATGTTGCCCCTCTTTTCCCCTCACACCCTAACCCTATGCTCTCTAGTTCTGGACTCCCCCACCCCAGGGAAAAGACCTGGTCTATTTATCATATTTATACCACTCATGATTTTATAAACCTCTATAAAGGTCACCCTTCAGCATCTGACACTGCAGGGAGAAGAGGCCCAGCCTATTCACCCTCTCCATTCAGCTCAAATGCTCCAACCCTGGCAACATCCTTGTAAATCTTTTCCAAATTTCACAACATCTTTCCGATAGGAAGGAGACCAGAACTGACCACAATATTCCAAAAGTGGCCTAACCAATGTCCTGTACATCTGCAATGTGACCTCTCAACTCCTATACTCAATGCTCTGACCAATAAAAGAAAGCATGCCAAATGCCTTCTTCACTACCCTATCCACCTGGAACTGCACTTTCAAGGAACAATGAACCTGCACTCCAAGGTCTCTTTGTTCAGCAAAACTCCCCAGGACCTCAACATTAAGTGTATAATTCCTGCTAAGATTTGCTTTCCCAAAATGCAGCACCTCACATTTATCAAATTAAATTCCATCTGCCACTTCAGCCCAGTGGCCCATCTGATCAAGATCCTGTTGTACTCTGAGGTAACTTTCTTCTATGTTCACTACACCTCCAATTTTGGTGTCATCTGCAAACTTAATAACTAAACCTCCTATGTTCACATCCAAGTTATTTATATAAATAACAAAAAGTAGTGTACCCAGCACCGATCCTTGTGGAACACCACTGGTCACAGGCCTCCAGTCTGAAAACAACCCTCCACCACCACTTCTACCTTCAAGCCAATTTTGTATCCAAATAGCTAGTTCTCCTTGTATTCCACGAGCTCTAACCTTGTTAACCAGTCTCCCATGACGCACCTTGTTGAACGACTTACTGAGGGTGACCTCATTTAATACAGGAAATGAATCCATGCTGCTTGCATTGCAAAAAGCTGTCTTATCAATTTAACTTCCCCTTTCTAGTTTAACCTCTAGGAAACTTCCAGAAGTGCTAATTTATTTTGTCTAAAGGGGCATCAAAAATCCAAAAACGTAAGCAGATTATTAATACCTAAACCAGGTGCATGATCATGTCACTAAACAAGATATTCTTAATTAAAATTAAACTCCTGAGAGGGAGCGTTACTGGATTGATTATTTATTATAAGCAAATAAAACAGGATTTCATGAAAAACACCTAAAAACAGGAGCTCAGCTTAAATCATAAAGCAAAGTGTCTTCCAGTGTGACCATCATCTCAGATTTCAGTAAGACCATTGACCTTCAATTGCACAAACTGGCTTTCTTTGAAATATAATTCAATAAACGATGAGAGGTTTTATTCTAATTTTGCCCTTTGGTTAATCATTATTAAATTCCTTTACCAAATGAAGTTATATCTCAATGGGGTAATGCACTGGAAATCAAGCCCTGTTATTCCCAGAGTTGTCACGAAAATTAAAGATTTTATCAAGTATGCAAAATTGCCCAACTGATCTGCTTTTCAGACTCAGGTTGACAGAAACTGTGGTTTAGGTTTCTGACCTGAACAAGGATTACGATTTATTACAAATAAATAGATTCTAGTCACAGGTAGGCAAGCATGAACTGTTGACCACTGAAGAAACCTATATCAAACACTGGAACTATTGATTTGTCATTCATATAGATAGACTCGCCTACAAAATGGCACAAGCACTCACTGTTGTGTATGTACAGTTGCGGCACAGCTAATCGTGATTGTTATATGGGATCTGGGTATCTTTGGAAAGGCCAGTATTTGTTACCCTTGAACTGACTGAAATGGCCTCGTCTGATGGACACAATTTTATTCTTTTATGATTCATGTATAAAGCCTCATAGTACTGTTTAAAAATAAAGAAGTGGAGTTTTCGTACAACAGATCTGTAAAACAAATTCTTGAACTGATTACTGCTACGCAAGAAGAGTTTTATCAAAAATTAGTGACACTTGGTCTATCAAGCTGCCGTGATGCAATGAAAAGAGAAATTGACTTGTATTTTCAGAAAAACAAAAACCAAAATAGAGTGTAACATTTTCTACAAGTATTTTACTGAACACTAACCTCTCCATGATAGATAACAATCTGGAAGAAAGTGTCCATGAGGAGTATCCGGTTTGGCAAGATACTGCTACTGTCTAAAAGCACTGGCTGAAGACAAGAATGAAAGACTTATTACCATTCATTACTTAAGACAGTCATGACTAATGTTACACAAATATTGATATATTAAATTAAATTACAGAAGCTCTCAAGCATACTCCAGTGGTGAGATGGGATACAAGTATTAGGTTGGATTCCTCCATTCCTTGCTCCAGCACACTGCTTGCAAGGTAGTGTCAGTCTGTTTACTTAGTTCTTCCAGCAGACAGCTGGGCTGCTGGAATTTGCTTAAACATCTTCACCTTGCTTTCTACTTACCCATCCCTAATTATTTTACATGTAATTTTTATGGCAATCGTATTTACTGTTCACTAAGTATATCACTTCTACCTTATATTCACTTCCTGGCTTCCACCACAAGACTTTACAGGTCATGCCCCTTTGTGTATGCGTATTGAAGTCCCTCGACTAAGTTTTCTTAAATGCTATTTTGAGCAATATCTTTTATTTCTGAGTGTAATGTTAACTGCCCATCCTTTTTTGCTTCCACCCTTCAGCATCAACAGTATGTTACTTTTAGTTCATATACACTGTTGTTAGTTTAAAGTTGTCATAACAGGTTATAAATTGGTGAGTATACTAATACATTACATAATCTAAAAAGGTGGTGACTGTGTTTACAATACGGAAATCTGTGGAATCATAAAAAAATGTATAAACTTAAACTGAGGGGGAAAAAAAAAATCAACAAGCTATAGATAGAATATTTCCCTAGAATACAGTTTGCACTTTACAATATGATAATTAACTCCTTGAATGCATCCTAATTTTTCTTTCAAGTAGTTTTCTGGTATTACAGAACTTGAGTATTTGTGAAAAAAAAGACTTTTTGTTTTTCATTTTTATGCATGACAATTCACAAGAAATACCAAAAGCATTCTTAGGTTTTTTTTAAAAAAACAGGACCATGGTTGGAGGGGTTTTAGTCCCCCACAGAAATCTGCTAAGTGAACATTGTCAGGTGATTGCCTCGACAATGAGCAGCAACAGGCTATTCCACAACAGCTAAGCTGCAATTAATTGCCATTGCACATGCAGTTCTAGCATAAGCCAATTGATAACAATCAGAATCACCAAGCTGGACCTTTTTTCTCTTGATAATCCAGGGTCAGGAGCCAATTGTATATCATGGTACAACACTGGTTGAGATCATGTTCAAATCGAAACTTAGTTCTCAAACCAAAGGTTGGTCAGGCTTACAATAGCAAAATGCTGCGAATGGTGAAAATTTGAAATATATTTCAATATCTCAAATCCTTCTGAAAGGACTTGCCTTTTGCTCTCTATCTACCCTTCCTACTTTGATCCATATAAAATCTATTACTTAAATATTTCTCTAACTCTGATAAAATGTCATCAATTTGAAACATTAACCCTACTTCTCTCTTCATACAAACTGCAGATTTTAGATTAGATTCAGATTTGCTGAGTATCACCAATTTTTTTTTACCCTTTCAGGTTTACTTTGCTTGAAAACTGTCATATGTTAATTTGTACATGTAAGACATAAATAGAATAAAAGTTTTGAGCACTGAAAATATTTCAGAACTCTTATGTAAAACCTTCACACAGTGGAGTAAACTTGGTAATTAACTTTCAATGCATTATTGAAACTATTGATACTAAATCTCACCTCGGGTGGGCCATAAAAAGAGTAAGAATACAGAATGGGTTGAATCATGATTAGAGACTGTGTTAGATCTTGTCGCGTGAAATGATGCCGGTAGTATGATGATTCATCAGGGCTATTATTGAAAACCTGAAGGAAAGGCGATCTTCTCAGATGGAACATAAACTAAAAAGACAATAAAATAATTACTGAAAACATCACATGACAAATCAGATTATATTTATCATTGTATAAATCCCTCAAAGCTGTAAAGGCTGACATTCAGATTAACAGAACTAAATGTCCAAGAAAGGAAAGATACCAATTCCAGCAGCTATTTGCTGGAGGTCGTGAGCATGTCAGAGCATGTTGTGACAAGTCTTCTCAAGGGTGGAGAGAATTCAATTACTCCTGATTTGTGCTTATAGTGATCAGGCATTGGCGAGAAATGAGGTGAACTGCTTGCTACAGAATCTTTGGTCTCAGCCTCGTTCAAGTAGCCACAGTGTTTATAATGGTATTCCAGTTTGGTTTCTAGAATATGACGGTCCTAAGTGATGTAGCCACTTGGTGTACTGACACATTGGCACATCTGGTTTAGGAAGTCGATGCTGCAAACACCTCAGTGGTCTATGTGCTGAAAAAACTTAGAGGGAGAATTGGCCCCAGGCTATTGGTGGCTGGAACATTCAATGATAATGTTGTTGAATATCACGTGAGGTGGTTGAATTATTTATTGTTTTGGAGATGACCATTGCTGTTAGCTATGTTTTTCTCTCTAAAAGGTGCAGCCTGACCTGTTGAGTGTTTTCCAATATTTCCAGTTTACACTGTAGCCTTCTTACTTGTAAAATAGTGGACTCAGGGTGGAATGATAGCTCAATGGTTAGCATTGCTACCTTACAGCACCCTCAGGTGACTGTCTGTATGGAGTTTGCACATTGTCCCTGTATCTGCTTGGGTTTCCTCTGGATGCTCCTGTTTCCTCCCACAGTCAAAAGATGTGTGGGTTAGGTATATTGGCCATGCTAAATTGCCCATAGGTGTTCAGAGTTGTGTGGGCTAGGTAGATTAATCATGGGAAATGCGGGTTTAACAGGGATAGGGTAGAGGTTGCGCTGGGTGGGATGCTCTTCAGGGGGGTTGGTGTGGATTCAATGGGCCATATGGACCTGCTTCCACACTGTAGGGATTCAAAGTTCTAAACAGTTAGTTTCAATTGAAATTAAGTGGCACCTACAAATTGAATTTGTTCCATTGAATTTCCAGAAGATGCCCATCTTTGTTTATTTTTCATGGGGGTGGGTTGGGTGTTTTATATATCTAGAGTGCAGCCATGAAAATGAATACCAATAGATGCCAGAAGTTGATCCGATTGTTAAAATTAAAAAAAAAGTGACTTGAATGTGTGTTTTGGAAAAAAATAGTTTATGATAAAAAATAGAACTTGAAATTTTATTTTTTGAAAAATAATGTACATTTTAAGAAATTACTTTGTCTTAAGAATTCGCCAACCTGATTTAATTTTATCCATTTACTCTTTTCTCTTACTCTGCTTCACCACTTCTTCCTCTCCTATAATCTTTCACCATGTATATGTGACTCTGCTGACTTGGGATCAATGAGCTAACCCATAGTCAAAGAGCTTGAATGATTAGCACTGAAAAACAATCAGAAAATAAATAGTTGTCCAAGCAAAATAATGTTCTGTCTCATTTACACACTCTAGCTGTAATTAATATTTAAGCAGTACACATCAAGTAATTACATAATTTTGCTAAGCTTAGAAAGGGAACTATTGACAGGAAATATTTAATATAATAGAACCATAGAACACCTACAGTGTGGAAACAGGCCATTTGATCCAACAACTCTACTCCGACCCTCCAAAGAGCCTCCTATCCAGACCCAGCTCCTTACCTTTTCTGTTCCAATAGCCCTGCATTTCCCATGCACTTAGTTTTCAGGGATGTGTAGGTTATGGGCAATTCAGCATGGCCAATCCACCTAACATGCACTTCTTTGGACTGTGGGAGGAAACTGGTGCACCCGGCAGAAATGCACATAGACACAGAATTTGCAAACTCCACATAGACAGTCACCTAAAGGTGGAATCGAATCCGGGTCCCTGGCGCTGTGAGCCAGCAGTGCTAATCACTGAGCCATCGTGCCACCCAAATATACTGCAAGTGTTTTGGATGGGCGTGCATTTTGTAAAAGTTCACCAAAAATGTCTCATTTAAATGATTCATCAAGAAGAAATGAAAGCAGTGAGTGTTGTTTGAATTGTTCACATGTCAGATGATTCCCTGCAAGTAAAATTCATTGTGTTTAGTAGAGAGAAAAATATAGACCGAGCACGCAGGTTAACTGTGTTTTGCTTATTTCTCACTTCTGCCCACCTGTTCACCCATTTTTTAAAGCCATTTAAAAGATCATGGAAGCATTCCAATGTTGTTTCATGCTTTCCCTCGTTGAATTGTCAAATGGGCGGAATGAGTTCCTGATTCAGTGCATGAAATTAGGTGAAAGTGAGAGCTTTAAGCATGGTGTTGGATTCTAGCAATAGGTTGACTATGGATGGTAGTTTTATAGCTTGTTTTTGAAGTTGCACCAGGCAAAAAATTGGTACTGCATGGCTGAGAAGATTGAAAACTATAATGTATGTCAAAGCAACAAGTGTGTGAATTAATATTACCACTTGCCTCCACCACCACCCACCATCCTTTTGTTCTGGATCTCAATTTATCTTTGTTAACTTGGCTATAGTCCTATTCAGAATTGTAGTGTTCTGGTAGATAGTGGAGTACGAACTTCAACTTTATTCAACCACAGTGCAGCAAGTTATTTTCTATACTATAATTAAAAAGTGACTTGTTTCTTTCAAAAATATAAAATATGCATCAAAATGGAGACAAATGTCACACATTTGGGCTCACACTGAGAGCTACGGGAATTGAACAGTTCATTCCAGGCTGACCACTTGTCTATGTTCCTATCTTTTGGATGGAACATAAACCTAGCCAATATCTGCTTGTTGTAGTGGCTGTAGGGGGTGGGGGTGGGTCACATGTGATGCAAACAGGAGTGTACAATACCATCATGCTCCTGTTCCCACAAAGACTGATTAACAGTCAGTCAGTCATTCACCTCACTGCTGTTTGTTTTCTGAAAATTGTCTGCCATAAATAAGTGAATTTCAAAAATAATGAATAAGCTGACAAGTAGTTTGGAGATAATCAAGGCTGTGAAGGAACCCATTAAAACTGATAGAAATGCAGAAACTACAGAGAGGGAGAGAGAGGGAGAGAGAGAGAGAGAGAGAGAGAGAGAGAGAGGGAGAGAGAGAATGAGAATTTGTATTGTGAGTCATTGGTTGTGAGAAAGTATAGAGATGGAAAGATTGTGGAGAACAAGAAGGGATGTCTGAGACAGGGTAAGAGACCTCAAATGAGGATTGATTCTGCATGACAAATCTCAAAATTGTTTCAGAAGTTGCTGTGTAACATCACTGACCAGAGCTGGTGCAACTTTCAGGCAGTGTGCTTACCCTTCATTATCTGTTATCACTTTTTTGTTCACATGTGCTTTAAAGTATGTGGAGTGACTTTGTTTAGTTACTTCTGTGGAGGGAACTTTCCAGTCTGTTATGATGTTTAGTATGAAACTGTTCAGAGATACTTGTATGAATATTAAAGATGTGCAAACAGGTTGGTGTTTTTCCCTCCTACAGTGGATGACTTGTTTACCATATGGTGAAATATCAAAGCAACTTCACAGTAAATGCCTTGCAGGTAGTCAACATTAAAAATCTCACAACCCCAGGTTATAGGCCAACAAGTTTATCTGAAAGCACAAATAAACCTGTTGGACTATAATCTGGTATTATGTGATTTTTAACTTTGTCCACCCCAGTCCAATACCGGCTCCATACATCTTGCAGATAGCTAAGGACACTTGCACTATCTTTATTGTTGTTGTGTAAATTCTACAGTTTAACAGAACATTGTTATTAAAGTTCTCTTTGTCTTGAGGAAATTATAGTTCTAATTTGCATTTATGTAATGCAGTTATTGTCGTTAAATGTCCTGAGGTATTTCATGGAGTGTTAAGAAACAAAATTTCAATTGACAAAAAAAACAAATCAAACAATTAGATTTCAAGGAGTGCTTTAAAAAAGGTGGAGAGCAGAAGAGGTTTGGCAAGGATATATCAAATTTTAGGGTTTTGATAGCTGAAGGCACAGTTGGCGATTATACACTGATGAAAATCAAAGATTTTCTGGAAATGGCCAAATATTTATGAATTATTGATTGAAGAGATAAGGGATACAAAGAGAAACCAGCTCATGAAGGGATTAAATAAAAATGAGAGTTTTAAAATGTCAGCAATTTGTAAGTTGTGTAACATCACTGACCAGAACTGGTGAAACTTTCAGGCCATGTGCTTGCCCTTCATTATCTGCTCTCTTTTTTCATGTGTATTTTAAAATCTGTGGAGTGATCTTGATTATTTTTATTTCTGAGGAGAGATTATTTAGGACCAATTTAGGATATCTGGTCAGCGTGGACAAGTTGGACTGAAGGGTCTGTTTCCATGCTATATGGCAGTAACTCCATAAGGCAGGTTCTGAATTGAAAAAAATAGAAATTTCTCTTACAATTTGTAAAATGTTTTTTTCTGGGTAGAAAATGGAATAAAAAAGGGAAATTTTGCTACAACTACATGGGCACTAGTCAGACAAAATCTGGAATACTGTGAACAGTTTTGGTCCCCTTATCCAAGGAGAGGTATACTAACATTGGAAACTGTCCAGTCCGCTAAGTTGGTCCTGCATTTGGATACACTGTCTTCTGAAGGGAGACTGAATACGTTGGGCCTCTCATTGGAGTTTAGTAGAATGTGGAGTGACTTTACTGAAACAAAGATGATCCTTAAGGGGATTGACAGGTAGATACAGAGAGATTGTTTCCCCTGTGGGAGAGAGTGTTCTTCTCACAGAGGCAATCCTCCTCCTCCTAATTCATTCTTCAGAGTATGAACCTCCAAGGTCCATAAAAGGCATCAACTTCTGAAACTAGAAGAGAATGCACCGGCATACTGATCAGCATGCAAAAACTGTGGACTAGCTGTGACACTGCTCAGAGGGTACCGAATCTGTGGAATTCTTTACTCTAGATGGCTTCTGAAACTGGGTTATTAAGTATGTTCAGAGTAGAGATAAAGTTTTACATTACTAAAGAAACCAAGGTTTAAGGGCAAAAGACAGGAAGGTAGAATTAAGGAGTGGCAAATCAACCATAATATCATTGAATGGTGGAACAAAACTAATATGCCAAACAGTCTATTTCTGCTCCTATGTCTTCTGGATTTATATCTTTATTAAGAGACTGTCTCTCATTTAAAGGGATGCTCCCATTCAGAATGATTTCCTTGAACTATTTAATAGTTTCCGAACTATACGAGGAAGTAGAAGAATAGATAGGTACCTTACATTGACATTCATAACAATTAATACATTTAACAGATCACTGATAAGATGTTCATTCAACATCAGAACCAACCCTATTGCATTGCCACAACAGGTAGAGCTAGCACCTTTTCCACTTATTTTTTGTGACCCCTAGTTATGTCACTGTCTCTTTTCCAAATACTTAATCTTCACAGGGAATAGTTTTAGTAGCAGGACAGCACAGTGGCTCAGTGGTTAGCACTGTTACCTTACAGTGTCAAGGACCCAGGTTCAATTCCAACCTCGGGTGACTGTCTCTGTGGAATTTGCACATTCTCCCTCTATCTGCATGGGTTTCCTCCAGGTGCTCCAGTTTCCTTCCACAATCCAAAGATGTGCAGGTTAGGTGAATTAGCCATGCTAAATTGCCCATAGTGTTCAGGGACATATGTGTAGGTTAAGTGCATTAGTCAGGGGTATATAGGATAATAGAGTAGGGGAATGGGTCTGGGTGGGTTACTCTTCAGAGGGTCTGTGTGGACTTGTTGGGCTGAAGGGCCGGTTTCCACACTGTAGGAATTCTGTCGTTCCATAGACAATTCATCCATTTTGAAAGGGGAGGGGGAAGCAGGGTGAAGAATCAAACCACATCCACAACTATTCCTTTGCCAACAGATATTTGAGTGCGAAAGAGCAACCTATTACAATCTGACTGATTCATCCCCTTCGTTAGCGTAACTGTAGCATTCCATTCGAACCATGATTGTCATAACACAGCATTAGGTAAAAACAAGGACTGCAGATGCTGGAAACCAGATTCTAGATTAGAGTGTTGCTGAAAAAGCACAGCAGTTCAGGCAACATCGAGGAGCAGGAAAATCGACGTTTCGGGCAAAAGCCCTTCATCAGGAATAGGGGCAGGGTGCCTGCTGAGTGGAGAGATCACAAATTCTTGTAGAGAGAGGAGAAAAACTTCTTCGAGGCAGGCATCCTTGCAAGAGGATTCGCAGTAGGGTTACAATAAACTAGGTAAAAACAAGGACTGAAGATGCTGGAAACCAGAGTCTATAAGAATCTCCACAAGAATCTCAGTGATCTCTCCACTCTGGAGGCTCCCTGCCTCTATTCCTGATGAAGGGCTTTTGCCCAAAGTGTTGTTTTTCCTGCTCCTCGGATGCTGCCTGACCTGCTGTGCTTTTCCAGCACCACTAATCATAACACAGCATTAGTCAGGCACATAATCTGGGACAGTCCCAGTTTATAGCACTGAGTATTAATTTCATCCCACGATTTTCTGGCTGAGTCACCTGGGTGCTTTCATTTCTAAAAACCATAGTTAGAAGTAACTCACTGCCTTCTCAAAAGGTCAAAAGGTGACTGACCACCTTTGGAGGATGACTGCAAATGTATCTTTGAGAATTGGTTTTGTAAAGATAAACAAACCTACATATAGGAGCAAATTGCTGCTGGTCTTGAAATCTGTATTGAAAATAAGAAATGCTGGAGATCACGGGGTCAGATAGCATCCATGGAGAGAGTGCAAGCTAACGTTTTGAAAGTAGATGACTAAGTGAAGTGAGAAGGGTACAGCATTTATGCTACACCGTTTTGTTTGGAGGGGATGATGGGTTCTGAGGGTCATGGATGAAGGCTGCTGGTGGAGAAAAGACGTTGATAGTTCAGATTAAGTGATAGGAATGTGAGAATGGTAGAACAATGGTATGTCTCCTGACAGACTTGAAAGGACAGCCAGTCCCACTGGGATTGGGGGGAGTACATGATTGCAGAATGTAACAAGCTAGAAGGGAAGAAATAGGAGTTGGTTCAAAATTTGAATGTACTGAACTCAATATTAAGTCCAGAAGGCTGTAAAGTGCCTGGTCTGAAGATGAGATGTTCCTCGAATTTGCACTGTGATCCACTGCAACATTGCAGCATACTGAGGACAGACATGTGGGCATCTGAACAGGATGCTGTGTTAAAATGACCAGCTACGGGAAGGTCAGAGTCTTGCTTGTGCATAGACTGATGTACCACAGAACAGTCACCCCATCTGCATTTGATTACTCCAACATAGAGTAGACCACATTAGACGCAGCAAATACAATACACAAGATTGGTGGATGTACAGGTAAAATGCTGCTTCACCTGGAAAGACTGTTTAGGCCCTTGGAAGGTGAGCAGGGAGATGGTAAAGGGGGAGATGTTGTACCTTCTGCAGTTACATGGGAAGGTGCTATGGGGAGGGGGCAGTGTTGGTTGTTGTGGAATGCACTAGAGGGAACAAACTCCACGAAATGCAGATGAGGGAGTGAGGAGATAATATGTTTGGTGGTGGCATTCTGCTCGAGTTGTCTGACATGGCATAGAATGATTCTTTGAATGCAGAGGCTGGTAGGATGAAAAAAGTGAGGAGGAGGGGAACCCGATTACACTGTTGAGTGATGGAGGAAGGAGCAAGGGTGGAAACATGTGTAATAGGTTGGATGAGGATCCTGTTAATCACAGTGGGTGGGAAACATGGTCATGGAGGAAGCAAACCATTTCAGGAGCACTGATTTGGAAGGTGGCATCATCTGAACAGTTGCAACATAGGCAAAGGAACTGGGAGAATGGAAAACAGTCCTTGTAGGATGTGGGGTGTGATGAGCTGTAGTAAAGGTAGCTATGGGAATCAGTGGCTTTGTAGTGGATGGCAGTGGACAGTTTATTCTCCAAATTAGAGGCAGAGTGGTCAAGGAAAGGAAGGGAACTGTTGGAAATGGATGATGTCAAAGTTGTCGAGGGGTAGAAATTGGAGGCAAAGTGAACCAATTTTTCAAAGTCCTGGTGACAGCATGAAGCAGTACTGAAGCAATCGTCAATACTGACAAAAGATTTGTGGAGGGGAGCCAGTGTAAGACTGGAACAAAGATTGTTCCACAGATCTCAAAGAGGCAGGCATAACTGGGACCCATGCAAGTACCCATAGCTACTCCTTTGACTGGCAGAAGTGAGATGAATTAAATAAATTGTCAGTGAGAGAACAGTTCAGCCAGGCGGGAGGACAGTGGTGATGGATAGGGATTGTTGAGACATCTTGTCAAAGAAGGAGGAGATAGGTCTCATTCTATAAGAGGGACGTAAGGCGGGAATGGTGAATAGTGGGGCAGTTAGGGCCAGGGAACTGGAAATTGTTAATATGGTGGAAGGCACCAAATAAATCACAGATGTAGGTGGATAGGGTCTGGACAATTGGAGAGAGAATGGAGTCAAGGTAGGAAGAAGTGAGCTCAGTGAGAGAGGAACATGCTGATATGATGGTCCCATCAGAACAGTCTGGTTTGTGAAATTTGGGAAGGAATAGTTCTACATGTTTGAGACCATTTTCACAGATCATGCCATCACACCTTTCTTCACAGTTTCATTATATAAAATTATACTTCTAAAATAAGAACTTACCTGTGGATAAAGGGAAAATGTTTCTGAAAGTCTGAAGGAGCTAGGATCATCTTTGTGGAACTGGCCAAATTTCTGACACTGATGGAAAAAAAGGGCAGAAAATAATGAACAGGTTTTTAAAATTGATAAACTATCAATGTGAAATGAGACGACTGCATTTTTGGATTTACATATGTACTTGATGTTCTTACCAGTCGGATTAACTGTCTGTCCAACCAACGAAGTACATCAGGGCCTTCCTCAGACTCAGCTCTAAAAACTCCCAGTCTTGCCATCAATACAGCTGATGCCTCCTGATCAAATGCAGCTTCTATCTGCTGGAGTTGACTCTGTGCATCTGCCCAGCTAAAAATCAAAGCAAATATTACCAACAGGTTAAGTTTCACTGAGGCTACTCTGCTTCCCATCAATGGGCAGGACTTTTACAAGGGGAGTTAGGATCACAGTCAAAGTCAAACCAAGAAAAAAAAGACCCCAAGTTGCTCTTCCCAATAAGGGGACGTGCTTGGCAACTTTAGCATAGATGGCCTATAGGTATACCTCTAAGTAGTTCCCTGTCATTTTACCAGCCCTCCACCTCCACGCAGTTGCTGAAGTCCTGGTCATCGTTTTAAATATGAAGTATAGTTCATAACATAATTACTATGAATCCAACACTTTTACATTGGAAAATAATTAAGAAGGTTAAAAATGACAATTCTTTCCACATGTTTCCTTTGAATGCCAAAAACGCACATGTTGCATTGATACAGTCGATATATCCAGGCAACTATTGTGATATGGTAACTACATGTGCTGATGACAACAGGTAAAAAAGCAAAGGAGGTATTCAAACTGCAAAATGCTTTCAACAGTTTAAGTGAGTAAACAAATATGATAGAGATAGAGGATAATGTGGGTAAATGCATTCTTGTTTATTTTGGCAGGGAGACTCTAGACCTTGGTGGTAAAGTAGAAAACTGAATGGGATATCGTCATTTATTGCTAGGGGAATGGAAGACAAGATCATAAGTTGTAGGAGCAGAAGTGACCATTCAGCCCATTGAATCTGCTCTGCTATTTAATGGAATCATGGCTGACCTGATACTCCACAACTCCATTTTCCTACCTTTCCCCCATAACCTTTAATTCCCTTACCGATTATAAATCTATCACAGGCTTCAACATACTTAATGATCCATCCATCGCAGCTCTCTGCAGTAAGGAATTCCACAGTTTCACTACCCTCTGACAAAATTCCTTCTCAACTCTATTTCAAATGGATAATGCTTTAATCGGAGATGATGCTCTCTGGTCCTAGACTCTCCTACAAGAGGAATCAACCTTTCTGAATCTACTCTTCAAGCTCCCTAAGACTCTTGCCTCTCATTCCTCTGAACTCTACTGCATACAGGTCCAACCTACCTAAGATGTTCTTTCTCTATACCTGGAATCAACCTTGTGTACCTTCTCTGGACTGCCCCTAATGCCAGTATACCTTTCTTCTTAGACAAATGGACCAAAACTGGTCACAGTATTCCAAATGTGCTCTGACTAGTTTTAGCAACACCTCCCTAGTTTTGTACTTCATTCCCTTTGCCTTCCTTATTACCACCTGATCTTTTATAATTTGTATAAGGCCTCTGACCCAACGGAGGCCTTTTATTTTTGTTTTACTTTGACTGTGGTTCCAACTCCCCTTGTAAATCAGTTCTTGTATTCGAGTTGTCAAAGTGCATAATTTCACACTTTCTCACATTAAAATCCATCTGCTGAGTTTCTGCTCACTTGCTTAACCTGTCCACATCCTTCTGCCAACACTATGCATCATTCTCAACGAGTGCATCTCCACCTATTTTTGTGTCACCTGCAAAATTGGCTATTCCACATTGACTTTTCTAATCTAAATCACTAATATATATTGTAAAATAAACATGGTCCCAGAACTGATCCCTATTGGATACCACCAGTTACAGACTGCCATCCTGAAAATGCCTCCCTTATTTCAACTGTTTTCTGTTATTTAGTCAATCCTCTATCCATTCCAATATACTACTTCAAACACCATGGACTCATATTAATAAATAACCTAATTAGTGGTTATCAAACTTTATCTGAAAATCCAAATATATTCTATCCACTGCTTTCCTTTTATCTATCAATCGTACTGGTTATGTCCTCAAAAAGACTTCTAATAAATCTGTCAGGCATGATTTCACCTTTGTGTACCTATGCTGAATCTGCCTGATCATAACATGTATTTCTAAATGCTCTGCTATTGCATCCTTTACAATAAAAAAGCAAAGAACAAGAACAGGCCTTTTGGCCCACCAAGAATGTGCTGACACATGATGCCTTTCTAAATTAAAAACATTTGCCTCTGTGTGGTCCATATCCCTCTATTCTCTGCCTATTCATGTATATGTCTCTTAGATGCTGCTATTGTATCCGCCTTCTCCACCTCCGCTTAAGGTGTATTCCGGGTACTTAGAGTCATAGAGATGTACAGGAGAGAAACAGACCTTTTGGTCCAACTCATCCATGCCAACCAGATATTCTAACCCAATCTAGTCCCATTTGCCAACATGTGGCCCATATCCCTCTAAACTCTTCCTATTTATATAACCATCCAGATGTGTTTTAAAATGTTGTAATTGTGCCAGCCTCCACCACTTCTCTGGCAGCTCATTGCATACATGCAACACCCTCTGCATGAAAAAGTTTCCCCTTAGGTCCCACCAGACACCTGAAGGAAGGACGCCTGGAGGAAGAATGCCTCATCTTCCGCCTCGGAACACTTCAACCCCAGGGCATCAATGTGGACTTCAACAGTTCCCCCTCATTTCCCCTTCCCCCACCTCACCCCAATTCCAAACTTCCAGCTCAGCACTGTCCCCATGACTTGTCCTACCCGCCTTTCTTCTTTTCCACCTATCCACTCCACTCTCCCCCCACCTATCCACTCCACTCTCCCCCCACCGATCTATCACCTTCATCCCCTCCCCCATTCACCTATTGTACTTTATGCTACTTTCTCCCCACCCCCACCCTCCTCTCACTTATCTCTCCACCCTTCAGGCCCTCTGCCTGTATTCCTGATGAAGGGCTTTTGCTGTTCCTCGGATGCTGCCGGAACTGCTGTGCTCTTCCAGCACCACTCTAATCTAGAATCTGGTTTCCAGCATCTGCAGTCCTTGTTTTTAACTTTTAATGATGCAAAGTGTCGGCAGAAGGATGTGGACAGGGTAGCGAGTGAGCAGAAACTCAGCAGATAGAATGTAATATGGGAAAATGTGAAATTATGCATTTTGACAACAATAATACAAGAATTAGGGCAGAACAGTGGCTCAGTGGTTAGCACTGATGCCTCACAATGCCAGGGACCATAGTTCGATTCCAGCCTCGGGCGACTGTGTGGAGTTTGCACATTCCCCCCATGTCTGTGTGGGTTTCCTCTGGGTGCTCCGGTTTCCTCCCACAGTTGAAAGATGTGCTAGGTGTATTAGTCAGATGGTAATGGGTGTGGGTGAGCTACCCTTTGGAGGGTTGGTGTGGATTTGTTGGGCCGAAGGGCCTGTTTCTACACTGTAGGGAACCTAATCTAATGTAGGATGAGTATTATTTAAATGGAGGAATACCACAGTCCTTATACGAATTATGAAAGATCAGGTGGTAACAAGGAAGGCAAAGGGAATGGAGTATAAAACTAGGGAGGTGTTGCTAAAACTAGTCAGAGTAAAAAGTGAGGTCTGCAGATGCTGGAGATCAGAGCTTCCTGATGAAGGGCTTTTGCCCGAAACGTCGAATTTCCTGTTCCTTGGATGCTGCCTGACCTGCTGTGCTTTAACCAACAACACATTTTCAGCTAAAACCAGTCAGAGCATAGTTGGAATACTGTTGCCCCTCTCACCATAAACCTATGCCCTCTAGTTCTGGACTGCCCCATCCCAGGGAAAAGAACTTGTCTATTTATCCTATCCATGCCCCTCAATTTTATAAACCTCTATAAGGTCACTCTTCTGCATCAGACACTCCAGGGAAAACAGCCCCAGTCTATTCAGCCTCTCCCTATAACTCAAATCTTCCATCTTGGCAACATCCTTGTAAATCTTTTCTGAACCCTTTTAAGTTTCACAACACCTTTCCGATAGAAGGAGACCAGAACTGCACACAATATTCCAAAAGTGGCCTAACCAATGTCCTGTACATCTGCAACATGCCCTCCCAACTCCTGTACTCAATGTTCTTACCAATAAAGGAAAGCATGCCAAACACCACCTTCACTATTCTATCTACCTGCAACTCCACTTTCAAGGAACTATGAACCTGCACTCCAAGGTCTCTTTGTTCAGCAACACTCCCCTGGACCTTACCATTAAGGTACATAAGTCCTGCTAAGATTTACAGCACCTCACATTTATCAAATTAAACTCCATATGCCACTCCTCAGCCCAGTGGCCCATCTAATAAGATCTTGTTGTACTCTTCTTTGCTGTCCACTGCACCTCCAACTTTGGTTTCATCTACAAACTTACTAACTATACCTCCTAGGTTCACATCCAAATCATTTATATAAATGATGAAAAGCTGTGGACGCAGCACCAATCCTTTTGGAACACCACCGGTCACAATCCTCCAGTCTGAAAACCAACCCACCACCACCACCCTCTGTCTTCTACCTTCAAGCCAGTTCTGTATCCAAATGGCACGTTCTCCCTGTATTCCATGAGATCTAACCTTGCTCATCAGTTTCCTACGAGAAACCTTGCTGAACACCTTACTGAAGTCCATATAGATCACAGCTATGTCCTCATCGATCCTCTTCATTACTTATTCAAAAAACTCAATCAAACTTGAGACATGATTTCCCACACACAAAGCTATGCTATCCCTGATCACTTCTTGCCTTTCCAAATACATGTAAATCCTGTCACTCAGGATTCCTTCCAACAACTTGCCCATCACCGATGTTAGGCTCACTGGTCTATAGTTCCTGCTTTTCCTGACCACCCTTCTTCAAATAGTGGCACCACGTTAGCCAAACTCCAGTCTTTCGGCACTTACCTGTGACGATCAATGATACAAATATCTCAGCAAGAGGCCCAGAAATTACTTCCCTAGCTTCTCACAAAGTTCTAGGGTACACCTGATGAGGGCCTAGGGATGTATCCACTTTTATGCATTTCAAGACATCCAGCACCACCTCCTCTGTAATATGGACATTTTTCAGGATGTCACCATCTATTTCCCCACATTCTATATCTTCCATGTCCTTCTCCACAGTAAACACTGATGCAAATTAGTCATTTAGTATCTCTCCCATCTCCTACAGCTCCACACATACGCTGCCTTGCTGATCTTTGAGGGGCCTTATTCTATCCTTAGTTACTCTCTTGTCCTTAATGTATTTATAAAATCCCTTTGGATTCTCCTTAACCCTTTACCATCCTCTGTTTAAAATATTTGCCTCTCACATCTCCTTTAAACATACTCCTTTTTTCTTAAATCTATGGCCACTAGTAATTGACATTTTGACCCTTGGAAAAAGACTCTCATTATCCATTCTATCAATGCCTCTTAATTTTGTAAACTTCTATCAGGTTTCCCCTCATCCTTCAGCTTTCAAGTGAAAACCAATCAAGTTTGTCCAATATGTCCTAGTAGCTAATACCTGCAAAGTAGCTAACATCCTGGTAAATTGTTTCTGTACCCTTTCAAAAGCCTCCACAAGCTTCTGATAGTGTTGTGACGAAAACTGTACACAATATTCCAAATGTGACCTAAATAAAATTCTATACAACTTCAACGTGACTTGTTAACCTTTATGCTCTGACCAATGAAGGCAAGCATGCTATATACTTTCTTGACAATCTTTTCTACTTGTGTTGCCACTTTTAGAAACTGAGAACCTGCATGTCTAGATCCCTATACACATTGATGCTAATAAGGGTTCTACCATTAACTATATACTTCCCTCTTACATTAGATCTTCCAAAACACATCATCTCTCATTTGTCCGGACAAACCTCCATCTGCCATTTCTCCTCCAAAGTCTTCAGCTTATCTATATCCTGCTGTACCCTTTGGCAATCCTCATCCTGCTTCCCCAAGCTTTGTGTCATCTGCAAACTTAGTAATTAGACCATTTATAGTCTCCTCCAAATCATTTATACAGTAAAAACAACAGATCCCTGTGGAACACCACTGCTGACAGATCTTGAGTCAGAAAAAAAACCCTTCCATCACTAAGCCAGTTCTGTATCTATCTTATCAGCTTACCGCTGATCTTGTGTGACTTCACCTTTTGTATCAGCCTGCCATGAAGGATCTTGTCAAAGGCCTTGCTAAAGTCTATTTAGATGACATCTACTGCCCTGCCCCAATCATCTTTGTCACCTGAAAAACTCAATCAAGTTTGAGAGATACAACATTCCCCATCCAAACCAATGTTGCCTATTGCTAATACTGTTCCAAATGCGATTAAATGTAACCCTAAGAACCATCTCCAATAATTTCCCTACCACTGATGCAAGGTTGACAGGCTTGTAATTTCCTAGATTATCTCTGTTGCCCTTCTTAAACAAAGGAACATTGGATATTCTACAGTCCTTGGGACCTCTTCTGTGATTAAACAGGATGCAAAGGTTTCATATGAGGCTCCAGCAATTTCCTCATCTGCCTCCCTCAACATTCTGGGATAGGTCCTATCAGGTCCTGGGCATTTGTCTATCTTTTTCAAATCACAGTACTTCCTCCTTTTTTAAAAAAAATATATTGCTCTCAAAAACTCACCATCCACTATAATCTGCTCCTTTGGAAATAATGATGTACAGTGCTCATTAAGAACCCCTCCCATTTCCTCCTGCTCCATGCATAAATTCTCTTCAGTGGATCTACACTTTCCTGAGCCACCCTTTTAGCATTTTCCTTAACACAGACTTGAACAATTCACAGTAACAGTCATTAAGCTAACTGGCCTATAGTTATCCTCTATTTTCGCCTCCTTCCCTTAGAGCTTCTTTTTCCCCCTCTAATGATAATTATTGAATTATTTCCTCTCCTTTTGGCTCTTTATTATTTAGTATTTTTTGAAAATGTATGTAAAGTATTTATTCAACTCATTTGTCATTTCCTCATTCTCACTGTGACCTCCCAAGCCTTGTTCTCAAAGGGGCCTATGTAAACTTTGACTTCTCTCTTCCTTTTTATATATTTAAAGGAAGCTTTTGCTGTCCATCTCAATTGCCTCATTATACGTTTTTCTTTCAATTTAATGATATCCTTAGCCTCCCTCTTTAACTACAATTTAGCACTTACACAGTTATCCCCTTCCGAGATTTCTTCTTTCTCACTGGGATATAGGTTTGTTATGAGTGATAAACTATTTTCTTAAATGTCTGCCATTGTTCCTCAACCATCTCTGCCATTAAACTGCTTTCCCAGTCTACTCCAGCTAGCTCTGCACTCAATCCTTTGTAATTACTGTTGCTATAAATTTAGCACAGTTGTTTCTGACCCATGTTTCTTCCCCTCAAAGTGAATATTAAATTCTTTCATGTAATGGTCACTGATTTCTAGGGATCCTTTATTCTGATATCATTGGATCTACAACATATTGTTCTAGCAAACTGTCCCAAATACACTATGAATTCTTTCTTGTGGCTGCCTCTGCTAATCTGACTTTTCCGAGCTATGAGAAAGTTAAAGCTATCCATAATTAATGTACTGATTGTTATTTTGCCACATAAGAATATAAGAGCAGTCCTACTGTAGTCAGGGCTTTGGTGAAAACTTTACAGTGCACTGTTTTGGTGGCCTTATTTGAAAGAAACACGCTTAGAAACAGTTCAGAAAAGCTTCACTTGACTCATTCCTGGAATGATGGCTTTATCTCATGCAAAAACGTCAAACAGTATATGCCTATTATCTAAAATTCCAAAGTTCAGAAGTTTCCCAACATGGAACATAGAATCCCTACAGTGAGGAAATAGGCTCTTCGGCCCATCAAGTCCACACAAACCCTCCAAAGAGTAACCCATCCAAGCTCATTCTATACCCTTTTCTCCTATACTTACCCCTGACTAATGCACCCAACCTACACATCCCTGAACACTATAGGCAATTTAGCATTGTCAATTCACCTAACCTGCACAACCTTAGCAGGAAATATTTCACCTTTTAAATGGGTAACCCCTTATTTGTAAACAGTGATCCCAGTCCTGGATGTTATTGAAACATATAAAATCCTGAGATGATTGGATATTAGAAGGACGTTTCAGCTTGTGGAAGAAACTAAAATCATAATTTAAGAGGAAGAGGTATCTGTTTTAAAGGAAATTAATTTATCTTAGAGGGTAGCTAAGAGCGTGAAGTAGGATTAGAAGTGGAGAGCATGTAGGAGAGAAACTGGTGACAGAGTGGTGTTGGGGGGGCAGGGAAGACAGAAGTGGAAAAGGGGCAAGACAGAATGGGGAAAGAGCGAGGCTAGTGAAGGGTGGAATGAAATCGTGCAGCGGCGCAACAGAGTGGGAAAATGGGAGAGGGGATTGAGAGCAACATACTTGGAAAGGAGAAGGCAGAGAGACAGATAGACAGACAGACAAACAAAAGAGGGATGGGTGGAGAGAGCACAGGGGACAGAGACAGACAGGTGCAAGACAGAGACTAAGCCAATCCCGCATTCATGAATTTCACTGAGACCAGCTCAGAGTGTGTGCACCACTAGAAGTGATACATAATCCATGTTAGTTCAATCAAACTCCTTACCTCAACTGCAGCGTCACCCATTTTCTTAAGGTCAGAACTTGGCCTATTCTATTTTCTACCCTGTCTTAGCTGACATAGCAAACAAAGGTCTTATAATTAAGTTCTGCTGCTTGGGACATTTCAATGGTCAGAATGATTAGTTACTCATTTAAATCATCAAGTTATTACTTTGGATTTTTAAAAAATGAAATTTATGTTTACAGTTGTGGCAACCTCAACTTTCTGAAATTTGAACACTGGCTCTCCAAGAGATGAGAAAAGAATTTAAAATGTACCTGCCCTGCCTCCTGCTTATTGAAAACATACATTTTACTTTAATATTGCTCGAACATAAAGAAGTTACAAATTAGAAGGGGACATAGTCAAAGAACAATGGATGGATAGCATTGTGTTGCACATACATTAATTAATCCTTTTGTCACCCAACTACCCCCACTCCTACACATTATTGTATAATATTCAGCTTTTGTCCCAATTAAATCAACCGTCTCCCTTTGTTGCCACGTTTTCATCCAATACCTTTAGTATTTCTGAGTCAGAGTTGCTAACCTGAGATAAGAAGCTTGTACAGTCGTAAACAGGAGCAGCAATTCAGTAAAATTTACATACATCTTCCTGACTCAACTGCAGGCCTTTCCGGTTTTTCTTGTGCTCGATTACTGAGTTATTCATGCCAAACTCTGCCTATGTCAAGTTGGCAAAGAAATATTCAGGGACCACTCGGCATTTGCTAGTAATATTTTTCTGTTATTTAAGAGTATCATAGAATCATAGAGTCCCTACAGTGTGGAAACAGGCCCTTCGGCCCAACAAATCCACACTTTTGGTCCAACTGGCCACCAAAAGACACGATCCACTATCACCAGTTTCTGTACTTACAGACAAAGAAGGACACCACTCTGACTGGGACAACACACACACATCTTAGGACAGACGAAACAAAAACGCACACGAGAATTCTTAGAGGCCTGGCATTCTAACCAGAACTTCATCAATAAACACATCGATTTAGATCCTATCTACCTTCCCTTGAAAAAAGGAACCAGAAATGACATCACCCACCTTAAGAAACCAAGACTTATAAAGGGACATACCACCAGCGCTTCACCAGAGATACGTACTGATGATGTTACCTAGTATGGTGATGAAATGTCTGAAAACAAACCTTCAAGCTTGGCAAGCTAACTTATATACTTGTCATCAACCAGAGCTAAAAATCTTCTTAAAAAAAAAATCACTAATATTATATGTCTTAGGTACATATTTATATTACATCCCATTCACTCATTTGTGATTAGGCATTCTGACATTATTCAGAAATCCAAAAAAATTCCAAAAGCCAGAAATGCCTTGGTATGCTAACTATGAGATTACAGTGCACTATCAATCTTAATAAATCATTGCAGTGTCAGATTACAAAATTAACAAAGTTCAGTGCCACTTGAATTTAAAAATTGCCAAAGTTTAGTGAATTTAAAGCATAATTGAAACTTGTAAGTTAGAGATTACATAGGTTGCACAACATACGCATTAGCAGATCTGCAACAAACTTACTTTCTGGCGACTGTAGTGACTCTGATGCGTCTCTGGCCACTGGAATGCTGGTAGTGAGTGACAAACTGAATAGCCCCTCTTCCACCCTGAGGAATTGGTGCGTTATGCTGCAAAATCATAACAGAAGTTTATCAGAAATTTTGTACCAAAGAAATCAAAACAATGTGCTTAACAGTCAGAATAGTGTATTGATGCATGTAATAAAATGAACTATTCAAAACAAGCTGCATTTACATTTTGAATATGCTTCTATTCTTAATTCTACACTTTTTAAAGCACTGTTGATAAGAATGAAACCACTAGCATTCCAACCCATATCACTAAACTGGTTTTCCTCAGACACGTTCACATCTGAAAGGATAAAACCTTGGGAATATAGTTAAAAATTAGTGTATTTACATCAACTACCTATAGAAGTTTGGCTGTCATTACTCACCTTCCATAAACACAGTGAAATCAGTCAGACTGAAACAAAAAAGGGAATGTCTATGATCTGGTGAATAGCACAAAGTGACAGAAGGACTGATAGTGCAAGGTTAAAACAGACAACAATGGGACAAAGAAAAACAAGGTGTTACGACACGGGGTGAAACTCCTGCTTAATTTAAACAGCAACACAGAAAAGATTTATCCCAGTAATCTGTAAAGTTTGATTGGGCAAGGACTATTTACAGTAAAAATCAACAACTTTATTTCTTAAAATATAACAGAGAATAATTAACTAACCACTATTTACAATTTTTTTCTCTAACCTATCTTTTAGCTTCCCTTCTATAATACTAGTCCGATAAAACTCCCAATTAAAATTTACAAAACAACACTTCTTATCTCAAAACCAGGCAGCTGTAGGTTCTTGCTGAAAAATGTGTTGCTGGAAAAGCGCAGCAGGTCAGGCAGCATCCAAGCTGTAGGTTCTGGTCTTCAGATCTTCCTATGTCTTCTTTTCTTGTTAGGAATTTCAGCATCACAGGTTACTGATCGAAAAGGTACTTTTAAGAGAGAGCTATTTTCAAGCAATCTATTTACGTGCTGGGCCATGGCAGTTCTTCTCTCAACTGTTCAATTTTCCCCAGTCTTATATTCCAGAGAATCGGATTCTGTCATCGGCGTTTAAAATTGTCAACGTACTCAATTCAATCTTTATTGGAGTTTGATGTGTTTCGGGTATAATTTAAACTGATTGGCCGAATTCAAATTTGATTTGGTCTCCAAGCAACAAACTCATCGGGTTGTTTGACCCAGTGTTATATTGTTACCATTTTTTTGAGTACATTTGGTGCTGGGTCCGGTAGTTCTGCTGTTTTTAACTCTTTTAAAGGTATACCCACATCTTCATAACAAAAGGAAATGCTTTTTTTTGGTATGTAATGTAGCCAACGTAACACCTAAAATCCTACAAAACAAAATGAGAAATTTTGCGGTAAGGGTAGCCGGGGCATTGAAATCTAATGCTGTATGCCAAATCTCACCAGGAGTAATTTTATGCCACTAATTACAAAGGATTTCAATGTAAAGTCTCACCCAAAAGATGGTATCTACAACAGTGCAGCACTGATGTTAGCCCAAAACTGGTATTCCAAGTCTTGTCATGAACATTTAACCTACAATTTTTGATTTAAAAATTCACTAGTAGGACAGGGGCATCACTGGCTGGCCAGCATTTATTGTCTGTCCCTAGTTGCTCAAGATTAGATTAGATTACTTACAGTGTGGAAACAGGCCCTTCGGCCCAACAAGTCCACACCGACCCGCCGAAGCGCAACCCACCCATACCCCTACATTTACCTCTTACCTAACACTACAGGCAATTTAGCATGGCCAATTCACCTGACCTGCACATCTTTGGACTGTGGGAGGAAACCGGAGCACCCGGAGGAAACCCACGCAGACACGGGGAGAACGTGCAAACTCCACACAGTCAGTCAGTCACCTGAGTCGGGAATTAAACCCGGGTCTCAGGCGCTGTGAGACAGCAATGCTAACCACTGTGCCACCGTGCCGCCCAAGATGCTGGTGGTGAGCTGTCTTCCTGAACCACTGCAGCTCATGTGCTGTAGGCAGACTCACAATATCATTTTGGAGGGCATTCCAGGATTTTGACCCAGCAACAGTGAAGGAGTAGTGAAGTATTTCTAAGCCAGAATGTTGAGTAGCTTCGAGAGAAACATGCAGATGGAGGTATTCCCACGTCCTTCTAAATGGAAGTGGTAAGGATTTGGAAGGTGCTCTTTAAGGTTCTTTGGTGAAATTCTGCAGGACATTTTGTAGATAGTAAACAATGATGCTACGGAGTGTCAGTGGTGGGTGGAATAGATGTGGATGTAGTGCCCATCAAGCAGACTGCTTTGTCCTTGATGCCGTCAAGCTTCCTTGAATGTTGAAGCTTCTTTGGTGCTGCACCCATCCAGCCAAGTGAGAAATATTCCAGTGACTGGTAGACAGGCTTTGGGGAGTCAGGAGGTGAGTTACTTGCCTCTGTATTCGTAGCCTCCGATCGCTCTTGTAGCCACTGGGTGTTTATATGGCAAGTTTATTTGAATTTCTGATCAATGGTAATTCAGAGGATGTTGATAATGCAGACTGAATGATGCTAACACCATTGAATGTCATGGGGAATGACTAGATGGTCTCTTATTGGACATGGCATTTGAGTGATATGAATGTTGTGTGTTACTCTTCACCCTAAGCCTGGATACCTGAATGTGGACTGCTTCAGTATCAGATGAGTCACATATAGTACTGAACATTATGCAAACATCAGCGGACATCCCACTTCTGATTTTATAATGGGGGAAAAGATTGTTGATGAAGCAGCTGAAGGTGTTTGGGCCTAGGATACTATCCTGAGGAACTCCTGCAGAGCTGAGATGACTGACCTCCAAAAACCATAACCATCTTCCTATGCGTAAGGTATGGTTCCAACCCATGAAGAGTTTGCCTCCTGATTTCTACTGATTCCAGTTTTGCTAGGTCTTTTTGATGTCATGCGTGTTGAATGCAGCCTTGAAATCACTGCAGCCCTGGAGTTCAGCTCTTTTGTCCATATTTGAACCAAGGCTGCAATAAGGTCAAGAGCTGAGTGGCCTCAGCAGAATTCAAACTGGGCATTGATGAGCTGCTAAGCAGGTGCTGCTTGATAGCACTGTTGATGACACCTTCCATAACCTTATTGATGATGAGAGTAAACTAATAGGGTGTTAATTGAAAAGGTTGGATTTATCCTGCTCTTGTGTACAGGACATATCTGGACAATTTTCCACTTGTCAGGTAGATACCAGTACTATATCACAACTCAAACAGCTTGGTTAGCATAGTGCTAAGCTCTGGAGCACAAGTCTTCAGTACTATTGCTGGGATATTGCCAGGGCACATAGCCTTTTCAGAATCCAGTAACTCCAACGATCTCTTGACATCATACAGAGTGAATCTGTAATGCTGGAGACCAGTGGAGGAGGCAGAGATGGATCATCCACTTGGCACTTCTGGCTGAAGGTTGCAAGTTTCTCTGCTGTAGTTATCGCATTTACCTAACAAGCTCAAGGTGCCCAGTTTGAAATCAGGCAGAAACAGATATACTGTCTTATTATAATGAAGATGAACAAAGCGTGACAGAAAATCCTCTTACTCTATGCACAGTGCTACTATTAGACCAAGCAAAGAATAATCCACTACAATATCAGGCATTATTAAAACACCTTTAACCCAATGAAATGTCCTAACTAAAAACTATTTATAGAACTGCAATCAGGAACCAAAGCAAAGAAGTACACATTAGTTCAGGTAACCAAATGGAGGAATTCACAGACCCTGGACTGCTAAAAGTGTTTACGCTAATTCCAAATAATACTTTCTACTTGCTATTAAAAAAGCTCAGAAAATGACTTGTTATCAAGAATGTGGCAAGCACAAAGGCCATTGAAATCCAGTGCTGCATTGTTCTGCATTATGTTACAATTTCTTCCAGACCACAAAGTCTATTCATGCATCAAAATCAAATTGGTCTTTCCTTCTCCTCCTCCCAAACCAAGCTGGCATCAACAATAACCTTCTCAAAGATAACATAGCTATCTGAGACTATTGGAAGGGGCATGCACTACCAGGAACCTTCTTAATCAGAAGTCCACAGAAGGTGATTCAAGAGATGAAAAACAACAGAGTGTGCAGTCAGGACAACTTTCCTGCAAGGATCTATAAAGCTGATGGTCATGGGCTTTCACACAAACTTTGACAATTTTGCAAAGAAATCTGAGAAGGACAGATAATGTGTCTTGACTTTCACAATGTCAGTTTTCAAGAACGATGATAAATCAATTTATGATGATAACTATAGGAGGTACATCGCTTCTGCCACTTTGTAGAATCCACACGTACCACCCATCTGTCAGCATGTACATACTTCTTCAGAGTAAATATAGATTCTGAACAACTAGGGGAACAATACACGATCATGGTCACTTGCCAAATAAGAGATATGTCCAAGTCAAAGTAAACAGGTCTATATAATATTTACTGACCTATCAAAAGTTTTTTTTAAAAATACAGCTCTTTGGAGACTTTGATGTTCAGCAAAATCTGTTCCTATCCTACCACTCTTGCATGACAATACAACAGCAAGTCTTCTGTCATGAACTGGGTACCAAGTTCTTTGGTACATATTTTCCATTCCTTGAGATATTTACATCATTGGCCAGGCCAGCATTTATTGCTCATCCTTACTTGCCCTCAAAAAGGTGGAGGTGAGCAACTATTCGAACTGATACTGTCCAGTTAGTATAGGTATATCCACAACATTACGGAGGGAGCTCTAGGATTTTGACCCAACAACAATGAAGAGATAACAATAGAATTCTAAGTCAAGATAGAAAGTGGCTTGGAGAGGAACTTTTAGGTGGTGGTGCTCCCCACGTATCTGCTACTCTTACCCTTCTAGATGGCAACGATCATGTGTTTGAAAGGTGCTGTCTAAGGAGCCATGGTGAATTTTTGCAGTGCATCTTATAGATAGTACACACTGCTGCTACTGTATGCTGATGGTGGAAGAACGGAATACTTATGCACACAGTTCCATTCAGTCAAGATGCTGTGTCCCGGAGGTGTCAAGTTTTTTGAAAATTAATGAAACCACACTCAGTCAGGAAATTGAGGAGTATGCCAAAACACTCCTTATTTGTGCCTTCTAGAAAGTGGGGAGGCCTTGGGGAGCCAGGAGCCAAGTTAGTCACTGTCTGATTCCAAGAGTCCAATCTGCTCTTTTAGCCACAGTATTTATGTGAATAGTCCCTGGTCAGTTTGTGGTCAATGGTAACCTCAGGTAATCTCTAACTCATAAGGATACCAATTTAGATCTGTGAATTTAAGCGTTGTTTTTCCAAATTAACACTGTATAAAAATACAGGAACAGCAGTAGGTCATTCAGTACCTTGAGCTAGTCCACCATTTAAAATAGTTGATCAGTGGTCTAAGTTATCAGTGTCTTTTAATACTTTTGGTTCATAAAAAAAGTCCATCAACTTCTAAATTAGCATCAACTGTCATTTGTGGAAGAGAGAGTTACAGACTTTCACCACAATGTTTTCTGTATTTCACTCCTACAGATCAGGTTCTCATTCTCAAACCACATTCTCTATTCCTAGACTTTTCACCAGATGAGATGGTTTCTCTCTATCCTGCTTATTTACTGACCATAATATTTTGATTAGATTAAGCAGAGATGCAGGAGACATTTTACTCCTTATTTCCTTAGCATTCCTTCTATAATAACAGAAAAATGTGTTATTTTGTTTAGCTAATTTCTTGGCACAGCAGACTTTTACCCTGGATTCTCAGTCTTTTCAGATTAACAGTAGGTTTTAATGAGACTTCAGCAAGACTTGAGAGAGGCAGGAGTTCCCACCAAGATTTCTGTATGTGGAAGAAAGAAAGACTCACTTGATTTACCACTTCAAAGTAGATGCCCAGTGTAGTGCAAGGATCCAAACTGCAAACTTTCCATTGGCATGTGCCACCTACACCCAGCTCCTAAAAGAACAGAAAAAATTTAATCAAATGCATGTCTGCTTGAATTGTCCATCTATACTACAAACGTATTTAAGAATGGAGCAGATATCAAATCTGCTGCAACAAGTCAATTCTTTCAAATAGTTTGAATTATTAAGTACAGCAAATTTTTTTGATTAGAAAATTTTTAAAACTGTAAAGTGCTTTAATTGGCTTATAATTTTAACCTGCCTTTACACAGTCTTCAGAGAATCTTAAAACTGATGTTACTTTTCTCTTGATACTTGGATTAACACGCAAGTTAAGACATTTCCAATTATCAAGCTCTGTTACCAATTGCCATTATTTGATGTTCCATAAGACATGAGTAGAAGGCAGGCCATTTGGCCCATTGAGTTCACCCCGCCATTCAATCATGGCTGATGGGCATTTCAACTCCACTTACCAGCATTCTTCCCGTAGCCCTTAATTCCTCGTGACATCAAGAATCTATCAATCTCTGCCTTGAAGACATTTAGCGTCCCGGCCTCCACTACACTCTGCGGCAATGAATTCCACAGGCCCACCATTCTGTTCTGAATTGACCCCCTCTAACTTTAAGGCTGTGTCCATGGGTCCTAGTCTCCTCGCCTAACGGAAACAATTTCCTAGCATCCACCCTTTCCAAGCCATGTATTATCTTGTAAGTTTCTATTAAGTCTCCCCTCAATCTTCTAAACTCCAATGAATACAATCCCAGGATCCTCAGCCCGTTCCTCGTATGTTAGACCGACCATTCCAGGGATCATCCGTGTGAATCTCTGCTGGACACGCTCCAGTGCCGGTATGTCCTTCCTGAGGTGTGGGGACCAAAACTGGACACAGTACTCCAAATGGGGCCTAACCAGAGCTTTATAAAGTCTCAGTAGCACAACCGTGCTTTTATATTCCAACCCTCTTGAGATAAATGACAACATTGCATTCGCTTTCTTAATCATGGACTCAACCTGCATGTTTACTTTAGAGGATCCTCGACTAGCACTCCCAGATCCCTTTGTACTTTGGCTTTACGAATTTTCTCACCGTTTAGAAAGTAGGCTATGCTTTTATTTTTTTTTCCCAAAGTGCAAGACCTCGCATTCGTTCACGTTGAATTCCATCAGCCATTTCCTGGACCACTCTCCCAAAGTCCTTCTGCAGCCTCCCCACTTCTTTCAAATAATGTGGACTTCTTTAAGTCCAGATAAATTAAAAATCTTGCTGATTGAATGCAGAGTGGAAGTGAACAAAGTTGGTCATTTGAAAACAAAATAATAGCCCCATTGGAGCTTAAAAATGCCAGAAAGTTAGGTATGGAATGTCTACAAACAATAAACTCAAACTTACATTCTCAGACACAGAAGGCCCTTTGGAATTCAGAGACACACAGGTCCCAATTGCACCAGCAATCTTCAGTTCTCTAGTCGTCTGAAATAAAGTATTGATAGATTTGTGTCAGTGTAATGAAATTACATAATCTCCTCTCATAAATTTGTGAAGAGCAAACAAAATACAATGCAGTAACAAGATGTTGCCATCAGTTCAAAAAGAACTTCTGCCTACCACACTATCAAGCAACATCATGTATGAATTTCAATGTCAATGCCAGGCCAGGCATATTGTCCTTACTCCTCAGTGGCTGGAAACAACATGTTCATTCAGTTGCTTGTAATAGAATACAGATCATAATCAACCAGCTTCCAAATTTTTGTTCTACGTGTTTGGGGAGCATTTGCGGACCACTCTCGATGGGCTAATAGTTACAACCAACAACCAACTTAAGGGGATGTCAAGTTTGTTACATCTCACATTTACATTTGCAAGAAATTACATAGATTAATATACAAGGATCTTTTTTCTACAAATGTCAAGAATGTGTACAACCATTGGGCTTTTTTGGTTACCCAGGAGCTTAACGAATTGGGTCACTGTTTCTAAGATGCAAACCTTTAAAGTGTGTATTGCTTCTAATGGAATTCCAGCCCCATTGGTTTAAATGGTGCAGCTATTCTAACATTCTCTTATAATATAGGGTTGCATGAGAACAGAACTACTGCGTTACAGCAGAACCGATTGTTCCATTCAGGGAGAAATTAAACTACAATCTATAAATTTTCAAAAATGACAATGGATCTAAATTCATCTGTAGGCTTGTTGATTCAAATCTGTAACAGCTAAATTATTTTACTAGTGTCTTATTATTAAAAATAAAAATCAGTAACAAAAACAAATTAAATCAAGTGACAAGATTAGAGTGGTGCTGGAAAAGCACAGCAGGTCAGACAGCATCTGAGAAGCAGGAAAATTTCCTGATGAAGGGCTTTTGCCCGAAATGTTGATTTTCCTGCTCCTCAGATGCTGCCTGACCTGCTGTGCTTTTCCAGCACCACTCTAATCTTGACTCTAATCTCCAGCATCTGCAATATCTACTCTGTCTAAATGAAATACCCAACAGCTTAGGCATAAGCAAACTATATTGTAAACCAAACCTGGTCATGGCAACAGATGCTGCAATAGATTCTCACAGAGATTACAACACAGCAATGGCCAAATGGTAATATCACTACACTGTTAATTCAGAGATGCAGGGAATGTTCTGGGGATTCAGGTTTGAATCCCATCATGGTAGATGATGTAATTTGAACTCTAAAATCTGGAAGGAAGAATCTAACAATGATCGTGAATACATTGTCGATTGTTGGAAAAACCCATCTGGTTTACAAATGTCCTTTAGGGAAGGAATCTGCCACCCTTATCAGGTCTGGCCTACATGTGACTCCAGACCCATAACAATGTTGACTCTTAATTGCTTGCTGGGCCATTAGGGATGGGCAATAAACGCTGGGTTGTCCAGCAACACCCTCATCACGTGAATGAATAAAAAATAAAAATTTAGACGGAAACCTGGTTTGAATTTATTCTCTTCCAATTCGGAGATAATGAGATGTCACATTTCTACGATTCTGCTGGTGTACATTTTTTGAATCAAATAGTAGATGTTGAAAAAAAAATTCAGTGTCATTTTCTCATGTTATAATAGAAGATTAAAATTGCAAATGCTTATACTACATTCTAACCCAAGATGAAATTACAGTCTTATGATCATTTCTGACACACTGCATTTCACAGAGATCATTTTTAATTCTGCTTCGAGCACTTACATGTTAGCAACTGATGTCACGTCCACAAATTACATTGATGACTTGTATTAAAAAATTAAGATCCCTAACTTAAAAATCACACCTGCCAGGTGAAGCCACTTTTCACTGTACTTAATGCTCACAAAGATAAATCATTACAAACAAGACACAAACACAGTCACAGTGACGGCTGGGGAAGTATAAATGATATTAATGATAAGCACAGTCAGCATTATCATGTAAACTAGTTGTTACAAGACTTCGGAAGTTATGTCAGGTTCAAACAGATAGTCAACACCAGATGTGGCCCAATACTTGGAACAGTGATTCAGGATGCTTATTGTTGCTTTTGTGCCATCAATAATGTGCAGAACAACATCACACTATGATATTAAGTACTTTCATTTTCACTATGTAAAATGAGTGATGTCTCCCTCCACCAGAAAAAAAAACTTGGGCGGGATAAAAGTAAATCAGGTCAGGCAGCATCCAAGGAACAGGAAATTCGATGTTTCGGGCATAAGCCCTTGATGAACAGGAAACATCGAATTTCCTGTTCCTTGGGTGCTGCCTGACCTGCTGCGCTTTAACCAGCAACACATTTTCAGCTCTGATTCCAGCATCTGCAGACCTCACTTTTTCCTCCATAAAAGTAAATCATGAAAGCAAGTGAAAGGAAGAAAGAAAAACAACAGGCATTCCAAATGCTCGCTAGTAATACAGTGTTAGTGATATCCTCATCAACAGTTTGATAAGTTAATTCAGAAGTTAAAAACATAACATGGGAATTGAAAGCACCCTCTCACCTTAAGCTCTAAAGTGGCACCAAAAGCCATCCTGAAATCCCCCTGAAGACCTTTGCTGAAAACCCTTTGAAATGTTTGCTTGAAGAGGGAAGTGTTGAAGGAGTCCCCCATCACAATGTAACCTCTGGGTTGACAGAAATGGACACAGATTGTAAAGTTATTTAATGTACACTTTGTGACATTCACCAATGTATACTTCAAATATTTTTCAACAAGAAATATGTCTGTTACTTCCATTACAAGGCTGAGAATGAGCTTCAGATGGAAGACAGTAATCAAATCTTCATGAAAATCTCTGGAGAATGCATTGGATTTCTAAAGCTTGCTCGAGTTGGTCATTAAAGGTTGTGGGTTCAGGTCCCAGCAGAGTCAAGTTTGGGGATCCAGTTGTGGCACCATGGTAGTGTCCCTAATCCTGGACCAAGAGGCCAGGATTTAATTCTCACCTGCTCCAAAGGTAGGTAATAACCTCTCTGAACAGTTTGATTAGAAAAATAGGTAATAAAAAAAAACAACAGCATCTCAGCCAGTCATCCCACTACACAGGAGAGCAGTTATTCACTGCAGAACCAGACTTTGAGTTTATTATGTTTCTTGTCTCCTGTCTCTGCCTCAAAGACATGACCATGTATTTCTACCCTTTAAATATATCTGCAAGAGCTCGGTTTCTTCATTTCTGACTCTATTTACTGTTGTTTTAATTTTTCCTTTGTTGTCTAGTTTCCAAAATATTCACAGTTTTCAAGCTTGCTTTTTGAGATTTTAAGCTTCTGCTCTTAAGAGAAAGTTTCCTTAATTTCCTCCTAAAGCCACAAATGGATATTTCCTTCTGTGCTTTTATGAACCATGGAATAGTTTTGTTGTAACATCCTGCTCACCCTCCAAAGTGGTTGAGAGTCAACAGACAGTTGCTAATGCCATGAGAGCCTCAGCTGAGCCAGGCTTCTAAGCTTAAAAATGGTCCCTCTACTTCAGAAGGGCCACTGGTTTGGAAATTAACTATTGCATTTCAACCTTGACTTCTTAAATGCGACCAAGTGTAAACTCTATCTGAGGGGGTTTTATTTAGCTTGTTCTTGTTGTAATCCTTCCTACTCCCTTGATGGTCCTTAATTGTGCAAAATTAGCCAGTGTATTTTTTTTTCAGTGCAATATTCAATATTTTGATGAGGAAATCATTTTAAATAAAAATCAGAGACATTACCATCTTTAAATGTTACATACTAATAATGGAGAAAATCTGATCATATTTCATCCAATCACTTTCTGAATATTCATATCAACTAAGTGTTTGGTTATTTTAATGGAGACTCATGGAACTTTGCTTCATCAGGAACCCTTACTGTTCTCTCAAAACAAGAGAAAAAAGATTCAACTCATCAGGTTGAGAGAACTATAAATCCATTGCTTATGGTTTAAGTTACACAATAACTAGATCTCAATGTTTTATGTGGAGGCTCAGTGGTTAGCACTGCTGCCTCACAGCACCAACGATTTGGGTTCGATTCCCACCTCAGGCGACTGTCAAGCGACATCCTCCCCGTGTCTACTTGAATTTTCTCCGGCTGCTCCGGTTTCCTCCCACAATCCAAACAAGTGCACATCAGGTGAATTGCCCATTTAAGTGAGTTAGTCAGGCTAAATATAGGGTGGGGTAGGGGAATGGGTCTGGGTGGGTTACTCTTTGGAGGGCTAAAGGGCCTGTTTCCATACTGTAGGGATTCTAATCTAATCCATTGGTAAACACTTGCCCAGTCAGGTTGCAGCAACACTTTAATTCCAAAAGACCGGTCTGATCCAGGGCACAAGCATAGATGTCAATGCAATGTCCATTTACTGCTGCACGGTTTGCTAGAGCGTCATAGTGCTGAAGAGAAGAACAAATGAAAATTACAAAACATAACTGAAAGAGAACAATCCTAACAACAAAGCCAGCACAGGAACAGTCAAATGTGGAGATCAAAATCATGATTACAGCTTTAGTGATGCCGAGAGTTTGCGGAAGCGAGAGCAAGTGGTCTTCTAAAGAAGGATCAAACTAAAGAATGAAGGAGGGAGCACGTACGTTACTCTTATCACATTTTAGGGTATTTGAGAGGGTTTAAAGTGCAATAATTGTTACATTGGTAAACACAACAGCCAATTTGTGAGGTTTAAAAACAAAATGAATGAGTACAGAGTAACTTAGTGGTTAGCACTGCTGCCTCACAGCAGCAGGGACCTGGGTTTGATTCCACCCTCAGGTGACTGTGTGGAGTTTACATGTTCTACCCATGTCTTCTTGAGTTTCTACCGGGTGCTCTGGTTTCATCCCACAGTCCGAAGTTGTGCAAGTTAGGTGGATTGGCCATGCTAAATTACCCATAGTGTTCAGAGACGTGTAGGTTAGGTGTGTTAGCCATGGGAAATGCAGAGTTATAGGGATAGGGTAAGGGAATGGGTTTGGGTGGGATGCCCTTTGGAGGGTTGTTGTAGACTTGTTGAGCCAAATGGCCTGCGGGGATTGTATGGATTATTCTATGGATGATTAAATAATCTAATTTTGGTGGTTGTTGTTTGTAGGAAGTAATTTTGGTCAGGAAATCAGAACTTGCTACGATAAAACTAGTGACTCTAGATTTGTATGTACATTTTTAAGCAGCCAGAAATGTCTTGATTTAATGACTCATCCAAAAGATGGCATCTCTTACAATGCTGTGGTCACTCAGCATCGTGCGGTGTTGTCAATTCAGATTATATGGTCAAGTACTGAAGTTTGACATGAAAAGTTGAGTCAATAGCATTGTACTAGCAGAGCCAATGCTAATCAATGAATCAAGAGTGCAATAGTGATTAACTATCACAATTTCATTCCATAAAATGAATTTAAAAATCAAAAAACTTCTCAACTACAAAATTTCTATCTCACCAGTGAATTATTTAACAGTAATCATTCATTGCTGTAAAAGAAAATCCACTGGTAACTTAATCGAGGTACAATTGAATTTATTTTGATGCCCATCCAGATGGAATTGGGTAAATTATAATGAGTGGGCTGGTTTAAATTTTAACATGCAAGAAAGTATTAATCAAATCAAAGAGAATTTGATAGACATAGGGAGAAACAAGTTTTACTCGCAAGAGGATAAAAATGTAAATCATTGACAAAAAAACAAAACTGGGAAGAAGTGTAGTGGTAATGTTACTGGACTAGTAATCAAATGACCAGAGCAAGGCTTTAAAGTTATGGGTTAAAATCTCACCAATTATTAAATGGCAGGATTTTAAATTAACTAATAAATTTTGACTATTACAGGAAAGCTGGGTTGAGAGTGTGGTGTTGGAAAAGCATAGCTGGTCAGGCAATATCCGAGAAGCAAGAAAATCAATGTGCTTTCATCAAGAAAGCACCTCTCAGTAATGGTATCATGGAACTACTCTAAAATTTTGTTAAGATCCATCTGGTCCTTTGATTTCTATCACAGAAGCAATCTGGTATGTTTATCCAGTCTGGTCTATATGCAAGTTTACTTGGCCTCTGAAATGGCCAAGCAAGCCACTCACAGTTCAAGGGCAATTTGGGAAGAACAACAAATGCTGACCTTGTCAGTGATGGCTATATCCCATGAAAGAATGAAACAAGTTCACTCTCTAAATCTCTTAGCTTGTATGCCAAAAACTATTAAATAATTAGTGACATTCCATGCAACTATAACATTCTAAAATATAAAAAAAACGACAAACCTTGGTCGCTTTCTTTAGGAATCGTGCATTATCCTTTTCTATATCATGCCATGAGCGAATGGGTGATTTAAGCTCATCCCCCACTACCATGCCGGGGCCCTGGGTAGGTGGTCCTCCGGTGAACAACATTATTCTAGCTCCAGTGTTAGGAAAGCTACCCTGAGGAAGGCATTCAAATATTAGAATAATAAAACAAAGATCGACAGGAGATCAAGATAGGAGCAAATTACTGAAGATGCTGGAATCTGATCTGAAATCAACATGCTGGAGATCACACTGACTCAGGTTGCATCCATGGAGAGAGAAAGCCAACGTTTTGAGTCTAGATGACTCTTCATCACAACTGAAGTGAAGTGTGGGGGCAGGGCCTTTATGTTATAATTGGGGGAGGGGATGTGGAGTTGGCATGCTGGGGGAGAAAAGATGTTGATAGTAGAGATCGTGAACCAACTCCCATTCCTTCCCTTCCTTTTAGCTTTACTGGTTACATTCACAGTCACCATGTCTTCTCTCTATTTCCCCTACCCCAATTGGACTGCTATTTCCAGTCTGACAGTTAGGAACATCATTGTTCTGCCATTCTCGCATTCTGATCACTTAATCTGAATATCAACATCTTTTCTCCCCCAGCACTTCAACGCCACTCCTACTCCCAACCAACTGTAGCATAAATTCTGCCCCCTCCACACTTCACTTCTGCTCTGATGAGCAGTCATCTAGACATAGAATATAGAGCTGTACAGCACTGGAATGGGCCCTTCGACCCAGGACGCTGTGCCAAACAGGACACTAAACTAATCCTTTTTGTCTGCCCTTGGCCCATATCCCTCCATTCCTTGCACATTCATGCGCTTACCTAAAAGTCTCTTAAATACCCATATCATATATGCCTTCACCACCACCACCCCTGACAGTGCATTCCAAATTCTTATCACTGTGAAAAACCTGCTCCTCACATCTTTTTTGAACTTTCCCCTTCTCACCTTAAATGCACGCCTACAACTATTAGACATTTTGACTCAATACTATCTACACATCTCATAATTTTGTAGACTTCTATCAAGTCTCCCCACAAACTCCGCCGCTCCAGTGAAAACAAACTGAGATTTTCTAGCATCTCCTTATAGTTCATGTTCACTATTTCAGGCAGCACGCCGCTAAACCTCTTCTGCACCCTCTCCAAAGCCTCCAGGTAATGTGGCAACCAGAATTAAACGCAGCATTCCAAGTGCGGCTTAACCAAAGTCTTATAAAGCTGCAACATGACACCCTAGCTCTTGTACTCAATTCCCTGACCAATAAATTCAAGCATGTCATATGCCTTCTTCACCACCCTATCTACTTGCATGGCTACTTTCAGGGAGCTATGGATTTGAACCTCAAGGTCCCTCTGTACAATTTTGTGCAGGGTCCTGCCATTAACGGTATACTTTTCCTTAACATTTGATCTTCCAAAGTGCAGCATCTCATACTTACTCAGATTAAACTCCATCTGCCATTTCTCTGACCTGATCGGCAACTGATCTATGTCCCGCTGTATCATTTGACAACCTTCTACACTATCCACAACTCCACCAATCTTTGCATTGTCTGCATCTTTTGTAATCTACCCATTTACATTTTCATCCAATCACAAGCTGCAGAGGCCCCAGTACAGATCCTTGCAGAACACCACTAGTCATGGACCTCCAGACTGAAAAACAACCTTTCACCTCTACCCTCTGCCTCCTCTAGGCAAGCCAATTCTGAAACGTTAGCTTGCTCTCTCTCCATGGATGCTGTCTCACCTGCTGTGATCTCCAACATTGGTTGTTTTTAAGAGATCAAGATAATCAAATACAGTGTTGGCTTTAGCTCCCACCATATTTCAACAGCATCACTTCAAGTCACAGAACAACTTGTAGCAACAGAACTGCATTAACAACACAATTTAAAAACAAAGACTTCTTGCACATAAAGCTTCAATATATTCTTCCTCCAAATTGTGGGACACTGAAAAATGTCAGTTAGACATCTCGTATATAATTTCTTTCCCCAGATGAATTTCTCTACTGGGAAACTCACAGATTAGCACCTAGCAAACATTTAATATTGCTGAGTGTTTATTTCCAAACTAGTTGCTTAATGGCAAGTTTTCTATTGGCCAACAGAGAAGAAAAATATAAGAGTTGTTGCTTTTCCCTTTATCAAGGAACAAGAACAGTGAAAAATAAAGAGAAAATCTATCCATTAAAAATCGATATGAGATACAAACACTTTCTTTTCTTTTAGAAATTCTTGAGCTCAAACAGTTATATATGAACCTGTGAGATGACTTACTTCCAATCACTGGGTAGATTCCATCAACAACCTCTAGTTGCTGAATGAGCGAGTACAGAAGTATGTGCGAACAGTGGATATGTACGGTCAGTTTTCCCATTGTGTGGGAGACCAGTGAAGAGAGCCCAACTGACCCATGTGACAACCACACTTGTTCCAGGAAATGTTTATTAATCGATCTCCTTAATTAAAAGTCCAACAGGAAGCTAGGACCAAAGGCCTGTTCTGGCTGTATTGTTCTATGTTCTATCCAAAATGAATACTGTCGTGAGGAAATTAATTCACAATTTCTTCTAAAATAAATTAAATGTCAGGTATTAAACTACTAGGGAAATGGAGAAATGTGTTTGTTCAGTCTATTTTAATGGTTTAACATCCCAAAATAAATTACACGAACATGAAGCTACAGCTCATTACCTCCAGCAAACCAACTGCTATGGATATGGCCACACCAGTAGATCGCAAAGGTCTTTTGCCCTGAGGTACAGGCCAGGGGTCTCTCTGAAGTTCTCCAAGCAGGTCTGTCAAGTTCATGTCAATCTTCTGCACTGGCTGCAAGAACCTTAGAAAAAGCAGCATATCATCTGTGTTGTTAGCTGAAGGATCTTAAATAAGCATAAACTATCAAAGCTCACTGCCAGGCAGCTAGGTATTCCACTTTGTAAATAGTGTTAGGAATTATCAGAAGTTAAAGGAAACAGTTGGGGTGATGTTTTATTTTAAATGTACTATCTGAAATTAACCAAATTTGTAATAACAGCCTGAAGTCTTGATTCTTGAGGGTTTTATTTACTATGTATTCATTCAAGTAAAGCATTTATGATAACTGGAAAAAAAATCTTATGACCAATATTGAATAAACTGATACTGAAAATAAAGGAAGAGATCAGAAGAAACTCAATGATACGTTAAATTAATAAGTTCAAGTGGCAGAAACAGACTGTTATTTCCATACTTCATTATAAACATGGTGTGCATTCCAATAAAATCTAGTCAGAAATAAAAAGGAGTGAAGCTTTGATAAGAATCTCGAGAATTAAATATGCTCTTATGATGGTACTTCAAATGGAATATGATAACCAAACTGTCGATTCCAGATTCTAAAATGTCAGATTAATAAAAACTTGCTCTTGGAGGAATGAACATCCCTATCTAAGATTATCATGTGAATTTTAACAAATAGCTACTTAATTATTCAACATGTATTTAATAGGCAACAGAAGCTTTATAGTTGAACATTTTAATTTTGACAAATAATTAACTGAGGGAATTAGGTGGGAAAAAAGCTTCTCCCTAAATATATTTTTCTTTAAATGATAAAATATTAAGAGTTGCATGAAAAAAAATAAGTCTTAACTGCCTGCAGTGATAATACCTGCTGGATATGCCAGGATGTTCCTGTGGTTGAGGGGCCCTTCCTTGAACTGCTGCAGATGGCTTTGTGAGACCCAACATATCCTGTTCAAAGTAGGCAAAGTGAAAAAAAACTAAATACCTGTACTTCAATACAAGAAACTAATCAACCGGCTTGGTATTATGGAGATAGTGGAGATTTAATATTCTCACTCAAGTCTCTTGCACCATAGCAAGTTAAAACATACTAGTAGTTTGAAAAATATGAACACTACATTAAGCAGTAACTTATTCCTCGTCAGCATGGACATACCTTATCCAGATATATTTTAACCATTTCTGTATAAAAGTTATGTCTTTTTTACGCTTTTATGACAAAATAATTGCATAATGAAAACTAACCACATCTCAAACTTTTTCGGATGGAAACTGAGGAAGCTGAATTAACACTGATAGAAGCAATATTAACAAGAATGCTTTAGATTGATTTACTGAATAAGAGATGAGCACAGTTGAACTCAACTGTACCATTCAAAAAGGAAAATACAAAAGCTAAAATTTGTTGCAAACTTTTAAAATGGCATTAATTTGAACAATACAGGATGGAGTAAAGTTGCAAATACTCTCCTTATGAAAATAGTGTTTAGAAGCATTCATAGAAGCAGAGATGATAATAGGTTATGATTCTGCAAATGCTAGCTTCAACAAAAGAACCGTCAGTTAATGTTGTAGAACTTATACAGCACTACTGCATTAATAATTAACTTTGATGGGAAGTAGAGCAAAGTTACAAAACCTTCACTTGCAAGAAATGCATTTTTTGGCTAAAAACAATGCTGTAAAACAGAAAAACCTGGAAGTTGAAATGTCTACGTCTTGAAGAGATTTACTTCAAGTAACTTCAATGAAATCTTTGAACTTTGCAATAACCTCTCAAGCTCACCTGAATTTGCTTTGCTGTTAGGTCCTTTGTTCCCCTGAAGACATAGCTTTTGGAAATCCCTTCGCAGTTCAGTTCATGGACCTGTACCATTCGACCAAATGTAATCAGACCAACTAGTGCGTTGGAAGGAAGTAGACTCAGGGACATTTGCAGAGATTCCTTCAGAGCCTGAAGATCATCTTCCTCCAGGCAAGTATCCACCACATACAGGAAGATGAGGGGGGCCGGAGTACCTCGCTGTTCAATACCCGTTAAAAAGACCATTATGCAAATTATATAAAGATTAAGAGATACATAAGACGACTCAAAATATCTTGTGAATTCAAATCATTTAAATTACAAATTAATGTAACAAATAAAATACTATGGCATTGTAATATGAATGCAGTGAGAATGCCCCTGACCTTACCTGGACAACGTACTCAATAGTTGAAAACTGTGGCAGTAGCTCAGCTGGCTGATTTACTTCAGAAATGCCCGAGTAAGATGATGAAAACTGTAGAACAGATAATTTGCAAAGATAAGAAACAAGTAATTTTGTGACTCGACAAACACAAAAGTGTGCACTGAAAATCAAATATAGAAATCACATGGAATACGAATTTACAGTGCAAAATTCCTTCATTACACAATGTTTGGAAGGACAAAGTATCTGCAATATTGGTGGATATTTTCCATCATTCAAATATTCTAGCAGGAATATTCCACTATATTTACATTATTAAGGAAAAAACACATCCAAATTGTTATGATGAGCATTATACTTTATGAAACCTTTAGATTTAATGGCTGATAATATCCACCAGATACTTCAAGATACAGTATATTTTCACAACTCATTTGCAACAGGTGACAAAAATCATTCAATGAGAGGTGAACAAAATTGATATAATTAGTTACATTTTTGAAACAATCCAATTTCAATCTTCAAAAGATTAAAGAATATATTAAGAATATAAGTAGAAGAAGCAGGAATTTACAATTAAACATCTCAAGCTTGCTCTGCCATTCAACAAGATCAAGGCTCAAAGTTAAAAATTGCACAACACCAGGTTATAGTCCAACAGGGTTATTTGGAAGCACTAACTTTTGGGGCACTTCTCCTTCATCAGTCTTCATTAAGGCTCATCAAGGCCTCAACTTCTCTTTCATGTGAGCTCAGCACAGCTATCAACTCTGATATTTAAAAAGTCTCTCTGTCTCCTCTTCAAATACTTTCAGTGACCTAGCCCCCATAACTCTGTTGGGTGCATAATTCCAGACATTCACCAGCGTCTAGGAGAAGAAATTTCTTCATAACTCAGTTTTAAATATTCTGCGACCATGACCCTTAGTTTGAGGTTCCTCCATTTATGGAAACACATTCTCAACATCACCCTCTCAAACCCCCTCAGAGTCTTGTGTGGTTTAATAAGATTATTTTGAACTCAGGGATAAAGGCCTAGTCTATTTATCAGCTTTTGATAAGTCAAATCGTTTCAGTCAGGAATCAACCTAATGAATATCTTTTGAACTGCCAGTATATTCTAATTTGCACTGGCATCACATTGACAGTTTCCTAAATCTGCTAAACCCTCTTGGAATTCAGCAAGTCCTAGGATATTTTGACCAATGCATCCACTATCCTGCAGTCATTTTTAAAAAAATCTTAGGATGCAAGCCATTAGGTCCTGGTGACTTGTTTGCCTTTAGTCCCAATAGTTTGTCAAATACTGCGTCCCTCGTGATAGAGTTACAAGATTTTTCCTCCCATTAGCAAACTGCTTCTCTGTTTACAGTGTACTCCACATTAAAAACCACCAAATACTGATTTAAATGATCTACCATTTCACTGTTCCTCACTATCAATTACTGAGGTCCCACCCTTATCTTAGCTTGTATTTCTTTTGATATACCCACAGAGGTTCTTGTTGTTGGTGTTTATATTTCTTGCCAATTTACTTTCACAATCAATTTTTTCCATTTTTATTAGCTTTTTAGTCATCTACTGCTGGTTCTTCCGCAGTCTGTTTCAGTGATGCTGGCTTGCTGCACATTTTCTGCACTGTAGAGATTCCTTGATTCTATGATTCTTTTCCAGTCTGCACCGTAGTGATGCTGGCTCATCACACATTCTGCCAAGTCCCTAAATATTAGAGATTATCCACTACAAATTATGCATTGTAGGTACAAGGGGATTAATAATTTAAATAAGAGCTATTCCATCCAGATAAAGATAGACATGTTCCATGATTTGACTTGATTGTCGAACACTCACCTGCAAAGTATTAAATAGACGTACTTTAAGGTCTTTGGAACATTAAAATTTTTAGAGCATCAGTGCTCTTCTGGGTTCCCAAGTTAAAATAGTTAGACATTTTGGGTTTTGTTTTAAACTGCTTTTGTTACATCTATACTCAAAACTATTTTTACTGAGACATAGTTAAAGTATATTTCACTGCTGACAACAAAAAAAACAAGCCTTTTTGAATCCACAAGGGGCATCTATAAACAAAGGTTCTTCCATCAAGATGAATCTCTTCTTAAGTATGAAAAGTGACCTATCAACAGTGGAAAGAACATTTCCAACAATTCTTCAACCATGAATCTATAACAGCAGCTGGCAGTTCTCAAGCTGTCCTCTAGTACTCTGTGTAGAAACAATAGGTAACCCACTGACGATGGAATTGCAAAAAGTAATGAAAAGAATGAAAATGTCTGCAGTCCAGTAGCATTTTTTAAAAAAAAATTTTTTATTGAGAAATTTTATCTTTGCAAAATTTATAAAATTACAAGAATACAACAATCTAAAATTATAACATTTACAATGAACTAACAACTACCCTACTCTACAAAACAAATCAGTAAATAAATAACGCCACTCAGCACAACCACACTGAAGCTCCCAACCTTAGGAAGCCTTAATTATTACACCCATATTTATTTGGGATTCTTCCTCTCAAGATGCAACGTTCACTAAACCTATTGATCATAACTAAACAAAAGCTCTAATTAAAATGGTAGACAAATCTGCTTCCGGGTAATTCAAAAAGGGTTGCCATGACTTATAAAAACGTTCTGTTTCACGGTGCACCATGTTTGTGAGGAAATCCAAAGGGATGTGCTCCATAATTAATTTACGCCACCCCATCAGGTCCAGAGGGTTCTTATACTCCCAGCTCATCAGAATGTTCTTCCTTGTACAGTAAGTCAGAATGTTAAAAAACTTTTTTCCCATGTGCATCTGAGGAAGATAAAGTCAGCAAGCCCAAGAGAAAAGAGACTGGTCTACCTTAGAGAGGGTCCTGGGGACCAAAGTTATTACTCCTGCCACAGTGCTCCAGTACCTATGAAGCTTGTGGCATGACCACAAACAATGAGTGAGGGTGCACATGCCTATTGTGCACTTGGGGCACATTGGAGATGCTCCCTTTTTGAATTTCGCAAATGCATCCTGTGAAGCACCTTCAACAGCATAGCGTGTGTTCTGTTACAGATCCAGAACTTTCTCGCATTCTCCCAAATGTCCTCTCAAGTCTCTAAGGTGAACTCCATTCCCAACTCTTGTTCTCAGACTTCACATAGCCGCTCAATATCGCTCGAAGCACTGTACTTCGGTTGGTGGTAGAAAGCACTAATCAAGAGATTACTTGTGGCATGAAGCACTCTCTTCTGTGTCAGACCTTTAGGGGTTGGTCAAAGGCATAGTCTTTTATCGGATAACATCCCTAACCAGAAAGAAATGAAAATGGTCTCTGCCGGGCAATCCATACTTGCAGCTCATTTGGTTGAAGGATATCATAATCTCCCCCTCAAACAAGTCTCCCAAGTAGAGACTCCCCTAGTTGCCCAAAGTTTGAATCCAGGATCCATCATCACTGACCGGAATCCTGGTGTGCCACCAACTATAGGGGTAAGAAAGGAGGTTTTAGATTAACTGCCCTTGCTGTTGCATTGCTCTCCAGGTTTTGACCATATTAACACTGATTGGATTCTGACAGTATTCCATAACTGTCCTCATCTTACCCTTAAACAACAGACTAGTAAAGGGGCACTTTGCCTGGGAGGCCTTGATATCCAACCATATTGACTTCGGAACCTCAAGCCCAGTCACTCAAAGGGCAGGAGGAAGCTCAGTCAGTATGTCTTAATATCTGGAAGGTTTACTCCCCCCACCCCTTGGGGTAGCTGCAATTTGGCAAGCTTAATGAGGGGCAGCCTGTGACACCAAATAAAAGAACTAAGCAACCAGTGAGTCTCCACAATGTTTGCCTGGGAAACATCAGAGGGAACATTCACATGGGAAGTAGCAAACGACCAAGGACATTCGTTTAGATAAGGGTTATCTGACTTAACCAGGGTTTTCGAAGGCCTCCCATCTTTGAAGATCTTGCCTTATCATGTCAAGCAAATGAGCAAAGTTAGTCTTAAATAATTGATCAAAAGGTGAGAGTAACAAAAACAATTAAAGAAACCCCCCGTGCACACCACCATTTAGAGGGGAATCGTAATTCACCTTCAATATCAGGTATTCCCTTAGGCTCCCATGGGCATAGCCTTCGACTCTGCAAAATTGATCTTATATTCCGAGAAAGAGCCAAATAAATTAATGCAATGTATTAAATGGGGTACAGAAACTGCTGGGTTTGATAAGAGAAACATCATCTGCATATGATGTGATCTAATGTGCCCTTGATCCCACTTCCAGGGCAGCTATGTTGGAGTCCCTCTAGATACCCTCTGTTAATGATTCAATCACCAAACGTTAACAGTAGCAGTGAGGGGGGACAACCTTGCTGACTGCCCCTACTGATACTGAAATTACTGGATCTTACACCACTGGTGAGAACCATTGTCCAGTGGATCACTATACAAGACATTCACCCATCTGACAAAGATCTCACCGAGACCAAACCATTCCAAAGTATAAACAAGATATGGCCACTCCATCTAGTCGAACGCCTTCTCTGCGTCTAAATACATCACCAGTCCCTGAACTGATAGCTGCTGACATACTTGCATCATATTCAATAATCTTCTAATATTATTGGAGGACCTGTGGCCCTTTATAAAACCCGTATGGTCCTCCTCAACAACAGAGGGCAACATCCTCCCCAATCTCAACACAAGTGTCTTGGATAAAATTTTATAAAGTCTGAATTTAACAGTGAAATGGGCCTATATTAGATTAGATTAGATTACTTACTGTGTGGAAACAGCCCCAACGGCCCAACAAGTCCACACCGACACGCCGAAGTGCAACCTACCTAGGCCTATTCCCCTACATTTACCCCTTCACCTGACACTACGGGCAATTTAGCCTGGCCAATTCACCTAACCTGCGCATTTTTGGATTGTGGGAGGAAACCAGAGCATCCGGAGGAAACCCACGCAGACACGGGGAGAATGCGCAAACTCCACACACAGAGTCACCTGAGGCGGGAATTGAACCCGGGTCTCTGGCGCTTTGAGGCAGCAGTGCTAACCACTGAGCCAGCGTGCCCACAAATTGAAGCACAATATGAAGCACAGTCCTCCAGGGTCTTCCCTGTCTTGAGAATGAGAAACATGTTAGGCTCTCTCAGGGATGGCAGGAGGCAGTCATGACTGTATGAATATTATACACATCCAGCATCAGCCCTGACAATATATTTATAAATTCTCTGGAATTCACTTGGGAGACTATCTGGGCCGGTGTCTTTCCACTTTGGATCTATCTTACTGCCTGCTGTATCTCTTGTACTGTTAAGGGGACATTAAGAAGAGACGTCTGTGCCGAGGTCACACCTGGAAGGTCCAGGTTCTTAAAACAAAACTCTTAGCCAACCTATATAGTTCGATATAGTTAAGAGTAAAATCTCCAAAATGCTGCATTGATCTTTTTAAGAGTCACAAGTAAGAATCCCAGTGCGTTCTCTGATTGATGTAATGGATTGAGGAGGGAGGTATTCTTTTTCCTGGCCAGATATGCCACATATTTGCCTGGCCTACTGTCATGCTCAAACAGCCTTTGGTTCACGAAAGAGAGTTCTGTCTTCGCTCTTTGAGAGAGCATTGAGTACAATGTAACCCGGAGAGCTGTGACTCATTGCAGTTTAGTTACTGATAGCCAAAATATGCTGTCTCGGCTGCCTTCAACCATGCCTTGAGCAGACGCTGCTGCTTTCCCTTCTGTCACTTTCGACTGGCCGAATAAAAGATATCCCTGTAGCGTATGCCTTAGCAGTCTCCCAGAGTACAGACAGGTTACTAGCTGTATCCGAATCGATAGCCAAGGACACTTTAAATTCACTCGAGAAGTACTCGATAAACTTATTGTCCTTGAGAATAAATAGAGCAATTTGCCAATGCTGCGAACCTGTTCCATTGCCCTTAATTTTAACCTCCAAAACACAGCTGCATTATCAGAAATGGCTATGTTTCCAATTTTACAGGACACCGCCGAATCCAGAAAAACCGAGGGGAGCTAAAAATGGTCTATCCTGGTAAGACACTTTTGCGGATTAGAGAAAAAGGTGAAGTCTCTACCTGTAGGGTGGAGACATCTCCAAACATCCACCAGTCCCAATTCCACACGTTAGTCAACTAGTTGCTTAGATTGCAAGAGAAGTTTGGGCATTCTATCTACTGTGGGGTTCATCAGATGATTAAAATCTCCCCCTATAATATTGTGTCGCATTCCAAGGGCAATCAAAGTCGAAAGTGCAGCAGTCAAGAATTTGAGGGGGTGTGCTGGGAGACTAAACATTTAGAATGCCATACTCTTCACCGTGTATTAAAGCTTTAAGAATTACGAACCGCCCACATTTATTTTAATTTGGTCTAATAACCTAAATGGGAGATCTTCTGGACAAGTATGGACAGTAGGCATAAATTAGCAACTTTAAGGTTGGCAAGATGTAACAAGTGCCACAGGGATCTGTGCTGAGGCCTCAAATCTTAACAGATCTTATAAATGATTTAGATGAATGAATTGAAGGTATGGTAACTAAATTTGGAAAAGTAGTTGGGAAGAAGAGATAAGGAGGGTATAACCATCATGGATGTGTTAGGTGAATGGACAAAGATCTGAAAATGAAACATAATGTAGGAAAATGTGAAATTGTCTATTTGGCAAGAATAATAAAAAAGTATTTTTATCTCAACTGGAGAGTGATCACAGAGTCTTGACACTCAGAAATCTGGGTATCCAAGTGCTTTAATCTGAAAAGATTAGTATGAAGGTACAGCAAGTAATTCTGAGCGCTGATCGAATGTTAAAGTTTAGAGCAAAGGGAAATGAATATGAAAGTGCACAATTATACTTCAATTATACATGGTACTGCTGAGACAACATTTGGAGACCCGGAATATCAATCCCATTAATTAAAGAATGATAGAAATTCAATGGAGGTAATTCAGAGAAGGCTTATTAGAGTATCTGTCATGGGAATGGATGAGATGTCTTATGATGAAAGGCTGGACATGCCAAGCTTGTATCCATTAGAATTTAGATTGATTGAAATATTCAAATTCCTGAGGGTACTTGACAATGTAGATATGGAAAGGAAGAAAGGTTTCCTCTATTGGCAGAATCTAATATAAGGAGGTCACTGATTCAAAATTAGGAGTTGTCCATTTAACAGAGATAAGGCAAATTGTTCTCCCAGTGGCTTTGGTATCTTTGAAACTTGTCCTCAAAAAGTGGTGGAGGCAGAATTTTTGAATGGTTTTTAAAGGCAGAGATAGGTAGATTCTTGGTAAGCAAAGGGGTGAAAAGTTATCGGAGGTAGTCAGGATTCTTTAGTTGAGATTAAGATTAGATCAGTCATGATCTTGTTGAGTGGAGGACTGGGCTTGACTTCAGTTAACTCAATGATCCAATTTCTACTGTTTTCTGGGAAAGAGAATTGTACAATTCTCTCAAAAGAGATAAATGATCTTATCTCATCTATTCTTCTCAAACTGAGTACTCAAACTCTAGTTTCTCCTACAAGGAAAACATTCCCTCAGAATCCACCCTATTAGGTGTCCTCAGGATTTTTTTTAATTCCCCCCAAATAAGATCATCTTTCATCCTTCTAAACTTAAAACAGTAGAAACCTGTAAAATCCCATCCTTCAGAATCCACAGGATACTGTGGGTATTTAAGTGTGGAACACTTAAATGAATAGCAGAACTTTGGAAAGCTAGAACAAGAGTTTAGCCTTTTTCAAAAATTTCTTCATGGCCAACTGTTATCTTTCATTTTGCCAACTCACACATTAGGTGGTTAAAATTCCCCAAACCTTACCTGGTTTCTCTGGAAACAAAAGTTGCATGCCCATAATTTTGCTCTATAGTCCACTTGACTGTTTTAAAATAAGAAAAAAAAAATCAAGTCAATCTTGTTACTTTGAAGAACAACTTTATTTTTCATTATGCAAATATATTTTTATTTACTTTGAGCATATTTAAAATGGGACACATATCACATCATTCAATTCTGTCCATCTATAAAACTCAAAAATTGTGAAATTAAGTATTATGCTAGTCTGACAAAATACACTAGGCTACATAATTAATGGTTTGATTTAAAATAATAGGAATATTTAGAAAGTTTTTTTTTCTTTTTCTGGCCAAGTCTAGTCTGATCAGTCTCGTTATATATAATATTCGTTAGTAGCACACCAATCCAAATCAGAACACATAGGCAAAAATATTCCTGACCATTTCAATGTAGTTTACCTGACTGAATCAGAAAATTAGGGATTTAAATAGCTGACACTGCAAGGAAGTCAAATATAATCAAATGGATCAATTTACTTCAACCTGCAGGTTTTCATTCAGTCTCCAATAAACCACCCTAATCACGTCATCTCATACTTTAAGCATAGAAGAGATTGATGAAAAGGTCATACAACCTAAAAATTGGAAGATCTCATCAAATAGCATGTATTCTTAGTTGTTCATAACAGACAAGGTTCAGATCATACTCAACCAGTGAGCATTTACAGCACTAACAACAGTGTCCAAATGGCACACGTTCCAGAACATACCCTAAATAATCCTGAGTGTGGGAAGAGTTATGCTGAGAAATAATTTAGGATTATCAGTTGAGAATCATTGTTGGCATATTTGTACATACCAGAAGCTACATAGATTAATACATGAGGCCCTGTTCTTTGTAGACAGAAAGAACATGTATACACACCATTTCAATGAAAGAGGTAACAGCCATTATCTGCTTCATTTTTCAGAGTGATACTTGTTGGTCAAAGTCAACACACCAGATTTAAAATTTAAACAAAGCTTAGCAGTTGTCAGTCATCATTAACTGAAACAGTCACCATGGCAATGCTTCCATCAAAGACTACTTGCCAACAATCAGCTCTTTCCTCTCAGAGGATAATATTGTTTTTTGGGTTTCATTTAGTACTTCTTGTGAATTGTCCTGATGAGGGCAAGAATAAAACTTTGACAAAAAAGGTTTTTCAAAGATAGTGCGTCATCAGTCTTAATTTTAAAATGTAATATAAATTGCAACTCCCCAAAGATCATATCAAGACAGAATCCATATGCTGGTGGTCAAATTCAATAGAAAGCAAATTACTGCATAATCATGCCACTAACCAAAACTGCATTTCATTGGAAAATGCTACAAAATCCACTTTGTTGTGACTTTTGAGAAAGTAGTTTAATTGTTACAAAATGACCTAAACAACATTACAGGTACAAGAATCTTGAAATTAAAAATACCTCACATCCAGGAGAAAAAGAAATGTGCAATACAATATGACTAAATGAAATAAAGAAAAAATAGGCCAAGGACATTAACCAAATAAAGGCGTTCAGATGTCTGTATTAAATATTCAATATTTAGCTCTTTCATGGTTTATAACAGTAATTTCAACAAGAAAACTACATTTCTGCATTAAAACCTCTTCAGGTTCTGGATTGTACACCTTTGAAAATATATTGGGACAATGTTATGATTTTGCTGTTGGATCAATTTTCTCTTAGTAAGGGTTGACAGTACAACCTATCTTAGAATGAGGTCCACAGCAAAACACTAATCAATTCTAATTTCATTTCTATTGGTTTATTGCTTGCAATATACAAATGTATAAATAACTAAAAGAATTTTAAAATAAGACAATTCTTATCTTTTAAAACAAATATATCAATAATGAGATTCCAGATACTGTACCACAGTGGATTGAGGACAGCCCTACAGGTAGCCCTGCTGCACAGCACGGGTTCATATTGTATTGGCGGCAGATCTGGACGTTCTTTTAAAGGTGTAAAGAGACAAGCCAAAGGAACCACCATGCGCGTAGCCTCAAGTCGACTGGATGGCCACACATTCCAGCTGAACCGAACACCGTCACGTTCTTCATTTTGTTGAATGAATTCCTGGTATGTTGCCATGACTGCTGTTTTCTACAAAAAAAAACAAAATCACAGAATCACAAAAATGATACAGCATAGGACGTAGCCATTCAGCCAACATAATCTCCAAATAACTAATTCAGCTAGTATTTCCCATACCTTTTCTTCATACTGTGCAGCCTTTTCAGGTAATATTTAAAGATATTTGCTCTGAATGCACCACATAAGCATTAAAAATATGGAGAGAGCAAAATTCAGGTATGACAATTGCAATTATGTATTTTTTTTAAAAATCACTCTCCTATGTAGATTGAATACATACAGGGAGATTTTTACTAAAACACTGTATTTAAAGATATAACAATGACTGCAGTTGCTGGAAACCAGATTCTGGATTAGTGGTGCTGGAAGAGCACAGCAGTTCAGGCAGCATCCACGGAGCAGCGAAATCGACGTTTCGGGCAAAAGCCCTTCATCAGGAATAAAGGCAGAGAGCCTGAAGCGTGGAGAGATGAGCTAGAGGAGGGTGGGGGTGGGGAGAAAGTAGCATGGAGTACAATGGGTGAGGGGATGAAGGTGATAGGTCCAGGAGGACAGGGTGGAGTGGATAGGTGGAAAAGGAGATAGGCAGGTAGGACAGGTCCGAACAAGTCATGGGGACAGTACTGAGCTGGAAGTTTGGAACTAAGGTGAGGTGGGGAAGGGGAAAATGAGGAAACTGTTGAAGTCCACATTGATGCCCTGGGGTTGAAGTGTTCTGAGGCGGAAGATGAGGCGTTCTTCCTCCAGGCGTCTGGTGGTGAGGGAGTGGCGGTGAAGGAGGCCCAGGACCTCCATGTCCTCGGCAGAGTGGGAGGGGGAGTTGAAATGTTGGGCCACAGGGCGGTGTGGTTGATTGGTGCGGGTGTCTCTGAGATGTTCCCTAAAGCGCTCTGCTAGGGGGCGATGGCCTTCTTCTTTTGAGACCGCAATTTCCCTTCCCAAATGGTGAAAGATGCCCTCCAACACATCTCGTCCATATCCCGCACCTCCACCCTCAGACCCCACTCCTCCAACCATAACAAGGACAGAACGCCCCTGGTGCTCACCTTCCACCCTTCGCATAAACCAAATCATCCGCTGACATTTCCGCCACCTCCAAAAAGACCCCATCACCAGGGATATATTTCCCTCCCCACCCCTTTCCGCCTTCCGCAAAAACCATTCCCTCCGTGACTACCGTGACCATGCATCCCTACAACCTTCCCCTGCCATCGCAGGAACTGTAAAACCTGTGCCCACACCTCCTCCCTCACCTCTATCCAAGGCCCTAAAGGAGCCTTCCACATCCAAAGTTTTACCTGCACATCCACTAATATCATTTATTGTATCCGTTGCTCCCGATGCGGTCTCCTCTACATTGGGGAGACTGGGCGCCTCCTAGCAGAGCACTTTAGGAAACATCTCCGGGACACCTGCACCTTCCAACCCTACTGCTCTATGGCTGATCAAATTAACTCCCCTTCCCACTCCACCAAGGACATGTAGATCCTGGGCCTCCTCCATCGCCAATCCCTAACCACCTGATGCCTGGAGGAAGAACGCCTCATCTTCCGCCTTGGGACCCTACAACCACATGGGATCAATGTGGATTTCACCAGTTTTCTCATTTCCCCTCCTCTTACATTGTCCCAGTTGCAAGCCTCCAATGCGGCACCGGCCTCTTGACCTATCTATCTTTCTTCCCACCTATCCCCTCCACCCTATCCTCTTTTCCCTCGCACCTATCACATTCCCAGCTACCTAACCTCTAGCCCTACCCCCTCCCATTTATCTCTTAGCCTCCCTGGCCCACAAACCTCATTCCTGATGAAGGGCTAATGCCCAAAACGTTGATTCTCCTCCTCCTCGGATGCTGTCTGACCTATTGTGCTTTTCCAGCACCACACTCTTGAGTCTGATCTACAGCATGTGCAGTCCTCACTTTCTCCTACTGGACTCACCACATAAACACAGTAGCTACAAGAGCAGGTCTGAGGCTAGGAATACTGCAGCGAGTAACTCACTTCCTGTCCATCATCTACAAGACACAAGTCAGGAATGTAATGAAATACTCCTCACTTGCCTGGATGGGTGCAGCACCAACAACACTCATGAAGCTTGACACTATCTGGGACAAAGCCTCCCACTTGACTGGCACTACATCCACCCTCTCCACCAGCAATGCTCAGTAGCAGTGTGTACTATCTACAAGATGCACTAAAGAAATTCACCAAAGATCCTTAGACGGCACCTTCCAAACGCATGACCATCTCCATGTAGAAGGACAAGGATAGCAGATGCATGAGAACATCATCACCTGCAAGCTCCCCTTCAAGTCACTTACCAGCCTGATCTGGAACCATATTCACCGAGTCTTTACTGTTGCTAGGTCACAATACTGGAATTCCCAGTGGGTCAACCTACAAGGGCAACCAGGAACGGGCAATAAATGCTGGCCAGCCAGAGACGTTCACATCCCAAAAAGGAATGAAACAAAAATAGGGTTGAGAAACATATTAGCCATGATCAAATCGCAGAACTGAATGGTCTGGCTCTGCTCCAATATATTATGGTCACAGTCCAAAAGCTCTATAACTGCTCCATTAATGAGCTCGCCCTTTAAAAGATAGAGCTATTTATTAATTGTTGTACAATGTCAGCATGATTTGCAACCCTCTCAGTTGCTGAAACAATCTGAATCCAAATGCAGCAAGACCTGGATGACATCCTGGCTTGAAATAGTAGCAAGTAACATTCATGGAAGGGCTTAAGCTTAAATGTTGACTCTCCTCCTCAGATGCTGCGTGACCTGTTGTGCTTTTCCAGCGCCACACTGATCTCCAGCATCTGCAGTCCTCACTTTTTCCCAGTTGTTAAGACGCAGGTAATGACCATTTACAACAGTAATAAATTGAATCATCACCCCTTGATATTCAAAGACAATACTTTCACTGAATTCCAACTATCAATATCCAGAGAGTGAACTACAGTTATAACAGCAAGTCAGAGTTCAGGAATTCTGATGAAATAAACACACCTCCTGACTTCTCAAAGCCTGCATGCCATTTACAAGATACAAGTTAGGAGTTCAATGGAATATTATTTGCTTGGATGGATGCAATCCAAAATCATTCAAGCAGCTTAACACCAACCAAGACAAATTCATCTATTTCATTGTCAAACCATGTAGCATCATCAACATTCACCCCCCTCCATCATTAACCCCGTGGCCCCATGACAGCAATGTGCACTGAGATCACATTGGAACAACTTATCAAGGCTTCTTAGAAAGCACTTTCCAAACTTGCGATTTCTATCATTCCAAAGGGGAAATGTAGCAGATACATTAGAACATCACCACCTGCAACTTCCCTATCAAAATTACTCAAGATTTTTAACATTTCTACCAAAGTTCCTTTTCACATTCTCCACTGAAAGGAGAACAGCGCCAGTGTCTCCATTCTCTCCAATAACTGAAATCCCTCAACTACATGACCATACCGACAAATCAATTTTCCCCTTTTATTTAAGGACTTAACATCTTTCAAAACAGTTTCTTGCATGATACTTCAGTTGTGATCTAATCAGTATTTTATAATGGGTTAGTACAATGTCCTTGCTTTTAAACTCCATTGCTCTATCAAAACTACAATTTGCCCTTAACAGCCAATGATTTGTCACTGCACTTCCTATAAAATTGTGCTGCCTCACCTCAATTCTTTGTACCAAAATTTATAATTTCCTACTTCTCCACCATGGCCTATTCCAGTAGACTATGTCATCCTGAATCTGCTTTGATCTACTTATTGTTTACCACTATTTGACCCTTATATTAAGTTTGAAATAGGCTCCATTTGCTCATGTTAGGTCATTTAAATCAAAAACAGCACTGCCCCTCAGTCAACTCATAGGAGTAAATGAATTAAGAGCAAGGGTAGGCCATTTGCCCCTCTTGCTTGTTCCACCATTTAATAGGATCATGGCTAATCTTACTAATGGCTAATAAGTTTCACAACAGCTTTCTGAAAGGAAGGAGACCAGAATTGCACACAATATTCCAACAGTGACCTAACCAACGTCCTGCAACCAGCCACAACATGACCTCCCAACTCCTGTACTCAACACTCTGACCAATAAAGGAAAGCATACCAAACGCCTTCTTCACTATCCTATCTACCTGCGATTCCACTTTCAAGGAGCTATGAACCTGCACTCCAAGGTCTCTTTGTTGTACTAATGTCCTTTTCATAACTGCCAATTCTTGTATCATCAGGAAAGTTAGAAATCATATCTTTGGTCTCTACATCCAAATCATCTATATACATTATAAATAATTGAGATCCCATCACTGATGCCCATGGCACATCACTCACTGCATCCTGCCAACCTAAAAGTTTCTCATTTATGTCCATTCTCTGCTTCTTATTGGCCAACCAATCCTCCATCTAGGGCAAAAGGATGGCCATTCTTATAAAAAGGAGCTTTTGTTTTGCTTCGTAATCTTTGATGGGCACCTTGTAAATAGCTTCACAAGTACAGTGGAGTATATCCCCTGACTCCTCTACTTCTCTTTCACAAAATCATTTTCACTCTGCTTGTGTACAATACGATTTTCAAAGTGCCTTGCCATATAACATTCTTAATCGCTTCAAACATTTTTCCTCTGATAGATATTTGGTTACCTGGCCTGTAGCTTCCTGTTTTCTGTCGCACTGCAATTTTAAAAAGTGGAGTTACATGAGCTATTTTTCAGTCTGATGGGAAATTTCCAGTATCTAGTGAATTCTGGAAAATTAAAAGTATTACATCTCCACTCTCAGCAGCCACATCACCCTCGGATGAATTCTATCAGGACCAGGAAACCCGGGAAATTTTGTAAGAGTTTTCTTAATACCCTTTCCCCAATGATAGTACTGTAATTAAGTTGCTCAATCCTTTTCACATTCTGATTCAGATTTATTTTGGGGATACTATATTGAAGACAGACAAAAATCATATACCATTTCCATTTTTCCATTATTAATACCCCAGTCCCTCTCCCTGTCCAAGGAGCCAATATTCCCCTTACTTCCTCTTGCTTTTCAAATGCTTGAAAAAACTTTTAAGTTCCGTTTTTATATTTCTAACTTGCTTGATATTACATTGTAATTTCTCTCTCCTTATTTCTTTTTGGTCTGTTACTCATCTTTTCATTTCAATTTAATAATATCTTCAGCTTCCTTAGTTGGCACTGATGGTGCACCCTTCCCTTAGAGTCTTTCTTTCTCACTAGGGAACTCCATGGCAGAGTCCTTCTAATCTGAAAAACAACCATAAATTATTACTCTTTGCTTCTGTACTTGTCAATTTTGTTTCCATATCACAATTTCCTTTAATCATTCCACATTTTACTAGCAAGTACTATACACGTTATTTTGTCAAACACTTTTGAAAAATATACACAAGGGCAGCACGGTGCTTCATGGTTAGCAGCGCCAGGGACCCAGGTTCAATTCCCACCTTGGACAACTGCCTGTGTGGAGTTTGCACATTCTCCCCGTGTCTGCGTGGGTTTCCTCCAGGTGCTCCGGTCTGCTCCCACAGTCCAAAAGATGTGCAGGTTAGGTAAATTGGCCATGCTAAACTGCCCGTAGTGTTAGGTGTAGAAGAATGGGTCTGGGTGGGTTGCTCTTTGGACTTCTTTGGCCAATTGGCCTGTTTCCACACTGTAGGGAATCTAATCTAATCTAGAAGTACTCCATCCTCGCCAAATTAAACATGCTTATAAACGAGTCATGTGGGGCTCCTGTGGCATAATGGCAGTGTCCATACCTCTGAGCAAAGACAGAAGTTCAAATCCCATTTGACCCAGAGGTGTGTAATAACATCTGTGAACAAGCAGATCAGAAAATATCTATAAATGAATTGTGGACATCTAAGGTGTAATCCAATATCAGCTAATGGCATACCTTCCATGTAGCAGATAGCTAACTAAAACACTGAAATGAATCAGATTTTTTAAAAGTTTTGAACCCTTTTGAAATGTTCCATGGGAGCTCATGGGATGACAGAGATGTTAAATTGGCAACAAAACAGAAAGCCCAGAAATATGATATGCATCCTTAACTATACACATTAGTTCCCACATCAGAAAATTAAACTGATTCCATTAAGGTTGCCTCAGAAAAGTCATGAATATTCTGTGGCAACACAAAATGTCAGACACTTATGAAAAAAGGAAACATATAAAGCACAGAGACATTCATAGTACCAAGTTTAACCAAGGTAGGATGGCCACATAATTGATTACTGGACTACTCAAGTAGATATTCTAGGTTGAACAAAAGCTTGATCCTCATATGGTGGTTTGTTCAAAAGATACAAGGATACTGTACAATAAGAACCTAAGAAATATGAGGAGTAGGCAATTTGGTCCCTTGAATCTGCCCCAATATTTGAGACGATAATTGCTGCTGGTAGTTTTAACTTCATTTTATTGACAGTCTCCATGATCCTGGACTCAACAAAATTTGTCTCCAATTTAAATATATTCTAATAAGCCAACCTCTATGTTCCTGGGTACAGAATTCCAAAAATTGATCACACTCATCAGAAATCCCTCGCCTGTGTCTTAAATGGGAGGGCACTTATTTTAGATTTATTGTAGATTTTCCCATGAAGGGAAACATCCACCTAACACCTACTTTCTTAAGCCCTCTCTGAATCTTATAAGATCACCTATCATTTCTTCACACCTCCAAAGATTATATACCCAATTTAAGGCAAAACCCATTCATACCATGAATCAACTTAGTGAATCTTCTGTATGGCTTCAAATTCAAGGATATCCTTCCTTAAATAAAGAAACGAAGACAGAAAAAATGCATACAATATGGTCTCAACAATGCCATACACAATTGTATCAAAATATCCCTACTTTTATATTAGATTAGATTAGATTACTTACAGTGTGGAAACAGGCCCTTCGGCCCAACAAGTCCACACCGACCCGCCGAAGCGCAACCCACCCATACCCCTATATGTACCCCTTACCTAACATTACGGGCAATTTAGCATGGCCAATTCACCTGACCCGCACATCTTTGGACTGTGAGAGGAAACCAGAGCACCCGGAGGAAACCCACGCAGACACGGGGAGAACATGCAAACTCCACACAGTCGCCTGAGGTGGGAATTGAACCCAGGTCCCTGGCGCTGTGAGGCAGCAGTGCTAACCACTGTGCCACCGGGCCACCCTAATTCTACTCCCTTGCCACAAATGTCAACAGTCCATTAATCTTCCTCACCATCCTTGGTGTACACACATGCTAAAGTTTTGTGAATTGTTTTGAAGAAAAATCATACTGAACTCTAAATGTGAATTGTGCTTCTCGAGAGCTGAAGCCAGACCTGCTACTTTTCTCCAACATTTTCTCCCTTCTATTTCAGATTTTCAGCATCCGCAGTACTCTCTTTTCATTATTATGAGTTGTGACACTTACTGAATGACTCCAGCAAATATATTACACTACATCTTCAGATTCCCTTCTGCCCATCCTGCATATTAAGTACTCAAAAGAATTCTTATTTTTCAAACAGTTTCTTTCTCCTGAATCCATGTTGATTCAACTTGATTGTATTTTAGTTTTATAAATTTCTTGCTGTGACTTCTTTAATGATGAAGATTCACATTTTTCCAACAGACGTAAGACTAACTGGCATATAGTTTCTTGCTTTGTACTTTTCTCTTGATGGAGTTATTATAATTGCAGGAGATTTTCAAGAATACAACCAACACATCTACTTCTTTTAAGATCATAGAATTCAGGCCATCAGATCTAGAGGACTCATCAGCCAAGTCCAGTATGACATCTTCTATGACTGACAGAAAATTATTGACTTGCCTGGATGGTGCAACTGCAGTCATACTCAAACAACTCAACATTATCCAGGACAAAGCAGGCTGACTGGCAATTTAACCAGATTTACATTTCTACTGACTTCAGCAGCAGTACACTATTACTGCAGTATCTACTATCCAGAGGATACACAGCAACAAGTTACCACAGCTTCTTTGCCAGCATCTTCAAAATTCTGTTTCCATCACAGGAAAGGACAAGATGCACCATTCCCTGAGTTTTGTTCCAAGATACAACATCCTTAATGAAATGATATTCACCTCTGTGAATGATCCTGAAATATTTTACAAAGTTTATGAATGTATAGAAATGATTGTTGCTAATTGTTGACTCTCAACTATAACTGCAAATGTGTTGCTGGTCAAAGCACAGCAGGTTAGGCAGCATCTCAGGAATAGAGAATTCGACGTTTCGAGCATAAGCCCTTCATCTCAACCATAGACAAAATGCTGTGAGAAACAAAATTAAACAGTGCGTTTTGTATGGAGAGAAAGCTTAGAAACAAGACAAGTTCATATTTGAGGTCCATCAGCAATCTTATGATCTTAAGAATGTCCATATCGGAAATAATCAAGCAAGAACTAGAAGGCATAAGTTGAAGGTGAGAAGGGGAAGTTTTAAAAATGGATTTCATACAGAGAGTAGTGTATGTATGGAACGGTAAAGGAAGTAGTGAAAGCTGGTTCAATTACAACATTAAAAAAGGCATCTGGATGGGTACACGAATAGGAAGGGTTTAAGAGGAATATGGGCCAAATATTGGCAAACGGGACTAGATTTATTTCGGATAAATGGTCGGCATAGACGACTTAGAGCGAGGAGACGTTTCCGTTGTGTACCAGTCTCTACGATTCTAAAAAGCCCGACCTTCTGCCAAAGATCAATTCCAATCCAACCGGTTTTCTCACCATCACTCAGTTCTAGCTCCCTCTTTGTAACCAGATGCTGATTAAAAAGCTGTCAATGAACCAAACCAGTGACATCTACCACCAACAGGAGCAATTCCCCTCACAGTTACACATCAGCCAGAGATTTACACAGCGTTAATCAGCAGAGCACAATGCGTGCTGATGGCCAGCCACACAGGGTACTAACCGGTCACGGGAAGCTGAGACCACCTAGACCGCGGGCAGCCCTGAGAACAGCCGCTTCTACACCTCCGGCTGTCGATCCTCACAACACGTCCCCCTTCAGCCGGATCCGGCTCCCCAGCTTGTGCGTCATTTCCTTTCTTGACGTCAACGACAGGAAGTACAGCTCAGCATGCACCTGCAAGTGATGCCACTACCGGTCCAGGAGGTCAGGGTTGAGATGACGTTTATGCTAAGAGGGTTTTGAAGGTGCTGATAGGGATGAAGGTGGTGCTAAGGTGGACCTGCGCTCACCCTTCTGCCGCAAGAACAGATACCATAGTGTTGGGCAAGCCGCTGGCTAGAAATTACTTCACAGAATATCACTGACTATAGTCAGCATTTGTTGCCATCCTTAAATGGATAAGATGGAGCTTTCGAAGTAGGCCATACCCGTTGGTATTTGGTTCTCCCATAACATGCAATGATTCAGGGTGAGCTCCTAGGTTTTGGGGTCGATATCCAAATTTCTAAGTGAAACCTGTGTGTCATTGTATCACATGATGTCACCACCAGAAGAAACAGACTAAAGCTTACACAGAATAATCATGTTGGGAAGCAAGTAATAGGCATTCTGGCTACATGATAGCTCAACTTACTTGCCACAATGTTAGTGCTGTGGCGCTGTTTGGTATGTCACTTCAGATGAGCACCTCAAGAAAGTCACTTGGTCCTGCTATCTGATCTGCAGAGGCTTCTGAAGATAGTTCAAGTGCAGGTGTAGTGAGTGACCATAAGGCCTCATGACACAATTATCACCTGAACATCAATATCCTGGTAACTATTAACAAGTAACCAATAGGAATGACCACATAAATGGTCAGAAGATTTGGGTGAGGGGTGCAGATGGTATTAGTGAAATAACAATATGGAGGAAATACTAAACAGTTCAGGCATCTGCGAAGAGAAAGTGGAGCTTCAGAACAGAAAGTGTTTTGCAACAAATGATACACTTCAGCTTTTCTCAAAAGCATGTTCACCAAAAGTCAGGGGATGATGGAATATTCTTTACTTGCCTTGATGGTGCAACTGCAATCACACTCAAAACAACTCAATGTTATCCAGGACAAAGCAGTCTGATTGGCAATTTAACTAGATTTAAGTCTCTACTGACTTCAGCAGTACACTATTACTGCAGTATCTACCACCCAGAGAATACACAGCAATAAATCACCACAACTTCTTTCCAGCATCTTCAAAATACAGTTTCCATCACAGGAAAGGACAAGATGCACCATTCCCTGAGTTTTGCTCCAAGATACAACATGCTTAATGATATAGAGTCATAGAGATGTATAGCACAGAAACAGACCCTTCTGCCCAACCTGTCAGTGCTGACCAGATATCCCAACTCAATCTAGTCTCGTCTGTCAACACCCGGCCCATATTCCTCATAAACCCTTCCTATTTATATACCCATCCAGATGCCTTTTAAATGTTGCAATTGTACTAGCCTCCATGACGTTCTCTGGCAGCTCATTCCATACATGTACTACCCTCTGTGAAAAAGTTGCCCCTTAGGTCTCTTCTATATTTTCCCCCTAAGCCTATGCTCTCTAGTTCTGGACTCCCCTACCCCAGAGAAAGGACTGTCTATTTGTCCTACCCAAGCCCCTCATGATTTTGTATCCCTCTATAAGGTCAGCCTTTAGCCTCTGATGCTCCAGGGAAAACAGCCCCAGCCTGTTCACCCTCTCCCTATAACTCCAATTCTCCAACCCTGGCAACATCCTTATAAATCTTTTATGAACCATTTCATGTTTCACAACATCTTTGCAATAGGAAGGAGACCAGAATTGCATGCAATATTCCAACAGTGGCCTAACCAATGTCCTGTACAGCTACAATATGAGCTCCCAACTCCTGTACTCAATACTCTGACCAATAAAGGAAAGCATACCGAATGCCTTCTTCACTAACCTAACTACTTGTGCAGCAGTTCATATTTATCAGAATTAAACTCCAAATGCCACTTCTCAGCCCATTGGTCCTCTGATCAAGATCCCATTGTAACCTGAGGTAACCTTCTTCGCTGTCCACTATACCAATTTTGGTGTCATCTGCAAACTTATTAACTATACCTCTTATGCTCACATCTAAATCATTTATATAAATGATGAAAAGAAATAGACTCAGTTAGATCTAACATAGATCTAGTTTTTCTAAATATAAAAAAAGGTTGATGTAACTATGGAGCATTTACTGAGAAAATCTACATTTCCAAAGAGAAGAATTACATAAAGATATTCCAGATGAGCCCACACAATGAAGAACTCAGGCTCGATACCCTACACATACTCAGATATTTACCCCACCCTTTGTTAATTCCAGGTATAGTTTGGTGATTGATAAAGGGAACTGTGTATGGGAGGTCTAACAAAGTCTCAGTCCCCAAATGGCTTGAAAATGTCCACCCATGCTGTGCTCAACCTACTGCACCTCTGACAGTTCACAAGACCCCTGTACCTCTCTCAGTGCTCACACCAATTCAAAAAAACAAACCTAGCCTGCAAATGTGCCATAGACAATTATGAAAAAGATGAATTCCTGCATAGTCGTGATTCTTCAATTCGACAATGGTAAGTTGTGTGTTTTTTTTAAGTCTGTTACTATTTTGTCTTACAATACTCTTGCAATCTTGATCTGGGGTGGCATGTTGACTCAGTGGGTTGGCACTGCTGCCTCACAACACTAGGGACCTAGGTTTGATTCCAGCCTCAGGTGACTGTGTGGAGTTTGCACATTCTCCCCGTGTCTGTGTGGGTTTCCTCCTGGTGCTCCAGTTTCCTCTGACAGTCCAAAGATATGCAGGTTAGGTGGATGACTATACTTGTGTCTTACGCGGATTGCAATGGGAAACCTAAACTTATAGGGCTAGGGAAGTGGAATGTGTCTGGATGGGATGCTGTTCGGAGGGTTGGTGTGGACTGGATGGGCTAAATGGCCTGTGTCCAAATTGTAGGGCATCTTTGATTCTACCCTGCATCTGACAATGCTTACACTCCCTCCCCCATTACTTATGCTTCACAATTGCCCACAGCGTTGACAAAGTTCACCACTTCTGCACCATATAAATGTTCACCCCTCACTTATACAGTCATAGAGATGTACAGCATGGAAACAGAACCTTCGGTCCAACCAGATATCACAACCCAATCCAGTCCCACTTGCCAGCACCTGGCTCATATCAGTCCAAACCCTTCCTAATCATATACCCATCCAAATGCCTCTTAAATGTTGCAATTGTACCAGCCTCCACCACATCCTCTAGCAGCTCATTCCATATACGTACCACGTAGCACTGCTGCCTCATGGCGCCCGAGACCCAGGTTCAATTCCCAACTCAGGCGACTGACTGTGTGGAGTTTGCACGTTCTCCCCGTGTCTGCGTGGGTTTCCTCCGGGTGCTCCGGTTTCCTCCCACAGTCCAAAGATGTGCGGGTCAGGTGAATTGGCTATGCTAAATTGCCTGTAGTGTTAGGTAAGGGGTAAATGTAGGGGCATGGGTGGGTTGCACTTCGGCAGGTCGGTGTGGACTTGTTGGGCCGAAGGGCCTGTTTCTACACTGTAAGTCTAATCTAATCCTCTGCGTGAAAAAGTTGCCCCTTAGGTCTCTTTTATATCTTTCCCCTCTCACCTGAACCAGACGACACAGCTTAAAAATACGGCGTAGGCCATTTAGGACAGAGATGAGGAGAAACTTCTTCACCCAGAGAGTGGTGGCTGTGTGGAATGCTCTGCCCTAGAGGGCAGTGGAGGCCCAGTCTCTGGATTCATTTAAAAAAGAGTTGGATAGAGCTCTCAAGGATAGTGGAATCAAGGGTTATGGAGATAAGGCAGGAACAGGATACTGATTAAGGATGATCAGCCATGATCATATTGAATGGTGGTGCAAGCTCAAAGGGTAGAATGGCCTACTCCTGCACCTATTGTCTATGCCCTCTAGTTCTGCACTCTTAACACTTAACCCTCCAAAAACAGGCTCACCCCAATCTCACCTGTCCCCACTTGCTTGCACTTCCACTAATGATCATCCTGACCATATACATAATTGCTTAGCCTGCTCACCTCCCCTATCAATAATGTGACCCCCATACTCCAACAACTCTCAATTCTTCAACAATGCTTACCTCCTGACAATGTTCAACTCCTTAACAACAATTATAATTCTTAAATATCAAGAATAGTTGAATTAACATGGCCTTCGTCAAGAACAATTAGAGATAGACAATAAATATTGCATTTGCTAGCAACACATCCTATGAACCTTTGAAAGATAGTGTTGGATTCCTGCTGAGATACAATCTGCAAAGCTGCTCCAGAACTATCATAAATAAATGAGTATTTTCTAATCAACCTGTTCATTTCTTGAGCAAGCTGATTGTTTTATGATGGTGTTTGTGACTAATTCTGCTGCTGTGCGTTGATTTCAGACAGGAATGAACTTGATAGTTCAGAAGGAGGCCATTCAGCTTACAAACTGTACAGTGTTTTATATCCTCGCAACCAAAAAACAAATGTGCACAACAATTCCGAGTTCAAAATTCGTGTACTAATGACCAGTCGGCGGGGTTGTTTGCAATATTTTCAAATCTATATACATATTGGTATGATGCCGTAAGAGTGAGAATCGCCTTTAATTTATGATAGTAAAGCAAGGGATTTGTGTGACTGGGAGCTGGTCCCGCCTCTGCAATGGCTCCGAGCGACTGTGAACAGCTTCGCCGAGCAGTGATCGTCCCTGGCAATGGGGTGGGGGACGTGGAGCATAGCAACTGGTACAAATGGGTGAAGGATAATCTGAATCAGGTCGGTAATCGAGAGTTTATTTCCAAGGGGAGCAGCTGCCTTGTGGCTGGAAATACTAAATGACTCACAGGGAGATCTTATATTTTGCGGGCGGACTCTGCCCTCACCTAAACGATAAATTGCTTCTGCTTCCTCTGGCATGTCCGTTCTTTAAATGTGATCGTTTCGTCAAGCCCAAGAATCTGATTTATTCATTCTTCTGTCTTAATCTTTCTTTATAACTTGGATTTACGTAGACCAAGCTTGCTTTCGAAGTGACTGGGGAATGATCTCAGTTGTTCATAGAGACTGAGAATGGCAATGCAGCTCAAAGAACACATTTTCTCAAGGGCTACTTCTGCAGGAGTAACCAGACATGCAGATTTTGCTAGGATAGTCCTGAATTTTCATTAAATCTTCCAGGATAACCCTCGCAAAAAGTTAAAATGCGTCTGTTTTCATGTGATTCTGTTGCTGGACATATTCTGAGAAATGTCGTCACCTGACCTACTCAACTCCTTCCACGCATCAGAGAACACTTCATTCCCCTGGCTTTTTAATGCATCCTCCAGTTCTGACTTTTGTCATTGTTAACATCTTAATTTATGCACAACTTTTAAAAAAATTGCTCATGTGATATGGGCATTCCTGGATTGGGCAGTATTTATTGCCAAAGGTAGTGAAAAGTCAGGCACATTGTTGTGGGTCAACAGTCACATGTAGACCAGACCAAGTAAAGATTTTCCTTTCCTGGTGGACATTAGTGAACCAGATGGTGTTTTCTGGACAAGCAACAATGGTTTCATGGTTACCATTAAACTCTCAAACCAGATTTTTATTGAATTCAAACTCAATATCTGAATCTCTGCATTAATAGCCTAGCAATAAACCCCTTAGGTCATCACCTCCCCTGAGCAATATATTTATCGATTTTTGTGCATTTGAAATGCTTATTGTAAAGATTTTCTGACATGTAAATGTTGTAATCTCTTTCTGTGAGGGTGTCACATAGCAGTACTCAATCATAAAGTGAAAATATGATTTTGGATTAAGGCCTGCCTTTGGAAATATTGTTTCATTCCTGCACTTTTCAATGTCTGGCTGACAGTGAGTGAAAATAGCACACTCCTTTTTGTAGTTTGTACGATGCAACTTGTGATATGTTGTTTTCCATGTAGTGAATCCTATTCCTGTCTGTAACATAGAAAGTCATCTGATGTGAAGAAAAAGAAAGAAAATTAAACATAGCAGCTGCTGTGCAACGTTCCCATATCTGTCTCATATGTAATGACACTTTCTGAAATTTTGGTGAATGTAATCATATTGCAGAACACCATACTATTGTAGTAACAATGCACAAATCATAATGACAGGTTTGATGAAGTAAATAAGGGGAAACTGTTCCTGGTTTGGCAGAAAGGACTTAAGATAACTGGCAACATAAGAGGGATGAAGAAGTGTGTTTCTATGGGCTGAATGCATTACCTAAAGAAGTAGTATAAATAAACTTCAGTAATAACTGTAAAAAGGGAATTAAGTATGCACTTAAAAAGGAAAAGAATTGCAAGGCTGTAGGGAAAAAAAAGTATATTTAAGTGGTTAGCTCATTCAAGGTGCGAGTATGAGTAAGATGTGTCAAATGGCCTGCTTCTATTCTGCTGTTCCTATAAATTCTAATTCTTTGCTCTTCTCAGGATAAACTATTGGGACCTATTGTTGGGTTGGACTATTTGTATTAGCACCACTATATTTACCAAAAATATTTTACCCAACATTCACCTATGAATGTAATGCATTTGACTAATCTTCCTGAAACACCAAAGAAAGTGCATCAACTCTCATTAAATATAACCTTTAAGGTAAACAATGAGCTTTAATAGTTTACTGTTATGTTTACCTATGTCTTTCTTATGCAATTATGATGCAATCATTTAATTCGCCATAGCCATCACACTTGATTGCTATTCCTTGATGCACACAAAAGAAATGATTGTTTCATCAGATTGCAGTTCATACTTCTTCACTTCACTTTTAAAAATATGTTTTGCAGATTCCAGATTTTCAGTGCTTGCTTCAAAACATGCCAGACTCTCGTAAGTGATTTTTGATAGCTGATATTGCAGTTAATGATGAAATTCTTTTTAATTGTATAGTATGGTCTGTTTATTTAATCCATGAGTGATTTTCAGTTACAGCTCGAAAAACAATATGGCTTCCTTTTATGGAAAAAACACTGCAGTGTGATGAACAGACTGTTATCATTGGACACAGTTCTGGTGCTGTTGCAGCTATGAGGTAAAAGTTTGCCAAAGGAAAATAAATGCGATTTGAGTTCATTAAACAGTGATGACTTTAATGCAGTTATTTTTCAAAATTTCAGAGGTTATTGTATTGATTTTTCACAGGACAGAAAGAGGCAACCAAAAGCAATACTGTTATTGTTAAAGTCAAGTGATATTAATTTTGATAATAGGCTTTTTTTAAGAGATGGTTGAACGGTATGCTTGAATTTGATATAAAAAGTGAGGTCTGCAGATGCTGGAGATCAGAGCTCAAAATGTGTTGCTGGTTAAAGCACAGCAGGTTAGGCAGCATCCAAGGAACAGGAAATTCGACGTTTCGGGCCAGAGCCCTTCATCAGGATTCCCGATGAAGGGCTCTGGCCCGAAACGTCGAATTCCTTGAATTTGATATATACAGGTATATCTGTTTTTAAGTAGGGTTGATTAGATTAGATTGCCTACAGTATGGAAACAGGCCATTTGGCTCATCAAGTCTACACCAATCCTCTGAAGAGTAACATACCACTCTACATTTACCCCTGACTAATGCAGCTAAAACTGTGGACAATTTAGCATGGCCAATTCACTTAACCTGCACATTTTTGGATTCTGGGAGGAAACCAGAGCACCCAGACATGGGGAGAATGTGCAAACTCCACACAGACAGTTGCCCGAGGCGGGAATCGGATGCAGCTCTCTGGCTCGGTGAGGCTGTAATGCTAACCACTAAGCCACCATGCTGCCTAGTATAATGTTTGTATTCTGAACCTGAATTTATATATGAATGTGGTGGGTCAAGTTCAAGTAGCTGTTAAGGTAACGTGGTGGAGTGAAGAGCTTCACCATGGATATCCAATCCCTCTACACCTCCATCCGCCATGACCAGGGCCTCCAAGCCCTTCGTTTTTTTCCTCTCCAAACGTCCCCAACAGTGCCCTTCCACCGACACTCTCATTCGTTTGGCCGAATTGGACCTCACCCTTAACAACTTCTCCTTTGAATCCTCCCACTTCCTCCAGACCAAAGGGATAGCCGTGGGCACACGTATGGGCCCCAGCTATGCCTGTCTCTTTGTTGGCTACGTAGACCCCACCCCTCCAACCGTAACAAGGACAGAACGCCCCTGGTGCTCACCTTCCACCCTACAAACCTTCATATAAACCAAATCATCCGCCGACATTTCTGCCACCTCCAAAAATACCCCACCACCAGGGATATATTTCCCTCCCCATCCCTTTCTGCCTTCCGCAAAAACCGTTCCTTCCGTGACTACCTGGTCAGGTCCACGCCCCCCCTACGACCCACCCTCCCATCCTGGCACTTTCCCCTGCCACCACAGGAACTGTAAAACCTGTGCCCACACCTCCTCCCTCACCTCTATCCAAGGCCCTAAAGGAGCCTTCCACATCCATCAAAGTTTTACCTGCACATCCACTAATATCATTTATTGTATCCGTTGCTCCCGGTCTCCTCTACATTGGGGAGACTGGGCACCTCCTAGCAGAGCGCTTTAGGGAACATCTCTGAGACATCCGCACCAATCAACTACACCGCCCCGTGGCACAACATTTCAACTCCCCCTCCCACTCTGCCGAGGGCATGGAGGTTCTGGGCCTCCTTCACCACCACTCCCTCACCACCAGACGCCTGGAGGAAGAACGCCTCATCTTCTGCCTCGGAACACTTCAACCCCAGAGCATCAATATGGACTTCAACAGTTTCCTCATTTCCCCTTCCCCACCTCATCCTAGTTTCAAACTTCCAGCTCAGCACTGTCACCATGACTTGTCCGACCTGCCTAGCTCCTTTTCCACCTATCCACTCCACCCTCTCCTCCCTGGCCTAACACCTTCATCTCCTCCCCCACTCACCCATTGTACTCTATGCTACTCTCTCCCCACCCCCACCCTCCCCTAGCTTATCTCTCCACGCTTCCGGCTCATTGCCTTTATTCCTGATGAAGGGCTTTTGCCCGAAACATCGATTTTGATGCTCGTTGGATGCTGCCTGAACTGCTGTGCTCTTCCAGCACCACTGATCCAGAATGAAGAGCTTTTTAACTTAAGCTTATACTCATCTGACTTAATATCTTTTTGTGGTTTATTTTATAATGGCTCCTGTAAAAGAGCATACGCTCTAGAAATATAAGTTGTAGAAAAGTAATAACAGCAAGCAATATGCACCTGACATTGTGGGATGTTTGAATTAAAATGTTGAACACATGTGCATTGTAATAATCCATCCCTCTTTCAAACATTGCTGAAAATAGAAATGCTAATACCTTTAAACTAAGAACGGAGGACATGGTTTGCTCATTATGTTATATATTTATATTTGTTTTAGATATGCTGAGACACACAGAGTATACGGTATTATATTGGTATCTGCATATACATCTGATCTTGGAGATGCAAATGAACGAGAAAGTGGTAACATACTTTCTTCAAATTTTCATTCCATTCACTGTTGTACGTAACAATGAAACATGCTTTCCCCTGAGGTGTCAAGAATAATGGCGTATAGCTACCATCCTGACATGCTACCTTTCTGTAAATAACTGTCACAGCGTTTCTCTAAACAACAATCAGTGTTTGCCTCAATAATCTTCACTGTGTTTTGAGTATTTTTATGAGCTGCTTTTAAACATTGTTTGAGATTATATTCGGCAGGGATTGGTTGGACTGAACTTTTGCTTCAGTAAAAAAATTGTATTTGAGAAATCAATGAAGATGCAACTTGGTAAATCTCTGGGACCTGATGATCTGTATCCTAGAGTATTGTAGGAGGTGGCTATAGAAATAATTGATGCATTGGTGATTATTTTGTAACAATTTTATAGATTCTAGAATGATGCTACAGGTTGGATGATTGAAAATGTCACCTCATTATTTAAGAAAGGAGCAAGAGCAAAAACAAAGAGCTATAACAGTGTCAGATGTATGTCAGGGAAATGCTTGAAGAATGGGTCACAATTGGAGCTGTTTGAAGACGTTATTAGTAAAATTGATAAAGGAGAGCTGATGGATGTGTTGTACTTGCTGCTGCTTTGGGAAAGCAACTAACATAATCAAAGGACCTCCCCAACCCCGGTTATACTCTCCCTCCATTCTGCTGGGTAAATGGTATAAAAGTTTGAAAGCATGTACAAACAGGTTCAAGAACAGCTTCTTCCTCACTCTTATCAGACTTTTGAACAGTCCTCTTAAATGTTAACTTTGATCTCTCTTTCTTCACCTTCTCTGGGGCAGTAACATTGTATTCTGCACTCTGTTCTGCTACCCTGATATACTTTGCATGGTAAGGTCTGACTGTATAGCATGCAAAATGACACTTTCCACTGTATAAGAACATAAGAACTTGGAGCAGGAGTAGGACATCTGGCCCTTCGAACCTGCTCCACCATTCAATAAGATCATAGCTGATCTTTTTTTGGACTCAGATTAACTTACCCAAGCTCTCACCATATCCCTTAATTCCTTTATTGTTAAAAAAAAATGTACGTTAGCTTGAAAAACATTTACTGAAGTAGCATGAACTACTTCCCTGGGCAAGGAATTCCAAAGATTAACAACCCTCTGGGTGAAGAAATTCCTTCTCAACTCAATTCTAAATCTGCTCCCTCTAATTTTGAGGCCCTCTTGTCCTAGTTTCACCTGCCAGTGGAAGCATCCTCTCTACATCTATCTTATCAATTTCCTTCATAATTGTATATGTTTCTATAAGATCCCCTCCTCAATCTTCTGAATTCCAATGAGTATAATCCCAATCTACTCAATCTTTCCTCATAAGCCAACCCCCTCAACTCCGGAATCAACCTAGTGAACCTCCTCTGCACCCCCTCCAGTGCCAGTACATCCTTTCTCATATAAGGAGACCAAGACTGCACACAGTACTCCAGGTGTGTCCTCACCAGCACCTTGTACAGCGGCAACATCACCTCTCTGCTCTTAAACTTGACCCCTTCAGCAATGGAAGATAAAATTCCATTTGCCTTCCTAATTACTTGTACCTGCAGACTAACCTTCTGTGATTCATGCACAAGGACACCCAGGTCCCTCTGCATAGCAGCATGCTGCAACCTTTTACCATTCAAGTAATAATCCTTTTTACTATTACTCTTACCGAAATATATGATTTCATATTTCTTTACATTGTATTCCATCTGCCAGACCTTTGCCCACTCACTCAATGTATCTATGTTCATCTGCAAAGTTTCACAGTCCTCTGCACACTTTGCTCTGCCATTCCTCTTAGTGTCATCTGCAAACGTTGACATACTACACATGGTCCTCAACTCCAGAATCTATATAAATTGTAAATAATTGCAGTCCCAACACCAATCTCTGAGGCACATCACTAGGTACTGATTGCCAGCCAGAAGAGCACTCATTTATCTCCACTCTTTGCTACCCTTTAGTCAACCAATCTTCTATCCATGCTAATACTCTACCCCCAGTGCCATGCATTTTTATCTTATGCAGCAGCCTCATGTGCAGCATCTTGTTGAAGGCCTTTTGGAAATCTAGGTACACCACAACCACTGGGTCCCCATTGTCCATCTTGCTCATAATGTCTTCATAGAACTCCAAAAGATTGGTCGAGCATGGGCTGCCCTTCATGAATTCATGCTATGTCTGCCCAACAGGACAATTCCTGTCGAGATGCCTTGCTATTTCTTCCTTGATAATAGACTCAAGCATCTTCCCCACCAGAGAAGTTAAGCTAACCAGTCTATAATTCTCCACCTTTTCTCTACCTCTCTTTTTAAACAGTGGTGTCACATTTGCTGTTTTTCCAATCTGTTGGAACTGCTTCAGAGTTTAGCGAATTTTGGAAAATTACCGCCAGTCCACCTCCTATTTCTCCCACCATCTCTTTTAGTACCCTGGAATGCACTCCATCAGGAGAGTTATCTGTCCTTAGCTCCATTAGTTTGCCCAACACTACCTCTTCCATAATAGTGATTGTTTCCAGGTTCTCACCTATCCTTGCCTCTCTGTCAATTACTGGCATGTTATTAGTGTCCTCCATTGTGAAGATGTTACAAAATACCTATCCAATGCCTCGGCCATTTCAACATATTCCATAACTAAATGCTCCTTCTCATCCTCTAAAGGACCAACCTTTACTTTAGCCACTCTTTTTCATTTTATGTATTTGTAGAAACCTTTGCTCTCTGTCTTTATGTTCTGTGCTAGTTTTTTCTCGTGTTCTATTTTACTTTTCTTTTATAGCTCTTCTTGTGGCTTTCGTTTGACCTTTAAAGTTTTCCCATTCTTCTAGTTTCATGCTGTTTTTTTGCCACTTTGTATGCCTTGCCTTTCAATTTGATAGCCTTAGACACTAATGGCAGATTACTCCTTTTCTTACAGTCCTTCCTTTTCACTGAAATATACTTTTGCTGAGCATTTTGAAAAATTGCTTTGAAAGTCCTACACTGCTCATCAACTGTCCCACCATAAAATATTTGTTTCCAGTCTACTTTTGCCAAGTCCTCCCTCATTCTTTTGTAGGCCCCCTTGTTCAAGTACAGGACCCTGGTATTGGAGTTTATCTTCACACTCTCCATCTGTATTCTAACATCTATCATACTGCGATCACTTCTTTCAAGAGGATTGCTGACTATGAGGTAATTAATTATTCCTGTCTCATTACACAGGACCAAATCTAGGATAGCTTGTTCCCTCGTCAATTCCATTACATAGTTTTCAAGAAAACTATTGCAGATGCACTCAATAAATTCCTCCTCAAGGTTACCCTGATTGAGCTGGTTCAACCAATCTACATGTAGATTAAAATCCCCCATGATAATTGCTGTACCATTTTTACAGGCATTAGTTATTTCTTTGTTTATTGCCTGCCCCCAATGTGATGTCATTATTTAGTGGCTGATAGACTACTGTCTCAGTACGAGCAGGAGAATCGACGTTTCGGGCATAAGCCCTTCTTCAGGAATGAGGAGGGTGTGCCAAGCAGGCTAAGATAAAAGATAGGGAGGAGGGACTTGGGGGAGGGGCGTTGGGAATGTGATAGGTGGAAGGAGGTTAAGGTTGGGGTGATAGGCCGGAGTGGGGATGGGGGCGGAGAGGTCGGGAAGAAGATTGCAGGTCAAGAAGGCGATGCTGAGTCCGAGGGTTGGGACTGAGAAAAGGTAGGGGGAGGGGAAATGAGGAAGCTGGAGAAATCTGCATTCATCCCTTGTGGTTAGAGGGTTACTGGCGGAAGATGAGGCACTCTTCCTCCATGCGTCGTGTTGCCATGGTCTGGCGATGGAGGAGGCCAAGGACCTGCATGTCCTTGGCGGAGTGGGAGGGGGAATTAAAATGTTCAGCCACAGGGCGGTTGGGTTGGTTGGTGCGGGTGTCCCAGAGGTGTTCTCTGAAACGTTCCACAAGTAGGCGGCCTGTCTCCCCCATGAAGAAGAGGCCGCATTGGATGCAGCGGATGCAGTAAATGATGTGTGTGGAGGTGCAGGTGAATTTGTGATGGATATGGAAGGATCCCTTGGGGCCTTGGCGGGAAGTGAGGGGGGAGGTGTGGGTGCAAGTTTTGCATTTCTTGCAGTTGCAGGGGAAGATGCTGGGAGTGGAGGTTGGGTTGGTGGGGTGTGTGGACCTGACGAGGGAGTCGCGAGAGAAGTGGTCTTTCAGGAATGCTGATAGGGGAGGGGAGGGAAATATGTTCTTGATGGGGTCTGTTTGGAGGTGGCAGATCTCCACCTCCAAACAGACCCCACCACCAAAGACATATCCACACCCCCCACCAACCCAAGAGAGAAGATTTGAAGACGTAGCTGCAGGGATGGTGCAGGGAGAAGAGATTCAGATATCTGGATAATCAAGGCTCATTCTGAGGTAGGTGGGACCTCTACAAACAGGTTGGTCTACACCTGAACCAAAGGGGTACCAGTATCCTGGGGCAGTTTAAACTAATTCAGCAGGGGGATGGGAACCTAAATTGTAGTTTCAGTGTACAGGAGGTTGAGAGTAGTAAGATCAGAAATAAGGTTTCAAGGTTGCAAGAGTACACCAGCAGGCAGGAAGGTGGTTTGAAGTCTGTCTACTTCAATAGAATCGACGTTTCGGGCATAAGCCCTTCTTCAGGAATGCCCGGAGCCTCGATTCTCCTGCTCCTCGGATGCTCCCTGGCCTGCTGTGTTTTTCCAGCACCACATTTTTCAACTCTGGTCTCCAGCATCTGCAGTTCTCACTTTCTCCTAGTGTCTACTTCAATGCCAGGAGCATCCAGAATAAGGTGGGTGAAGTTGAGTATGGGTTGGTACCTGGGACTTCAATGTTGTGGCCATTTCAGAGACATGGATAGACCAGGGACAGAAATGAGTGGTTGCAGGTTCTGGTGTTTAAATGCTTCAATAAGAATATGGAAGGTGGTAAGAGAGGGGGAGGTGTGACATTATTAGTCAAGGAAAGTATTACGGTGGCAGAAAGGACATTTGATGAGGACTCGTCTACTGAGGCAGTATGGGCTGAGGTTAGATACAGGAAAGGAGAGGTCACTCTGTTGGGAGTTTTCTATAGGCTTTCAAAAAGTACTAGTGATGTAGAGGAAAGGATAGCAAAGATAATTCTGTATAGGAGCGAAAGTAACAGGGAGTTGTTATGGGGGAACTTTAACTTTCCAAATATTCACTGAAGACACAATAGTTCGAGTACTTTAGATGGGTCAGTTTTTGTCCAATGTGTGCAGGAGAGTTTCCTGACACAGTATGTAGTAGATAGGCCAACAAGAGATGAGACCACATTGGATTTGGTACTGGGGAACAAACCAGGCCAGCTGTTAGGCTTGGAGGTAGGTGAGCACTTTGGTGATAATGATCATAATTGCCAACAACTTCTCATGTCCCCTCCTGGCTCTTCTTAGCTCTCTCTTTAGGTCCTTCCTGGTTAATTTGTAACTCTCGAGTGCCCTAACTGAGACTTCACTTCTCTTTTTTACATAAGCTTTCTTCATCCTCTTGACAAGAGATTCAACTTCTTTCATAAACCATGGCTCCATGATCATAATTCGGTTATGTTTACTTTAGTGATGGAAAGGGATAGGTATATACCACAGTGCAAGAGTTACAGCTGTGGGAAAATCAATTATGATGCAATTAGGCAAGATTTAGGATGCATAGGATGGGGATGTAAACTGCAGGGGATGGGGATAGTTGAAATGTGGAGCTTATTCAAGGAACAGCTACTGCATGTCCTTGATAAGTATATGCCGTCAGGCAGGGAGGATGTGATCGCGAGTGAGGGAGCCATGGTTTATGAAAGAAGTTGAATCTCTTATCAAGAGGATGAAGAAAGCTTATGTAAAAAAGAGAAGTGAAGTCTCAGTTAGGGCGCTTGAGAGTTACAAGTTAACCAGGAAGGACCTAAAGAGAGAGCTAAGAAGAGCCAGGAGGGGACATGAGAAGTTGTTGGCAAGTAGGGTCAAGGAAAACCCTAAAGGTTTCTATAGATATGTCAGGAATAAAAGAATGACTAGAGTAAGATTAGTGCCAGTCAAGGACAGTACTGGGAATTTGTGCGTGGAATCCAAGGAGATAGGAAAGGCACTAAATGAATATTTTTCGTCAGTATTCGTACTGGAAAATGACAGTAATTTTGAGTAGAATACTGAGATACAGGCTATTAGACTAGGCAGGATTGACGTTCATAAGGAGCAGGTGTTAGCAATTCTTAAAGTGTGAAAAATAGATAAGACCCCGGGCCGGATGGAATTTTTCCTAGGATTCTCTGGGAAGCTAGCAAGGAAATTACAGAACCTTTGGCTTGTATCTTTATGTCATCATTGTCTGCAGGAATAATGCCAGAAGACTGGAGGATAGCAAATGTTGACCACTTATTCAAGAAGGGGAGCAGAGATAACCCAGAAAATTATAGACCTGTGAGCCTTACTTCTGTTGTGGGTAAAGTGTTGGAAAGGATTTTAATAGATAGGATTTATAATTATCTAGAGAGGAAGAAGTTGATTGGGGATAGTCAACACTGTTTTGGGAAGGGTAGGTCATGCCTCACAAACCTTATTGAGTTCTTTGAGAAGGTGAGCAAATAGGTGGATGAAGGTAAAGTGGTTGATGTGGTGTACATGGATTTCAGTAAAGCATTTGAAATGTTTCCCCACAGTAGGCTACTGCACAAAATAGAGAGGCATGAGACTGAGGACAATTGAGTGGTTTGGATCAGAAATTGGCTAGCTGAAAGGAGACAGAGGGCGGTGGTTGTTGGGAAATGTTCATCCTGGAGTTCAGTTACTAGTGGTGTTTTGGGTCCACTGCTGTTTGTCATTTTTATAAGTCACCTGGAGGAGGGCGCAGATGGATGGGTTAGTAAATTTGCAAATGACACTAAGGTCAGTGGAGTTGTGGACAGTTCAGAGGCATATTGCAGGTTATAGGCGGTCATAGATAAGCTGCAGAGCTGGGCTGAGAGGTGGCAAATGGAGTTTAATGCAGAAAAGTGTGAGGTGATTCACTTTGTAAGGGGCAACAGGAATAAAGGGTACTGGGGGCTAATGGTACGATTCTTGGTAGTGTGAGTGAGCAGAGAGACCTCGGTCTTCATGTACATAGAGCCCTCAAAGTTGCCACCCGAGTTGATATAGTTGTTAAGAAGGCACATGTTGTGATGGCTTTTATTGTTAGAGGGATTGAGTTTTTGAGTCATGTTGCAGCTGTACAGAACTCTGGTGCAGCTGCACTTGGAGTATTACATACAGTTCTGGTCACCACATTATAAGGAGGATGTGGAAGCTTTGACAAGGGTGCAGAGGAGATTTACCAGGATGTTGACTGGTTTGGAGGGAAGTCAAAAATCTCACAACACCAAGTTATCGTCCAACAGGTTTAATTGGAAGCACACTCGCTTTCGGAGCGTTGCTCCCTCATCAGGTGGTAGTGGAGGGCTCAATCCTATAACACTGAATTTATAGCAAAAATTTACAGTGTGATGTAACTGAAATTATACATTGAAAAATTGTTTGTCTGTTAAGCCTTTCATCTGTTAGAATACCATGATAGTTTCACTTCTTTCATGTGTAAATCACACAATCTTTTTTTAAAAAAAAGTTGCATTCTCAGGATAGCTGTTAACAATGGTGATAGCTAGACAATATGTTGAAGGTGTTAGCCTCCTGTATTCTGTCTACAACCTGATGTTTAGATTGATTCTAATCTAAAAAGTGAGATAATGGAGTTTTACATGAATTCACGCAGTTTTTGAGCTCCTACATGAATGCATGCAGCTTTTGAGCAAAGTACAATGTAACCCTGCAAGTACAAATTCACCCCACAAAATATATGTGTGCATATGGGTCTTTGTCTCTCTGTGTGTGTCTGTCTGGGTTGGGGGGTTGTGAGTGTGAGAAAGTGTGTGTGTGTGTAGTGAGTGCAGAGTGTCTTAAGTCTGTGAGGGGGTGCATGTGGGAGTGTGTGTGTCTGTAAGGATGTGTATGGGTGTCTGTGTGCGCATCTGTGTATATGTGTGTCCGTGTGTATGTGTGTATAGGAGTGCCTGTGTGTGTACATAGACAGAGAACACGGGGCTAACACCTTCAACATATTGTCTAGCTATCACCATTGTTAACAGCTAACCTGAGAATGCAACTTTTTAAAAAAAGATTGTGTGATTTACACATGAAAGAAGTGAAACTAACAGATGAAAGGCTTAACAATCAATTTTTCAATGTAAAATTTCTGTTACATCACACTATAAATTTTTGCTATAAATTCTGTGTTAGGATTGAGTACTCCACTACCATCTGATGAAGGAGCAACATTCTGAAAGCTAATGCGCTTCCAATTAAACCTGTTGGACTATAACCTGGTGTTGTGTGATTTTTAACTTTGTACACCCCAGTCCAACACCGGCATCTCCAAATCATGGTTTGGAGGGAAGGTCTTGTGAGGAACCTTAGGCTGTTTTCCTTAGAGAGTGAGTTGAAAAGTGACTAAATAGACACATAAGGTAATCAGGGGGTTAGATAGGGCGGACAGTTAGAGCCTTTTTCCTCAGATGGTGATGGCTACCACAAGGAGACATAGCTTGAAATTGAAGGGTGATAGATATAGTACAGGTGTCAGTTGTAATTTCTTTACTCTGAGAGTAGTAAGGGCGTGGAACACCCTGCCTGCAACAGTAGTAGACTTGCCAACTTTACAGGCATTGGATAAACATATGGATGAGAATGGAATAGTGTTGGTTAGATGGGCTTCACATTGGTTTCACGGGTTGGTGCAACATCGAGGGCGAAGGGCCTGTACTGTGCTGTTATGTTCTATGTTGTCAAAGGATTGTCTCCTTTTGTTGTAAGAGGATGTGAGTACAGGAATAGTCAAGTCTTACTTCAGTTGTATGGGAGTTTGGTTCGACCACACATAGAGCATTTTGTGTAGTTATGGTCTTTTTATCTCAAGAAAGATTTTATTGCCATAGAGGGATGCAGTAAAGGTTCACCAGACTTGTTCCTTGGAATGTAGGACTTTACCATGAAGAGAGATTGGACAATTATTGGCCTATATTCATGGGAGTGTCAAAGAATTAGAAACTATCTCATTGTAAATTTATAGAATGCTTCAAAGGATTAATGGGATTAATAGAACTGCTACAGTGTGGAAACAGGTCATTCGGCCCAACAAATCCACACCAACCCTCAAAAGTAATCCAGCCAGATCCATTCCCCCTACCCTATGTTTACCACTGACTAATGCGCCTAACCTATTTAATCTCTGAATACAATTGGCAAGTTAGCATTGCCAATTCACCTCACCCGCACATCTTTGAATTGTGGAAGGGAACCGGAGCAGATCCATGCAAACTCCACACAGTCTTCTGAGGCTGGAATCAAACCTGGGTCCCTGGCATAGTGAAACAGCAGTGTGAACCACTAAGCCACTACGCCGACAATTGATGCAGGTTGGATATCTCCAATGGTTGGGAGTCTAGTACAAAGGGGTACACTTTAAAAAGAAGGGGACACTTTAAGTCTGGGATAAGTAGAGTTTCTTTTATTCAAATGGTTGTCACTCATTGAAATTCTCTACCACGGATTGCTGAAGAAACTATATTTAAGGTAGAGAATGAAAGTTATCATTCCAATGGCATAAAGACTAATGGGGATGGGCGTTTGTAAAAAGCAGTGAAATTCTGGATGTAGGTTATTTCACCATACTAGGTAACATCTTCAGTGAGCCTCCGAATAAAGCACTGATGGTGTAGTCCACTTTCTATTTATATGTTTGGGCTTCCTTGGGTTGGTGATGTAATTTCTGGTTGTGACATCATTTCCCATGATGTCATCTCCTATTCTTTTCTCAGTGAGTGGTAAATGGGAAGTGTTTGATCAGCTGTGATTGTACTGAATGGCAGGATAAGTTCGGTGGGCTGAGTGGCCTGTTCCCATTACTGTGTGGCTCAGTGGCCTTTCAGTTTCCCATGCTCATGTTGAGCCCCTCTTTATTATTCATTTAAGCAAGTTCAGTTTTACTTCTGGGTAAGCATTTATTGTCCATCTCTGATTGCCTTTGAAAAGATGCTGATGAGCTGCCTTCTTGAACCACTGCAATCAATACCTAGAATGCCATTTGGGAGGGAGTTACAGGATTTTGACTCATTAACAGCGATGGAATAGCAATGTATTTCCAACTCACATGAGTGGCTTGAAGAGAAACTTGCAGGTGATGGTGTTCCTACGTATCTGCTGCTTTGACCTAATGGGAAAAGGTCATGATTTTGGAGGGAGCCTTGGTGAATTTCTGCAGTGTATCTTATGGATGGTACATATTGCTGCTGCTGTTGCTGAGCATCATTGGCAGAACGAATGTGGTGCCAGTCAAACCAGCTGCTATGTCCTGGGTCATATCAAGCTTCTTGAATGCTATTGAAGCTGTATTTGTCCAGGCAAGTGGAGTCTATTCTATCACACTCCTGACTTATGCTTTACGGATAGTGAATGACTTGGCCGAGCCAAGAAGTGAGCTACTTGCTGCAGAATTCCAAGCCTGTGTTCTGCTCTTGTAATTACAGTATTGAATATGGCTAGTCCAGTTGAATTTCTAGACAATGATAACCCTGCAGAATGTTCATAGTAGGGCTTTAATGATGGTTAATGCCATTGAATGTCAAGGGGAGATGGTTAGATTCTCTCTTGTTGGAGATGATTAATGTGCCCACTTTTCTTAGCTAGTAAGGTTTTACAAAGTTCCATGGTCCCTCCTCATGTAGGGACCAGAGTTACTGTGGCTCCCACCACAGCACCGATGACCTACCCTGACAAGCAAATAACACCTGGGAAATTGGCACATATGCTTAATGGCAAGGATTTTAATTCATAAGCCATTTACATTGTAATGCCCTATTCAGATGATCAGGGACCCCCTGCAGGAAGGTCGTACAGAAAGTTGATAGAAAGTTAAGGCAAAGAAGAGGGGCAAAGATTGAGCAATTGAAATTACCATATTCCCATCAGAAAATCAAAGGTGATTTATTTTTAAATGCAACAAACAATTTTTACAAGTTTTTTTCGCAGATTATCTGCTTTTCAATAAGCATGAAGCTTTCAGTTTTGAATTTCTATTAATAAAAGTATTGACATGTAAGAAATCAAACTTTAAATTTAATTTCATGTGACATTTTCCTTTTTCTTTCCTCAGGATATTTCTGCAGTCCATGGCAATGGGAGAAGATCAAAAGTAATTGTAACCATATTGTTCAGTTTGGTTCAACCGATGATCCTTTCCTGCCATGGTCTGAACAGCAAGAAGTAGCAGATAGTCTTAATGCAGAATTACACCAGTTCTCAAACAGAGGGCACTTTCAGGATGAAAAGTTTCCTGAATTAATATCCGTTGTTCATAAGATGATGAAAGCAATTTTATAGTTAGAAACCTTTTCATTCATATGAGGTGATTATTGATTATTTTTGTTTTTTTTTCAATGTGTTAAATTTTAAATTCTGATGAAGCTAGTGGTTTTACTGCAAGAAGTACATGGCTTGGAATTCAGAATAAGTATTTACATTGTCGATAATAATAATAAAACACATTGATCTGTTACACAATAATACGTGTTGCTTGTTATATCAAATGACCAAACTTTAACCTATGCAAGAGGAAGTATTGTCCTTGTGAAATCTGAAAGAAAAGCAAGAAATGCTCAGCAGGTCTGGCAGCGATGATGGTTGGAGAATCAGTTTATCCTTTCAGCTTGATAACCCTTTGTTAAAAACAGGAAGTGTTAAGAAGTGTAATTAAACCAGCCAGGGAAAAGTCAGGAGGGAACAGAAGGGGGTGGAAAGAGTTTCGATATCAAAAGGAGGAATAGTGAAACGAAAAGTGATGGTAATGGACAAATGATGTGCCTTGAGGAATGATAAATGTTAATAGCAGAATTGCCACCAACAATGACAACCAAAACAAGAAATATGATCAAAAATTGTTGAACACAACTTTGAGTCCAGCATGTTAAGTTTCAGTTGAAATACGGAGTTGTTTCTTGTACTTTAATTGGAACAATGTTGGAGACCTGTGCTTATGTCCTCCTTGATCCAATATACAGCATATTATAAACTTTTAATGAAGAAACTAAATTTGGCTTTACCTACTGCAGTAATTAAACTTATTGCTGGGCAGTAAATTTGTGTAGTTTCTTTCACCTCTTTTTGTGAACTTACTCCAGTTTTGTCACATGATTCAGGGCATACATTGACGCGAAGATTGCTGGCCATATCTAAGCATCAGCTGCTGCTGTGAAGGTTTTCAAGTTATTTTAGCAGTGTTATGGCTGGAAAATATCAATGATTGTGTCTATATGGAGAATGGACTTCCAAGGTTAGTCCACCACATCTTTTCAGACTTTAGGAGGAGTTGTTACCTTGTACCTCTTGCATTCTACTCGGAGGATAATCAATGTCAGATATTTGCCTTTCTGACAGTCTAGTAACACCCAAAATGTAGGAGGAATCCTTTTGTTAACTGTAGATATATGCCTCATCTATGTGTAAAGGGCAGATTTGCACTTTGCCTGGATGCAGAACATTAGTTTGTGATAAGCAGTCACTTCTGTGTTCATCTATGTGTTAACAGTTGGAAAGGGGGAAAGAGACTGCAACTCTAAACTTGATTTATGTAATAGTGCACTTTCATCTGACACAAAACTTGTGTGATGGAGACCACCTGGGTTCTTTGCACGTGAAGATTGGATCCAACTGCATTATTATCATCAAGATGGTTTTACTGTTATGCCAAACCAAGTGAGAAGAGGAACTGAGGTCAGAAGTGATCCAGATTATCTGTATCCTAGTTGAGTTCAGTGGAGCAGGGGCATGCCTCTATTGCTCTGACCATCCTCTGCCTCTTTCTCCTCCCTCTTTGCTCCCCTCAACACACCATCAAATCATGAGGCTCCACCCAAATCTCTTCATGACTTAGCAGAGGGCCAAACTCCATTCTTGCTGTGCTGAATTTCTGCAAGTTTCTTAGGCCTCGTGCTGCATGGATTGGCTTGATTTCACGCCAATTTCGCTCCTAATCAGGGCTTTCAGTGTAGTCCTGAAGTTGGTGTTGTCACTAAGATGAGATATTAAACTGAGACCCTAATTGAATGTATCTAAAAGATCTGAGTGATTTTAAAGAACAACTGTCGTGCCCAACATTTATTCTTTAACCAACACCAGTTAAACCCTGAGCTGCTCAATTAGATGATGTGTTGGTTTGGAACCTTGCAGCGAGAGGTTCCTATATTATTACTTGTAAGCTATTGAACCTGAACTGCTTTGGAACATCCTACAGATGTAAAATGGACTGTATTAAGGCAATTTCTTGTAAATTTTCTAGTTGCTAGGCTGGCGCATATGTATGTTCTTCCACTGACTATATAGTCCGCACTGGACCATTAACTCCACTCTTTCCTTATCTGTTATGTATATCAGATATAGCTGCCAACAAAGCCAAAGGGGAGGAGAGAGGATGTTGTTCCTTCAGCTCACCAGTAAGCATAGAAAACTAATACTTCTTTTACTGAAAACAAAGCAAGGGTGGCAGGAAATCCCATGCAGGAAAGCATACAGGCTCCCAACTCTTTAGCTCTGTTTAACCAAGAAATTAATAAAGGGAAATAAAACAAAGAACTGTGCATGCTGGAAATTGGAATCAAAAAACAGATATTGCTGGAGATACTCACTAGCTCTGGCAGCATCTATGGAGAGAAAACAGAGTTAATGTTTCAGGGCCAGTTTCATTTTCTCCTTCAGAAAAATGGAGTATCACTGCTAAATAATTTGAAGACAGTTGTATATGAGGGTTAGAAGTTTGCTTTGTATTTGCGATTTTGGTAATAAATATGTTTGAAAATGTGTCTCTTGAGTGTTTGCAGTCACTAAATGTTAACCCTCTGTGGTCTGGGTTCTTGTATAGGTTTTAGTTTCTTAGTTGCTGAATTTGTCCTACATATTTGTATTATGGTTAAACCTGTTTAAATTTTAACTTTTGTGTTGCCCCCAGAGCTCAAGATCATTGGATATATTTTGCACTTTGTGTTTATAATTTACAGATCTTCATATTTCTGGGTGCATGGAGATATGAAAATGTGGATTTCATTGTGATGTGTGTCTGTGTCAGTTTATTAACATTTAAAGTTGTGGATCTAAGTGAAATATTTAGAGTTGGAATTTTATTGTGATATTATGACCCTTCTAGATAAAAGAAGGGAGCTGCAGAGAAGTACAAATTGATTAATAGTTTGGGAGGTTGTAATGTTCTGCCCTTTTTAAGGAGCTATCAGTGGTCATCTAAAACAAGATTTGGAGTAGATATGTGTATTGTTTTCTTGTGAGAACTTATCTCTTAGTTACAATTGCAGTCACATAGAAGCCAACTGAAGAAAGAAGGAAAATTGTAATTTATTTCCCTTTTTTGTTCAAATGTACAGTTTTGTATTTAGTTTAAGAGAAGATTTTCAGAGAAGTGGTTATTCAGAATTTTAATTCTGAATTGTCAAATTTGTAATTTCATTTTCTGGCTAGAGTGAACTTTCAAATATCAATCTTTAACTCCAAATCACAAGGTTTGCTCATATTTAAAGTTTATTGGTGTGAATTGGTGCTTTAGAAAAAATAAGGAAACTTGGAATTTTGAAACATTTGAAGAGTAATTTTCTTAGAATGACAACTATCTGAAGCTATGTTCTGAAATCTGAGAACCTTGATACCAAAGACTTTAAAACAAAGGTAAAATTCAATAAAAGATGTTTGTTCAGGGAAAGAAAATACACAAATGGAATTTGGCTTTGTTTGAAAGAGTAAGTGATGATGATGTAACTACATCTAAGAAATTTTACCCACCCCTTTTAAATTAGCAGAGAATTAAGCTGACTGCATACCTCTGAGAATTTATAATGCCCAACAGAATATTTTAAGTTTCTGAATTCTTCTTGAGACAGAATAGGTGGATCTTGTTTTTGTTTTGTAGACAACTGCAGATGAAGCAAGTTTTGCAACAGCTTTGAGAAGTTCTCAATCTGCCTATGGACTTTCAATGTCACAGCAGAGTGATGGATGAATCATATTTTGCTCACTCAAACCATTTGATAACAATGTGCTTCAGAATATGAGAACTACCATCAAAACATGAAATATCAGGCTTTTCAAAACTACTAAGCCACTGAAGATTGAATGATAACTTGGCAAGAATTTATAAAGGAGAAACAACAACTTCTGGACTTATTCTACAGCTGATGTCTGTGATGCTGAGACAGGACAATGCTGCAGACAACCTTACCCTCCATGGTGCAGAGGTGCATGCAGGTATCTCTAATGTGGAAAACTGGACTGCAGAGTTCCATACAATATTAAAGTTGACACAATAGGATTCCTCGTGATATCTGGATGACTGGCCCTCAAAAGAATAGGAAGAGTTCTCAACATATATTGTTACTTTATTGGGCTTTCCCAATTGCCAATAGTGAAATTGAAAGAGAAAAATACAACAAGATTCACTTAGAAGCAGTGAGAACTGGTTATGACCAATATCATTGTCAAGCAGGAACTGAGAGGGTTAAGGGATACCACAAGAATCTAGCTAGTACCTTAAACAGAATAAGGGGTAGAATGATGGCTCAGTGGTCAGCATTGCTACCTCACAGCACCTGACACCTAGGTTCACTTCCAGCTTTGGGTGAAAATCATGAGCGGCAACGCTAGGGTGAATAATCAAGGTTTTTTTCCAAGGCTGGGGATGTCCAAAACCAGACGGCATAGGTTTCAGGTTAGAGGGGAAAGATTTAAAAGGGGGTAACATTTTCATGCAGAGAGTGGTACGTACAGGGATCAAGCTGCCACAGGAAGTAGTTGAGGTGGGTTCAATTACAGCATTTAAAGGCATCTGGATGGGTACATGAATAGAAATGATTTAGAGAGATACAGGCAAATAGGTCAGATTGGGAAGTCTGGTCGTTGTGGATGAGTTGGACTGAAGGGTCTGTTTCTGTGCTGTATAACTCTCTGTAGTTTGTACATTCTCTTTTGTGCCTGTGTGGGTTTCTGCTGGGTGCTGTGGTTTCCTCCTACAGTCAAAGATATACAGGTTGGGTGTATTAGCCACAGTAAATGCAGGGTAACAGGAAAAGGGTGAGGGTCTGGGTGGGGTGCTCTGTGGAGAGCTGATACAACTTGATGGGCCAATTGGCTTCTTTCCTGCTCTTTAAGGATTCTATGATTAAGTGATACAATGATGTAGGTAAAATGAATTGTGACACGGTACTATAACCAGGTAGTGTGGGCAGAAACATTGACTCTCCTGCTCCTCGGATGCTGTCTGACGTGCTGTGCTTTTCCGGCACCACATTCTTGATTCTAATCTCCAGCATCTGCAGTCCTCACTTTCACCTAGAATCTCAATTAGACCAGCTGCCAAAACAGACCAATTATTTATGTTTGAACTCGGGTGAAACTCTATCCTTCAAGTATCGATAGCCCATAAGTACTGCAAATATTTTCTTCTACTTGTATCATTGGAAATGTATTTTTATCCATCTCAGTTAATGTATTAATATTGTCCACAAGAACTCCAGCACAGTGGTTAAACTCTGAACTATTTATTTCAGGTCTTAGTCTGCTCCTATTGGACATCTTGGCCCTTTTCTAAAATTCTCTTGAACTGATGCAGATTAGTTAAATCAATGGAATTCACTATCCAGGTTCCAGTACTGAATACTGTTGTGGCAACACTTATCAGGCCACACTGTGACCTATGCTTTCCTTGGGCCACTGGCAGTGGTCCATTGTTGAACCGAGCTGTTTCTATTGTTTAATGGATGCATCCAGGTCATATACACTGTTTGAGTATGAGTTGAGCACCATTGGGCAGGGTTGTGTCTGAGATGCTTAGGATCACCGGTATCAATTTTTGGTGTATATTACCATACAAGATTGTATGTTAATTAGCACAAGTCAATTTTGTGGTCAAAACCGTGTTTTTCAAAAACAGACAATCGTCTAGTCAAATATGGGAACTTAACAAGTAATCCAGTCTTTCCAAAGTCCCGATCAATTATCCAAATGTGTCAAATCCTTGTTTCTATTCTGAACTCAGTTACACGCATTCTGCAATGCATGGTTACTTGCTTTCCTCCTGTTACTCTCGGTGTCCTATGTTAAGTTTTAAACTCCACATTTAGTGTGTTGTATTACAGTCCAAATCATAATGTGAGTTTTTTTGGGTAGTACCCCTCTTGTTTGTTAAGAACATCAATCCTACAAGTATTGATATGTTAAACAACATTCTGCAAATTAAACAAATAACTGTCCTGTTTGGCATTAGTCGGTCAAGATTAATTCTGCAAGAGAAAATGAAAAATGAATGAATAACATACTTTAGCTGTGACCAGTGTTTCCAATTCCATTCCTTGAATGTCCATACAGTCACATGGATCACTGTCAAAATGACTTTGTATGGTTCCATCCATTTCGGGTCAGAACCCACACTGGGTCCCTCAGCCAATTTGCCTTGTACCTCTGCTTCTATAACACACAAGAGCTGTTGATCTCTAAACTCCTAAATTGTACTTAACTCTGTAAATGTTAACCTGTTGAAACTGGCAGCACACTGTGATAATCTGCACCCAACATTTCAATTTGTTTTCAAGGTTTACTTTTCTCCTCTTCACCATCTACTTTTGATGGTACCCACACATAACTTTGCACAGGAATCCTCTCTTACAAAAATTGCTAATTCTTAATTACTAGCATTTAAACACAAATGCCTTAACTATTACATCAAATGAACTTAATATCTTAGCAGTTCCCCCTTTACTATATCCATCCTGTGGACATTTCTTACATATTTTCCCCATTTGGCCTCCAATTGTTCCAAACAAAATTATTTTTTACATTAATTTTACCCTCCTCTCACCAGTACAACTTGGATTGTCATAAAGTTAGTTTCTCTAATAGATGATATGCCATGCCATGATCATTTAGAATATAACCATTTTATCAAGTCGATGTACATGCCTTGTGTTCTTCAGTGCATTTTTACCATACACTCCTTCATGTTCGTTACTTCAGATGGAACAAATCACTTCTGCACATGAAACCAGCATCTCAAGATCATGTCACGTACTCTCCACTTTCATGTGATCTTTTTACAAGATTAACAGTGAAGGGCATGTTGTACATTCCCTGCTTAGTCCTAATGTGCTGTGTGGTGGCCAAATCATTAATTGAAATCTGCTTATTACTTTTTCCTTATTTAACTTTTACTGTTATTCACTTTAACAGTTGTAAATGACTAAAGTTGCCTTCAAAGCATTAGCTGAGATTCTGGAATACTAGTCCAGAATCAGAGAAAAAGTATTGACTAACGTACAACTAAGACTGTTATGTTTACTTGTAAAGATACAGAGCTTGTGACGTTCAGTATAAATTGGTAACTTGATGGTCAAATCCAATAAACTCAGTAAGTTTTCCAGGTTCCGAAGACCCCAGATGTACCTAATAGTCTCCAGATCAACCTGAGCTTGAAGCTGTTCTTCATATTGAGGTACAAAATTCATCAGGGAAAAGTTCAGCCCACTACTCGGTGAGGTGGGGGTGGGGGGGGTGGGGGAGGGGAAGGTAAAAGACACTACACTGCAGGAACTCTGAAAAACTCTTACTGAAGGATGACTAGCCTACGTTCAGTATGTCCATCAGCATGAAACTGTTTTGGGCTTATCGGGATGAGCTAGGCTTTAAGGCCAGGGAGTTGTCTTTAAGGCCAATGATACCTGAATCATTGGAGGCTTGTGAGAGAGAGTCTAGCAGCTGAGTATGAATAATGATATTCAAGTCACACAGTTAAGAATCGCGAAGCATGGCAGGACACATGTCAAATCAGCTCAAGGAATTACTTTTACCATATGAATTTCCAACGCAACCTTGGGTCAAGATTATTTCCAACTTCTTCCATATCAATGGTTTAGTTGTCGCTGATTATTTTTCCAAATATCTCTTAATATAACTTGCATGATAATGTGTGTTATCTAACAGCGATTTTCAGCTGACTTGGGACATTTGAAATAATGTTCAATTTATTGGTAAACCAAACATGCATGTGACAGAAACAGGAATAGATCATAATTCCTCTTCTCCACACTACCCAGATCTAACACAGTCAAAACAATAATTTATATTCTGAATATTAAATTCTGAAATGTAGACAGAACAACATTGTAAAGCCAAATCCTATGCTAACATCTCTAAGTGATCACCTGCAGAACTTTAGCTTGCAAGGCAGTTGTAAACAAACTTATTTAGCTTTTATCAATGTACTCTTTCAGAAACCAGGGAAGAGCTTTTGAAAATAAAACAAAACAGGAAAGATGAAAGATGTGTGTGACAGGAATGTAAGCGAAGAGTTACCATGTCAGGAGAAAGTGGTAACGCACTGAACTGCTGTGCTCTTCCAGCAGCACTAATCCAGAATCTGGTTTTCAGCATGTGCAGTCATTGTTTTTACCTAGTAATCCAGAGTCTCAGCTAATGCTTTAAAGATAATGGTTCAAGTCCTAGCATGGAAATAGTGAAATATGAATTCAATAAAATCTGGAAATAGAAGCCAGTCTAATGGTGACCATGTAATCATTGTTGATTGTTTTAAACATCTATGCGTCCAGTCGGAGAGGAAATCTGCCATTGTTACCTGGTCTGGCCTACAAGTGAATCCAGATACACAGCAATGTGGTTGACTCTTCCCTGCCCTCTGAAATAACCCCAAAAGACAATTAGTTCAAGGGCAACAAATGCTTTCCCAGTGACACCCACATTCCACAAGTATTGGAAAAATAAATTCACAGGTAACTGGTTTGAATTCAACATTTCAGCAATTGTGTGGAGAAAACAAGATTTATCTAGCACCAAAGTTAAACTAAGTTATCACATTCAATGATGAAAGAGATTGAATCAAAGAATTAATACATTTGCAACCGTCGTGTAACTCCCTTACATGCAGGACAAGATCCATTGTGACATACAAGTGTGACATCCCCACAAATGACTATCACATTAGTATAACAGGTACTACGTTGCGGCAGAAAAGCAGACTATCACTATATTTTAGGGATTTATAAATCTAAGGGATTATTAGCTTGTAATTTTGTTGTGTGTAAATAATCATGATGATACATGGAAAATCTTATTTGCAAGGAAGAGTTACTCAGTTGAAAACAAGGAGATGTTGTGGTCACCTTTAGAAGGATGTAGAGTTGTGTTTTCTATATACGTCATTAGTGACAAAAGAATGTATTGTATTATGCGTTTCAAATTTAGTCTCAATTTCTTCATAAATGAAACTCCTATGGTCTAGGGGAAGAAGTCCAGTCTATTTAGACTCTCCCTATAGCTCAAACCCTCGAGTGCCAAAAACATCCTCACAAATCTTTTCTACACCCTTTCAAGTTTAGCAACACCCTTCCTATAACAGAATTGTATGCAATATTCTAAAAATCGCCTTACTCATGTCTTGTACAGCTCCAAGATGACATCCCAATTTCTAAACTTATTGCACTGACCATGAAAGCAAGTGTGCCAAATGCCTTCTTCACCACCCTTTCAGCCTGTGACTCCACTTTAAAGGAATGATGCATGTGCACCCCTCTTCTCTTTTGTTCAGTAACACTCTCCAGGACCTTAACATTAAGCGTAGAAGTCCTGTCCCAACTTGGCTTATTAAAATGCAGCACCCTACATTTATCAAAATTGAACTCCATCTGCCACTCCTTGGCCCGTTTTCCTACCTGATCAAGGTCTTATTATACCCTGAGGTAACCTTGTTCCCTGTCCACTACACCACCAATTCTGGTGTCATCTGCAAACTTACTAAGCCATACCTCCTACGTTCACATTCAAAATGATTTATTAAATGACAAAAAGCAGTGGACCCAGCAATGATCCTTGTGGCACACTGCTGGTCACAGACCGCTAGTCTGAAAAACAGTCCTCCTGTTTAAGAATAATATCAGATGCAAGTCCTATAATATTGAAGGTTAAGTAGATTTCATGGAAATGTTTATGACACTAAGTAGTCACCATTAAGGGAAGTTAAACTTGTAATGATCAAAGAATATTAACTAAAATTAATTAAACACTGATTTACAACAGAAACCACATTTAAAATAATCCACCACGTCAGCTCGTAAATGTAAAGGTCGTAGGGCACTATTATACTTGACATTAGTCAGCAATTATACGGTTATTGGAAATTCTGGTATTGCCTTATTGTGTTAGGTAGTTTGAGCATTTATTTATAAATAAAGATATAATAAATGGTTTTAAATGCTCTATAGTACAAACATGAGCATAATATTTTTCATACAAAGACTGCAAATGAATAGATGAAAAACTTACGGAAGATATACAATATTTATAATTTATAAACAAAAATTAAGACACCTCAAAATTATTGCACTTGCATTCTTTTTCATATTTTTCCTCTTACAGACAATATCCCGTAACTACTTGACATGTATCTACACTGGAATTACTTCTCTAGTAATAGAAAAGCCCATCCAAAATTTTGGACTTTTAAAAAATCAAATGTACTATATTCAGTGTAAAAATTAATTTACAGTAACATCTTGTTACATTGTAAATATACATAACCAAAATCACTTGTAGTACAGTTGCCTAAATATTAACATTTGTTACACTGAAACATGACATTTCAAAATAAAACTTAAGTAGATGGTCAGCAGTTTCTTGTATTTACATGTGATGTTGAAGCTGCTTAGGCAGCAGGCATAATTGCTAATATGCTACAAGTTCCAGTTTGTTTGTACATATTACATGCACACAAAGCATTCCATTATAATAAGCACACGGAAAGTATAAAAAAAAATCCTCTACAACTTCCAGAAGAGACTAAAGCTAGTATTGATCGAATCTTGAATAGACTAGTGCAATATACTATAATATTAGAAGTATTTTCAAAGGTCCATTACATATCTTACAGCTCTGTGGTATGGTTTTCCACAATGGATATAAGGGATGCAAATGAAGTTCAGATGATTCAATGCAATCTGAAAGATTTCCTTCATTTCGCAGGTATTATAAATTTCCATATCATATCATTGATGAAATGATCAATGTGTTGATACAAATAATCGCAAGTTATTTATGCAAGGATTGTCCTAAAAGTCTATGTAATGTGTGAATTAATTTCAATGTTTCTCTTTTCTAATTATCAGAAGATAAGGAAGGGTGCAAATCTCTCTCCAGACCATATTGCCAATATTTCTTTTGCAAAGTTTGTTAGCATCATTCAGGAGTGTTAGACATCATAGGGCCATAAAGTCTTAGGGAGTGTGTACTTCTGGTTTACTCCAATAGGTTCAGCTAATCAACTAGTGAACATAAATTGTACTTTTATATTTTAACTGCACAAACTTAATACTCAATTTCAGTAGTTATTTGTAGGTGCTGTTGTCTTGTCATTTATAAATGCCCCATAGCAATGAATGATACTCAGGTAAGTGAATGATGAATACATAAAAGTCAGACACTTCTGGAGGGAGTCTCCTGTGCAGGCACTATCACACTGACACTAACTTTTGATCTATTAACAGGAAGTTCACTTCTCGTGTGACAGTCAGATGGTTTCACACTTGCCTCTTCTTGCTTTAGTAGGTTTCTTAAGTCTAGGGTCAGATGAAACATACTCAGATATTGGATCTTCTGGTTGGGATTCAATAACACAACTACTTTAGCTACAAAAATAATTGTGATGGTATAATTAACTGGTGGAGTGTTGACTGTAGAGCATCTATGCGAATCATTTGGTGCTTCCTATGCTGAGTCATCCCATATAACTCAAGAATGGCATTCAGTAACTAAAATGACAAATTTCCACTTCCATCTCTGGATTGCCTCACCCATTGAAGAGCAAAGAGGGGGAAAAGATATTAACAAATTTGTAGTCCGTATCACGAATGCAGACAAGTAGATCTTAGAGAATTCTTTACTGCATTATTATTGTTTTGTTCTTTCTTGCCATCATTACATTCTTGGAGACAAATAAACCAATAAATATCTGTTCAGATATATAGTAAATGATCACTAGTATTTTTTTTATAAATTATTTACCAAACTCAAGTTCAGATCTTTTTTACATCCAGACTCACTCTATTGTTGTTCATCACAACTACTGCTCCAATTCATGATGGAAAACTAAGTGCCTTAAGCAGTCTATTATAGGGCTGGTGAAATGCACTGCTTCACCTGGCTTTTCAAAGTAGTTTTGCATTCCATAACGTGCCTTATTTACATCCCCAACAGGGATGCGGCTATGAATTTCTTCAGATATTTTGCCGTTCCCTTAAAAGTAGCGATTACCTGGGAATGGCTGTGAAATTTTAGTATTTTTTGCAATTGGCATCAGTGATGCATGTGGTCATTGGTTCAAGTATTTAGTATTTCAACAATATCTGTTATTGTCAGACCACAACTGTTATAATGCAGTCTAATTCTATCTTCTTGTAGCATTCATACTAACATGTAAACTTTGTTGAAAATAATATCAGACCCAGACAGAACATTTGAAGGTGCTACACAAGTGTAAAATAACATGGAAAGTACCTGCCTGTCTCAGAGTAAATATTAAGGCCACAGCAATACAGCATACAAGAAAGAGCAAATGCTGTCTTTGAAAAAACAGTCATTTTCAAACACAACAGAATTGCTAAGGCAGCTAGATCTGATGCTTTTAAAAACTGTTCCTCCAAATGACTTGTATTGTTAGCTAGACTGGGAGCCATGTTTGTCAGGAACTCATGAGGTAATGCCATTGTATTACCTACAGTAACAGGTCTCTTCCCAATTCAGAATCAAACACTTAAGAGTGGAGCATTCAACATAGAGCACCAATTCCATCAATTCTCAATTTACATAGAAGCATTGTTTGAGGAAGCAGCCTGGCCCTGATCTCGTGAGGTTTGACTTGCTTGTGCTATCTTCTCCCACTGAGCAAGATTTTCCCTGAAAAGCAGAAATGCACAGGAATATTAAAATGCCATCTTCCATTCAACATTTCAAAATCATTTATTTTTCTAAATACAAAATGGTGGTTTCTAGGAATTAGCTCTTCCTGTTTCCCTTATAATGGGATAAAGGACAGATATGAAATTATATCCATGGGGGATGAAATGAGATAGAGTTACACAATAAGAAGTCACAAACTGTTTACAACACAAAACTTAAAGCATCAAGACGATTTTGCTATTTCCTGATTTGCACATCCCTGTGGTTTCTCCAGGTCAGTTTAATTAAATTTTGTGGGATTATTTCAATTAAAACCAGACCAAGACTACTGAAATTAGTTCCACATGATGAAGTCAAATGTAATGTGGATGGAAGCTACCTTTAGTTGCTGATTTTAGATTCAGAAGCTCTTACATCAATATTTTACAGAATCAAAATACTCACTGGCCCTAGCAACATAGAACATGTTACATCACTGAAGGTCATAAGTCTGATTGTGCTAAATCTTTAAAAGAGCTATCCAATTAATCCCAATCCTTGACCATTTTGTCTCAGCCCTAAATTTGCCTCCCTTAAAAGCAGTGTCTAATTTCCCTTGAATGAATCTGGTCATGTTACCCTTCATTACAAAACATAACATGTCATTGCTTAAGAGACCTTCTTCTTAAGTCAACTTCAGTTCTTTTGCCAATATCCTTAAGTTAGTATTCTCTGATTACTCACTCTCCCACCACTACAAATATATTTCTTCATGTTTTCTCTAGACAACCTATTATGAGATTAGATTCCCTACAGTGTGGAAACAGGCCCTTCAGCCCAACCAGTCCACACCGACCCATTTCCCTCTGACTAATGCACCTAACACTATCGACAATTTAGCATGGCCAATTCACCTGACCTGCACATCTTTGGACTGTGGGAGGAAACCGTGCAAATATGGGGAGAATATGCTAAATCCATACAATCGCCCGAGGCTGGAATTGAACCTGGGACCCTGGTGCTAACCACTGAGCCACTGTGCAGCCCTATTATCATTGATTGTATTCTCTACCTTAACAAAGAATGTGAGGTGATTTAATTGAAGCACAAAATTTTAATGAGCTGTGACAGAGAGTTTCAGATACAATGTGCAGAAACTTGTAGAGTATGAGCAATGTGGGTTATGACAAGATATATGCAGAATTGAACAAGAGGCATATCTTAATGCCAGGAGTACCTCGCTTGAATGTTTTAATGCTTTTGATGAGTGGCTAGCAAATTTCTTACTGGGCAGCACCATTTGCCAATTGAGAGGGTTTACAGTTGCTGAACACTTTATTAATTCCACAACTTGCCTCACTAATATTAAGTTTCATGTCTTATCAACCAAGCCAAATAAACAGAAGTTGAGAATTATCAACATGAAAGTCAGAGTGGGGGGCCTGGTGACTTCAGCTTGCCAGTGGCTGCAAGAAGCCTCTGTGTTGGTCAGGAACGAACAGAGCGTCAGGACATGATTTGTGTGCATCCTTCATCCACAGATATTGGCATGAGAATATTGCCAAACACTCGTTGACTATCCTGGCCCCTCTCAAGTACACTTGCAGGCTGCTGAGAAAGGACAGACTTGCATTGCAAGACGAATCAGCAACCAGCTCTAAACAGCCGCCATAAGGATAGTTTACATGCAGCAACGACCACCCAACTTGGATTGACCAGGCTGCATTTCAAGGCAGCTTCCTTGATCTCTTAGCACTCTCACATTTAGCACCTATTTGCATAAATGTCTTGTCTCACTTTACCATGCATATATATGCAGTCAAATGACCAGACAGCAAGCTTTGTTGGTCAGCAGTTCCCAGTCAAGGGGCATATTTCTTGTTGTATGGCAAAATGTTAAATCAATCTTGCACTTGCATCACGTAACAGCAGCTTAACATAATATTATAAAATGCAGGAGCAGAAGTAGGACCTTTAGCCCATTGAGTCTGCTTCACCATTCAATGAGATCGTAGCTAATCTGATCGTAGCCCAACTTCCACTTTGCTGCATTGCCTTCTTAATCCTTGATTCTGGATCAGTGGTGCTGGAAGAGCACAGCAGTTCAGGCAGCATCCAACGAGCAGCGAAATCGACGTTTCGGGCAAAAGCCCTTCATCAGGAATAAAGCCTTTTTACCTTTCTTAATCCTTGATTCCCCTACTACTTAAAAATCTGTCTAGCTCAATGTTCTAAATTCCAATGAGTACAGCCCAAGCGACTCAACATCTCCTCATAAGACTCTGGCACTAGGATTAAGGATGGGTAATATCTTCAGGGCCTTGTGTTTAGCTCTCGAGCTGAACAGTCAGCCTTTACTTATCAAGTGACATAAACAACTTTGTTTACATTCTGCACTTTACAATAATTCAAGATAAGGATAAGCACAGTGCAGCTATCACCTTTATTCTTTGATGTTGCTCAAGGACAGAGAAGCTTAACGAGCTCAAGCTTCTCCTCAAACATTTTAAGTACAGCATTAAAAGGTGAGATTGAGAAGCTAGAAATCATTGTATACATCAGTAGGAATGACATTTTTAGGGGAAAGATTAAAGTAGTACAGAGTGAATTTTAAAGGTAAAGTAGATTAAAAAATAAAACCTTCAAAATAGTCATTTCTGGTTTACTCCCAATGCCAAACTCAAATAAGGGAAGTAACAAAAGGTTAAGAGAAATAAATCAATGGCTAAAGAGCTGGTGTATTTTCAAGTATTCAGGTTTTTGGACAATTGGAATGTCTTTTGGTTAGAAAAGACCTGTTCAAACAGGATGGGTCTAACCTTGTGGAAGTAGTAAGAATAATGCTGCATGATGGGATACTTGACCAAGGTAAAAGGTATCTTGGCTCTCAGACTCTTGCTTTATTAGAAAGATACTGCTGGAGATAAAGACTGAGGTTGTTATAATTTGATTAAATATAGGGAGTACAGAGGAACCTAGATTATCCGAACACCAATTATCCAAAAATTGGATTATCCGAAGGAGATATTGAGGTCCTGATAGAAACGTTACATCAAAGACATGTTTCCAACAGTGATCAGTAATTAAACAGGCACCGTCTCCAAATGACTGACCTCCCGCTCTCTCTCTCTCTGCCCACACTTTCCTTGGAGTTCTACAGAGGGGTGTACTCTATCTACCCCCCACCTCCCCGCCCTTCCCCAGATAATCTGATCAACGTTGTCCTGTACAGGGCAGAGGTGGAACCTGTCAAAAAGTTGCAGTAAAAAGTTGTGTGTATGTGTGTACGCTATATTGAAGACTTACCCCACAAAGGCAGCAGCAGTCTTATTGTTGGTGTCTGGATAGGGGGTGGGGGCAGTATTGGATGGGGAGGCCCACTGCTGGACAGGGATGGAGGGGTGGGTGGGGGGCTGTTTTGGATATGGGGGGAGGTGTTGGATGGGGATGGGGGTTGGGCGGGGTCAGGAGGCGGTGTTGAATGGATTGGGGGAGGGGGGAGGGGGGAGGAGTTAGCCTGGGGCAGGAGGGGGGCGGTGTTGGATGGGGTAGGGGGCTAGGGGAGTTGTTGGAGGGGCAGGCGGGGGACGGGGGCAGTGTTGGACAGGGTTGGGGGAGGGGGAGGCGGTGTTGACCGGGGGTCGCACCACGCTGTGTGCTTCTACAGTCTCCTGAACGGGGAGTAGCCCTTTAAAAACTCCGAGCCCCAGAGGAAAGGCATTTAAATCAATTATCCGAGCGAAATAGTGTCCACCCATCATGTTCGGATAATCAAGGTTCCCCCATACAACATCAGTTCGTTAATAGGGGTGCTTCTTAAGCTCATAAAGCTTCTCTGTCCTTGAACACTGTGCTCATCCTTGTCTTGAATTATTGTAAAGTGTGGAATGTAAGCAAAGTTGTTTGTATCACTTTATACATAAAGGCTGATGTGTTTAGCTCTCGAGCTGAACAAAGGCCTTGAAGATATTAACATCTTGGTTAGAATGGGGAGGTAGGGGTCGGTTCAGTCTAAGGATAATGACATTTGCTGTCAGTGTGGTTGGAAGGGTCATTGGGCTAGAGATTGTCAGGTGCAGTTAGCTGCTCCTCCTGCATCTACAGGAATTCAGCCCTTTGTGCATGTCCCAACACTTACACTCATAGACCCCTTCCAGTCTACACAATTCTATACAGAAAGACCCCATACAGACAACAAGCAAAACTAATATCATTTATAAAATACCTTGCAAGAACCTCTTTCCACCTATCACATCTCCATCGCCCCTCCCCCAAGTCCCTCCTCCCTACCTTTTATCTTAGCCTGCCTGGCACCCTCTCCTCATTCCTGATGAAGGGCTCTGGCCCAAAACGTTGAATTTCCTGTTCCTTGGATGCTGCCTGACCTGCTGTGCTTTAACCAGCAACACATTTTCAGAACTGTAACAAGCACTACATTGTACAAACAGGCAGAAAACTAGTCACCAGGATACACGAGCACTAACTAGCCACAAAAAGATATGACCCACTCTCACTAGTATCAGAACATAGAACATAGAACATAGAACAATACAGCACAGAACAATACAGCACAGAACAGGCCCTTCGGCCCACGATGTTGTGCCGAACATCTATCCTAGATTAAGCACCCATCCATGTACCTATCCAATTGCCGCTTAAAGGTCGTCAATGATTCTGACTCTACCCAGAGAGTGGTGGGGGCATGGAATGTGCTGCCCGTGGCAGTGGTAAAGAACCCACCCCTGACATCTCCCTTATAGCTTCCACCCTTCACCTTAAATTTATGTCCCCTTGCAATACTCTGTTGTACCCGGATAAAAAGTTTCTGACTGTCTACTCTATCTATTCCTCTGATCATCTTATAAACCTCTATCAAGTCACCCCTCATCCTTCGCCGTTCCAACGAGAAAAGGCCGAGAACTCTCAACCTATCCTCGTACGACCTATTCGCCATTCCAGGCAACATCCTGGTAAATCTTCTCTGCACCCTCTCCAAAGCTTCCACATCTTTCCTAAAGTGAGGCGACCAGAACTGCACACAGTACTCCAAATGTGGCCTAACCAAAGTCCTGTACAGCTGCAACATCACTTCATGACTCTTGAATTCAATCCCTCTGCTAATGAACGCTAATACACCATAGGCCTTCTTACAAGCTCTATCCACCTGAGTGGCAACTTTCAAAGATCTATGTACATAGACCCCAAGATCCCTCTGTTCCTCCACCTGACTAAGAACTCTACCGTTAACCCTGTATTCCGCATTCTTATTTGTTCTTCCAAAATGGACAACCTCACACTTGGCAGGGTTGAACTCCATCTGCCACTCCTCAGCCCAGCTCTGCATCATATCTAAGTCCCTTTGCAGCCGACAACAGCCCTCCTCACTGTCCACAACTCCACCAATCTTCGTATCATCTGCAAATTTACTGACCCACCCTTCGACTCCCTCATCCAAGTCATTAATAAACATTACAAACAGCAGAGGACCCAGAACTGATCCCTGCGGAACTCCACTTGTAACTGGGCTCCAGGCTGAATATTTACCATCTACCACCACTCTCTGACTTCGACCGGTTAGCAGGTTTTCAATCCAATTGGCCAAGTTTCCCTCTATCCCATGCCTCCTGACTTTCCGCATAAGCCTACCATGGGGAACCTTATCAAATGCCTTACTAAAATCCATGTACACTACATCCACTGCTCTAACCTCGTCCACATGCTTGGTCACCTCCTCAAAGAATTCAATAAGACTTGTAAGGCAAGACCTACCCTTCACAAATCTGTGCTGGCTGTCTCTAATCAAGCAGTGTCTTTCCAGATACTCATAAATCCTATCCCTCAGTACCCTTTCCATTACTTTGCCTACCACCGAAGTAAGACTAACTGGCCTGTAATTTCCGGGGTTATCCCTATTCCCTTTTTTGAACAGGGGCACAACATTCGCTACTCTCCAGTCCCCTGGTACCACCCCCGTTGACAGTGAAGACGAAAAGATCATTGCCAACGGTACTGCAATTTCCTCTCTTGCTTCCCACGTAATCCTAGGATATATCCCGTCAGGCCCGGGGGACTTGTCTATCCTCAAGTTGTTCAAAATGTCCAACACATCTTCCTTCCTAATAAGTATCTCTTCTAGCTTACCAGTCCGTTTCACACTCTCCTCTTCAACAATACGGTCCCTCTCGTTCGTAAATACTGAAGAAAAGCACTTGTTCAAGACCTCTCCTATCTCTTCCGACTCAATACACAATCTCCCACTACTGTCCTTGATCGGACCTACCCTCGTTCTCGTCATTCTCATGTTTCTCACATACGCATCAAATGCCTTGGGGTTATCCTTGATCCTATCCGCCAAGGATTTTTCATGCCCTCTCTTAGCTCTCCTAATCCCTTTCTTCAGGTCCCTTCTGGCTATCCTGTATCCCTCCACTGCTCTGTCTGAACCCTGTTTCCTCAACCTTATGTAAGCCTCCTTCTTCCTCTTTACTAGACATTCAACCTCCCTCGTCAACCAAGGCTCCCTCACACGACCATTTCTTTCCTGCCTGATAGGTACATACAGATAGGGAAGGATATCACTTAGACTGGGACAACACATCCATCCTAGGGCAAGCCAAATAATGACATGCATGAGAATTCCTAGAAGCATGGCATTCCAACCGGAACTCTATCAACAAACACAATGACTTGGATCCCATTTAACAAGGTTGTAAAAACAATGACTGCAGATGCTGGAAACCAGATTCTGGATTAGAGTGGTGCTGGAAAAGCACAGCAGTTCAGGCAGCATCCGAGGAGCAGGAAAATCGACATTTTGGGCAAAAGCCCTTTGCCCGAAACGTCGATTTTCTTGCTCCTCGGATGCTACCTGAACTGCTGTGTTTTTCCAGCACCACTCTAATCCAGAATCCCATTTACCAACCTTTTGAGAGAAAACACAGGAAATGGCATCACCCCAGGAAATGACATCACCAACCCAAGGAAACCTAAACACATAAATAGAAAGCAGGCTACACCATCAGTGCTTCACCTGAAGGCTCACTGACTATGTTACCTAGTATGGTGATGAAACATCTGAAAACAAACCTTCCAGCTCAGCGAGCAAACCTACATCCACACAAGACAAAAATGTGAGGTTGTTTAGGAAGCACCTGCTGATAGTGAGGCAAACCTATCCCATACTGAGGCAAGGAAGGGATGGTGATTGAAAGAATCTTGGGTGACCAGGGATGTGGAACATCTAGTCAAGAGGAAGCAGCAGTTTGGATTAGAAACTGGCTTTCTGAAAGAAGGCAGTGACTGGTGGTTGATGGAAAATATTCAGTCTGGAGTCCGGATAGGAGTGGTGTGCCACAAGGATCTGTGTTGGGACCATTGCTATTTGTCATTTTTATAAATGACTTAGATGCAGGCATAGGTGGATGGATTAGTAAATTTGCAGATGGCACTAAAATCGGTGGGGTAGTAGACAGTTCGAAAGAATGTTACAGGTTGCAAGAGGGCTTGGATAAACTGCAGAATTGGGCTGAGAGGTGGCAAATGGAGTTCAGTGCAGCTAAATGTGAGGTGATGCACTTTGGGAAGAATAACAGGAAGGCAGAGTACTAGTGTGGATGTGCAGCGGGATCTTGGAGTCCATGCACACAGATCCCTGAAAGTTGCCACCCAGGTTCATAGTTCTGTTAAGAATGCACACGTTGCGTTAGGTTTCATTCGTAGAGGGATTGAGTTCCGGAGCTGCAAAATCATGCTGCAACTATACAAAACGGTAGTGCGGCCACACTTGGGAATATTATGTACAGTTCTGATCGCCATATTTCGGGAAGGATGTGGAAGCATTGGAAAAGATGCAGAGGAGATTTACCAGGATGTTGCCTGGTCTGGAGAGAAGGTCTTAGGAGGAAAGGCTGAGAGACTTGGGTCTGTTCTCATTGGAAAGAAGATGGCGAAGAGGGGATTTGATAGAGACGTACAAGATGATCAGAGGATTAGATAGGGTAGACGGTGAAAGTGTCTCCTAGGATGATGACGTCAGCGTGTACGAGGGGGCATAACTACAATTTAAGGGGTGATAGATTTAAGACATATTAGTGAGTTTTGAGAATATTTGTAGCTCAGGTTGAGGTTTTGGATGTAGGTTTGTTCGCTGAGCTAAAAGCATATATATCAGAGGCAGGTTCTTTACTCAGAGAGTGGTAAGGGCGTGGAATGCCCTACCTGCCAATTTAATCAACTTAGCCACATTAGGGAGATTTAAACAATCCTTGAATAAGCACAAGGATGATGATGGGATAGTGTAGGGGGACGAGCTCAGAATAGTTCACAGGTCAGTGCAACATCGAGGGCCGAAGGGCCTGTTTTGCACTGTATTATTCTATGTTCTAAGGAAGCTTACTTAAGGTTGAAGAGACAAGGATCAGACAGGGCTTTAGAGGGTTACAAGGTAGCCAGGAAGGAGCTGAAGAATGGACTTAGGAGAGCCAGCAGGGGCCGTGAAAGCACTTTAGCGGATAGGATTAAGGAAAATCTTAAGGCATTCTACCCTTATGTGAGGAACAAGAGGATGGCTGGAGTGAGGGTAGGGCCGATCAGGGATACTGGAGGAAACTTGCACCTGGAGTCAGAGAAGGTAGGGGAGGTCATTAATTAATACTTTGCTTCAGTATTCACTGGTGAGAAGGACCTTGGGAGGACAGTGTGAAATAGACTGATATGCTCAAACAGGTTGATGATAAAGGAGGAGGATGTGCTGAAAGTTTTGAAAAACATAATGACAGATAAATCCCCTGGGCCAGATGGGATATACCCTATGTTACTACAGGAAGCAAGGAAAGAGATTGCTGTGCTTTTGACGATGGCAATTTTATTCCTTTGTTCAAGAAAGGGAATAGGGATAATCCTGGGAATTATAGACCAGTTATCCTTACATCTGTAATGGGCAAAGTTTGGGAGAGAATGCTGAGAGATAGGATTTATGATTATTTGGAAAACCATAGCTTGATTAGAGATAGTTAGCATGGTTTTGTAAGGGGCAGGTCATGCCTCACAAAACCTATTGAATTCTTTGAGAATGTGACAAAATACACTGATGAAGGTAGAGCAATGAAGTGGTGTACATGGATTTTAGCAAAGCATTTGATAAGGTTCCCCATGGGAGGCTCATTCAGAAAGTAAGGAGGCATGGGATACAGGGAAATTTGGCCGTCTAGTTACAGAATTAGCTGGTGCATAGAAGATAGAGGGTGGTGTAGATGGAATGTATTCAGCCTGGAGCTTGGTAACCAGTTGTATTCTACAGGAATCAGTTCTGGAACCTCTGCTCTTTGTGATTTTTAAAAATGATTAGATTGGATTCCCTGTAGTGTGGAAATGGGCCCTTTGGTCCAACAAGTCCGTATCGGCCCCCTGAAGAGTAACCCACCCAGACCCATTCCCATACTACCCCTGACTAATGCACCTCAAACTTTGGGCAATTTAACATGGCCGATTCACCGATGCACATCTTTGGAGTGTAGGAGGAAATCAAAGCACCTGGAGGAAACCCACACAGACACAAGGAGAATATCCAAATTCCACACAGACAGTAACCCAAGTTGGGAATCGAACCTGGGTCCCTGGCGCTGTGAGGCAGCAGTGCTAACCACCGAGCCACCATGCTGCCCTGACTTGAATGTGGAAGTGGAAGGGTGGGTTAGGAAATTTGCCGATGATATGAAGGTTGGTGGAGTTGTGGATAGTGTGAAAGGGTCATGTAGGTTGCAACCAGACATTGACAGGATGCAGAAATGGGTTGATAAGTGGCAGATGGAGTTCAACCTGGCAAAGTTGTGAAGTGATTCACTTTGGAAAGCCAAATTTGAATGTAGAATACAGAGTTAAAGGCGTGGTTATTGGCAGTGTGGAGGAGCAGAGGGACCTTGGCGTCCATGTCCAAGGATCCCTCCAAGTTGCCACCCAAGTTGATAGGGTTGTTAAGAAGGCATATGGTGTATTGGCTTTCATTAGCAGGGGGACTAAGTTCAAGAGCTACAAGGTTATAGAGCTCTGGTCAGACCATACTTGGAATATCATGTTCAGTTCTGGTCGTCTCATTGTAAGAAAGATGTGGAAGCTTTAGAGAGGGTGCAGAGGAGATTTACCAGGATGCTGCCTGGACTGGACGGCATGTCTTATGATGAAAGGTTGATGGAGCTATGGCTTTTCTCATTGCAGCGAAGAAGGATGAGAGGTGACTTGATAGCGGTGTACAAGATGATAAGAGGCATAGATAGGGTGGATAGCCAGAGACTTTTTCCCATTGCAGAAATGCCTATCATGAGGGGACATATTGTTAAGGTAATTGGAGGGAATGTTTAGGGGAGATTTCAGAGGTAGATTCTTTAAACATATAATGGTATGTGCATGAAATGCACTGCCAGCAGTGGTACTAGAGTCAGATATATTAGGGACATTTAAGCGACTCTTGGATAGGCACATGGAAGATGTTACAATGAAGGGGATGTAGGTTAATCTGATCTTAGAATAGGATAAAAGGCCGTCGCAACATTGAGGGCCAAAGGGCTTGTACTGTGCTGTACTGTTCTAAAAGAATGTGTCATTAAAAAATTCAAGTTTATGAAGGAATTTGACAGGATGGATACTGTAATTTTGATTCCCCTGTCTTTGGAGTTCTAGAATAAAGTGGCACAATTTAGGATAAGGGCTGAACCTTTAGGAGTCAGATCAGGAGAATTTTTTTAATCATTTCAAGGGTTGTGAATCTTTGGAATTCTTTATGTTAGGTGGTTCTGGACGTGTCATGATTGAATCTATTTAAGGCTAAGATAGATTCTTGGTCAATTAGGAAATCAAGGGATGGTAGGCGAGTGGGAATGTTTACTTTACGCCGATGATCAGTTACCAGCTGTCCCGGTTTCCTCCCACAGCCCAAAAATGTGTAAGTTGGGCAGATTGGCCAGGGGAAATGCCCCGTGGTGTCTGGAAATGTGCAAGCTAGGTGGGCTAGCCATGGGAAATGTGGGGTTACAGGTTGGGATGGGGGCAGGAGCGTGGGGCAAGATCTTCAGAGGATCGGTGTAGACCCATGGGTCAAATAGCCTCTTTCTGCACTAGAAGGATTCTATGATCACACTAAACAGCAAAGCAGGGTTGAGGGGGCATATAGTTTTTCTCTGCTCCTATTTTGTGTATTTTTATTTTTATGATTGAAATTGAACAGCTTTGTTCCACTGCAAAAGCTGTATGGAGATTTCTACCATTAGTACTGACAACCATGTTGTGTCTAAAAGTGTGGCGCTGTAAAAGCACAGCAGGTCAGGCAGCATTTGAGGAGCAGGAGATTGATGTTTCAGACATAAAACCTTCATGAAGGGCTTATGTCCAAAACGTTGACTCTCCTGTTCCTTAGAATTTGCCTGACCTGTTGTGCTTTTCCAGCTCTACACTTTTAAACTGACTCACCAGCATCTGCAGTCCTCACCTTCTCCAAAGGATAAAGATTGGTGTTTCCAAGAAGATTCTGTATGTCTAGGATCATTGTTGGTCCTCAATAGAGTTAATTTGAGTAAGTCACTCTGTACTGGGACCATTATGCTGAACTATGAAAGCTTTACAAATCATGTTTATACTTCTCAATTTCTTCTGTATTTAAATATGCTTGCTTCATTTACTTGACGAGGGTACCGCAGGATCTAATGCATTATAAAATGGCCAATGCCATAAACTCCTACCTGCAAGACCCGAGCAGTTGAGAGGTTGATGGGAAAACCTCTGAAAGTGTACGGTAACAAGGCACGGCTACACCAGTAAAGAAAACAACCTGTGTAAAAGAAAAATATTTAGCTCTTCAAACTTCCTTGAAGATCAGCTTGGCTGTTTATGTGTGGAACTCCAATATGGGTGAGATATCAAATGAATATTTTGTGTCAGTATTTACTGTGGAGAAGTATCTGGCAGCCAGGGAACTTGGAGAAATAAAAATTGATGTCTCGTAGACAGTTCTTATTACTGAGCCTTAAAACGCATAAACATAAATAAATCCCCAGGACCTGATCGGATGTTCCCCAGAACCTTGTGGGAAGCTAGGGAAGAGATTGCTGGGCCCACTGCTGAGGGGTGACCTTATTGAGGTTTATAAAATCATGAGGTGCATGGGTACAGTGAACAGCAAGGTCTTTTTCCTAAGGCTGTGTCCAAAACTAAGGGCAATGGTTGAAAGTGAGAGGGGAAAGATTTAAAAAGAATCCAAGATATAACATTTTCACACAAAGGATGGTGCATGAATGAGCTGCCAGAGGAAGTTGTGAAGGTGAGTACAATTACATTAAAAAGGCACCTGGATGGGTACATGAATAGGAAGGATCTGGGGGGATATGGGCCAAGTGCTGGCAAATGGGACTAGATCAGGTTGGGTTCTGATCAGCGTACCAAAGGATCTGTTTCCGAGCTGTATGACTCTATAATTCTATATAATAAAATATGTTGACACAGTTATTTCAAAGAACAAAGAGAACAAAGAAAATTTACAACCCAGGAACCCTTCAGCCCACCAAGCCTGAGCCAATCCAAATCCACTGTCATCAGACAGGTAATCCAGAGGTCTAGGCTAACGCTCTGGGCACATGATTTTAAATCCCACCATAGAAACTGGTAGAATTTACATTTAATTAACAAATCTAGAATTAAAAGCTAGTTTAATAGTGACTGCTAAAAATTTGTCAATTGTCATAGAAAAACTCATATACAAATGTCCTTTAGGAGAGGAAATCACCACCCTTACGTAGTGTGGCCTACATATGACTCCAGATCCACAACAATATAGTTAAAGCTTATTTTCCCCTGAAAGCCACTCACTCGTGACAAACTACAACAAAGTTTGAAGCACTTTCTTAGGTTCAAATCACAAGAAACATTCTGCCATTGCATCAAGTGATCTATACGGACTTCAGTAAGGCGTTTGACAAGGTTCCACATGGGAGACTGATTAGCAAGGTTAGATCTCACGGAATATCGGGAGAACTAGCCATTTGGATACAGAACTGGCTCAAAGGTAGAAGACAGTGGGTGGTGGTGGAGGGTTTTTTTTCAGACTGGAGGCCTGTGACCAGTGGAGTGCCACAAGAATCGGTGCTGGGTCCTCTACTTTTTGTCATTTGCATAAATGATTTGGATGCGAGCATAAGAGGTACAGTTAGTAAGTTTGCAGGTGACACCAAAATTGAAGGTGTAGTGGACAGATTACAACAGGATCTTGACCAGATGGGCCAATGGGCTGAGAAGTGACAGATGGAGTTTAATTCAGATAAATGCGAGATGCTGCATTTTGGGAAAGCAAATCTTAGCAGGACTTATACACTTAATGGTAAGGTCCTAGGGAGTGTTGCTGAACAATAAGACCTTGGAGTGCAGGTTCATAGCTCCTTGAAAGTGGAGTCGCATGTAGATAGGATAGTGAAGGCGTTTAGTATGATTTCCTGCATTGGTCAGAGTATTGAGTACAGGAGTTGGGAGGTCATATTGTGGCTGTACAGGACATTGATTAGGCCACTGTCAGAATACTGCGTGCAATTCTGGTCTCCTTCCTATCGGAAAGATGTTGTGAAAGGGTTCAGAGAAGATTTACAAGGATGTTGCCAGGCTTGGAATATTTGAGCTATAGGGAGAGGCTGAACAGGTTGGGGCTGTTTTCCCTGGAGCATCGGAGGCTGAGAGGTGACCTTATAGAGGAGCATAGATAGAGTAAATAGGCAAAATCTTTTCCCTGGGGTCGGGGAGTCCAGAACTAGAGGGCATAGGCTTAGAGTGAGAGGGGAAAGATATAAAAAAGACCTAAGGGGCAACCTTTTCACACAGCGGGTGGTACGTGTATGGAATGAGCTGCTAGAGGAAGTGGTGGAGGCTGGTACAATTGCAACATTTAAGAGGCATTTGGATGGGTATATGAATAGGAAGGGTTAAGAGGGGCATGGGCTGGGTGCTGGCAAGTGGGACTAGATTGGGTTGGGATATCTGGTCGGCATGGATGGGTTGAACCAAAGGGTCTGTTTCCATACTGTAAATCTCTATGACTCTAAGTCCTTATTAAATTTTAATTACTTAATTTTTAGTTATCAAAAGCATAAAGACTAATAAGGAAAATGATTAGATTATTAGAAATAGAGAACAGATGGACAACATAGTCATCATGCAGGCCATGAAGATTACTTCTATGTATAGAATAAATTGACAGAAATGACCAAACTAAATTTATTGACCAAACTAAACTATACTATACTTGTTTCACTGTTGAAATCCAACAGTAGAACATCTTCTTTTGGGGGACTTGATCTAAGTGAGGACAGTTTTAAATACAGATGTTGAGTCACACAGCACTGAAGCACGCCCTTCAGTCCACCTTGACTAAACTAGTCCCATTTGCTTATGTTTGGTATATATCCTTCTAAACAGTTTCTATTCATTTCCCTGTCCAAATGTCTTTTAAATGTTATAACTACACATACATTTACCACTTCCTCTGGTAGTTCATTCCACATATGCACCACCCTCTACATGAAAAGGTTGCACAAGCTTCACTTTCTACTTGTACAAATTAGACGTGCCACTTGTGGGCAGTGGTAAAGTCCCCCCTGCTGTCACCACCACCACCTCCTTTACAACCGTCCAGGTCTGGCCCCACATTTTATAAACCTTTGGGATCTCCTGGGATTTTGGTCTTTGTTTTGTTTTTTGCCCGTGGTCACTTTTCAGCCTCAGCTGTCCACCTCAATGACATCTTTACATTTATGTGAAAGTGGAGATAGTGATGTTGAAATCTGCACAAAGTTCATGTAGGCAGGAGGAACAACTGCTGTAATGGAAGATGTTAAGTGAGGAAAGAGATGTCAGCCGTTATGGTGTGTATCAATTAGTCAACTATTCAAATGAGGTATTAGCAACAGTGAAGAAGAATGTGGGGCATTATCAAACGTTATGCAATACTATTGTGATACAGTAGTTTAGAAACTGTTTATAAGTTAAATGAATCTATTAGGTCTTGAGTTATTAGTGAGTTTGTTAATTTCTTTGTTACAAAAATTAGACCACTGATGAAGTTTCTCTACAAACAATGAAGGGGGGAGTTCAAAGAACTGTAACAGTTATGAGTCCGAGGATGGAATGCAGTGCCAGTGGCATTTAATTGGGCAGAAAGGTGGTACATGGACACCTTGTTCTTTTCCCTGATTAAAACCAGACTGGACAGTTTTAAACCTTCCCACTTTGCACTCCCAATTCTGGAAGCTGGAATTTCCTTTTTTGGGGCACTTGGTTCCTGGAAAACCTGCCATTATTCAACTCACAACCTGACTAAAGGCCAGGCCTTCCCAAAAGTAAGCAACATGGGGGTCTTGTTGGCAGGTGAGACCCCCTGTCATCAACATCAAATTTAGTCTCTGGATTTTATGGAAGTTATGAAGAAAGACACTTCAATTTCTTTCTCTAACTCACAATGCAGATTGTAAATTGTTTTGTGTGTGCACCTGCAAGAAATTCACTTAAACCTTAAGCAAGGATTATCACATTCTGTGCCAGGCAGGATGGTTAATGAAGCACTTTAGACTGCCTACATCAAAGCAAATGCACAACACTAACCATTGATCAATCACAACTTTCTGAACAGTGAAAATTTCAAAGACAAGTTGTTATTTACCTGGCCACTAGGGATTTCATCATTTTTCTCCCTGTCCATCATAGGGATCGGTTGCATTCCCATTCTTTTCATGTCGTCACCCTACATGCAAAACACCATTTGATTTAATTAACAGAAATTGAAATAAAGCTAATTATGGTTATTAATTTCCATTATTCAATCTTACTTCTCAATCATTATAAAGAGTACATATTGGTTTAAAAACAAAAACTTTGAAAATAATTTATACAAACTGTCTTAACTTATGATCATGTTTCCCACCTAACAGAAATATTACTTCTTACTAGCCTCTGGTTCTCTCTCTTTTGTTTAAATTGATCATATTATTGTGAAACTGGGTAAAGTGCTCTTCTACATTGAAAAAATTGATATTCAGCTTTGACTATACTAATTATTCCCTGCAATTTATTCTTGCCATTGAATTAAAACTCAGAAATCTGATGCCTTGGTTCAAAAGCTTTAACAAACTGCTGAAGTTTAAAGGGTTTTAATCTATTTAGTTCTGGGAATTCTGCTTGCACAGTTCTGCTCTTATGAATGCTTGGGTGAATTCCAAATTCTGAAAACAGACTGATTCTTGCAGTGGTTCTTGATATGGCCATTCTATAATATCTAATTACATATAAGTGGCTGAGGTCCAACATAATCAATGGATTCAACTCTGCAAGCCTTACTGACACAGCTATCAGGGGTTTTTTAAAATCATTTTTCATAGGATGTGGGCATTGCAAGCAAGGCAAATATCTGTTACCCATCATTATTTTCCATTGAATGGAATGGTTTGCTAGACCATTTCCAAGATCAATGAAGAACTAACTACATTTCTATATATTCTGAATCACAGTTAGGCCAAACCAGGTAAGGAAGGTAGATTTCTGCAGACAGTAAGGAACAAAATTAGCTTTATGATATGCTATGATAGTTTATGGCTGCTGTGATTGTAAGTAGCTTTCAATTCCTTATGCCTTCAAGTTGCCATGGTGGAATACGAACCCACAGTATCAAAGCATTAGCCTGGTTCTCTGGATTAGTCTAGTGACATGACCAATAGCGCCGCTTTATGACCACTTAAAGGCTTTTTTTTGACATAGTTTTTGAATGATGGTTTTGATCTTTAGTTTATCTTCAGTTTTCTGGGCATCTGAAAAACTCCCTGATATTGTCAGGGGCTTAAGAATTCTGCTTATAATGGATAATGGATGAGTGGGAATGGAGTGTGTTCTGAAGGGAGTACATTGAGGATATGTGGGTGTGGCATGAGTGTGTAGAAGGGATAAGGGTGGAAGACAAATATAGGTATCTTGGGGATTTAGTGGGGTGAGCAGAATATGGAAGATATAGGCAATCAAAGAGATGTGGCAGCAAGGGCATGTGTGGTGAACATAGATGGCAGGAGGTGCATAGCATTGCAGGGATGATGAGGGAGAGGTGGATGAAATGGAGACAAGCCTCCCTCCCTGCCCAAGTTGCATCAGTATGTCTCTCCTTCCTCCTTGGGCCTGCTTTTGGAGATGGTGGTCAAAAATTCAGGCTGGTCCTCATACCTCAACATAAATATAACATTGGTGGGTACTACCAGGCAGGGGGTAGAATCACAATATTGGGAAATGGCCTGACTTACAATTCTGACTTCAAGGAAGAAATCCGGCTTTACTGGGTCCATGGGATCCTTCACCACTCATGGGTATGAGGTTGAGAATAAAAGTTGGTTTAAGAGAAAGACATTAATATAAAAAAAAGAGAAATATAAAAAGATTTGCAAGGAATGGGGTTACAGAGAGAGAGCAGCAGCATCAGGACCTGAATAGTGTACTCATGAGCTGTAACTTGATGTATATTCTGCTTCTTTGAGATTAAACTCAGGCAGAGATCTAGAAATGTTGGCAGAATCTTGTATCCTCCCCATGGTGTATTTTGTGGTGGGGAGGCATTTCGTTAGATGGAAATGTGGTAGTTGGAGACCTCGCCACTTTCCTACTTCCATCTAGTAAAGTCCATGGTGGGAAGGCCCATGGGTGGACTTCCTCCACCACTGCCTGGTGAGGCTCATAACTCAGCACCTAACAACCTCATCCCACTGTCACTGTATTCCCTGGAGGAATTTCTTGAAACACCACATCTACTACCTTTTGTGGAATCATTACTGGTGTTATATTCACCAAACAATTTGATATATGCATCAAATACAAATTAGTTCGCCATTGAGAGTTGTCAATAGTACATAGAACCAGAGTGCAAAAAGGTAGGCCCTAGTGAAGGTTCATTAATTGAGTAGCTTAATCAAAGCTACTGACCTGTGGTTACAGGTAGGATTACAACTGATCATATCTAGGGTAGTAGGACATTGCAGCTGCACCTGTTTTAGAATATCGCTGCAGTGACTCAGTCTGGATGTTGTTTACTATTATCAAGTCTGTTATTAAGAATGTTAGAAAAGGCATATACCTCTCCCCAGAATTCAGCATAAATATCATCAGTTGTTGCCCTGCAAACTGGCCATAACTTGGTGACGGAGCAGAGATCACAAGCTGTCATCATTAAACCAATCACCCTGTCTCTGTTGAAAGAGAAGTAAAATAAAATTGAAAAATGAATTAGTCTAGAAGATTATGGTCAGTGCATTACATATTTGATACCCTTAATTTTGATGTATTTGTCCGTATGTCACATTGTTGCCCCAAATGGAGGAACAGCTCTCAACTGTGACACCAGCAATTCATGCAACTTTGCTAACCACTACACCATCAAAACGGTACAAGAAAGAAAATGGATGGATTGACCTCTTTTTTTTATCATCCCTGCCTTCAGTCACTCAGAATCTATTACATTTCTAAATTTTCCTGGTTCCAATGAAAGGTTCCAGATCCGAAATGTTAATTTTGATTTTGTAAGGTTTTTTTTCCAGAATTTCGTGATTACATTTCAGATTTCCAGCACCCACAGTTGTTATGCATTTTTTTTTGGAGATTCAAATTGTTCATTAAACTGTTACAATTTCTGCAATGGTAGAAAGCTATCATAATTGAAGCTATCACAATTATTGAATAATATTTAACTTCAGTTTAAATACATAAAACATTTACCTGTGGGTTTGATTGTTGATGTCCAATGCTCCTGCTTGCAGCAGGTCACTTATCTGCTTCCTGTTTCCAAAATATAGTGCAAGATCAGTTGCAATGATGGCTTTCCGAATGATTTCAAGCAACTGCTCATAATCATCAGCATTCAGACTGGAGAAAATATTATGCCCTTCCAACTGGTGGAAATAAAAAATTCAATAAACAGTACAGAAGCTAATTTTAACCTTTACAATTTTACTGAAAATTATTTACATTTATTTTGTCACTCAGGTCTCTTCTCTAAGAAGTCGCTTTTGTTTAAATATCTCTGTGTAGAGAAATTGATCTAAAAGCAATTAGATTGTATCGAAACAAATAAAAAATCCTTCCACTTCTTGCACCCAGCCCCAGGCTCTCCAATGCCACCTGCACCATGTGTTGAATGTAGGTTTCCACCTGACCGGGTTCTACCATTCCTCCAACAATTACAATTATCACCTTGATCTGTCAAAATGTATCAAGCCAGCATCATTTCTGCTCAACTTTGTTAAATTAACTACACGCGAATTTAATTGAATAGAAGTGTGAACTCCCGTGGCCCTGCAAACTCGATTGCTGCTACTTCTGATCACTTGGCGGAATCTTCTTTAAAGGCCTGAACCCTCCTTTTCATGCCTTTTATCTCCTGATAGTATACTAGTTCCCTTTCCTGAACAGAAAGCTGATATATTTGGTTCACTTTTCTTTCCCAACCTTAAATTCAAAAGAGCAAATTGAAGAGCTTCCCTTCAGTGTATGATTCTGTCTTATTAATATGGTGAATGTTTTATTTCAACTAATCTGTTGGATCCATTTCTCCTGGATCTCAAAACGTACAATAGATGCCATGCACAGCTCCCCAAGGATTTTAAAATGTTTGCCTCCAGCCCATGTCCCCCTTTGAATTTATCTTGAATTCAGAAAGTTTACTTCTCTTCATTGGAAATCTGTTCATTTTCACATAATGACAATGAAAGATTATTATCAGACTCAACCTTCAAACCTCAAGGCTTACTGAACTTCTAGTTGTACACTCTGAGTTTACAAGTTTGCTGTTAAGCCAAATTATCCATCACTTCGAAAGGTTTCAACTAATTCATTAGTGTCAGCACAGTTTTCAGCAAACTATTCAACTTTGAATCTTGTTCCTGAGTCAGGATATATTCAAAGGCTTTAAGCAGGATTAAACAATATGCAATTCTACATAAAATACTAACAACAATAAGGCACAGTCCAAGCCCATTCCAAAGGATCTAGTTTTTTCTCAACTCATTCTGGCGTTGAAGCTTCATTGTCTCTGTTTTCAAATATCTGGATTACCTACCACTCTTCCTCTTTCCAATCCATTCCTTCTTCATAACAAAAGCCTTTTTGACCCATCCAGCAACCTAATTCTTTTTCGTCAGCTTTTGACAGAGCACAGAATCTTAGTTTCCATCCACAGAATGCAGTCAACCTCCATTCCACATTCAGTTCAACAGGTGAATCCATTCATCTTTTTTCTTTTTCATGTCTGTCAATTGTGCAATGAAAACATTTGGTGGAATTAAATTTGGCATCAGGCATGTTGAGGTCAACACTTCTGACAGAGCTCAGAATGGATTTTCTCACTTGATCACAAATGTTTCAGCTCGGTACATGTATGAGAGATGTTGTGAAAATTGAAACCTATGGGCCAGTGACCAGGAAGTTCTCACCTTTGTGGGACTCTCTGGGGTTGAAGGTTCAGATGCCATAACAAAAGACAACCAGATAACCCTTCACCCACTGCAAGCTTGCAGCATCACTGGAGCCTGAACTAGTCAGTCCCACCACTCGGAGACGTGGCAGAATAGACAGAAACTGGTTGTGAGGTTCAGCGACACTTTGCTGCAAGTTTTGTTCCAGGCTGTCCTTGCCAGAGATAGCAGCAGGAAGTTTTCATGTTTAGATGCGGGTGGGCTGGACTGAGGTCACAATGGATGTGGATGATCCTCACCAAAAGAACCTGAATCACATGCAGGAACAGGATGAATCCTGTGTGAGTAAATGGCACCATTCACTGCAAGCTATCACTAATAGATGCATCAGTGTAGCTGTGCAACTGCAGAAGCATATCATAAGGTGATCACCTGCAAATATTACACAGATGATGTTGACTGAAGATGACAGTAACCTCATACTGCCAATATTCAACACTTCATAGGCAGTAGAACTCCTAATCATTATTGGGAAGAGCTCAGGACCTGGTTAAGTAACCTAATCAAGAGTTCATGCAGCCATTGCCATCAAAAACAGGAGTTTTTTCCTGTTTTCAGGAGATGATGGGCCACACTAGGAGGGAGAGGGCCCAGACAAGCAGAGGGGTGCTGTTGTCCATATAGGGAACTATGCATCTGCCAGGTCCTGAGGAAGTAGCCCTCACTGCCAAGCAGCCAGCATGGTCTGAGATGAAGGACATTAAAAGATTCAGGCACTTCTAAGCACTCCAGGATCTAGGAGTTCCTTGGAGATTTTGGTTGGTATGGTCACAAATGATCTGCATATTAAGTAGAACCCTTTCCTTTTGAGAAAGGCAACTGGTTATTAATAGGGTACTCTGATGGATGTGTGGGAACCATCATCCTGCATGTGAATAATCTGCTTTGGCAGTGAAGCTGACTGACCTGGCTGCCAGACTCCTGCATTTGAGGGGAACTGCATAAACTTGTGAACTTTAACAAAGACAGCTTCAGTCACCTCCGGAATACACTCAAGTGGCTGCTGTGAAATTTCACCGAGATTCCCTGTGGCTCCGTGAAAGTTGATGGTCGATGTTATTTTCAAGACAGCCACCTTAGGATAGAGCCCAAGTTCTTGTGTGGTCATCCAATTGCTGGCAAATGTAGGAAACAATATCTCGAGACATCCTTAAGGTAGCTTTGTATTGCCTCTTTGCCCGCTGCAGATAGTTGGACTGAAGCCATAAATGGGGTTTCTGTCTAGTACTCTTTGTCATCAACATGGCCACTTTTGTCCTTCATGCTAGACCACAGATGGTGGCAACCACTGCTGCGCCCATATACTACACCACCGGTTCTTCATCTTCTGCAAAATGACCAGAAGAATAGCAGTGCTGACTTGTGTCATTGTGTTCTCAGTTTCAAGAGATCTGTAAAATCATTAATTTGACAAATAGAGTTATCCTTCTCTTGCAGGTTTGTGCTGCAAGCCTCCTCCATATGCACTTGATTGCGAGGGAATACCTAGTAATGCCTCCATCTGGTCTCCTCTCCAACCATCACGCATACCATGAAAAGCTCCATCCTATGCCGTTTCATAGAACAGCTCCTTGTGACCATACATTTGTGCGCCTGGAGATAAAGCTGGGTATTCACAGTACACCAGTGAAGCTTCCCATGCACAACAATCATATTCCTTGAAGAATCTGCTGATCTTGCGTTGACACGTCGAGCTATCAGCAATCCCTCAGCTCCTATCTCCCAACTCTCCCCCATCCATTCCCTTAGATGAACTTCCAGCCAGGATTTCAGAGCTTGCTATTGGTGGAGCACCTGATAGTTCAAACATACCTCTCTTTCCCCATGTCTGCACCCATACTGGAGACATCACATGATGGTAATCTACCTAAAATGTACGATGTCTCCACTTGGTTTCAGGGGATCTTGTAGGAATGTGATGCCATGAATCCTGGAGTAAGGCTGGTTATTTGGTGGAACCCAGTTGATCATGATTCTCCACCACTAGTCTCATGTCCCTCAGTCAGCCAGAAATACTCAAATTTAACTCCTCTCACCCAAAATAAAATCATTCTCCCATACTGAGTATAGCTGGCCTTGTTCAAACCGAAGGACATTTGTGAATTCTTTCAGATGTGAGATCTTGTTTTCTATTTCAAACTAATATTTTCAACTCTCTCCTGTGACTCAGCAAGTTCCCCACATTCTTTACCGCGCGAAGTGCCTTATAATTCTTGATGGCTTTGTGATCTTGCAAACTCCCTGTTTTAGCTGATCCCCTCCACACGATAACTAATTTCTATAACCATCACCCCAAAAGACGACCAGCACAAAGCAGGTCCCAATGTTACTCCTGACCCTTTATCATCTCATGATGGGCACCACATGCCTATTCCATTTTTTGATCATTCCACATCCCATGAGATCATATGCTGTCCAACTCCCATCCTCCTCCAAGTCACATCCTTGTATGTGATCTTTTTGCAGAAAGGACTACATCTGGACAGTCACCTCCCTCCTGTGTTCTTCCCTTTCTAGCTATAGCCCCAAATTCCCCAAAACAGAACACACTGAGGTCCATCAGTCCATCCCTCTACAGTCGATGACCAATTTGTGAAATGGTTGTGTCCCACCACTGTCCTACTGATCCTTGCACTTTAACATGACCCTCAACCACAGCCATCAATTCTCCCATTTGTACTTTAGTATGGCCCTTAACTATAGAAAAACCACTTTCACCATTTAGGCTCTCCATTCCCCTAAGCCATATCTTGCCTTCCTCCCCTTAAATACTTTGCCTGTCTTGGGACAGCTTACAATGCAACAATGATTTAAAGGTATGTCACTAGAAGGTAAAACCAGTAGCACTGACAAGTAATATATACTGGTCCTATTCTGGTCATACACATTAAAATGGAGGGCCAGAATGACTGGCACATTTATTTCCAGGTATTCCTTCTTTTAAACCTCAGGGTAAGGACAAAGCATCAATACTTATCTCAAACTTGAGGAATGAATGAAGGTTGCTGAAAATGTGTTGCTGGTTAAAGCACAGCAGGTCAGGCAGCATTCAAGGAACAGGAAATTCAACGTTTCGGGCCAGAGCCATTCATCAGGAATGAGGAGAGTGTGCCAGGCAGGCTAAGATAAAAGGTAGGGAGGAGGGACTTGGGGGAGGGGCGATGGAGATGTGATAGGTGGAAGGAGGTCAAGGTGAGGGTGATAGGCTAGAGTGGGGTGGGGGCGGAGAGGTCAGGAAGAAGATTGCAGGTTAGGAGGGCGGTGCTGAGTTCGAGGGAATCGACTGAGACAAAGTGGGGGGAGGGGAAATGAGGAAACTGGAGAAATCTGAGTTCATCCCTTGTGGTTGGAGGGTTCCCGGCGGAAGATGAGGTGCTCGTCCTCCAGCCGTCGTGTTGTTATGGTCTGGCGATGGAGGAGTCCAAGGACCTGCACGTCCTCGGTGGAGTGGGAGGGGGAGTTAAAGTGTTGAGCCACGGGGTGGTTGGGTTGGTTGGTCCGGCCGTCCCAGAGGTGTTCCCTGAAGCATTCCACAAGTAGGCGGCCTGTCTCCCCAATATAGAGGAGGCCACATCGGGTGCAGCGGATGCAATAGATGATGTGTGTGGAGGTACAGGTGAATTTGTGGTGGATATGGAAGGATCCCTTGGCGCCTTGGAGGGAAGTGAGGGAGGAGGTGTGGGTGCAAGTTTTGCATTTCCTGTGGTTGCAGGGGAAGGTGCCGGGAGTGGAGGTTGGGTTGGTGGGGGGTGTGGACCTGATGAGGGAGTCATGAAGGGAGTGGTCTTTGCGGAACGCTGATAGGGGAGGGGAGGGAAATATATCCCTGGTGGTGGGGTCCGTTTGGAGGTGGCGGAAATGACGGCGGATGATACGCTGTATACGGAGGTTGGTGGGGTGGTAGGTGAGAACCAGTGGGGTTCTGTCTTGGTGGCGGTTGGAGGGGTGGGGCTCAAGGGCGGAGGAGCGGGAAGTGGAGGAGATGCGGTAGAGGGCATCGTCGATCACGTCTGGGGGGAATCTGCGGTCCTTGAAGAAGGAGGCCATCTGGGCTGTACGGTATTGGAACTGGTCCTCCTGGGAGCAGATGCGGCGGAGACGAAGGAATTGGGAATATGGGATGGCGTTTTTACAGGGGGCAGGGTGGGAGGAGGTGTAGTCCAGGTAGCTGTGGGAGTCATTCGGTTTATAGTAGATGTCTGTGTTGAGTCGGTCACCCGAGATAGAAATGGAAAAGTCTAGGAAGGGGAGGGAGGAGTCTGAGACAGTCCAGATGAATTTGAGGTCGAGATGGAAGGTGTTGGTAAAATTGATGAACTGTTCAACCTCCTTGTGGGAGCACCAGGCAGCGCCGATACAGTCATCGATGTAGCGGAGGAAAAGGTGGGGGGTGGTGCCAGTGTAGTTGCGGAAGATGGATTGTTCCACATATCCTACGAAGTGACAGGCATAACTGGGGCCCATGTGGGTGCCCATGGCAACTCCTTTAGTTTGGAGGAAGTGGGATATCCACCACAAATTCACTTGCACCTCTACACACATCATCTATTGCATCCGCTGCACCCGATGTGGCCTCCTCTATATTGGGGAGATGGGCCGCCTACTTGCGGAACGCTTCAGGTAATACCTCTGGGACCAACCAACCCAACCACCCCGTGGCTCAACACTTTAACTCTCCCTCCCACTCCACCAAGTACATGCAGTTCCTTGGACTCCTCCATCGCCAGACCATAACAACACGACGGCTGGAGGACGAGCGCCTCATCTTCCACCTGGGAACCCTCCAACCACAAGGGACGAACTCAGATTTCTCCAGTTTCCTCATTTCCCCTCCCCCCACCTTGTCTCAGTCGATTCCCTCGAACTCAGCACCGCCCTCCTAACCTGCAATCTTCTTCCTGACCTCTCCGCCCCCACCCCACTCCAGCCTATCACCCTCACCTTGACCTCCTTCCATCTATCACATCTCCATCGCCCCCTCCCCCAAGTCCCTCCTCCCTACCTTTTATCTTAGCCTGCCTGGCACACTCTCCTCATTCCTGATGAATGGCTCTGGCCCGAAACGTTGAATTTCCTGTTCCTTGAATGCTGCCTGACCTGCTGTGTTTTAACCAGCAACACATTTTCAGCTCTGATCTCCAGCATCTGCAGACCTCACTTTTTACTCGAATGAATGAAGGTTGTCAGGTACAGAAATTTCATATGGTGTCAGGTATATGAAACAACAGTTTTCTCATTTGGGCAGAACTCTATTACCTGTATGTTGAGTTATTGAGTGATAGAGTCATAATCATAGAGCGCAGAAATAGACCCTAGTCCAATTTGTCCATGCTGTCAACATTTCTCAACCAAAACCCATCTCATTTGCCTGCATTTGGCCCATATTTTCTAAATTTTTCCTTTTCATGTATGTCTTTCAAGTGTCATACCTGGACTTGCATCTAACACTTCCTCTGGCAGTTCATTCCATGTATGAACTATCCACTGTGTGAAAAAGTTCCTTTTAAATTTTCCCTTCTCACGTTAAAATTATGCCCTCTAGTTTTGAACTTCCTCACCAGAGAGGGGGGAAAAAAAACCTTTGCTATACACCTTACCTGTGCCACTCATGATTTTATAAATCTCTATAAGGTCACCCCTTAAATTCCGCGCTCTAGTGAAAGAAGTCCCAAGCTTATCCAGCCTTTCCTTAAGCCCTCCAGTCCCAGTAAAATCCTTGTAAAGCTTTTCTGCTGCACTTTTTTCAATTTTACATTATCCTTCCTATACAAGGGTGACCAGAACTGTACATGCTGAGCTTCTGAACTGCTGTTATAACCAGAGCATTCATATGTTGATCCAGGTTAATTTCTGGATAATGGTCCCACCCAGAATGTTGATAGTGGTAGATTCAGTGATGGTTAGATTCTGTTATTGCAAAAGGTCATTGCCTGGCACTTGCATGGCATGAATGTTACTTGCCCCTTGTCAGCCCAAGTCTGGATATTATTAGCTTAGCTGTGCTCATCACTTGCTGCTAATGATGTTTGGCATGCCAAGCAGTCCTGTTTTGTAGCTCGACCAGGTATGCTTCCTGCATTCTTCATTGAATCAGGGTTGATCCCTTGGCTTAATGGTCACAGTACAGTGGGGAATATGCAGGGCCACGAGATTTCAGATAGTGTTGGGCTGCAAATCAGCTACTGCTGATGGCCCACAGTGCCTAATGAAAGTGCTAGACCTGTTCGAAATCTGTTCCATTTATCATAGTGATAGCATGATGAAGGATATTCTTGATGTGAAGATGGAACGTTTGTCTCTAATGAGGTTTGTGCAGCGCTCTCTTTTTCCAACACTGTCACAGGCAGATTGCTGAAGACGAGGTCAAGTATGTTTTTCTCACTTATTGGTTCCCTTACCCACTGTTGCAGACTGGGTTCAGCACCATATTCTTTAGAACTTAACCAGCTTGGCAAGTAATGATGCTACTGAATCATTTGTGGTAGAGATCTTTGAACTCCCCCAGCAAGAGTACATTCTTTGCCCATGATACCCTCAGTATTTCCTGGATGTTAAAAATAGATGAGTACTGATTCATCAGCTGAGGGAGGGAATGGCATGTGGTAATCAGCTGGTGGTTTCCTTGCCCATGTTTGGCCTAATGCCATGACACATCATGGGGTTCAGAGTCAAAGTTGAGGATTCCTACGGCACGCTCCATGACAGCATACAGTATGCTGTCAGCTCTACTGTGTCCTCCCCGTGAGACAGGAAACACCCAGGGACCATGATGGTCCATTTGGTCCCCATCATTCGGCAAACTAGAATATTTTGCAGAGGTGGGAGGAGAAGGTGGGAGGAGGAGGGGGGGTGGGGTGGGGCGGGGCGCCTAGAGGGTGATGGTGGTCGAGGGTGCTGGGGCTTTGCAAAGCAAAAGAACATGTCGGCATTGCACAGCAACTATTTTGAAAATCATACCCAATGTAGGACAGGAAGGGACAGAGTATACATGCATTAACAAAGCAGCAAACAGGGACGAGGGGGATCCAAATAAAAAAAAAGCCAACAAGATGTGGCACTTTACTTAAATGCATACAGTATTCAGAATCAAATAACTTAAGTCTAATGTGTATGACTAATAGCCAATTAAAAAGACAAAGTTATGAACAGATCGAAGCTGGGAACTAAATATTCAGGACTATGTGACCTTTCTAATAGAACAGACATGAAGGGAAGAGTGGAGGGAAAGCTTTGTTAGAAAGAAATGGGACAAGTACATTAGCATGAAATGACCCTGGATTAGATGATGCAGAATCCACATGAACGAAGGCAAGAGATAACAAGAGGAACAAAACACTGATAATCCCCTAACTGTTCTTCTATTGAACAGAGAATACATTAGGAGATAACGAGAGTACATAAAAAAGGCAGTATATTAATCATGGGTGACTTTAATTCTCATGCATATTGGGATCATCAAATTGGAGAGATAGCAATGAGTGTATTTGGATAATTTCCTAAAATAATGTGATCTGGATTAACCAGAGATTAGGCTATTTTGGATTGGGTAATGTGTCATGAGGTAGATTTAATAAATGATCTCAGAATAAAATATCTCCTGGGGAACAGTGATCATAACACTGGAATTTAACAGTGTTGAACTTAAATAATGGTATTTACACAGAAATGAGGGCAAAGTTAGCTGGAGTGGACTGGGGAAGGATAGATAGTTGGACAATGGCAGACTTTTAAAAAAAAGTTTGTGACTCACAGCAAAGATATATTTCAGTCAGGAAGAGGATAAACTGACCATGTTTAACCAGAAAGGTTGAGGACAGTACCAAATCAAGAAAAAAAAGCAAAAACGACTTGTGGCAATTCAGTATTGTGAAAGTTTTAAAAGCCAATAAAATATGACCAAAAAGTAAAAAAAGGATGAAAATAAAATGAGGATAAACTAGTTGGTAGCATAAAAATGGACAGTGGGAGCTCAGTTAAATATGTAGAAAGGAAAAGATAGGCAACTGTGAACACAGACACCTTAAGAAACAAGGGCCAGGGAAATAATCTAATACTTTGCATCAGTCTTTGTGATAGAAGACATAATAACATTCTAAATGTACTAAATAATCAAACAGCTAAGTAGTGATTGTGAGGAGGAGGAAATAAGCAAAGTAACAATTGATAGGCATTCTTATTCTGCTTGAGGAATTTAAAAAACGCACTACTTTCTACAATAAGAACTCATGCTGGGGACCAAAGGATTGCAAGTAGTGGACAAACAGCAACAATAGCTAATAATTACAAGTTAATCTACAAAATTTAATCTTTTTATCATCACACCAAAAATTCAGCAGTGCTAAAAAATGGGAGAGTGAAAGGAAAGCAAGTAGCTTAGGTACAGAATGGATAACTGGGAATATGCCAACATTTCTCAATGTATCTGAAGAAACAGCATTGAGGGTACAGGCGGAAATCAAAAATAAAGATGTTCCAGAGAAAGCCATGGGATTTATTGGTTTTCATAAGGAAATTGACGAGGAAACTCAAAAGTAAAGACTCACAGATCAGAGTGTAGTTTTAACTACAACTAAAGAACCAGGGATATACATTGCTGTAAGTGCAGAAGTAGTACTTGGAGTTAGATGACAAATTTGAAGGAGTTTTGTCTAAAGGAAAGACAACCCCTTTTTCTTCAATGTAAACATGCAACGCCATAACAATACTAAGAGATCAAGGGGTTACTTGAAGAAGTACTCAACCAAAATGGAAGTCTTTGGTTGGCACTTCAATATTTTGAAGTCAATGTCTGACATATAACAAGGAAAAGTCAATTTTCACAGAACAGGATTCATCAATTTTAATTCAAGAGCTTGAAATTCAGAACAGGTGGCCATTCAGAATGCAGTCTTATGTTGCGACTGTTTAATATAAAAATTTTGAAAATTGCTTCACATTGTTAGAAAAAAAATGGCATTGCAGATGCATTGCCCCGAATGTAAAATTTTGGAATAAGTTAAAGATTTAAGAAACACTAGGTTTATAAAAAGTTGCATAAATAAGGAGGAAGAATGAATGGACACAACTCTTGTGTGCTGTTTGCATATTTTGCAACGAAATTTAGTTTTTGAAACGGCATTTCATTTTCCTCAAAGGCTGAAGCATGTAAAAACTGTATTATTTTTCTATCTTAAATTGTGGATTGACACTGGAAAAGAACAGTTTTAAAAAGCAAGGATTGATAGAGGATTGCTGTAACTTTTGAAAGTAGGTAACCTGACACTCACTGTAAACACTGTTGATATAGCTACAGTAGGAAAGGTGTGGTTCGCAGAGGACCTGGAGCTTAAGGACTGTGTGCAAATACAGCTTTGATTGACAACAAAAAACTGATTAGTCTATGACCAGTCACTGGTGACAAAAGCCTTCTGGCTATGATGGGTTCTCAGGATGTGAACAAGATTAGGAGACACTTCCAGACCTCCACCAACTCAGGAGTTCTCTCTGTAGTAAAATCTATTTTAAGCCTGAAGAAAATAGTTTTCTTCTTCTGCCATTGCTGTAAGCTGTAACTTTTAATTGTAAGTCAGACAAATTTTGTAAGTATGAACTTGGCCCCAGTGCAAATTAGTGAAACCTTCAGAGAAGGAAGACCGAGAAGCAATGCTTTGACCAGCCCAAGAGTTACAAGAGTCATCTCGGCAACTTTGTGAACAAGAACTACTGAGTCTTACACACACACAAGAGCTGGAGTTATAGATGGAGTGTGTTTGAGAGAGAAGAGGGGTTTTTAGGGGAATTAGAGTTTCATTAGTAGAGTTATATGCCAAAGGTTCATAATTGTTTATTAATAGCTAAATTCTAATTACTTGCAATAAATAGCAATTTTTGTTAAGTTTAGAAGCTTGGTCAGTAATCCAGGTCTAAGATGAGTGAACTGGGGGAATTCGATATACTTATTAATATCTTTAACTTTTGTGATGACTCAGAGAAGAAATAAGTCCTGATTTCTAGTATACCACCCATGTGAGGAGAGACAATGTGCAGAGTGTGGATTTATTGCTAACAGTTCAGTTACAGTAATATTTGGAAGAAAAAATACTTGTGCAGTACAAGTGGAATGTGATCTGTGGAAGCCACCCAATAGTAAATTTAATTAAAAATTCTGACTCCAGACGTGAGTGCATCCAGACAAAAAAGGCCTTAAATTAGTGGTTAAAGATGAAATATTCTGAATCTCTTGTGACTAAGAATCATATGCAGGTTAGATGGATTAGTCATGGGGAATGTAGGGTTACAGGGATAAGTGGGACAGTCAGTTTGGGTGGGCTGCTCTTTGGCGGCTCAATGTGGACTTGATGGCCTGAATGGCCTGCTTTCACACTGTAGGGATTCTATGAAAACAAAATAGCAATAAAGCAACATCATGATATGTTATAAGTTAACATATCATAGATGATAATGCATATGAAAATCTAATTTTAAAATACAATAGGACAATGTTATTAGACACACTCATATAGATTTCACCCCTCCCGCAACTCTGTGATGTCAGAAGACTTGGTGAAACACTTCTTGTCCCACCGCTGTAAGCAGCTAATCTCCCCACAATGAACCCTGTTCCCAAATATCCTCCTCCACACACATACACTTATGCCCTCTCTTCCCCATCCACTCACTCATGCTCTCTGATGCCCACTCATACTTAACTACAACTACTTAGCTATCCATTCATTAATGCTCTTCCTCTTGTGGGACTACTTGGAGTCAGTGGACTGGTCCATATTTAAGAATTCAAGAGCCAACCTAGATGAGTATGTCACCACCGTCATGGACTTCATTAGCAAGCATGTAAAGGACTGTGAGCCAAAGAAGTCAATCCATTAGTTCCCCAACTAGAAACCATGGATGAACTGGAAAATCCAGAGCTTACTGAAGAACTGGCGTGCAATATCAGACAACCCTGACATTTACAGAAAATCCAAATACGGCCTCAGTAAGGCTATTAGAGATCTCAAGAGGCAAACTAAGTTAGAGACTCACACTAACCACATGGACACTTACCAACAATGGCAAAGCCTACATAACAGGCTACAAAATGAAGCAGAACAGAACAAAAATACATCTCTCTGATGTACTGAATGCATTTTATGCTCGGTTTGAACAGGTGGTCAGTGAAACGATGTCACCTACTCCAACAGCCTTGGATGCACCTGTTCCCTCAGTCACTGCTACAGATGTCAGATTGGTCTTCACGAGAGTGAATCCACAGAAAGCAACTGGTCCAGATGGAGTCCGCTGCCGTGCATTCAGATCCTGTTTGAACCAGTTGGTGGGAATATTCATTGTAAAAATGGTACATTTTAGGATACATATTAGCTTGCATGAAACTGGTATATTAAACAAAATGGTGTTGGGGCAGAGTGTGGTTAGCTTGGACATGGCCGAGTGTAAACTCGGAAAATAAAGAAACTACTGTGAACAGCAAGATAACGAGTGCACGTGACAAAAGCCTTGCCCAACATGTCCCAGCAGTAGCCTGCCCTAACATGTCCCAGCAGTAACTGTATTGGGGGCAGTTGTGTGTGAAGAGGTATAAAAAGCCTTGGTTTGTTTAATTACCCGGAACAGCACTTGCAGCACTGCCTAGTGTGTAAGCACACACCCGGGATTGCTGGGCTTCCCCGCCACGTGGTGAGAAGCAATCAATAAAGGACCTTTAATATTTTAATATTTTTCTTGTTCTCTCATTATTAGTAGGAAAGCCAAGTGAGCTTTAACACACTGACATCTTTAACCTCTCCTTGCTACAATCTGAAGTCCCCACCTACTTCAAGAAGACCACCATCATCCCGACACTAAAGAAAACACACGCAATATCCATCGCCTGGTGGGTCTGACGTCCATAATTACGAAATCCTTCGAGAGTTTAGTCATCGCTCATATCAACTCTAGCCTCCCACTTGCCCCAAATCTTGCAATTTCCCATCCAGCGCAATAGGACCACAAGCAGACGCCATCTTCCTAGCCCGACAGAAATTTACCCGTATCTCCACCAGTGTCATCTACTGTATCCGCTGCACGCGGTGTAGTCTCCTTACATTGGGGAGACAGGACACCAACTGGTGGATTGCTTCAGAGAACATCTCACACCAATCAATCCCACCGTCCCATGGTCGAACACTTCAATTCCCCCTCCCACTCTGGCAAGGACTTGCAGGTCCTGGGCCACTTCAATTGACAAACCCATACCATCCGACACCTGAAGGAAGAACGCCTCAACTTCCACCTTGGGGCCCTGCAACCACACAGGATCAATGTGGATTTCATCAGTTTCCTCATTTCCCCTCCCCCCATCTTATTCCAGTCCCAAGCCTCCTACTTGGCACCATCCTCCTGACCTGTCTATCATCTTTCTCATCTATCTGTTCCACCCTCCTCTTTGATCTATCACCTTCTCCCCCACCTCCATCTACCTCACATTCTCAGCTACCTTCCCCCAGACCCCACCTCCCTCCCATTTTTCTCTCAGCCCCTGGCCCACAAGCCTCATTCCTGATGAAGGGCTTATACCCGAAATGTCAATTCTCTTGCTCCTCAGATGCTGCCTGACCTGCTGTGTCTTTCCAGCACCACACTCTCAACTTTCCAGCATCTGTAATCCTCACTTTATCCTAGCCCTACACTTATCCTGGTACATCTGGATAATAAGGATATCTATGTCAGGCTTCTAATTATTGACTATAGCACAGCTTTCAACACTGTAATTCCAATCAAACTAATCTCTAAACTTTGAGACCTAGTCTCTGCTGTCACTGTAACTGGATCCTCGACTTCCTGACGCACAGACCACAATCAGTGAAGATAGACAACAGCACCTCCTCCACGACAATCCTCATCACCAACTCCCCACAAGGATGCATACACAGCCCCCTACTGTACTCCTTGTACACTCATGACTATGTGGCCAAATTTCATTCAAATTTCAATCTACAATTTTGCCAATGACACCACCGTTGTAGGTTGGATGGTGAGACAGAATACAAGAAAGAGATAGAGTGCTTGGTGACGTGATGCAAAGATAACAATCTCTTCCTCTATGTCAGCAAAACTAAAGTGCTGATCATCGACTTCAGGAAACGAGGAGGAGGGCATGCTCCTCTCTACATCAATGGAGCTGAAATGGAGACAGTCGAGAATGTCAAGTTCCTAGGAGTGATGATCACAAACAATCTGTCCTGGCTGACCCATGTTGATGTGATGCTCAAGAAGACACAACATTGCCTCTTCTTCCTCAGGAGGCTAAGGAAATACGGCATATCCATAAAGGGTCTCACCAACGTTTATAGGCGCACCACGGGAAACATTCTATCTGGATAACATCACAGCTTAGTACAGCAACTGCTCTGCCCAGTACCTCAAGAAGCTATAGAAAGCTCAGACCATCACGCAAGCCAACATTCCATCCATTAACTCTATGTCCACTGCTTGATGCCTCGAAAAGGCAGCCAACATCAAAGACTCCTCCCATCCCAGTTACACACTCTTCTAACCTCTTCTGGCAGGCAGAAGATACAAAAGCCGAAACACAGGTTCCAACAGGTTCAAGAACAGCTTCTTCTCGGTGTTATAACTTCTGAATGGACCTCTTAAATTTCAAATCTAATGTTGATCTTGCTTTTTGTGCAAGCTGTAACTTTGTATTTCTCACTCTGTTCAATCACTCTATTATCTTTGTATGTTATGATCTGACTGTACTGCACACAAAACAAAGCTTTTCACTGTCTTTAGGTACACGTGACAACAATAAATCAAATCAAATCTTGACTGTTCCATACACCAATAATCACAAGTTGAGTTAGAGAGAAAAACACTATCATGTGTTTTATTGTCCATCTACAGCATAGTGGAGCTAGTGAGGACTGTAGATGCTGGCGAGTCAGAGTGGATAAAGAGTGGAACTGGAAAGGACACAGCAGGGCAAGCTGCATCAGAGAAGATGGGGAGTCAATATTTCAAGTCAGAGCCTCTGATCAAGATTGGGAGAGGGGAAGGGGGCTAATAAATAAATAAATTTTGCACACATCTATAGGTCAAACACTTTTTTCTGATGCCTCTGTACCTACTTCTTTGATTGTGAATTCCACCCACCCTCCGAAGACCCCTTCTCCTGCCTCCAATAAACTTAATCTTCCTGGACACCCTTTCCTGGCTTCCCACCCTCCCTTGACTTCTTCATCTCCCCCTGCCTTCATGACATCAACCGCCTGAATCTCTCCATCCCTCTCACCTACTCTAACCTCTCCCCATCTGAACACTCAACTTTTCGCTCCAACCCCAGCCTCACCACCAAACCAGCTGACAAGGGAGGAATGGTGGTAGTTTGGCGCACCGATCTATACCTCACCAAAGCCACACACCAACTTGTTGATAGCTCCTCCTACTGCCCCCTTGATCATGATCTGAACTCTCACCACCAAACAGTCATTGCCAAAACCATCCACAATCTCATCACCTTGGGAGATCTCCCATCCACAGCCTCCGACCTTATAGTTACCCAAGTCTGCACCACCCATTTCTATCTTCTCCCTAAAATTCATAAACCTGACTGCCTCGGTCAACTGATCATCTCTGCCTGCTCCTGCCCAACAAAATCATCTCCTCTTATTTCAACTCCGTCCTGTCCCCTTTGGTCCAGGAACTCCCCACCCAAGTTCGGGACATCACCCACATCCTCCACCTTCTCCACGTCTTTCAGTTCCCTAGCCCCTCCAACACTTCTGCTTCACCATGGACATCTAGATTCTCTACAATTATATCCTTCACAAGGAGGGCCTCAAGACCCTCTGTTTCTTCTCCCGCTGACCCAATCAGTCCCGCTTTGCTGACGTGCTGATCAGCTTGGGAGAACTGGTCCTCACCTTTAACAACTTTTCTTTTCAAACCTCCCACTTCCTACAAACTAGAGGGGTGCCCATGGGTACCTGGATGGGTCCGAGCTATGCCTGCCTTTACGTAGGGTATATGGAACAGTCCCTCTTCAGTGGCTACACTGGCACCATTCCCCACCTTCTCCTCGGCTACATCAATGACTGTATTGGTGCTGCCTCGTGTTCCCAAGAGGAACTTGAACAGTTCATCCACTTCACGCACAACTTCCACCCTGACCTCAAGCTCACCTGGACATCTGACACTTTCCTCCCCTTTCTGAACGTCTTTGTCTCCACCTCCAGTAACCGACTCAGCACCAACATCTATTACAAACCCACCGACTCCCACAGCTATCTTGACTACACCTCCTCCCATACCCCACCCCAACCATGCAAAAATGCGACCCCAATTCCTCCACCTCCACTGGTGCTCCCAGGATGAATGATTCCACTCCAGCTTATCCCAGATGTACTCCTACTTCAAGGACCACAAGTTCACCTTCCCCGTGATCAACAACGCCCTCAATCACATTTCCTCCATTTCCCACAACTCTGTCCTCAAATAAGGTCCCCTCAATCACAATAAGGACAGAGTCCTCCTGGTCCTCATATTCTACCTCACTAATCTCCAAGTCCAATGCATCATCCTCTGCCAACTGCATTCTGACCCTACCACCAAAATAATATTTCCCTTCGCACCCCATTTGCTTTTCACAGGGACCATTCCCTTCACGACTCCCTTGTTATGTCCACAATCCACACTAACCCCTCTTCCCCTACAGCCGCAGGAGATGTAAAACCTACCCCCAAACCTCCCCTCTCACCTCTGTCCAAGGCCCAAAACACAGTCATTCCCAAGTCTGAAAGAGAATCACTCACACTTTTGCCAACCTGATTTATTCCATCTGTTCCTCCTGACATGGTCTCTACATCAGAGACTGAGCGCAAATTTGGGAACTGGCTCAGGGAACATCTATGGTCCTATGCTCCAAACAACCACACCTTCCTGTTGCCAGCCATTTCAATTCCCCATCTCACTCCCCTGATGATGTGTCCACCCTGGGCCTCCTCCACGTCAAAATAAGGCCACATACAAACTGGAGGAAGAACACCTTATCTTCTGCCTTGGGAGCTTACAACCATATGACCTTAACATAGAATTCACCATCTTTTAAATCTCCCCACCCCTCCCCCTCATCCCAGACCCAGCCCTCCATCTCCACCCTGCCACCTGAACTTGACCCAACCAGTCCACCTTCCTTCCAAACTATCCACTCCACCCTTTCCATGACCAATCAATGCCATTTCCTACCTGCATCCACCTATTGCCATCCCAGTCACCTTTTCCCCAGCCCCACTGCCCCCCCATTATTTCTCAACCCCTTCCCCTCTCCCAGTCCTAATGAAAGGCTCCAGCCTGAAACATTGACTCCCCTTCTCCTCTGATGCTGCTTGACCTGTTGTTTTTTTTCTACAATATAGAACAAATACCAGTTTCTACTTTTTCGTTTCCAGAAGTAATCCTCACTGGGGAAGAATTCAACTCTTCTTTTGTATATAAACTCACCATGAAATTAATTATCCACCTTATTAACCAGTTACAAATCACAAAGGGTAATGTAAAGAACTCAGTCCTTTATGTTTGAAAACCTACCATTCAAACACACAATTAAACAGAAGTCCACAAGATGCATTCAGCCCATCAAGTCTGCTCCACCATCTTGGCTGATCTGATAATCCTCAAATCCACTTTCTTGCCTTTTCTGAATAACTCTTGATTCCCTTATTG